>NC_080687.1:8517928-9117928 GCF_030445035.2 Dasypus novemcinctus | reverse complement strand
CGGATGTGGCTCAAGTGATAAGGCCTCCACCTACCATATGGGAAGGCCTGGGTTCAGTCCCTGGAGTCTCCTGGTGAAAAAGGAGAAAGCCTGCCTGTACGGTGAGCCAGTGCCCATGTGGTGAGCTGCGTGCCTGCGTGAATGCCCACACAGCAAGCCGAGTGCCCACGCAAATAAGCCATGCTGCCAGATGACGACACAACAAAAGAGAGACAAAAGGGAGAGTCAAGGTGAAGCACAGCAGAAACCAGGAATCGAGGTGGCACAATTGACAGGGAACCTCTCTTCACATCAGAGTTCCCCAGGATCGAATCCCAGTGAATCCTAGAGGAGAAAAATGAGAAGAGAAGACAAAAAAGAGAAATAGATACAGAAGATCACACAGCGAATGGACACGGATGGCAAAAACAGGAGGGCGGGGGGGCGGGGAGGGGAGGTAAAAATTATTCTTGTTTTCTTCAATAAGTGAAATGGAGAATATCAACGTTAGTTTAGATTGATTGTGCTGTAGAGTGCCTGTTTTCTGTGTCACAGATTAAACAGAGAGGCTCAGGGCTGTGAGTTGAAGAGATCTGGCGCAGTTGGCACACACACGAGCCCCCCAAAGCCCACCCTGGAGTTGCTGGAGACCCCGAGGGCAGCACGTGAGGATCTGAGGAGCGAATGGCAACCTGTGACAAGGGAGGCCGCTTTCACCCGGCAGGTGTGTGGGGTGCATGGAGCTGGGGGTGCCGAGGCCTCCGTGAGGGAGAGCTTGAGCTTGAGCTCTCGCGCCCCCACACTGCCGTGGGGCCACCAAGAACTGGCCCGGCCACAGAAAGGGGCGGTGACGGCCCAGCTCCGGCGCCTGCTGAGCTGAGGGTATGAAGACAGGCGCTCCTGGGCCTGCCTCACCCCGCGGCCGGCGGGTGAAACCAGCCAAGGAGGGGCCCGCGCGCCTCTGCGCCCCCTTGCCTCCCGCTCCTTCAGCTGAGCAGGAGGGACGCAGACAGGGGCCTGGCTTTCGGCTTCGTGTCATACACAAGGCCAGATGGGGAACTGACGCTAGGGAAGGTATGAGCTCCTAGCCCAAAAGAACCAGCCATCCGGGAGCTCAGTGCAAACAGCAGACCCCGCTGAAGGGGCGTTGTTGGAATAGATGCACCAAGGACATAACCGGGCATAATCAATGGGCTCCACGAGATGAGGGATTATCAAAGTGATGTGAAGCAGGGAGAAGAAATGATCGCCCAGGAAGCAAGCGGCAATTTTTGGTGCCTGCGTTTTCTACGGGGTGGGCTCACGCTCAGGGAAATCCCCAGGACGGGCGCTCCCGCGTGGGGCCTGGGGCCGTAGGGAGAAGGTGCTGTCCACCCTTCCCACTTCGAGGACAGGACGACCCTGGAGACCTCAGCGCTCTCGGCGCAGTCAGCGGTTGGCTGCACTCGCTCGGGGGACGGCAGCACCGCGCGCGGCGGCCCCCAGGGGGAGGCTGAGCGCCACTCTGCCCTCAGAGCTCATTCTCAACTGTTCTTCTCCAGCCTAACAACCCCCAGGGGCTTTCTGCCATCAGCAGAGGGAAACATAAGCCTCTTTACATCCTGGCCCCCAACTACCCCTCCAGCTTTGTCTCCTGTCATTCTTCTCAAAATATTTCATAATCGAGCAAGGAAAGTGCTAATCCCAGGATGGCAAGACGCTCCACTTCCAGCACGGATTCCAGGGATGGGTCGTGGCTGCCAGAGCACTCCAGAGGAGGCTGCTGTCGTTGAAGGGCGCCATCAGCCACGGGCTAGGTGGGGGGGGGCAGCACTGTCAGCCATGGGCTGGGGGGGCAGCAGTCAGCCGTGGGCTAGGTGGGGGGACAGCACTGTCAGCCATGGGCTGGTGGGGGAGGCAGCAGTCAGCCATGGGCTAGGTGGGGGGGCAGCAGTCAGCCATGGGCTAGGTGGGGGGGCAGCAGTCAGCCATGGGCTGGCGGGGGCAGCACTGTCAGCCATGGGCCAGGTGGGGGGGCAGCAGTCAGCCAGGGGCTAGGTGGGGGGGCAGCAGTCAGCCATGGGCTAGGTGGGGGGGCAGCAGTCAGCCATGGGCTAGGTGGGGGGGAGAAGCACAGTCAGCCATGAGCTAGGTGGGGGGGCCAGCACTGTCAGCCATGGGCTAGGTGGGGGGGGTAGCAGTCAGCCATGGGCTAGGTGGAGGGGGGCAGCAGTCAGCCATGGGCTAGGTGGGGGGGAATGGCAATCAGCCATGGGCTAGGTGGGGGGGGCACCACTGTCAGCCATGGGCTCAGGTGGGGGGAGGTGGTATTATCAGCCATGGGCTCCAGTGGTGGGTTATGGCATTGTCAGCCATGGGCTCGGGGGGTGGGTTGAGGCATTGTCAGCCATGGGCTTGGGTGGTAGGTTGTGGCATTGTCAGCCACGGGCTCGGGGTTGGGTGTGGCATTACCAGCCACGGGCTTTGGCTGTGGAATGGCTTGGCATGCTGTGAAGTCAATAAGCCTCTGCTAGGTAGTACCCATGGAGACCATGGCTTCCCATGACTTCACACCTTTGTAAATGCTGTTGCATCTGCCTAGAAGGTCCTACTCTACCTCGTTGACTGACTAAACTCCAAATAAACTCATCCTTCAAGAGTCCACTCAATAGCAATCCTTCCCGGAAGCTTTCCTTATCCCCTTCCCCACCCCAGCCCCTTACCAGCAGAGCAATCCTCTTTCTTTTTGACAGTGATTGTAGGCCTACAATGCACTTGTGACCCTCTGGCAGTGGTACTCGTTTATGGATCTCTCTCTCTACTCAGATGGTGAGCTCCTGGAGGGCAGAGACCAGAGCCACACTGATGCCACCAGAAAGCTACTGATTTGGGGGAAGGCCTGGCCCTGTATCTTGCTTTTGGACTTCTAACCTCCAACTGTGAACCAGTAAATGTCTATTGTTTAAGCCAACCAGTCTGTGGTATTTGTCATAGCAGACCTAGCAAACTAAGACATTTTCTCCCAGAAAATCCCAGGGGCTCTGTGGAGGAAGACGTCTTGTTCTTTTGCAGGCCAAACTTGGGCTGTTTAGAATGATTTTTAGCATAGAACTGAGCTTACATTAGGGTCCAGGACTTCATCCAGGGTCAGCCCAGGATTCCCAGCTACCCCTCTGCACAGATCCCCTGTGCTTCTGCATCTTTGCTTGTGGCATTTCCCCTACCTGGATTTCTCCATTCCCCTCCCCATCTGCCCAGGCTACCCGTGAACACCCACCCATCTTTCATGCTCTGTTTAGGCAGCAAATTCCTGGAGCAGCATCTTTTCATCTCCTCCCTGCCCCATCCCAGAACCATCACCACTCGCAGGCCCACGAAGCACTGACGCGCCCTCTTTCATACCCTTCTGTCATAGCACCTCCCACTCAACAGTGGGACTAGAGATCCCTGCTGTAAGGCCTAAGAACAAAGCCAGGTCCTTCTATCATTACAGGAAACGGATCTTAGGACAAAGTCTGAGACACCAGCCCCAGACGCCCAGAGCATCACACATGTGGCACAACAGGGTTACAGCGACTGACAGGAAACATCAAGGTGGGCTCTGTGGTCCTGCAGAGTGTGGACACTCAAAGCCAGTGTGCAAGTCAGCGTGGACAGGCAGCCAGAGAGCCGTGGCTCTCCTGGTGACCGCAGCCACCGGCTGTGGCTTTCAGGTCACACTTTGGAATTTTTCTGCTCTCACTAGTGACACACGGCTTTGAAGTACTTCTTGTCCCTCTCCTGCTGGAGAAAGGAAACCAACTTGGAGCACAAGATCATTGCAAAATAAAGGTCTTCCTTGCAATAAATGCAGACATTCTTGGCAGAGTCTATTGGCCACCTATGGTTAAGAAAGACAGATGGCAGCTCAACTCTGAGAGAGAAGGAGCCCAGAGCTGTGACTCCGAGCCAGCCTGGAGTATACAAACACCCGTTCAGAAGAGCTTTTGAGCTCAGACCCTGAGTCAGTTGACAAAAGAAATTGAGAATTAGGGAAAATAGTACCAATGTACTGTAGGCATTTCTCCCACTATAAGTTGTTCAAGAGTCATCTGCACCAGGAGTTATTATCAAGCTCAAGTGTTTTAGGGAACAGATCTCTTTTCAAAAATTACAAACAGAAAAGCATCCGAATTCCTTCCACCTCCATAAAACCTGGTTTGGATTTTAGCCTTCTTCCTGTGCAGGCTGGGTGGTCATGGCATGTTAGCAGGACAATAGCAGCTTTCCAGCAATTACAGAAACAAGTTTTTGAAAGGAGGCTTAGCCCTTACAGATTAATTTAGGAAAGAGTGAACACAGAGCACTTACTATGTGCTTGGCCCTACCCTAAAAGCTTTGTAGAAATTAATTCATTTTATCCTCCCCATACCCCCATAAGCAACTACTAGCATTATTTCCATTTCATAGAAAAAGAAACTAAGGCATGTCCAGTTTCTTTTACAAAAAGAGACTAACTTGCCACGTGTCGCACAGCTGGAGAGAAAGGTGAAGACCTGCACTCCAGGGGTGGACGGGCTTCATCGTGCCAATGTTTAACCATTGTGCCTAGCAGCCCCTCACTGGAAGGCCCACCTAGGGAGGTGTTTTCGTTTCCTTGGCTGCTCAGGCAAATACGGTGGAGAAGTTGGCTTTAATGATGGGAATGTATTGGTTCACAGTTTTGAGGGAAGTCTAAATCAAGGACTCAGGCAATGCTTTTTGCCAAAGTCTGGCATTCTGGGGCTGGCTATCAGTGACCCTTGGGACCTGGGCTCCTCTGTTCCATGCCAAGGCACGTGGCAGCCTCTCCTGACCTTTCCCTTCTCTTCCAGGTTCTGCTGGTTTCATCTTCTGGCTTCTCCCTTTGTGACTATCAGAATTTCCTTCTCTTATAAAGGACTCCAGTAATAGGATTACATCCAATCCTGACTGAGGTGGGCCACACCTTACCCTGGCCAGCTAACAGGGAGGTGAAGAGGATCAACCTCCACACCAGGGAGCCAAGAGGGCCTACAACTGCAAGCAGGAGAACTGCATCCATCATCCATGTGGAATCTAAGCCCCCCTCTTGATACAGATGTGGAGTGGACATCAACATCCCAGGGTCCACAGGATGGAGGAACAGAGTATGGATTAGAGTGGACTTACTGATATTCTACTATGGAACTATTGTGATTAGTAATGGAAGAAATTGTAGCATGGATGTGGAGAAAGTGGCCACGGTAGCTGCTGAGGGTAGGGAGAGGGAAGAAGAGATATGATATGAGGGCATTTTCAGGACTTGGAGTTGTCCTGGGTGGTACTGCAGGGACAGATGCTGGACGTTGTATGTCCTGCCATGGCCCACTGGGTGGACTGGGGGAGAGTGCAAACTACAATGTAAACCACTATCCATGTGGTGCAGCAGTGCTCTAAAATGTATTCACCAAATGCAATGAATGTGCCGCAATGATGAAAGAGGTTGTTGATGTGGGAGGAGTGGGGTGAGGGGGGTGGGGGGTATATGGGGACCTCATATTTTTTTAATGTAACATAAAGGAAAAAAAATGAAGGGAAAGGGGGAAAAAAAGGCCATACTTACACTGGGCTCCCACCCACAGGAATGGATTAAGTTTAAGAACATGTTTTTCTGGGTCCATCCAGCTTCAAACCACAACACGAGGCAAGCAAAACATAAAGGAGACGGTGGGTGGGGGCACCCCTATCGTAGTAGAGTCACAGGGACGTTCGATTGGATTCTCACAGGGACTATACGGGTGAGGTGAACGAGGGCAGGCAAGGAGAGGCCAGCGCATGCAGTG
This sequence comes from Dasypus novemcinctus, assembly GCF_030445035.2. Classification (NCBI taxonomy): domain Eukaryota; kingdom Metazoa; phylum Chordata; class Mammalia; order Cingulata; family Dasypodidae; genus Dasypus; species Dasypus novemcinctus. The sequence continues at coordinate 9,112,148 of NC_080687.1, read as the reverse complement.
GGGCACTGGCCAAGACGCTACTGCCCATGGGCTGAGGTGACGAACTTGAGCGACAGGAGGGCCGGCATGGATGTGTCTGAGAGCACGGCAGGGGTCAAAACTGGAGAGGTCCGCGTGACAAGTAAAGTCCAAAGTTAGGAGCTGGACAAGCACAGACACCAATGGGTGCAGGCAGTCGAGATGCCCCAGCTGGAGTGGGGCTCGGGGCTGGCATGGGGCGGCTGTGAGCAGAAGGCCTGGCTTAGGGGGCTGTGGGTCAAGTGAAGGTGGAAGTCCAGGCCAAACCGCAAGGATGACCCCCAGAGAGATGGGCCCCAGGTGGACACAGTAGGAGACGGCAGTCAGTGACCGTGCGACCCCAGGAGCACCGCTGGGCGGGGAGCTGCCATCCAGCTCTTCTCCCTAAAAGGCCCAGCGCTCTGGCCCCGCTTGCTGGCTCATCCAGAGTGTACGCTGCGGATGAGCAGGCCGCGTCAGCCGGAGCACAGATGACGAGTGCAAACCTGTCACCACCGCACGTCCCACCGCCTTGAGTACTAAGCAAAGACTCAACCATAAAACAAGAGCCCAGAACTCATTTGCAATGTGCCAGTGAGCTCGCAATGTTACTGTGGAGATTTCCTGAGTAAATAATTTCCCTTCCAACCACCAAGTCTCCTAATGATAGAAACAGGAAAGGTTTCGATTTCTGCCTGGCCAGTCGCTCTCAGATTTATGTCCTCTCCATGAGATGGAACCTCTCACTGCATTTCAATGCCTTACTTAGTCAAAAAGTACACTGGCTGACCCCAGTGTGTCTTAAAATTGTGATTATTTATGAATATGGTTTCTCGTATAGGGTCACCATGGGGCCTAATCTGCATATGTCTCTCAGGAGAGCTGGGACATGATTTACATAAGAACCCCAGGTTTCTTGGGAGGACTGATAAGGAATACTTTACAGGGGCTTAAGGGGAGACCCCACACACACTTAGGGCTCAGCTACCCATGAGAAGACTCTAGCCAAAGCCTAAAGGAGAGCAGGCTGGGAAAGCAAGCAGCCCCACATCCAGCCAAGGTGTGCTCTACTTCCAGAAGTGTCTCGGTTGGTACAGTTGACCGGATGCCCTAGAGAGCTACGGTGCACTCAGCCCCTTGAGGTGCAAGATGCTAAAGAGAGGCAGTTATCATTGGGCAGCGATAAGGAACTCAGGGTGTTCTTCTGGGGCCCACAAGGAAAATTTTCTTTCCCAAATACACACCTCTCCTCCTCAGATGCAAATTAAAATAAGCCTGCTACTGGGGTCAAAAGAGGGTGGTAGCTCCAACCAAAGCAATTGTGAATTAAAAATCTGCCTCAGTTTTCGCACCATCATTTTGAACTAGGGAACAAGGGATACTAGTTCCTCTTTTTCTTGTTTGGTAAAACTCTTCATCCACAGCCAGCATTCTCAAAGACAGGCAAAGTCAACTCAAATCCCAGCACAGTATTATTAAATTTACTAAAAAGAGGTCATTCTTCAGGACAGAAGTGTAAGATAAACAGCTTTACCTCCACTGGTTAGTTGATGTTTGTGTGATAAGATCCATTGACCTGAACAAGAAATAGCAGGCAGAGGATGGTTTCCATTCGAATCCCACATGTCGTATTCATATACTTCTCCTAAAACTATCAAATGTGGCTGAAACATTCTACCACAGCTCGAGACAAGATGGGTTTTGACTGTTAAAATCTGTTTCTAGCCACTTATTGCCTGCCTGGCCCTAAAATGGTCCTTTTGATACACATGTGCTTATCGGTCCAAGTTCCTCAGCCACCACTCCTGGGAAAGACCATGGAGTGCCCCCTACTGGTACGGAGCTACTCAAGACAAGGATGAAGCCACTGTACTTCAACCTCCTTGAGAATTTAATCAAAAGAAAGTTGGAAAATCATCTCTCTCTAGAACCAAAGACAGGAGCCAGGGAGATTTTTCCACAAGTAAGGAATGTTTGTGTGTTGCAGAACCTTCTTGCTTTTTTATCATGCCCAGTCAGTATCTGACATTCCTTCCTTTCCTGTTGTATTAATTAAGGGCTAATTTATTCATTGGAACAATTACCTAGAGTAGCTATGAGAATTGGAGTCACTTTGAGGATACAAACAGCAGGGCTCTGAGGCCTTTTCTTCAGGACCTTGCCATGAACACAACTCAGGTCCATTGTATTCTAGTGATTCTCCACGATCAACCCAGGGTTGAGAATTCATGAGAGGATTTAAAATTCCTGGGAAAGAACATATGATGGGCCCATTTAGGAAAGGAATCTCTACCCTGAGCCAATCGCCCAGCTATGACAGGGGCAGGGGTATGAGAGTCCCCAGGCCAGCCTCTGGCCCTTCCTAGAGATGGGGACAGCCTCGTGAGCCAGGCTGTAATAACTGCAGTGGACTCCTCCGCGCTGAGTTAAGGTCATCTCTTAAGTTCCTCCTAGGGCAGATGGGGGACAAGAACAGAACCAAAAGTTATACTCCCTGCCCTCAAAGTCCAGGGAGGAAGGGAAGCAGGAGCCGGCAAAACCAGAGCAGGAGCTTTTCTTCATTTTTTTATTTTTTATTTTTTTCTAAAGATTTATTTTTATTTATTTCTCCCCCCTCCTCCCCCCAGTGTCTGCTCTCTGTGTCCATCTGCTGTGTGTTCTTCTTTGACCGCTTCTATCCTTATCAGCGGCACCAGGAATCTGTCTCTTTATGTTGCGTCATCTTGCTGCATCAACTCTCCATGTGTGCGGTGCCATTCCTGGGCAGGCTGCACTTCCTTTTGTGCTGGGTGGCTCTCCTTACAGGGCGCACTCCTTGTGCATGGGGCTCCCCTACGTGGGGGACACCCCTGTGTGGCAGGGCACTCCTTGCGCGCATCAGCACTGCACATGGGCCAGCTCCACATGGGTCAAGGAGGCTTGAACCGTGGACCTCCCATGTGGTAGGCGGGCGCCCTAGCCATTGGGCCAAGTCCACTTCCCCAGGAGCTTTTCTTTAATCAAACTGATATATGTCTCCCTGGTGGCTTGATCCTTTTGTCATTAAGTAATGTCCCTCTTTGTCTCAAGTAATTTCCTTTGCTCTGAAGCCTCCTGTATCAGATAGTAAAAACAGCCACTCCTGGGTTTTTCTTCTTATTGATGTTTGCATGGTATATCTTTTTCTATTCTTTTGCATTCAACCTAAGTCATCATATTTGAGGTGAGTTTCTTATTATTTGAAGTGAGTTTCTCGTACATAGCATGTTGTTGGATTGCGCTTCTACATCCACTCATCCAATCTCTGTCTTTTAATTGGTATATTTAGACCATCTACATGTAGGGCTTAAGTTTTTCATTTTATTACTTGTTTTCTCTTTTTTCCTCTTTTTCTGTTTTTAACCTTCCTGTGGATTACTTGAATATTTTTAGGGTTTCATCTCGATTTATTTATAGCATTTTTGATTGTCTTGCTTTGTATTGTTTTCCTAGTAGTTGCTTTAGATACTACAATATGTACACACAACTTACGGGTCTATGGTACTGACCTTTTACCACTTAGAGTGACATGTAGAAACCTTATTTCCATTTATGCCCCTTTACCCTCCCTACTTTCAAATATAATTGTTTTACATATTTCCTCTACTGAGTACTACATCAGTTACAATTTTTGTTTCAACAATCAAATATAATTTAAGAAAGTTAGGACAGGCTATTATATTTACTCCTATTTTTACCCATTCTTTTTCCTTTCTGAAGTTTCAAGCCTTCTTTTATCATTTCCTTTCTGTTCAAAGAACTTTGTTTAGCCATTCCTAACAGATACGTTTCCTAGTGTCTTAGTTTGCCAGTCGCTAACACAAATAGGCAGCAAGCATGTATTGGCTCACAGTGCTGAGGCTAGAAGTCCAAAAGCAAGATGTTGGCAAGACTGCACTTTCTCCACAAAGACGTGCGTTCGGGCGCTGGCTGGCTGCGGTCCTTGGGTCCCTGGCTCGCCACTCTGCCTCCTGTCCCGGGGTGAGCATCTCCTTGTGGCCGCTCCTCCACTTCCTGCTGGCTTCTGCTTCTCCCTGTGGCCTGCCCCCACTTCCAGCTCCAAGTTTCTTCCTAAGGCCTCAGGAATATGGATTAAGACCCGTCCTCACTCCGAGGGCCACGCTTGAAATGAAAGTAGTATTTTCCAGAGGAACGTGGATTAAGAACATGTCTAAATTGGGGTGCATAATTCAATCTACCACAGCTGGCAAAAAATCCCCTTCATTTTTCTTCATCCAAGAGTGTCTTTATTTCCCCTTCATTCCTGAAAGATATTTTCACTGGATATGGAATTTGTGGTTGCCAGCTCTTTTCTTTCAGTACTTGAAAAACATTGTGCCTCTCTCTTCTGGCCTCCCTGTTTTCAGATGAGAAATCCACCATCATCCGGGGTGGTGTTCCCCTGTAAGTAACGGGCTGTTTCTCTCTGGTTAACTTCAAGATTTCTTTTTCCTTTAGCTTTTAGAAAGTTAATTAGGATGTTTTGGCATGGATTCCTTTCAGTTTATCTCATTTGGGATTGACTCAGCCTCTTGAATCTATAGGTTTATGGCTCAGCTCCACTGATACTTTCCTGGCAGAGGGTACCAACTAACACTTCTTGCCATCTCCATGCATGGGTGTGAGCTCAGGCCCTCGCTCAGCCCTGCTGACGCCAAGGAGAGCTAACTCACAGTGCTGTGGGCTGCAGGGTTGGGGCAGAGGCTCAGCCAAGCCTTGCTGACACCGGGGAGAGGCAGAGGGGAATCCAAGTACCAGCCAGCCCCACCTTGGCCACCTCTCCTGCCTCTCTGATGCCAGGTAAGTGAGGAGGCTCATCTTACCACTCGTCTCTGCTACCACTTCCCTGGTGGTGAAACTGGAGTTCTGCCTGCTTCCACCAGGCTAAAAGACCAGGTCTCTGCTCAGCCTCGCCAGCATGACCAGGCAGAGGGAATGGGATGCTGGCTCCTGCTTCCACAGGGTGGGCTTGGAGTAGACCAGCTCCCTATTGGGACCTGCTGAAACTATAGGCGCAAAGGATGGGGTGGGAAGGAGGGTCCATCAGTGCGTGGCTGGAGTAGGGTGTGGCCAAAAAGGCTTTCCGTTGCCAGGCAACCCTTTCTGCGGTCCTCCGGCTAGGGGAACAGGCCTTCCTTGGAGCTCTCCTTGTCTTTGCTGGCTGGCAGCTGCAGGTTAGAGGCTTTTACAGCACCCATTCTGGAATATACAGGAGGCAAGGAGGAAACCCTGGGCGCTCGAGTCCCCATGTCCCTGGGCTGTCTGCCTCCTTTTCACCTTTTCTGGGGCGTCCTGTGCTTGTTTGTTGTGTCACGCCCAGGGTTTTCTAACTGGGAGAGGAGGGAGGAAAGGGGCTGCTCCACCTCGTCTGGAACTGAAGTCTGACTGTACTTGACAAGGCCAACAGGGGTCAGACATGCCTCCAGAGATTGGTAGTTCCTTTGGGGTTCCAGGCAATCTCAGAATTCCCTCAGGGCCAAGTGGGTGGAGAAGTGGCTGAGAGGAAGAGCCAGTGAGCTTGCCAGAGGTTGCTGTGACATGGAAGGAAAAGTTCTTATTGCTTTTATGCCTTTTCTACAAATTAAAAGGCATTAATGATCCAGAACCTGCACACTGAATCAGTTTCAAAATGTAAATTACAACGTTTATAGAGCACTGCTCACTTTCCCACAATGGACTGACACATTTGGCTATTATTATTGATTACGCAATAGGCTACCCAAGATACTTAAAATATACATCCACTACAACCACCACAAGTATACCAACATTCCCAGAACCTAAATTCTAACCTCTTCACTGTGGCTGTTTTAGACCCTGTCTCCAAAAGCGCTTTATGAAGTGCAACACACACGAAGGCCCTGACCGCACGTAAGCACGCTGGAGCCGCATGTCTGCTTAACTTACAGGGGCTTTCTGGGGAGTGTGGTGTCAAGAAAGCAAATCAGTGAGGTGTCCATTGAAAAGGAAGACTTTGATATGCTGCAGAGAACAGTGACTTTTGTCCCCAATTCCTGACATCTCTTTTAACGTGAAGTTGTTGCACATTGGATTCTGAGGCTGAGCAGGAAATCTCTAAGCAGCCATAGTTCTTTGGCTGGGTCACGTGGCAACTCTGGGCTGTCTGCACGCCTTTAACTCCTAGAGGAAATCTTTCTTTTTCCTTTTAAACCAGTTCAAAGCAGAGCGTTTAATGGCCATTTATGAGGAGGGAGAATACAAGGCCACTTTTACAAATGGTGCCACGCGATGAGTCACGGCGAAGGCTGCGGTTCTGCTTTCGGCAAGGTCGTGAAAGGCGCCGCTTCATAATAAGGCAGCGGGCGGGGGCGCCGCGTCTGCTCAGACCCGCAGAAGGGGCGGATTGCAAGTGTGTTTGCCAGGTCTCTCTCTTCTGGGCACCTCTTTGAAGCAAGGGTGACTGTTCTGGCCCTTTGTTTGACTGAATGGCTCTTGGAACTCTGTTTCCATCCTCTGTCGCCGAGGCTCGTGTTGCTGGGAGTGCGGGAGAGACAGAGTGGGTGTGTGGGTGTGTGCGAGCGCGGCGGGGGAGGTCAAGGCAGCTGTTTTTCTCTTGATGAAATATACGAGGTGCCATATGGTGGAGCAACCTGAGAATGCCAGGTGCGCCTGCATCAGGCGCCAGTGTGCTGTTGCCATGGAGACCAGCGCTCCCGGGCAGTGGAGGGCTCCGTGCCCCCCTGGAAGAGCACACGCTGACGTACAAAAGCATTAAACCTGGAAGGAGCGCTTCCAGCGACGTCACCTTCCCCTCCCTCGACTCTTCCTGAGGAGCTCTCCCTCCCACTCATGCCTCCTGCTTGAGCCAAGGCCTCGGTGATGTCATTAATAATTACAGCAACAGTAAGAGTGGCCCTCACCAGGACTGTCCTTCAGGTTGTACCCACCTTAACCCCCTCCTGAGGAAGCGCGTTAGCCCCGTTCTACAGGTGAGAAAACCCACGCCTAGAGAAAAGATGCGATTTCGGCAGAGTCAGAAATCTAGTGAATGGCTGTCCCAGTCAGAACTCGAACCCAGATCATCTGCCTTCAGAACCCGTGCCTGTCACTTCCCGCCCCAGGATGGTAAGCACATCCGTACAGAGGACGACCACATTTCTTTTGGGCTCTTCTGAAGTCACTCAAGCTGCAACGAGAGATGGGGTGTGGACTAAGAACTGAAGAGTTCATGAAAAAGGACTTGAACTTTCTGAAGCCTTTAGAATAGCCAAGGAAAGGCTTATCCACAGGACATGCCACGACCACTCATGCACTGGAAGCGAATGGCTAAGATTTATTGAGCATATAATGTGTCCTTCATTCTCTCATCAGATGAAACAAAAAAAGCCTCCACTCTCACTCCCTGGGCTCCCCATTCGGTGCCTGTGTCAGGCACTGTGGCCCGGGGAACCTGGAAAAGGGTAAAGCAGGATCCTTACCTGGAGAGGCTGACGGTTTAGACGCACACATCGCCGCCCTGTATAACACTGTCACAGGTGCCGGACTCAAGAGGTGCCAAGTGCTGCGGGTGACGGATTACTGCTGGGAGTGTACGGTCTCCAGGGGCCTGGAGACTTTGAGGGGCCCCAGATCCACAGAGCTCCCTGGACAGCTCGGCGTCCCCTCAGGTAACACATATTAGCACTGACCTACGTCATGTGGCAACAGTCACACCAGGTGTCCCTACTTCGTGCCCCAGGCCCTTGACAAGTGTGGCATTCGACAACTGCCCCAACCTCATTTCATTTGTTTATATTTCACTTTGGTTGTTTCAGCTCCTCTTTCCATCCCACTGAGATCTTTTTAAATGTTTTTTCAAGATACTACCATATAATCTTGTCCTTCCCAGGTCTGGGCCATCTGGAAATTTACTATATCTTCATCTTCCCCTCTGATCCAGGGTCAAGTACAAGGCCATAAAGCAAGGTTCTAAAGACTTCTGGGCCAGCATGGACCCAGCAATGACAGTCACCCAGGCTCCCTTGCTCTGCCACGTCCAAGGACATCACTGCAGGTGCTGTCAAATGCCTTGGTAAAAATCCTTCCTCCATCCCCAAAGGCGCACGTGCACACATACACACCTCTATAATAGGAAAAGTTTTGGGGAGATTGCTATTGCTTTGAAATTCAAAAGGTAGGATGTGAATAGCCACCTACTAGGCTCTGACCATGCCAGTCAACCCAGGCCTGTTTTGTTTGTTTTTGTATTTAGGTTTTGTTGTATGGTGCCAAATTGTCAGGCAAACACCAGTGAAATGTTACCACACAACTGTCCCCCTTTGTTAATTTATGAGCAGACAGGCATGGTATCAGAGTAACATAAACAGAGCTCAGTGTTAGCTGTAATAAAACAACAACAAAGTATGCTAATGCATCTTAACAACATGCAGAGTCGTGGCTGTCCTGTACTCGCAACTGAAAACGGTTTTGTCACACAGTCAAAACTCTCCGGGGGGAGAGACCTGGGTAGAGAGGTCCTAGAAGAAGAATGAAGGGACACACAGGGGGGAAGGAAGGGGAGCCGCCCTAAGACGCAGTTTCAGGGGTGGTTTCCGCCCTCCTTAAGCCACGCAAGCCCAAGGGTGTAGTGCGTCCTTGTCCAAGTTTTCCCATCCCTGGAGGTGGCTGAACATACAAATGAGGACTCTGGGCAGGGAGGACAGTCTAAGAACATGTGCCCAAGTCTTCTAAGGGGAAAGAACCTGAAGAATTGCCTCCTGGGAAGCTGATTCCAGGAGTATGACCAAGAGGCTCAGGCGAAAGGGAGTGGCACCCTCTATTAGGGCAAGCAGCAGGCAGAGCGGGCTCTCAGCACCCGCCAGCAGCGTGGGTCCAGCCAGCCAGAAAAAGCTTACGAAGTCAGGGGCCTCGATCACTCGACCCGACCGGAGCGGGATGTCGATGGAGTGGGACTGGGCCTCAGTGGCTGTTTGTTTTGCTTTGCTTGGTTTTTTAATTATCGAAGTTATAAGTTTACAGAAAAAAACCATGTAACAAATACAGCACTCCCACATCCTCTCTATTGCTGACACTTTACATTGGTGTGGAAGCTTTGTCACAACTCATTGAAGAATATTACTGTATTATTAACTATAGTCTATGTTTACATCAGGTGTATTTTTTCCCATATCCACCCTATTATTAACACCACACATTAGTGTGGTCCATTTGTTATCATTCATGAAAGGACATTTTAAACAGCGTTTCCAGTAGGGCTCACTGTTGGGCTTGGGTGTTTTAAAATGCTCTCCAAGTGGTCCTGGTAATCACCCTAGGTGAAGACAATTACATATATAGATTTTATATCCAGAGGTAACTAGAAATTGCAGCCTTAGAGACAGGAAAGATTGGGTGAGACAAGCTAAATAAATTCCACAATGGCGGAATTTCGGTTTGCGTAGTAAAATGGAATCTGCCTGCTTTCCTAACACCCACCTCCTGGAGTGAAGGGGACGGATGGGGGTTGCTGTGGCACACATGTGGCAGGCTCAACGGGACCTAACATGGGGCTTTCAGAAACCTGAGGGACCTGCCACGTGACTCGCAGGGGAGGGAGGTTTTAGGAGCTCTTTCCAAAATTTCCTCAGAGACGTATCCTGCCTCTGCCCTCCAGGGGAAGCAGTGTTCACAGAGCAACTTCGAGTGTCTCCTTCCTGCGCTGCTCTCCTCTCACTGCCTCTGGCTAACGACCAAGGCAGAAAAGGGGTTTGTGCAGGGAGCGGCCGCGTGCTCCCTCCAGCACTCCACCAAGCCAGCAGTCCTACAAGACGCTCCCGACCTTGGGGACCTCTGCAGCCCGATGCACTGGCAATGCAAATACCGCACAGGTATGTCATCTTGGTCACAGCTGTAAGCGATTTTAAGAACGTGAAGGGTAACTGTCAGCCAAGGTTTGCGCAGTCTTGACTTTCCTGCGAGAGCCCCTCGGGGAAAGGTGTTACCCTGAAGTCCCGCTGTGAAGGACAGGCTTACTGGGCATCTGTCTGCACGCCCTCATGCGGTAGTGACAGCTGTCCTCCCCATGCCACCCCTTCCCCACAGGGGCTGCTCCTCCTTTGCCTCTTTCTGCTGTTTCCCAACCTTAGCCTCTACCTGGGAGTTCTTCCAGTAGCTTCCATCTATTTTATCTGTTTTTATTGGCCACCAACCTCAGAATTTGAAATCTCTGAAGAGCAGAGGTGGGGTGCTAGAAAGTCAGGGGCTAAATCAAGGTTATCCACATTTCACACGGCCAGTGCGGGGTACTGTCATTTATTTTTAATCAGTCAAGCAGTGTGGGAACATTAGCAGCCCACTGCATACCTGCTGAAGAGCTCTTGCCGGGGTTAACATCTCCAGGGTTGCGGCAACACAAAAGCTGGGAGGAGCCAAGCCACATACCACACACAGGTCATATTTTAGCTCAAATAAGCACAGGGTGCTCGCTATTCCTAACAGGGCGATGCAATTTGCTATTATAATGCTAAACAACTCCCGGTGTGCTGTTGAGGATCCCTCCAGTATGAATGTGGCTGGAAAAAAAATTGCTATAAAATCTCTCATATGGGGTGTGATCTCAGGAACAACAAAAGCATTTTCTTTTACAATTAGCAAAGTAGTGATTCTTATCTTTGTCCCATGTTGATGTAGTAAAAGGGTAGCCCTGAAGCCCTGCTGTGTGATCTTGGGTAGATCACTTAGCCTGTTTCCCTACCAGTAAAGTAAGAGGGTTAAAAAAAGACCTAAAACTTTCTGGCCTTCTAAAACCTCCAGATAAGGAAAAAATGAAAACCCAAAGCAGACAGTTGGACCAAGGAGCCCAGCCCGCAGCACTGTCCCAGGTAAGCAGCACGCGGCTTCAAGCGACACCCCGCGGAGGAGCTCGTTAGTTAGGAGCGAGCTCGTTAGTTAGGTAGCGCCCCCTCGCTCAGCCCTTGGCCGGGGGTCCCTGCAAGGCGAGTGCTCTTCCCCAATCCCACTGCAATGGGTCTGGTCGTATGGCTTGTTTCCACCAGTGGAGCAAGCAGAAGCGGCAGCTGCCACACCTGAAGAGGATTTTTCTAAGAGCCTCTGAGCATTTCTGGCCCCTCTTACTCTTTCCCTGGGCCACAAGAACGGCTTATGGCTCTAGCATGGATCTCAAAACAGAGAGGGCATGGCACAGAAACACGGCCAAAGCAGAGCTGCAGGAGACAGACGTGAAGAGGATCTAAGCCTTCCTTCACAGCCCCGGAAACGCCGCGGTTGTTTTGTCACCTTGGCCCTCTCCAGAGAGTGCTGTCTTCATCCCCTCCACTGGGCATACGGATGGACGCCCACAGGATGACATGGGCAAGGCCTGCCTCGTGGCCCAGTCCACCCGAGCACGAACGCTCCCAGCAGTCGTCTTGTGATCCGTGTGGCATCAGGGACAAGGGACACACGCTCTTGGCTAGGTAGGGCTGGCTGCCCTGCAGGGGCCAGGGGCTGGCAGGACACGGCCACCACGGCCCATGCATCTAACTGGGATCCAGCCTGGGGGAGAGACCCAGGCCCTCCCCTCGACTGCTGCAGGTCCACCGGCAACCTCGACCCCACGCCTGCAGCCATGAACGGGACCTGGAAATCGCGAATCTCACAGTTCTCCAATTTGGGGAAGTCCTTCCCACAGGCTCGACTGAGCTTGTATTAAACTTCTGAAAACACAATATTTAAATTTTCTTGTGAAACAAAAGGACTCTCTAGCTCAGTATGGGAAACACCGGCTTAAATGGAGTGCACGGCCCTTCCAGCTCTGAAATGGTGATTCTTAGAGCATTTCCGAACATGGGCCAAAGCAGCCTCACCATTCACAGGGGGATCCAGCATCACCTTGACGCAGCAGTTGAGGGCAGGGAAAGACCAATGAGTTTTCCAAGTGAACTGATGGGATAACTGAGACAAAATGAACATGATTTTAAGGCAAAGCTACTCATCAGTCTTTGTTCAGAGAGCAATGTGTTACTTTAAGAGGGGAAAAATCAGAGAACTAATTGGAATTGCAGTCTGTGAACACGGTCAAAATAAAGAACTCAAAACTATTTTTTCATTCCTGTACACAGCCTGAGGGCAGTAGCCAAAGGAAATGACTATTAAGTGTGAGTAATGTAAAAGAGATTGTGTGAATTTCAATCTGAAATGTGTGAATTTAATATACAACTGCAAATGAGGAAGCGTCTTTTCATTTAAAAGCAGGCTTGGTCCATGAGTGGAAAAAATTCCATTGCACAGGAACTCCAAGGTGGGCTAAGGGACTGGGAAAACGGAGGGGTTCCGTGGCACGGCAGTGCCGTCCTTGCCGTGTGAACACCCGGCTCAGCACAGCTGGAGGCAGGCAGAGCAGCGTATCAGGACTCAGGGACCAGTCGTCACAACAAGGGACCTCTAAGGTCTGCAGGCACCAGAGGAAAGGAAGCTTGGCACTGGTTCTGGCCCCGTCCACGGACCGGGCCGTCGGGCCGGCTGTGAATCCGCGCTCTGCCGCCATGCCCCGAGAGGGCTTCTGCAGGTCAGCGGCCCGGACAACTGCCCTGCTGACAGGGCGGCCCTGAAAGGAGCCCTTCTGGCCTGATGCCTCACCAGCCCCTGCACTTTGCAAAGGCCAGCGGAGGCGGCAGCGAGGGGAGCAGGGCCCACCACCTAGGGAGGCAGCAGCTGCCACAAAAGGCGAGCGCAGCCTTAGGACAAGTCACCAAGAGGGAGGGGACTGCTACGGCCTCCTGGACTTGAGTCCTCCCTTGCCACCCAGCAAACTCATCTTTGTGCTTCAGAGAAGAGTTGTCACCTCTTCTGTGAAGCCAAGTCTTCTTCTTCCTCCATACCTCGTCTAAATCACATACCCACTCTTATTACTGCACAGAGTGTCCTCGAATTGTTTGTGTCCTGGCTTTCTCCTCTAGGGAAGGAGTTCCTTGAGGGCAAGGGTGGGGCCCAGAATCTGTTGAGCATCCAGTGATTTGAACTGATTTTATGTAGTTGTAAAAAATAGACCTACATTAAAAACAAACAGCACTTTTGTATGATTCCAGTTAGAACAGAAGGAAAATAAATCCGCTAGACCCTCCGGACCCCCTTCCAGAGTGCCCGCGGACTACACAAATTTCTTACGGCAGATCTTGGAAAAATCCTCTCTGTTGCCTGTAACCCTCACGCCAGGCTTTCTCTTCCTTGTGAATCACTCTAGTCTGGGATTCTTACGCAAGATACACAGAGATCTGTGTGATCCTTTCCAGAAGAAAGGTACTATTTCTGTAACAAGGAGAGAACTGTAATGTTTGAAAACTCCCTATCTAAAGCCCCTCTTTGTTGAGAAATTAAGCTTGCTTTTTTGTCTAAGGAAAAATAGGGAGAACTTTGCCCCTTTGTGTGCTGGGGGAGGTTAGAGGGTTCTGACTGGGAGCCCCACCCCCATGGGCTCAGGGCAGCTCCCAAGACGGGAGAGCAGGGCCCTGGCGCCCCTGCTGCCTCGCCTCCGTGCTCACAAACCCTCAGTTGTGGGCCCCACTCGTGTCCACCCAAACCGGCAAGGCGTGCCAACGCTGGGATTCAGAAACGTCGACAAAAGGCTGAAAGCCGCGTGGAAAACGCCTGGACGCAGCTCAGACTGCATGTGTCAGGGAACGCAGGGGCAGTGGAACTCCCCGGTTACTTCTGGTGTCCTGTCCCAGCATAATAAAAGTATCAGAAGAGCTGCCCCTCATTTTGTCAGCTCCCCTGACAAGCCATTCCCCTCTTGGGTCGAAAGTGGCCCCTGAAAGTCAAGCTGACTCCACTGGCTGTGCCTGGAAAGGGCTAGAAGTGTTATTCGTCATTGCATCTACTTGGGAAGGACAAAGAGCCATCCTGAGCTGCGATACATGCCAGAAGGAAAAAAAAGCCATGCAAAATAAAAATAGCTATCCAGTGACCAGTAAACTGGCTCTCTAAGAGGGCTGGGGAGGGGGCAGGTAGTGTTTGTGGATCTCTAGGGTGTGAATATTCCCACCACGGCCAACTTCAAGCTGCCTGTTGAAAGGTTTGTAACATTCCTTCCTATTCAACAGGGGGCTGGCTCCAGAGAGCTGCAGCTAACTGCTTTAGCCACCACAGTTAAGATTTATTGTGCCTTAGTATGGTGCCAGGAACTGATAAGCACTTTAACTTCAGTGTCTCACTTATCCATCCAACAATCCTATAAGGAAGGTACTATTCTATTAACAGCTCTGTTTTAAGGTGAGATAACAGAGGCACAGAGAGCATCAGTAGTTTGCCCAGAGTTACACAGCAAGGAGGATGTGGTGGCGCTGGGCTGGAATCCAGGCTTGTCTTGAGAACTAAAGTTCTTACAGTACTTAGTGCCTCTCATGGGTCAACAGAGCCTTTGTGTTCAACAGCTAATAAATCTTCAGCCAAAAGGCATGAACAATGCTACAGCCCGAGTAGAACCAGGTCAAATAAGACCAAATACCTGTGGCTCCTGTCAACTTTGTTCACCAGGTCCCAGAGGACTGTACAAAGTGAGCAACCAATCCCCAATCCCCCAGGAAGCAGACTTGGCCCAGTGGTTAGGGCGTCCTCCTACCACATGGGAGGTCCGCGATTCAAACCCGAAGGCCTCCGTGACCCGTGTGGAGCTGGCCCATGCGCAGTGCTGATGCACGCAAGGAGTGCCCTGCCATGCAGGGGTGTCCCTCGCGAAGGGGAGCCCCACATGCAAGGAGTGCACCCCGTAAGGAGAGCCGCCCAGGGAGAAAGAAAGTGCAGCCTGCCCAGGAATGGCGCTGCACACACGGAGAGCTGACACAACAAGACGACACAACAAAAAGAAACACAGATTCCCGGTGCTGCTGCTAAGGATAGAAGAAGTAACAGAAGAGCACACAGCGAATGGACACAGAGAGCAGACAACTGGGGGGCGGGCGGGGGGAAGAGAGAGAAATAAATAAAATAAATAAATCTTTGAAAAAAAAAAATCCCAAATCCCCTGCTGCCTTGATGCTGTCTTCCAGCCTGGCTCTCACACCTCAACTTCTCTCTCAGTAAGAGCCTTTCTTCTAGCCTCGGTCTCCTTTGAATTCTTCCAGTGGCATTTGAATTCCCCCTCCGTGGACAAGGGGAGACAGCCAGCAGCTGTACCGCCTCCAGGAGCTGCCACGTGCGTGTCCCACTCCAGTTCAAGGAGAACCTTCCAGGGGAGCTCCTAACAGGGGATGGAGACACTGCTGCCGTAACTGGCTTTTTAAAAATGAAGAGATGGTCAGTGACATAGTCACACCATATCCGGAAGTGCGGATTTATTTTAAGACTAAGGAGAAATGAAAGATTGCTCTAGGAATTAGTCTTGTCCTACAGTGTCTAGACTGAGCAAAATCAGGAAAACAATGAGTGGGAGGAAGAGCTGGAATTCCTGGGCATACGTGGGTAAGGGCGGCAGGCAGAGGGATGATTCCAATCCCTGGCCTTAAAAGCTTGACAGCAGGTTAAAGCAATAAATACGCCCTCAGACACCTGGCAGGAAGGATACGGTGGAGACCTGGCCTCTGGGTGCCCGGGAGCCAGGCAGAAGCCAGCACGGCTCACCGGCCCAAGCCTCCGGCGGCCACTCAGACTCAGCCCAGGCAGGGCGGCTCCAGGGGGGCGGGTTTCAGACCGCAGGCAGTGGCAAGGAATGGAATCAATCTCCTGGGGAAGCGCAGTGATGTCACAAAGTGAAACACATTAGAAAAGATCAGAGTGTACCATGTACAGTAAGGGCAAATATTTGTTTCCTTAAACATGAGCTATGTGGGTGTTCACTCTTGTACGTGTCTATGTAAAATGCTTATTCTTTCAATTACCTACACCTTCACTGTTTTTAAAAAGTAAGTAACTCTGGGATGCGGCGAGATGGTGGCAAAGTAACACATTCCAAGGATCGGCTCATGCTCCAGGGCAGTTAGGAATGACCCAGCTACTTAAAGCACCTGTTGGAGGGAGCCCAGGAGACCAGAAGAGCACCCTTGAGAGAATGGCAGGAGGAGACTGCCCATCTGCAGTGAAGATTTGTAGAGGCCGGCGCCCATCCTCCCCTGGTAGGATAAGACGCCTCAGGAGTTATCCTCTGACTGGAGTTGGAGGCTCCATTTCCCAAAAATGGGGGAGAAAGAGACAGTTGGGCACTGACTTCAACTACTGATTAGTAAATTCAGCAGGCTAAAGTATAATCCAAAGAACAGCTAAGGTTTGAACCTGTCAAAGTCAGAAAGAGGCCAGTAGCTGCCATTTTAATTCTGCCCCTGGCTTGAGGGGAAGCAGAGCGGACTGAAAACCACAGTGTCAGTAGGGACCGGCTTCTCTCCACCCAGAGTACAGCTCTAGCCTAAACTCCAGTCCCACCTCCAGCAGGGAGAAGCTGGGGGGACCCTGAGCCAGCCTCTCTGAGCAACTGCAGGCACATTTGGTCAGCACAGACTGGCTAGTTGGACACCTGTAGCCCTATCCCTGTCCTCCAATAGCATAGGAGGAGAGCTGTGATTCCCTGGACTCTCTGGGCAACTGGTATACTGATAGGATAGGAAAGAGCTGGGGTTTCCTCAGCTTCTCTAGGGAACTGCAGGTGCTTTTGTCCTGTACAAACTTGACTCCTGGGCCCTGTGGCTCCACCCCACCCCCAACTGGACAAGAAGGGGGCAGTGTTTCCCAGCCTCTCTGGGTAACTGCAGGAGCTTCTGGCCCACTCAGACTGCATGGTTGGGTACCTATAGTTCCATCCCCACCCCTCAATAGGACAGGAGGGGGCTGGTGCTTCCTCAGCCTCTCCAGGCAATGGCAGGCACTTTCAGCCTACACTGACTAAACTGTTGGGTACCTGTGGTTCCATCCCCACCCCTGAAGGGCAGAAGGGACAGTACTCCCTCAGCCTTTCAGGGCAACTGCATTTCAGCCCACATGGATTAGATTGTTGGGTACTCTGGAAGGTCCATCTCCACCCAGGCAGGGAAGGAGGGGTTCCAGTGCTGCTACATCAGACAACCCAGGCAACTGCGGTCAGTTTGGACCCTCATGGATAGACTACTGCCCAAACATGCAGCTCCATCTCCACCCAAGGCAGGGAAGAAAGGACCCTCATGGCATAGACTACTGCCCAAACATGCAGCTCCATCTCCACCCAAGGCAGGGAAGAAAGGGGTGTGAAGCTCATCAGTCTCTCCAGGCAACTACAGACTTGTCCTGAACAGCTGCAGCTCTGTTCCTACCCCTGGCAGAGGAGAAAGGTGGGAGAAGCTTCATCAGTTCCTGGGGCAACACCAGCAGCTTGAGCCTCCACAGCTTACAGCACCATCTACATCCTCAGCTCCTACTACACAACCAGCAAGGGAGAATGGGCAAGAAAGCCCTAAAGAGAGAAGCTGTGCCCAAAATAAATGTATCTAGTAAGCCAGTTGCCAAGACACCAACAAAAAACTACAATCCATACCAAGAAACAGGAAGATATGGCCCAGTTAAAGAAACAAGATAAGCCTCCAGATGACATGAAGGAGTTGAGAAAACTGATTATGATGTTCAAACAAATCTCTTTAATAAATTCAATGAAATGGCTAAAGAAATTAAGGATATTAAGATGACAATGGATGAGCACAAAGAAGAATTTAAAAGCATACAGAGAAAAATAGATTTTATGAGAATGAAAGACACAGTAAATGAAATAAAAAATACACTGGGGGAGGGCAGAAGGATTGGTGAACTTGAAGACATAGCCTCTGAAAGCAAACATACATAAGAACAGACAAAGAAAAGAATGGAAAAAATTGAACAGGGTCTCAGGGAACTAAAGGACAGCAAAAGACATTCAAACATACCTGATATGGGTATCCCAGAAGGAGAAGGGAAGGGAAAGGGGGCAGAAGGAATATCTGAAGAAATAATGTTAGAAAATTTCCCAACACTACTGAAAGACATAGATATCCGTGTCCAAAAGTACAATGTACTCCCATCTGAATAAATCCAAACAGATCAACTCCAAGGCACATACTAATCAGAAAGCCAAATGACAGAGAAAGGAATATGAGAACAGCAAGAGAAAAGCAATGCATAACATACAACGGATACCCAATAAGATTAAGTGCCAATTTCATATAAAAAACCACAGAGATTAGAAGGCAGTGGTATGATATATTTAATACTACAAGAAAAACTACCAGCCAAGAATCTTACATCCTGGCAAGATTGTCTTTCAAAAATAGAGGCAAAAAAAAAAAAAACAAAACTTATTTTTTTAACGAAGGAGAGTTTAGAATATTCACAAATAAACAGACTGAGTTTGTAACCAAGAGACCAGCTTTGCAGGAAATATGAAAGGGAGTGCTACAGCCTAAAAAGAAAAGACAGGAAAGAAAGGCTTGGAAAAGAAAGTCTAGAAATGATGATTCTTTCAGCAAAAGTAACTAAAAGTATAAAAGTGTGTTGAAAATAAAATATGACAGATAATACCCAAAGGCCAAAATGGGTGAAGAACTGCCTTTACAGTAATAATATTGAATGTTAATAGATTAAGTTCCCCAATCAAAAGACACAGACTGGCAATATGGTTAAGGAAATGTAAGCCACCAAATGTGTGTAAAAGAGACTCACCTTAGATCCAAGGATACCAATAAACTGAAACTGAAAGGCTGGAAAAAGATATTCTATGCTGCAGTAACCAAATAAAAGCTGCAGTAGATATATTAGATGAAATAGACATTAAAAGAAAAACTGCTATTAGAGACGAGGGACACTGCCTATTAATAAAAGGTGCAATTCACCAGGAAGAAATAACAATCATAAATGTATATGCACCTAACCAGGATGCCCCCAAATACATAAGGCAAACAATGGCAAAACTGAAAGAAGAAACAGATGACTCTACCATAATAGCTGGGAGACTTCAAGACTCCACTTTCACCACTGGATAGAACATCTGGGCAGGGGATCAATAAAGAGCCTCATAGTATTCTAGCCAGGAGCGATAAATGGACTAAACCCAATAGACACAGAGAATACTGCACCCCTAAACAGCAGGATATATATATTCTTCTCAAATGCTCACGGATCTTTCTCCAGGATATATCATATGTTGGGTCAAAAGCAGACCTCAATAAATTCAACAAAATCAAAATTATGCAAGCACTTTCTCTGCTCATAATGGAATAAAGTTGACAGTCAACAAGAAGCAGAAAAAGGGAAAATTAAACAATATGCAGAGATTAAACAACACACTCTTAAATAATCAATGGGTCATAGAAGAAATTGCAAGAGAAATCAAGAAATATCTTGAGACAAATGAAAATGAGAACACAATATATTGGAACCTATGGGATACAGCAAAGACAGTGTTGAAGGGGAAAATTATAGCATTCAATGACCTAACTACACAGTTGGAGGAACTAGGGGGAAAAACCCAGCAAAATACTCCCAAAGCAAGTAGAAGGAATGAAATAACAAAGATCAGAAATAAATGATATTGAGAACAAAAAAACAATAGAAAGAATTAACAAAACCCAAAGGTGGTTCTTTTAGAAGATTAACAAAGTTGACAAACCCTTAGCTAGACCGACAAAGAAAAAAAGAGAAAAGATACAAATAAATAAAAGATAAAAATGGGGACACTACTACTGACCCTACAAAAAGAGATCATAAGACAATACTATGTAACAACTGTACACCAAAAAACTGAGCAATATAGATGATTAAGTCCTAGGAACGTACGAATGGCCTACACTGTCCCTAGAAGATGTAGAAGACCTCAACAAATCACATAAAGAGATTGAAACAGTCATCAACAACTCCCCAAAATGAAAAGCTCAGGTTCAGATGGTTTTACAGTGAGTTCTACTGAGTATTCAAAGAAGATTTAATACCAATCTTACTCGAACTCTTCCAAAAAAGTGAACAAGAAGAAACACTACCAAACTCATTCTATGAAACCAGCATCACCCTAATACCAAAGCCAGATAAAGATATTAAGAAAAAAAATTACATACCAATTTTCCTAATGAATATGGATGCAAAAATCCTCAACAAAATACTTGCTATTCGAATCCAATAACACATTAAAAGAATTTCTTGTCTTGATCAAGTGGGTTTTATACCAGGCAGGCAAGGGTGGTTCAACACAAGAAAATCAGTATAGTACACAACATTAATAAATCAAAGAAGAAAAATCACATGATCCTATCAATCAACACAGAAAAGGTGTTTGACAAAATACAGCATCCTTTCTTGATAAAAATACTACAAACGACAGGAATTGGAGGAAAGTTTCTGAACATCAAGGCCATATTAAAAAAACCCACTGCTAACATTGTACTCAATAGTGAAAGACTGAACACTTTCCCACTGAGACTGGAAACAAGACAAGGATGCCCACTGTCACCACCATTGTTCAATATGGTGACAGAGGTTCCAGTTAGAACAATCAGGTAAGAAAGAGAAATAAAAGTCAACCAAATCAAAAAGGAAGAAGTAAAACTTTTGCTATTCACAGATGATATGATCTTAAACCGAGAAAGTCCCAAAAAAGCTACAACAAAGCTGCTAGAGCTAATAAATTATTTCAGCAGAGTGGGAGGATGCAAAATTAATACATAAAAATCAGTGATGTTTCTATACACTAGTAATGTGAAATCTGAGGAGAAAGCCAGGGGAAAAAAATTCTGTTTATAATAGTGACTAAAAGAATCAAATATTTAGGAATAAACTTAACCAAGGGCGTAAAGCACTTGTATTTAAAAAACTACAATGCGTTGCTTAAAGAAATTTTCAAAAGACCTAAACAATTGTTAGAACATCCTATCCTCATGGATTGGAAGACTAAATATCTTTAAGATGTCAATTCTACCCAAACTGATAAACAGTTTCAATGCAATCCTGATAAAAATTCCACCAGCGTTTTTTCAATAAATTGAAAACATGATTATCAAATTTATTTGAAAGGGATCCTGAATAGCCAGCAACATCTTAAAAAGGAAAAGCAAAGTTGGAGGACTCTCACTTCCAGACTTTAAACCACATTATCTAGTTACAGTGACAAAAACAGCAAGGTAGTGTCATAAAGACAGACACATAATCCAATGGAACCGAACTGATGGCTCAGAAACAGAACCTCACTTCTACAGTTAAGTGATTTTTGACAAAGCTGTCAAACCCACCCAGCAGGGGCAGAATAGTCAATTTAACAATGATGCTAGGAGAACTGGATATCCATAGCCAAAAGAAAGAAGACCTCTATCTCACACCTTATACAAAAATTAACTCAAAATGGATCAAAGACCTAAATATAAAAACTAGAACCATAAAGCTTATAGAAGAAAATGTAGGAGAGATAAGAGGAGGGCTGAAAAGGAGAACTGATGTGGAATGTATGTAGAAGTTTTAATTAACTTGACTATAAAAGTGTGGAAATGGAGAGTTGATGGTAACACATGATAGTGAGTAGGAGTAATCTGATTTATAAATGGGATTGTGGCTGAAAATGGTAGTCTAAGAATGTAAATGTCAATTGAAAGTAAGCTAGAGAATAATCTAGGGACTAACACAGTGAACCCAGCAAGAACTGTGGTTAACCCTACAAATGCAAGAATGTCCTTCTGTGAACTAGAATGAATGTTCGTCACTATTGCAGAGTGGTAGGAACGTGGAGAAGCATGGGAAAAATACAATTAATATAACTTACGGACTATCATTAACACTAATATTGCAATATTCTTGCATCAATGTCAGAGCTGTACTGTGTTAATAATAAAGAGGTCTGGAATAAATATGCCAAATGTATGCTATGGACCATACTTAGTGGTAATAGTCTGATGATGGTTATCTCATGATCTCTAACAAATGTTCCACAACAGTGTGGTCTATTGATGAAGGGGTGTTGTATGGGAATTCCACACACGTGCATGATTGTTTTGTAAGATCACAATTCTCTAATAAAAATATATTTTAAAAAAATAAAGGAAACGAACTGTTTGAAATCCGTGCTAAGTAGAGAAAATTAATGTTGGGAAATGTTTCCATTGTTTTGTAATTTTGTTGCCAAAAACAAGTCTCGAAAAGTCTAATATGCTGAAATTAAACTTGAAATTATTTTCCTATCTGTTTAAAAACCTTCCAAATGAGGTAGGTTTTGAAACTGTTAATATAAAACGCAAACTTCCAATTAATCTGTAAGAACTGACTGACATCAGAGAAGACAGAAATTTAATAGCCAAAGTTAAAAACTTCTAAATAATTCATGGGCAGGATTCAAAACTAAAGCTCACAACATATAGTCACAGCAACATTTTTTTTTTCTTCTGGTTTATACACACCTTTGCAAAGTAACTTTTTCAGCTTAGTCATTAAAACTTAAGCATTGAAGTAAACTAAATCACTATATCTAATTTTCTATCCCAAAATTTTAAAATGAAGCATATTTAATCTCATGGCTCTCAGTGCAAATAATATTCATAGGTTTTGGAGAGCATTTTTGTACCAATAAAATAATTTTTAATTATTTTCATGATTATAGTTCTTTAAAATTGAATGCTTTAATAAATTAAATACTACTGTAAATTACAAGTATCCTGTGAGTTTTAAGTGATAGTGTACAGTGCAAAGGTGTTTTACTGGTGAGCAGCACCATCCGAGAAGTTTGGACACCACTGCCCTGGGTTCTGGTGACAACAGCTAGCACTGCCTTGCCTTACAGGTCAGAAGGAATAAAGTCGAGAGACAAGACTGACTTTCAGGCCAACGACTTTGGGGAGACACAAGTAAGAACAGGCATTGACTAGATTTATAGGAATATTCTTCATAAAAACTACCTTTACAATTTTATAAATACATTTCTTTTGCAGAGTAAAGTAATTATCATATGGAAAAATAAAAAGTAAAAAGTTCTCCTCTAATGCAAGACATTTTTTATTTTGGTTTCAATAAAGAAAATTTTAAAAGTTAATTCTTAAGAGGAATTTATAAACGTTTTTCTTAAATAAAGACGTTGGACAATATATGTCCTGCCATGGCCCACTGGGTGGACTGGGGGAGAGTGTAAACTACAATGTAAACCACTATCCATGCGGTGCAGCAGTGCTCCAAAATGTAATCACCAAATGCAGTGAATGTCCCATGATGATGAAAGAGGTTGTTGATTTGGGAGAAGTGGGGTGAGGGGGGTGGGGAGTATGTGGGGACCTCTTATATTTTTTGAATGTAACATTTAAAAAAAAATAGAGAGGAAAAAAAATTCATTTATATTTCATTACAAACTAATGAACGAGAGAAGAAAGTAATTTACTCTAAAAAGTATAGAAATGATATTCTTATTGTCTAATAATCCCACAATAAAGACTTCGGGAGAAAAAAAATGAAATAGCATACATAGAAGTAGGGAGTGAGGAGGTTATTTCTTGTGATTAGCAAATACCTATTTCACCCAGTTCCCTATGAGCACCGACTAAAGTGGTGTCTTCCCGTTTCTGGCTAAATGCAGTTTCTGGCTGCTTGGAGCAAACCATTCTTTTGTTGCTATATTTCTGCAAATCTTTTCCAGAGTTGCTGTGACTTGTGACATTCTGTCCAATTAGTTTTCAGCATGATTCTTTTTACCTTCACTGCCAAGACCTTACTTTTTCATAACAATCAACCTGTTCAATTAATGCTATACAAAAAGCTGTTCTGAAAGACTTACTGCTAGGCAACAGACTTGTTGAACTAGATCTTGGGTTTCATCTGAGAAAAGCACTTCTTTAGATAACAATTAGAGTCACTTCCTGAGAAATTATTAATTTATTCCAGAATACAGCAATGCCTCATTAGAATTTATAAGGAAGTAAAAACAAAAACACTAACCCATAAGAATTTAAATAAGTATTTCTATGTGTATATATGAATATGTAAATATATCCAGCATACATGGTAGATGCCCAATAAATAGTTGATTGTGTTATGTTTGATCAATCTCAGTTTGTCACTTTTGCTATGAATTTGGGGGGACAGTATGGGACACCAGTGTGCTGTGTTTTCTTAAGAGTATGCTGATATTCCCTGCTTTGAAGAAAAACAAATCAAGTGGGATCTTACAGCCAAGACAGAATAATTTATTACCCTAAATTCGGAACTAGCTTCTCTTTTGCAATATGGGCTCAGCATTGTAAACTGAACGAAAACATTTCATCCACAATTATTAAAGGCTGACAGAATTCATGAGAAGGGTTCCTAAAGCTTCTTGGAAACCAAATTGCTCTTAAAAAACAACTTTGATGAATTAAGTGCAAATGAATCAGAAACATATGGATTAAATTTTTCCTGAAATACACAAGTGTTTAAAAATTAAAGGAAATGTGCTTTTGAAGTATGTTTGAGAAATGTTACAAAATACATTTCAAAATGTTGGAAAAACAGCTTGAGGTATTTTACAAACCCCAATGAAGCCTGATTAACTAGCTAATTACAGAACAACAATATAATTACTAACACCATAGGATTTATATGTTGTGGAATACAGTAGTCATATCATGGCCAGTTCTTTGTTTAAAAAACATTTCAAATGGGTTCCCTGGAAGACATCTGAACCTTCAGAGCCAGCCTCAGCTTGGGGCCGTGCTTCACAGACAGACGCCAGGCTGGGCAGAGGCGCCAGGGGTCTCTCCTGGTGACCAACGATGGCCACGCGGACCTCTCGTGAGTAGAGAGTGATCACCCAGCAAGCACAGCACTGTCCATCATCTAAACTAGAAAGCAAACGACGCACATGCCAGGTCACTCAAGTGGGTGGTCTAAATACAATTCATGGAAACACTCAGAACCACTTCACAGAGACTCACCCAGAAAAACAAGGAGGTGTGTATTTGCACTCTGACACAGCAAATGGCAGCAATATTCCCAAATGGCATTTTCATCCCACAAGACAAGGCCACTATTTTTTTCCTGTGAATATTAATATAAAACCTAAATAGAATATATCACCATACTCTATTTAAATAAAAGTCTGATAAAAAAAATTATAAAGGGAAGAGAAGATAAAAGAGCGATTAATAACCTCAGAAAAACAGGTGAAGGCAACATATTCATTTCAAGAATTTAGTACTTTTTTGGTTTAACAAGGTTGAAAGTCGTCTCACAATATGGCAAAGGAATGGGTTCTGGAACTCACTCCACTTCTTAGGGGCCATGTGACTAGAACGAATCACATAGGCGCCTCACCTTCCTCTTCTGTACAAAGAGAACAACAGTAATGCATCTTAGGGCTACTGCACAGATGCATGAAACAATACAAGTAAAGCGCCGAGCACACAGTGAACACTATACACGCTCATTCCACTCCATGACGTCGATTTTCCAATATTTCTTCTCAGCTACCATCAACCTGGGTCAACAGTCTGCACTGTAAACAGGCTACCCAGGCTTATGTCTCCTCACTAAACCTCCAGCTGTCTGGGTGCTTTTTAAGCCTTACCTGCAGCAGTCTTCAAATATACCTAAGTCCTGCTTCCCAGTTCAGAATGTGAGCTGGAGTGCACATATTTAAACCCTCTTGAGTTTGAGAGGACTGGACCAGATCACTTGCTCCCAATTTTCAGGTCTCAGTGCCCTCGGTTGTTGGTGAGTCTCTCTAGACTTTCATGAAAGGTCCCAAGATCTTAGGAAAAGTCATACAGAGGAAGAGTTGTCCTAAAACTCTTCTGACCATAGAGAGGACAGGCAGTAGCCATGGAACACGCAGACCGTCTCCCTGGTCCCCCTTCCCACCTGAGTCATGTGCCCAGGGCCAGCTGACCATGGTGATACACAGTTTCCAGACTCACGGCCTTGGTTGATGGGACCACCTTCAGCCCACCCCTGCCCCACCCCCCTCTCCTCCTCTCCCTGTGAAAGGCAGCAGCGGGGAAGGAGAGGGGCCAGGCAGTGCTTCCATCACCCTCACACTTTCCCCCAGGCACACACCAGCCCTCCAGCCTGCTCTGCTTTCTGAGCTAGCCTCCACGTCACATCCCGAGGCACCACTGACCACCTGCACTGGAGGAAGTAAGAAAGGGCTGAAGGGAGAGTGGGAAGGCTCTAGCCGCAAATGTCTCCCATTTTTGTTCCACTTACCTACGTCTGTTCCTTTGTACCCTAAAAGATGATAACTCCACTAATGGTCAAAGCAAGAAAAAAGGTGGGGGCTGTAGAATTCAGTTGTTTCTAGATGCCTTCCAGCTGTAGATATTACACAATTGCATGAAAACATAATTATGCATAAAGATCAACTTCACACTTCATCTACCTGGAACCCTTCTGGGGACCAAAAGCTAAAAAGGCCACAAAGAGCCCAAAGAAATGACACAAAGCACTGAAATCCAGAGAACAAAGCTGCTCACCGCTCCTCACCCCCACGTGGCCAGACTCCTATGCCAACAAGCCAGCCCACGGAGTAGACTGCAGGCAGGGAACCGGGAGAGGAGCAAAGGCTGATAGCCTGAGAATGGAAGAGGAGAGAAGCCATAGCAGCAACCCCCAAAACTCAGCGACCAAGTAGTGAGAGGCAAAAGGCCGATACACCTCCATGGGCTGCTGAGGGTAGCACAATAACAGTAATGCTGCATCACAAAGAATAAATGAAGTTCAAATTTCCTATTTTACAAAGTCAGAGAGCAAGCGTGATGCATTTTAGCAAGGTTCCCATTGAAGCTAAAGTTAAAAAAAAGTTTTGGACATTCATAAAGTAAGATTCAGTCACCTGGAAAATTCACAATATGGAACACCAATTTTGCGCTGGTGCTACACAAATAAGATAAATGTATTTATTAAGCCAATTAGAATGAACTGAAAAGTGACTCTTATCTTTCCTGCATCAATCCTGAAATTATTAGTATAATGTATGGCAAACACAAAATGTCAGGTTTAAAACATGTGCTTCTGGAAGAAATCAACCTCCAAGGGAAGTCATTCCTTACTGGTGAGGGATCTGGAGCTCTGGCTGGCAGCGGCAAGTGTCCCAGTGACTGTATATCAAATATGAGCCCCAAAGAAAACACCAACAACCAGCAAACACTCCAGAAATTTATTACCAAATTACAACCTATGCACAAACACAGCTAAGCTCGTGAGTCTAGCAAAGTAGCAGCGCACAGATGGAAGGAAAAACACGTTCAATACATACAATTTGGAAATGTCTTTTTCTTAAACTAGCTTCAAAATGCAGGGAGACAAACACTAAAACACAAATCTTAACAATACACACAGAAACCATCACAACATGTACTGGTGTCTCCGGACAATGTGTCCATGACAGTATTAACTGAGGGTCACACCACCGAGCAAATATACATGTGTCCATTTGTGTGTTTTCATAAAGTACTTACGTTTATAGAGAATGGACACAAGATCAGTTAGGTTCCAAAATTTTTAATATAGTCACCTTAGTATGCATTTATGAAACTATGAGAACAGAGAATATGGGTTATGTTTAAAAAGTGTTCCTTAAACAAAACACATCCAAATGATGAACCTGGCCATAATAAAGAGCGGAAAGGTAATTCAGACACTTCACAGAGGCTTAATTTGGAATATATGGCTTTGCAGAGGAAGAAAAACAAAATATTTTAAAATAAAAATTCCAAGGATAAAAAAAAATCAACGAAAGAAGGCAAGAGCTGAATTTCAACAGAGTTGCAACACCTACTCTCAAGTTCATTGTTCTCACCCAGGACAACTAACAAGGAGGTGCTGATGGACAACCACCATACCAAGAAACCGGGACAGTCTATAACTGCAAGCAAGCGAGTCCCATCCATCAGCTCCATGGGATCGCAGCCCCCTCTCAATTAGAGGTGGAGTGGACATCACCATCCCAGAATCTTCAGGATTCGGGAATGAACTATGCACTAAAGTAGACTTACTGGTATTCTACTATAGACTTATTGTGATTCTAGCAATGGAAGAAATTATATCATTGATGAGGAGGCAGTGGCCACTGGCAGTTCTGAGGGCAGGGAGAGAGGAAATAAAGGTATAATATGGGGGCATTTTCAGGACTTGAGAATTGTCCTGAATGACATTGCGACAACAGATGCAGGCCATTATATATCTTGCCAAAACCTACAGAAGTGGGAGGGAGAGAATGTAAGGTGCAATGTAAACTTTAACCCATGCTTAGTGGCAGTGCTCCAAAATGTGTTCATCAATGGCAATGAATGTACCTCACTAATGAAGGATGTTGTTAATGTGGGAAAGTGTGCAAGGTGTAGGGAGCAGGGCATATGGGAATCCCCAATATTTTTTACATGACATTTCTGTAGTCTAATCTAAGTATCTTTAAAAAAAAAGAAAGAAGGCAAGAGTAGAAGGGAAGGAAGTATTTAAAGAAATAAACCTGCATAGATGATGATGAACCAAATTTAATTACATTTTCAATGCATTCCACCCTAAAACTAAGCCTAGTCAAATGAGGTAGACTCTGGGAATAAAATGTGTAAAATTTCAGGTTTTCCAAAGGGCAATATATTGTCACTTCAGAGACTGTAAAATAAATGTGCATTTTATAGTCTTGAATATAAAATGAAATGGGAGCCCTTTTTAAAGCAGGGATACTTCTCTATAATAATTCCTTATTTGTTGTGCCAAATTTCCAAATTTTCAAAAACTTCAGGCTGAAGTTGATAAAGCAATATCCAGGGTTCATTCATATGTGTACATATATATGTATATATATGAAGTGAAAGCAGTTAAATTAAAAGAATCAATGTTATGACATTACCTTAAAATTTTTCCTGTTCTGATTAACAAAACACCTGGAAATTTATAATATCATTAAAGCCAAAGAGTTGTCCAGAGCCAAAAACCTAATAAAAATTGAAAGGATTACTGTTAATGAGGTGAATGTTGAAAACAACATCTATTACCCTAGGGATTTTATTTTTTAAATACTCATACTGTTTTTCCACATTAAGAAACAACATTACAAGCAAATATCCTAAGAAACTAAATAAATAAGTATGAAAATCCTAATTTAAAAGTATAAATAAGTTAACTTACAGGAAGTATAATAGCTTTCAGCTTTTTCTGCAAAAATAATTAGTGTAGATGAGAAAAAAACATTTGGAGTTCAAATATTTCTATCCTCCTGACATGTCCTAAACTATAATTTCTACTTTTTTCTATTGTGAGAGATTCTTAGATTCACATAAATATTATGTGCATCACAAATAAGGTAATATCTAAAAAATATTATACAATCAAAACAGTTAAGGAACAAAAGACAAAAATGTCAGAAGAAAAACAACTATTTTTTACAAGGTAACACGACCCTTTCTTGGAAAAGGCCCGCAAACATCCTTTACGTTTTATGCCTGTCATACAGTATAGATCCTAAGGTAATTCATTATAAATAAAATACGGGGAAGACTGGGAACCTACTATTCTGCAAACAAAGATACCACAACCAAGACAACAGTGAAGGAGCCAAACGGCTCACAGGACAGAACCCCACACCCATCCTTCCCCTTCTCTAGTTAGAGGGGAGGGGGGCATTAGCACGCTGCCCACTAGTTACTGTTCCACGATTCTCATCATTTACACCATGGAGAAAGACTCACAGACACAGCAGACTGACAGTGTCTATCACTTCCTGCCAAGGAAGGAATTCAAATGGGCTCAGGCTGTTCAAAACCTAAAGAGTATCAATCACCTCGTGTCCAGTAGGTAGGCGACAACAAAGGTGAAGAGTGACGATCACTGAACAAAGCTGGGGCTGTATAGCACATGCTTTCCTGATGTATCCGTGTGGAGATTCACCAGATAATTTGCCAGCTCACTTTATGAGTAAACAGTGATTTTAGCCTATTTTTTTTTACGTCAAATACCACATCATAAAACCTGCCTCTCGGGAGCTCGAAGGAAGCCCTGGTCAGGCAGCTGGCCCACGGTGTGCTCCCTGGCCCACGTTTTCTTGCATTCTGTGGAGGCGGAGTCCGAGGACAAAGTGTGTTGGTCATTCGCCATGTGGACTGCTGCTGTCTGCAAGATGAATAAAAAGCCCGTGATGCCTTTTCTACTCTATTTTGTATGTGGGTCACCAGAAAGTTTCAGCCCACATTAAGAGCCATTTGTGTAGTACATTTATCGTTGTTAATTTTTTTCCAGGAAAAAAAAGGAGTTGTGGGAGTAAAACGTTTACTGAATATAGCCTAGAAAATGATAAAAAATGGTGTGTGGAAATAACCAGATCTCTAGGAAACAGTCATGTTGGTTATATATAGTTCAAATAAATGGTATCAGTTATTTTAAAACAGATTTAAAAAGAGAAGAAAGAAGAAGTGTTTATACACATATACAGAATCTTTCCAGGGCACACACGGTTCTTGTGCCTGTCCATCTGACCTAAACCACCATTCACTCGCCAGAGCCCCAAGGCACACCGTGTGCACCCTGGAGGGTCAGGGGGAACGCCCCGTCTTCTCCAGCGCCCAGCACCAGCACTCCCCCAGTGCCCCGCGGAGCACCCACGGAGATGCGCATGCCAAGAACTATCTGATCAGATATTTACAAAGCAGAATCACAGTGCTGCGGCACCCAGAATATCATCATGTTTTTAGATGAATTAAAGGAACCACACTTTTGTAATTTGACAATGCATCTGCTACTGCAACCTGGAAAAATACAAAACAAACAAAACAATTCTGTGTAAGGCAAAGCAGCCTTTTGCAAAAAGGACAATGTATATGCAATGTGCATTAAAGGTGGACAGAACAACTGAGGTATCTTTTCAAGATCCTTTAAGAGGTTGAAGATATACAGAGCATTCACCATCCACTGACAGAGAAAAATAAGTAATAAAGGAATGAAAGAAGGACACCTGACTCATTAACATAGTAAAGATAAGCTTCCAGAAAGCTCCAAATATTGCTTAATAGGCAATAAAAGAATCATAACTATGATGACAGTTATCCATAAAGAATTCAAAAAAAATTAAATGCATGCCAAGACAAATAGCACAAAACCTAGAAATGGTGTTAACTAATCAACTAAAGTATTACAAACGAGTTTTAACAATCTAAACACTGATGTTTTAACAACTGCCTAAAGGATTCAGGAGAAAACAAAATGTTAATGACTGGAAATAGTTTGCAAGACAATCTTAGTGGGATTATTTATTTTTTATTTTTAAAAAGTTCACAAATGAAAGGAAACTTCTCTCATTTCAATTAATTCAATCACAATAAAATCATGATGCCTTATGATTTTAACTCTTATAATTTATGCCTCAGAGGAAAGGGGGCAATTTATAGCATGAGAAGGATATTAAATTTTAAATTGATTGAGACTTAAGTTTTCTGAAAAGAATATAAGGCATTTATAGTTCTTAGTAGGGATAAGCAAGAAACAAATCTCTTAAGCAAGAGAATAAAAGTTTTAAATGCCTAAAAAGTTATATTATTTTTAGTTTTAATACAGTAAGTAGGTGTTATCTAAAATTTAGAATTCAGAATATCAAACAAAAAATTCTAAAGTTTGTCCATTATAGCATATTTTGCCTAGTCAAATAGGATAAATGTAACTTTAAAAAAAACTAACCAGTATAATCTACTTGTGATTGGATATATGCCATCTACTTTTTTTGGCTTCATTCTATTATCTCATTCTTGCTAAATTGAATGAGCATGCTGGATTTGTATCCTAATCCTACTGTGTGTAAAAGTTCTCAAGTTCAGCAAGGTAGAATTTTCAAAGATTATACCTAATGTTCATTATGTACAATGTTATTTTCTTAAACATGCTGTCAGGAAAAGCATAAAGATTTGCTTTGTTTTGTTTGTTTTGTATTAGCCACAAGAAAGTGGATTTGTTTAAAATCCCGAAGTATTTATTTGGAATACCAAAGTCAAAACAAAAATCAATCATGAAGATGAGAAAAGTAGAGGTTATATCTGTTTGAACACACTGAAAGAAAAGTGAAAATAAACTTAAAAGTCCAAAATGAAGAATTGCCTGTTATATAAACATAATATTCTTCCCACCCTTCCAATATGAAAATAAGCAGCACCAGCAACAGATACTAAAAGACCAGAGAAACAATTCTGGCAAGATGATTCTAAGACCGTAAAGCTCAAGAAATGACTGAAAAGCTGATAAAAAGAAATGGTGTGGAGGTAGGGGGGGCGGTGAGGAGGAGTGAAAATTCTAATCGACAGATGTTAACAGTAAGTAACCACTGT
Source organism: Dasypus novemcinctus (assembly GCF_030445035.2). Taxonomy (NCBI): domain Eukaryota; kingdom Metazoa; phylum Chordata; class Mammalia; order Cingulata; family Dasypodidae; genus Dasypus; species Dasypus novemcinctus. Next base: position 9,079,971 of record NC_080687.1, on the reverse strand, counting down.
GTTCTAAAGGATTTTAACTAGCAAATCATTTCATCTAAGCTTTAAAATCACTCTTCTCCTAACAATGAAATGTTAATTAGACACAAACCCATTTTTGATGTTAAAAGCCAACTTATACAGGTTCCTCATGTTCACAGAGCAAAGAACCAGAAACAAAACAAAACAAACAAACAAAAGCCACTGCCAGTTCCTTGCGCATGCTGTGCCGTCTCTGAGACCGCTGGGACAGCTCTGCAGCCTTCCTGCAGCCCTGGGCTGGAGAGGGCAGTGCAAGGCCCCTCCAGGAAGGCTTTCCTATTTCTCAGCTACTTTTAATATTCTCTGTGGTTTGTGGACATTTTTCCTCCTTAAGTGAAAATCTCACCAATGAAAAATTCCACATCTTTTTAAAAAATTCCAAGAATTTCTTCCCAGTTTATGAACAAAGATACCAGAAATTCAAGCCGATCCAAATTCAACCATCCATTTTTCGTATTTCTCCAAGTCTGCAGCAGAGACAGACTTAGCAATTTTCTTAAGGGCCAATTCGAAGTCTCCTTTGGTGACAGGCATCTGAAGCTCCTCTTTAGAAAGTGCGCGGATCTCTTCCGGACTTAAGCCATTGATTCGCCGTCTCATTGCCATTAAAGAGGCATCCCTAAAAATACACAAAAACCAGTCAATACTAACTACTGCAAATGTTTTAAACACTTTCAACTGTAACAAAGTTAAGGTAAAACATTCAAAAGATCACTTCATGTGTTTTTATGATGCTGCTTAGAGTTATCCACTTACAGGACATCCTGAGGGTTCAGAAGAGGTTAAAAAAGGATGCACAGAACTCAAACATGAAATGCAGAGTTGATGAACACTAAAAGTCTGCATTGTGCTTAGATAGTACTGAATTGTCTTTTCCCTACCTCCTTCTCAAAGACAGCCAAGAAGTTCAGGACACTGAAGCTGAATTCTGAAATACTGAATGACACACTTGGAAATGACATATGGCTACTGTTAAGACAATTCAAAACCACACCCCAGATTGTCAAGTCTAGTCAGAAGGGGAAGGGAAGAACTTTTCTCTCTAGATATGAATACCCCCATATAGAGTGGACAGGAAATTCCCTCCATGGAGTGTTTGTAGCCAACTAAAAGGATAAAATCCTGCTTCTTTTAATGCCATTCTCAGCTCCATTCTGCCCATTTTAAATAATTTTGAAGGTTCATAATAAGTGGACAATCAGTGCTCACAATCAATGCCATTAGGAAGACGAAGCCAATCAAAACCACAAATTCAGAAAGTTTTAAATAGTTTTCCTATAGCAATAGTAGAAATGATTGTGAATTCGTGTGCCACTCAACTTGGCCAAACGTAGGAAAATACTAGCAGAAAAGGTTAGAAACCCAATGTCAATTTAAGTATAGTTTGGAAAGTAAGAAATAAAAGAAAAAATCCTCTTTTTAGCTCTGCCTGATGTGAACTGTCTAAATTATGATGCCACTAAATTGATAGGGAGATTTTTAAAATAGCATGTATTATGTCCACAGCACAAAGTGATGAGCTTTGCTCATCTGCAAGTGGTAAAACAATGTCAATCAAAACTAAATGGTCGTCCTTTTATATTCTTGCAGCTGGACTCCAATGCAGTGCTAAATTAACCTTAGGCTGTCCAAGTCATTATTACCAAGCTAGGCACAACAATTTCTTAAAAATGAAAGGGTTAAAAAGCTAAGTGACCATACTGGTACCTAATCTTACACCTAACAATAACCGATGAATGAAGTCATGCAGAAGCAAAACAAAACAAATGGGAAATCGTTTCAAGCAACTGGGTGGCTGCTTTCAAAGGCTAATACAGGGACTTTAACTTACACCATTCGTCAGGCCAAATCAATCACAGATCATCACAGATCATTAAAAATATACCTGCAAACATTAGTTATGTCAGCACCAGAATAGCCCTCAATCTTCTCTGCTATATCCTCCAGTTGAATATCAGGGTCTAATTCAACCTCACGAAGATTGATCTTCAGAAGCTCAGCTCTTCCTTTTGCTGTTAAAACATTTTTTGTTGCTGTTAGCTATTTTAAATTACAAGTCATTTTACTAAGAAACCACATATTAACATTGATGACAAGAGGGAGAGACCAATACAAAGAAGAGTCAATAACTGTGAGTCCACTGCATTACCAATTCACTGCATGACTCACAAATGACTGAACTTCCTGCGTGCCTTGGCTGCAACAACTGAACACTGAAACACAACTCAGTCTGCCGTACGGACTTGAGGAGAGCTGCGGTGAGAACAAAGGATCTGCAACCCGTTATGAAAAATACAAACATTCGTATCCAGACACAGAAATGCTTTCAGTAAAAAAAATTTAGCATAGTTTTATAGAGCTAGATTGCATGGAATGTAATTCCCATGAATTACTTTGCTCACCTTGAAGTAAGACACAGGAAGAGGTTTTCAGAACTCTGAAATCAATGAGCACAAAAGGAGAGACAGCCCACAGACACTTATGTTCCAGTATGGTTGAAAAAATACTGAATAAGCTCAAAATAACTAGAGAATTTTTAAAATAACCAATCATGTTTGGCTGACTCACTATCAGTTTTAGTGGCAAACCTGGTTAATACAGAACTGTAAGATAATGCATAACTTTAGATCTGGCTCTCTCCTATTTGAAACACAAATGAAATTTAATTTCCCCCAACTTTTATTTTGAAAAATTTTAAACCTGTAGAAAAGTTATTATAATCAATAAATAACCCATTTACCTTTCATCTAGATTCACCAGTTGTTCACATTTGGCCATTATTACTCTAACTCCCTTCTCTCCCCTCTTACTCCCTCCTTTTTTGAGTTGAGATTGGTAGTAGACATCACAAGGTAGACTAACATTTCACCTTCAATTCTTTAGCATGTATCTCCCAAGAACAAAGGTAAAAATATAATTATCACACTCATCAGTAAATTTATTTTTTTTTTTTAAAGATTTATTTATTTATTTAATTCCCCCCCCCCGGTTGTTTGTTCTCTGTGTCTATTTGCTGTGTCTTGTTTCTTTGTCCGCTTCTGTTGTCGTCAGCGGCACGGGAAGTGTGGGTGGCGCCATTCCTGGGCAGGCTGCACTTTCTTTCATGCTGGGCGGCTCTCCTTACGGGGCGCAATCCTTGCACATGGGGCTCCCCTATGCGGGGGACACCCCTGCGTGGCAGGGCACTCCTTGCACGCATCAGCACTGCACATGGGCCAGCTCCACACGGGTCAAGGAGGCCTGGGGTTTGAACCACGGACCTCCCATGTGGTAGACGGACGCCCTAACCACTGGGTCAAGTCCGTTTCCCCCTCATCAGTAAATTTAATACTGATTGTGATGGTTAGGCTAATGTGTCAACTCAGCCAGGTAAATGTCCCCAGTTGTTTGGTCAAGTAAGCACTGGGATAACTGTAATACAAGGGCATTTATGGTCTTTAGTCACCATTGACTTTACTGCAGTGGTAAATCATTGATAGCTGATTACAATTACATCAATCACGGAGACTGCCATCAGCAATGAGTGATGCTTTATCCAATCAACTGAATGCCTTAAAAGGGAAAGTGATTCCAGCACTGAGTGAGAATTTCCCAGCTCATCTTTGGACAGCCAGCATCTCCCAGACCTCATCAAGAACCTTCACTGGACTTACACTTGAGCCCCTGGTTGCAGCCTGCCTGCAGAACCTGGACTTGTGCATCCCCACGGTCACGTGAGAGACTCTTATAACATCGCATACTATTGACAGCTATCTCTTTTTGATTCTGTTTCCCTGGAGAACCATGACTAATACATTGATACTTTAGTATCATCTAATACACGTCCATAGCAACATTTCTCCTTTGGTCATCATTACCCACTAGTCTTCTTTAATCTGAAAACCATTTCCAGTGATTATTTTTTGTTAGTTTTGTTTTCTTTCATTACATGAACTATTCTTCCCCAAATGACCTTGCAGCATCAAGGCATTCTAATAAAGATCCCAACAGGTGTGTTTGTGAACTTGACAGATTCCAAAATATTTATGGAAACAGAAATAAACATGAAAGTCCAAGACACTCAGGAAGAACAATGAAATGGAAACAATTATCTATCAGATTCCAAGACTCATTTACAAAGCAACAGGAACTACATCAATGCGATGCTACTGCAGAGATAGACAAAGATCACGGACAGAGAAGGAGCCTAGAAGCAGATCAAAGCATATACTCTGGACACGGGTCTTATGACAGAGGTGGTGCAGACAGCAGGTAAGGAGTGCCTTTCCAATAAATGATGCCAGAACAACTGACCTCCACAGGGGGAAAATATGAAATTGGGTCCCACCTCATACCATAGCAAAATCAGTCCCAGATCTATTACTGATCTAAAGGTAAAATGCAAATTATAGGCCTTTTAAAAGATAATATAAGAAAATACCTTAATGACCTCAGAGTAAGAAAAGTATTAAGATATATAAATTAACTACAAAGGAAAAGATTAATAAACTGACCACATTATAAATTGGAACTCTTATTCATCAAAAGACAATATAAACAGACTGAAAACAGGTAAGATAAAGTTTGGGAAGATATTTGTAACATATTTAAATATCAAAGGACTTGTATTCAGAATATCTAAAGATATCAATAAGAAAAAGGTCACCCAACAGAAAAATAGGCAAAAGATCACAAAATCCAAACAGCCAAAAAACATAGGAAAAGATGTTCAAGCTTTTTAATAATAAGGGAAATGCATATTAAAACCATGATATTGGTATAAATTTAAAAGTCTGACAGTACCAAGTGTTGGGAAAAACAGGAAACAACAAGGATTCTCACATGCTGCTGGTAGGAGTGTAAACTGGAACCACCACTTCGGACAACAGACTGGAATTGTCTACTAATGTTGCAGCTATGCACACCCCACAACTTAGCAATTTCACTCTGAGGATGGGATGCTCCTCATCTCAGCCTAAAGAAACTGAGGCATGTGCACCATTATACATATATAGCAGCATTGTTCATAATAACCTAAAACCTATTATGGGCATAATGATCAAAATTCCAATTCAACAACACGATGGATAAATTGCAATATAATCACATAATGGAACATCACATAGCAACAAAAATGGACTGCAGCTACAGGCAACAAAATGAATGAATCTTAATATACTGAGCAAAAGAAGCAAGATGCAAATGAACACAATCAGCATGATCTCATTTATGTAAAATTCTAAGGAAGGTAAAATTATTTGTTTGGGAATACGTTCTTAGATGATGAAATTATAAATAAAAGCAAGAGGTTATTTCCATAAAAGGAATCATCGTGATTTCTGCCAGGGGACAGGAAGAGTGCTGTGGCAGGGAGGGAACACCAGGGAGCTTCTGAGGCCGGGGAACGTGCTCTTTCTTGTTCTAGAAGGTGGTATGTGGCTGTGTGCTTGTTTGCTTTGCCAATTCCTGCCTGAGTTGAACATTTTTCATACCTGTTTTTGTGTACGTCGTATTTCTCTCTCACACACACACAAGAAAGCAAAGCAACACAAAGAGCAGCAGCACTGGAAAGAGAAGCAAACCGGTCTTATCTGGGATTGCCAGAGAAAAAAGAGCGTCACCAGGAAAGCTAAACTTCCAAAATGCCTTAACCCCAGGAGCCCCGCTCCTTGGCCATCAGCCAGCCGGGCCCACCTGGCCTCTTCACGGGGCCTAAGGCACAGGCGGTCAGGCTAAGGAAGTCCTCTGCTCAAGCTGACAGTAAGAAGGGTGGCTGGGAAGAGAGGAGGGGAAGAAGGTCCTATTTCTCCTGTGACAGAAAGTTGTGTGTTCCTGGTGTCCAAGTAAGAAATCCAAACGTTAGTGCAAGAGCCCCATGGCACAGCGCACCATACCTGCAGGTGAATATTAGTGAACAAATACCACTCAACTCCTAAGGCCCAATTTCAGGAACCACAGTATCTGCAAATTAAATGGCTTTTTTTTTTCCTCCTGTGACCTAGCCTGAGAACTTATACACTACATTTAACACTATGTATTCTCTCACAGAAACAAGTTCCAGTCAAGCAACTTAAAATGAATTTCTGGAACCTACAGGGCCTGGTGAAATGAAGCTCATTAGGAAGCGCCCGCCTTTACTTAGTAACATGACTTTGGGGGCAATTAACTTTTAATACTGGTTCTTATCAGTGATTTGTTAGAAGATTCTAAGTAAGATTTATCAGCTCTATAAAACTAAATTAAAGATATTTAATAACCCCATGAAAAGATTTAACAAGGGATTAATACGTTAATAGTGTAAAGAACTGCCAACGCTCCATAACAAAACTGGTGCACATTTTAAATTTAAGTAAGCACATCGGTGGAAGGAGCCCGCTTATTCTCCACTAAGGACCTGGCTTGAGTGTGCACTAGGCCATCCGCTGCCAGGGCAGTGTGCTCTGGGCCATGCTGCCTGGGCTCACAGCCCCAACCTGCTGCACCAGCAGGAGAGCTCAGCTCCAGGTGCTCAGCTTCCTCACCTGGAAAATAAACAGGAGAGCAGACTTTAGCTCATAAGACCTGTGAGATGAAATGAGCTCGTGTAAAGCTGCCTCCGTTGGCACTCACTCAAGGTCCACTGCCTACCGCCACTGCCACCAGTCGACCAATGACCAACCAAAGAGCAGGCCGAGGAGGAGCCAGAGCAGCCAGCACCCCTGCCCTTAGGGAAAGTAAGGATCTGCGAGACTGCAGAGAAGACAAGCCACCAGGAAGAGCAGGGGAGACCAGCACAGCCCGGCCGAGGGGACTCGTGGGCAGATATGTTCTGACGTCTGCTTCAAAGTATCGATAAAACGTGAAGAGAAGGAAGGACAAGAAAACAATCCAGGAAAGGGGAGCCCATAAATAATGACACAGGAGGAGGAAGCAGCGCATGTGAACCAGAGTTTTAAAAAAATGTAAGTAAAAGCGTAATAGAAGGAAGACTGAGAAGCTCAAATAGATACAAATTGGATAAGCTGTGGACTTGCAGCAAAAGTATAACAAAATCAAATAAAAGGACGCTGACCTCGATATTACAGTAAATAAGAAGTCACTCAAAATCCGAGCTACTGCATAGTGCCTCAGTGGCTTAAGGGCATTAGTCAAAACGCAAAAGACAAAATAAAGGGGCTGGAGAGAGGAGTAGCCGGCTCTCGGCTGTGACAGAGGAGGGGAAGCGAGCAGGGACTTGAAGGAAGGACTGCCACGGCGTCACCGGGCCCTGTTTTGTCTTCTGTTGACCACAGCAGGCTGTATTTACCAACAAGGCTGCAAGAGTCTCCCGCATTCCACACTCTACTACTCGGGGAGCGTAGTCTAATTTCCCTTCACTTAAATCTGGATGGGCTTGTGAATGCTTCCACCCAGAGTAGGGAGAAGTGACACTAGGTGACTCCCCAGGCTGGGCCACAAAGGCAAAGCCCTTCCACTGAATCCGGTGGAGCAATCCCATGTGCACACCCGAGCCTCCACGAATGAATCTGACCACCTGGGGAAGCCCAGGCCACAGGGAACGGCCACGTGCGCCAGGAGGACCACCGGAGCTCAAATCCCAGAACCTCGACCACCAGGCGTGCGAGTGAAGACACTGCCAGCCGATCGCAGCCCCCAGCGGGGAGTCGCCCCCACCACTGCATCTCCTGCTGACTCGTGCAACAGACACAAGTCATCCCCACTGTGTCCTGCCTGAATTCCTGACCCATTCCTTGCCACCAAGTTCTAATTTCCTCTCAATCTTACGGAAGTTGCAATATGTCATTTGGGGTGGTTTTTCTTACCTTTCCTTTTTTTTTTTTTTTGATCTATTTCTTCTCATTCACCAGTTTATGCTGCCTGCCTTTTTCAACTAAAATTCCTTATTCATGGTTATTGTTATTTTTTCAAAAGATATTCTTTAAGTTTTAAAATTTTAATATACGCTACTTTTCTTTCCATTAATTTCCCCCTAGACTTCCACACCTCTTTCAGGTCTATCACTATCCCAAATTTTCTTTATAGTTCTATCTCTTCTAGACCCTTCTACATTACTGGATGCTCTAGCAAGCATCTATCTGTCTATCCGTTTTCAAGCAACCATGCCTTCCTTTCTTTTTCTCTAGATAATTCAGTTAAAATGCAGACAAGTCTGGTAGAGTAGTTATTGTTATATTCACACAGAACCTAGCAAAGGTCTTTCGCAGGAGAAGAGAGTTAAACACCCACTGAATAAATTAACACAGAGGAAAGAAAAAGGAAGAGTGGAGTTCTAATTGTGATGATCTGTTGGGAGTCCTTTAAGAAGAAAGCAAGTTCTCAAGCTCTGCAGTATAAGGTATACAGCTTCAGACCTGTAATAAACAAATAGAAGCACCCAACAGACATTAGCTATAATGCACTAACAAGATGCCCTTTAGTCAGCCAAGCCTATTTTCTTCTCCTATATTTCCAAAGGAAACCAAGTGCTCACCTTTGTATCCAATAAAGCATGTCTTTCCCCCAGAACCTAAGCTTTCCTCAACAGTTCAGAAAATTGCTATCAACTATCTTTCCAATAACATTTTCTCTATTTTGGCAAATGACGCCAGTTCAGTAGCAAAACTCTTAGTTTCCCTCCACGTTATCAGTTAAGGTGGCCAAAATAAATGAGGGTGGTCCTTAATCCAGTGGATAATATCTGAAGAACTTTTTCACAAAGGAATGTCAGGTGCAGCTACCAGAAGACTGAGAAGAATAGAGAGATGCCAAGGAGGGCCACAGCCAGCACCAGAAGGCTGCAGGCGCCAGGAGAAAGCAAGCCCTGCCAAAGGCTGGATTTTGCACTTCCAGCCTCCAAACTGTGAGGAAATAATTTCCTATTGTTTAAGCCAACCAGTGTGTGGTATGTGTCAGCAGCCCTGGACAACGAAGAGAGCATTTATCTAACAACTAAGAGAAATGCAAGCAGATGTCCACACAAAGCCATGAACTTTAACGTTTATAACCACTTTATTAATACCACAGCACAAAACTGGAAACAACCCAAATACCCATCAATAAGTGAAATATTAAACCATCTGTAGTATGTTCATATAATGGAATACTACTCACACATACACACAAAATAACAATAGATGAACCTTTAATATATTATGCTGAGTGAAATGAGTGCCAACCAATCAGTGGGTGCCCGAGACACACACCTAGAAAACTCCTCATGGGCTTACCCTCCTCACATTTGCCCTCCAGGCTGAAGCAGCCTGGGACAGCTAAAGCAGTGTAAGAAACAATTAAGTCAAAGAAAATTGGGCCCAAAGGCTTACCTGCTTTTAAGTCATCAATAAAGCACCCCAGAGAGGGATAAGGTCTATTTCTTTTTTTTTTTTTTTTTAAAGATTTATTTTTATTTATTTAATTCCCCTCCCCTCCCCCGATTGTTTTCTGTGTCTTTTTGCTGCGTCTTGTTTCTTTGTCCGCTTCTGTTGTCGTCAGCGGCGTGGGAAGTGTGGGCGGCGCCATTCCTAGGCAGGCTGCTCCCTCCTTCGCGCTGGCGACTCTCCTTGCGCGTGGGGCTCCCCTACACGGGGGACACCCCTAGTGGCAGGGCACTCCTTGCGCGCATCAGCACTGCACGTGGGCCAGCTCCACACGGGTCAAGGAGGCCCGGGGTTTGAACCGTGGACCTCCCATATGGTAGACGGACGCCCTAACCACTGGGCCAAAGTCCATTTCCCGATAAGGTCTATCTCATGGGGAGTTGAGAGAACACTCAAATTCTTGTAAACAGGTAAACTCCTAAGGCCACTGGCCAGCACAAGCTCAGGACAAGACCCAGGTTCAGAAAAGACAGGGAGGACCCCACACCTGTCATTTACCTCGGGCTGAACTTCTTGATAGGGAGGCTGAACTCTGATAGAGACCAACAGCCAGAGCACAGCCAATTTGGCAAAGACTGCGAAAGGCATTTTTTGCCTTGATTTGTTTGTTTTTGTTACTCCTGGCACTCAAGGAAATCTCTGTCATAACACAAGCTGGATACTAACTTTAAAAGCATACAGTTCAGAGACTAAATCCTAGAATTAACACTTTAAAATATTAAAATGTAAAGTGTGCAACAAAAGATTAAGAGACAAACAATGAAATAGGAAATGATGGCCCACTCCAAGGAACAGGATAAATATCCAGAAAATAACAACTAAGAAGACCACACTGTGAACATACAATACTGCCCAAAGGCTTTTTTAAGAAGTTCCTCAATATGCTCAAGGAGATAAAGGAAAATTTAGAGAAAGAACCAAAGGATCTCAGAAAAACAATGAATGAACAATGTGATCATCTCAATAAAGAGACAGAAATTTTAAAAAGCAATCAAGAAGAAATACTACACTTGAAGACCAACATAACTGAAATGAAAAATTCCCTCAAGGGTTGCAAAAACAGACTGGAGCTGGCAGAAGAAAGAATCAGTGAACTTGATAACAAGATAACTGCAATGAGGTTGAGGAGCACCAAGAAAAAAGGAATTTAAACAAGTGAAAACAGCCTAAGAGATCTGTGAGATGCCATCAAGCATACCAACATATTCACTATGGAAGTCCCAGAAACGGAAGAAAGACAGAAGGGGACAGGTGGAATATTAAAAGATAAGTCAGAAACCTTCCTAAACTTAAGAAAAGACAGGAATATGCACAGACAAGAAGCCCAACAAATCCCAAAAAAGATAAACTCAAAGAGAAATGCACCTAGACACAGAGTAGTCAAAATGTATAATGCAAAGGACAAGGAGAGAGTTCTGAAAACTGAAAGAGAAAAGTAATGTTTTATGTGCAAGGGAGCAGTGATAAGAGTAAATGCTGAGTTCTTATTAGAAATCATGGAGGTGGGAAGCTCAGGGGTTGAGACCTGCTTCCCATGTACAAGGTGCCAGGTTCAATGCCTGGTACCTCTTAGAAGAAAAAAAAAGAAAGAAAGAAATCATGGAGGCAAAAGGGCCTCCTTTTGAACTACTTTAAAGTGCTGAAATAAAACAATTACCCACAGTGTCTTTCAAATATAAGGGAGGGATTATGACATTCCCAGATAAACAAAAGCGAGAGAGTTTACCACCTCTCTATAGGCTGTGAGAAAAGGGAGTTCTTCAGATTGAAAGTAAAGGACACTGGAATGTGGATCAAAGAAATAGAAAGAAATAGTCCTCTTGTAAAGGTAATCGCATAGTTAATTACAGGCATACTTCAGAGATATTGCAGGTATGGTTCCAGACCACCTCTGTAAAGAGAATGTCACAAAAAAGAAAATCACATGAATTTTTGCGTCTCCCAGTGCATATAAAAGTTGTACTTAGACTATATTGTAGTCTATTAAGAGTGCAATAGAATTATGTCTTAAAAAGTGCACACCTAAATTAAAACATGACAAAGAGACACAAAGTGAGCACATGCTGTGGTTAAAATGGCACTGATAATAGTTGCTCAACACAGGGTTGCCATAACCCTTCAAAGTATTAAAAGTGCAGTATCTGTGAACTGCATAAAATTAAGCACAATAAAATAAAGTTTGCCTGTATAATTTCCAGTACTATTGTATTGTACTTTTTGGTATGTAATTCCATTTTTTAATTCTTATAGGGTCAAAAGTACAAAAGCATAAAAAGGAATGACAGGGGAGCAGGTGTAGTTCAATGGGTTTGAGGGCCTGTTTCCATCTACAAGGTCCTGGCTTCAATTTCTAGTACCTCCTTTAAAAACTTTTTTTAACTAAAAAAAAATTTTATTTGAAGTAATGACAGGGAAGTGGATGTGGCTCAAGCAATTGGGTTCCCACCTACCTCATGGGAGGTCCATAGTTCAGTTCCTAGTACCTCCTAAAGAAGACAGAGAGCTGGCACAAAGGGCAGGCATGGCAAGCTAACACAACGAGATGATGCAACAAGAGACACCAGGAGAAAAACCAAAATGAGAGACATAACAAAGCAGGCAGCCGAGGTTCCCAATGCCTTCTAAAGAAGATGATCAGGACAGCAAGCTGGCACAACGGGCAGGCGCGGCAAGCTGATGCAACAGGATGATGCAATAAGAGACACAATGAAGCAGGTAACAGGTGGCTTAAGACATCGGGTGCCTCTCTCCCACACTGGAGGTCCCAGGTTTGGGTCCCAGTGCCTCCTGAAGAAACAAAGAAGATGAACAGATATAGCAACTGCAAACAACGAGGGGGTGGGAGAGATAACTTTTAAAAATCTTAAAAAAAAAAAAAAAGTAACAATAACTCTGTGGTTAGGAAATTCAATATATAAAAACATAATTTGTAACAAGTACAACAAAAAGGTGGGAGCAGAGGGATATGGGAACAATGTGCATGCTATTGAAGTTAAGCTGATATCAAATCAAATGTTACTTTCTGTTAGAGATTTAGGACGTTAATATTAATATTAGCCTCATGGTGACAACAAAGAAAATATATGAAAACTATAATACAGAAAGAAATGAAAAGGAACTCAAAATAGCGATATAAAAATCATATAAATATGAAAGCAGGCTTAATGGAAGAATTGAGAAGCAAAAAAGTATCAGAGTTACAAAGACCATGCAGCAAAATGGCAGAAGAAAATTCTGCATTATCAGTATTTTAAATGTAAATGTACACACTCTCCTGTCAAAAGGTAGAGAAGGGCAGAATGGATAAAAATACATGACCCAAATTATGGCTTACAAGAGACTCAATTTAAATTCAAAGACACAAGTAGAAAATGAAAGGATGGAAAATATATATGTACCATGAAATAGTAAACAAAAAGACATCTGGGGTAACTATACTCATATTAGATAAAATAGACTTTATGTCAAAAACTGTTACAAGGGACAAATAAAAGTAACTACGTAAGGGTCAACTCAATAAGAAGGCATTACAACTCTAAATATATATGCACCTAATGGAATAGCCCCAAAACATACAAAGCAAATACTGACAGATTTGAAAGGAGAAATATATGGTTTTACATTAATAGTAGGAGATTTCAATCTTTCTATTTTCAATAATGGGTAGAACATTTAAATAAAAGATCAATAATGAAACAGATGAATTGAATGACACTATAAATCAACTAGATTTGAGTGATACTATAAATCAACTAGACCTAAAAGACATATACAACATTCAGCCAACAGTAGCAGAATATACATTTTTCTTGGATGCTCATGGATCATTCTCCAGTATAGATCATATGTTAGGTCACAAAAGCCTCCATAAATTCAAAAACATTGAAATAATACAGTGTGTTTTCTCTGGTCACAATAGAATGAAGCTAGAAATCAAAAGCAGAGAACTAGAAAATTGACAAGTATGTAGAAATTAAACAATGCATTCTTAAATAAACAATGGGCCAAAAAAGAAATCACAAGGGAAATTAGGAACTTTCTTGAGGTGAATAAAAACAAAAACACAACAACTGCCAAAAGATGAAAGCAACCCAAGTGTCCATCAGGTTATAAAAATGATTAAGTCCTGAGACATTCAACAACATGGATGAACCCTGATGACATCATGTTGAATGCAATACAAATGGACAAATATTGTGTAATCTCAACAATATGAAATTATTAGTATAAGCAAACTCATAGAGTCAGAAACTACAATATAGGTTTATCAAAGCTGGGGTGGAAATAGGGCATTGGATTTAATGCCTAATTGGTACAGAATTTCTGTTGGGAGTGATGGAAAAGTTTTGATAATATATGGTAGCAATGGCAGCACAACACTGTGAATATATTTAACACCACTAAATTATATACCTGAATATGGTTAAAAGAAAAATTTTAAGTTGTATATATGTCACTAAAATAAAAATAAAATAAAAAACAACTATAGGACTTTACAATACAAATGGTGAACACTAATGTAATCTATGGACTATTAGCTATCATTATATATATAGTAAAATGACTATATAATAGTCTCGCATCAATTATAACAAAGGATCCACACTAATGCAAAGCACTAATAATGGTGGTAGGTATACGGAAACCCTGTATTTTCTGCATGATTCTTCTGTAAACCTACAACTTTTCTTAAAAAGAAAACACACACATACACATAACCATACACCCACACTCACACACAAACACAAAAAACAGTAAAGGCCAGACCATGATAAAATGGCATTTTAAAGTGCTGAAAATAAAAAACAAAACTCTTTTAACCCAAAATTATTCATTAATCAAAAACATCCTTCAGAGATAATGACGTTTCAGATAACAAAAGTTGACAGAATTGCTGATCAGCAGAGCTGAACGAGAAGAAATTCTAATGGAAGTTCTTCAGGAAATGGGAATTGGTCTCAGATGGAAACTTGAGCCTTAAAGGAAAAAAAGAACACAACAAAATGGTAGATATGGGGCTAAACAATACTTTTTTGTTCTCCTGATAATTTCTTCAAATTTATACTGACAATTTAAACCCTATCATATTATGGATCTTATCATGTATCTAATGTAAAATACATAACAGAAACAGCACAAAGGCTAGGGGAGACAAATTATTCTAACATTTTCCCTGAAGTGATACTATATTAGCTCTAAGTAGACTGTGATAAGTGCAGATGTAAATTGTAATCCCTAGAGCACAACTACTAAAAAATCATACAGTGAGTTATATAGCTAAAAATCCAATAAATGAATGAAAATTAATACTAATAGTCAATTAACCCAAAAGAAATTGGGAAAGGAGAAACAGAGAAACAAAGTTGACAAATAGCAAGGACTTAAACAAAGTCATATCAATATTACATTAAATTTAAATAGATTACACATAAACTAAATATGAAGAATAAATGCATGGAGTTAAAACCTAGAGTATAGGTTATTAGGAGATAAGAGGAGGGCTGAGAAGGGGTACCAATGCTTAATGCACATAGAAGGTTTGACTGTAAAAGTATGGAAATGGATAGAGTTGATGGTAATATTATAGTGAGTAGAAGTAACATAGTTGGTTTATTAATGGGGTTGTGGCTGAAAAGGGTAGAATAGGGATGTAAATGTCAACTGAAAGTTAGAGAATAATCTAGGTACTGAGTAACACAGTGAACCCAGAGATGAATGAGAACTGTGGTTAATAGTACAAATACAAGAATATTCTTCTATGAGCTAGAACAAATGTACATCACTATTGCAAGGTGGTAAGAATGTGGAGAAGCATGGGAAAAATACAGTTAATGTAACCAATGGACTATAGTCAACAGCAATACCTTAATATTCTTTCATCAATGCCAAAGATGTACTATGTTAATAATAGGGGAGTATGGAAAAAAATTTATCAAATGTTCACTATAGACCACAGTTAGTGATAACAGTCTGATGGTATTATCTCATAATTTGTAACAAATGTTCAACAACAATGTAGCATGTTGGTGGAGTGACGCTGTATAGGAATCCCACCCATGTGCATGATTGTTTTGTTACATTCACAACTTCCCTAATAAAAATATATTTTTAAAAATTTAAATAGATCATGATCTCCAAATAAAAAGCAGAGATAGACTGGATAAATAAAAAGACCCAACTATCTGCTGTCTACAAGAACTGCACTAATAAAAAAATAGCATGAAAAGTAAAGAAAATAGATAAACCATGCAAATTCTAACCATAAGAAAGATGGTAAAGCTATTTTAATATCAAAGTAGATATCAAGTCGAAGGGTATTAAGAGACATAACAAGAGAAATTTCAGAATGATAGAAGAATCAATTATTCAAGAAAACATAAGAGTTAAAAATATTTATGTATCTAATAAAAGGCCTTCCAAATGCACAAAGTAAAAAATGAGCGAATTAAAGGGAGAAATCAACAAATTTACAATCATAGTTGAAGATTTTAACAACCCACTATAGAAGAACTAGATTAAAAATAATCAGGAGGAGACTTCCAGGAAGGTGGTAGACTGGAAGGACACGGAACTCTTTTTTCTGCCAGAAAAAACTGCTAGAGGACAGGCAGAAATGGTCTGCAAAAAAATCTTCTAGGGTTTAAGACACCCTCCAACCAAGCATTGAACTGAGAGGGCTGTCAAAGATCACCATCTGCTGGAGAACCAAGGAAATGCAGTGAGGAAATTAAATAAGTGGCTTTCTCTGGCCTTTACAACCTCCCTTCCCAAGTCCCAAGGAAGTGGATTTGCAACTCATTACTGGGTCCAGGGTTTAGATTTGAACAACTAACAGGGACAATCCTAAAGACCCGGAGCAGAATGAACCAAGAATCAAAGAACACAGCCACCCACCACTAAATCCTTATGAAAGAGAGCAATTGAACATCTGAGTAAACTCACCATCCAAATCAGATGCCTACACATCAGCAAAAAATTACAAGCCACACTAACAAAATGGAAGAAATGGCCCAAGAAAAGGACTATATCAAAGCCCCAGAACAGACACAGGATTTGAGACAACTAATCAACAAGATGCAAACAAATTTCCAAAACCAAATTGATGAGTTGAAAAGACAATATGAATAAGGAATCATAAAGGCATGGATAAAGAGATAAAGGACATAAAGAAGACACAGAGTGAGCACAAAGAAGAATTTGAAAACCTTAATAGAAAAGTAACAGAGTTCATGTAAATGAGAGACATAATAAGTGAAATAAAAAACACATTAGAGGCATACAACAGTAGACTCAACATGATAAAAGAAAGAATAAGTGCTACAGAAGACAGAACAGCTGAAATTGAAGCAAGAAAGGAACAGAGAGAAAAGAATAGAAAAAATTGCAAGGGCTCAGGGAATTTAATAATATGAAACACAACAACATACATGTCATGGGCATTCCAGCAGGAGAAGGGAAAAGGGGCATCTGAGGAAATAATAGCTGACAAATTCCCAATTCTCATGAAAGAAATGTACTTGCATGTCCAAGAAGCACAGTGTACCCCAATAAGAGTAAATCCTAATAGACCTATTCCAAGACACATACTACACTGAATGTTGAACATCAAAGATAAAGAGAAAATTCTGAGAGGAGCAAGGGAGAAGAAAACCATCACATACAAGGGACACCCAGTAAGACTTAGTATGGATTTCTCATCAGCAACTGGCAATGGTATAATACAAATACAATAGTGAAAGAGAAAAATTGCCAGCTGAGAATTCTTTATCCAGCAAAACTGTCCTTCAATATGAAGGTTAGTATAAAATCCTCACAAACAGAAATGAAGAGAGTTTGTAAAAAAAGATCCATCTTTGGAGGAAATATTAAAGGAAGCCTTGGAGCCTGCATGAAAAAGACAAGAGAGAGACTTGGAGGAGAGCGTGGAAGACAAGAATAGCAGAAAGGATAACCAATAGAGTAAAAGACAGAGGAAAATAAGACATGCATATGAAAAAAAAGAATAAAATGGTTGAAGTAAACAATGCATTTACAGTAATATCATTGAACATGAATAGACTGAACTGCCTAGTCAAAAGATTCAGTCTGACAGAGTGAATGAAAAAACATGAGCCATCCATATGCTGCTTACAAGAAATCCACCTTAGATCCAGGGATAAAAACTGGTTGAAAGTGTCAGGTTGGAAAGACACTTTACAAAAATAGTAACCAAAAGAAGAAATGGGTTAGCTATACTAATATTGGACAAAACAGACTTGAAATGCAAAAAAGTTATAAGAGATATAAAAGGGCATTATATATTAATAAAAGGGACAATCCACCAGGTAGCTATAACAGTCATAAACATCCCTGCATGTATTCAGGATGCCCCAAAATACATGAGGCAAACTCTGGCAAAACTGAAGAGAGAAATAGACATCTCTACAATAATAGTTGGAGACATTAACACACCACTTGCATCATTAGAACAACTAGACATAAGGTCAACAAGAAAAAAGAGAAGTTGAACAATATGATAAATGAGCTAGACCTAACATACATCTATAGAATGTTGCATCCAAACTTGGCGGATTATACATTCTTCTCAAGTGCTCATATATCTGTCCCCATGATCAACCAGGTTAGGTCATAATGCAGATCTCAAAAAATAGAAAATGACAAATTATACAAAGCACCTCCTCAGACCATAATGAAATGAAACTGGAAATCAATAATAGACAGGAAAGACAGGTAAATAGACAAGTAAATCTGCAAATGTGTGGAGACTAAACAACACACTCCTAAATAATCGGTGGGTCAATGAAGAAATTGCAAGTGAAATCAGGAAATATATTGAGACAAATGAAAACAACAACACAACTTATCAAAACTTATGGAATAAAGCAAAGGCAGTCTTGAGAGGGAAATTTATTGCCCTAAGCATCTATATTAAGAAAGAAGGGAGCAGGTGTTGCTCAAGCAGTTGAACACTCACTTCCCACATGAGAGGTCCCAAATTAGGTTCCTGGTGCCTCCTAAAAACAAACAACAAAAAAATTTTAAAAACAAATGAAAAAACTAACTCAAGGGAGCCAATGTGGTTCAGTAATTAAACACCGACTTCCTACATACAAGGTTCCAGGTTCAATTTCCTGGCCCAGAACCTCAAAAAAAGAAAAGATGGCAAGCGGATATAGCTCAGTGGTTGAGCATGTGCTTCCCATGTACAAGGTCCCAGGTTCAATCGCCAGTACCTCCAAAAAATGAAAAAAAAAAAAAAAAAAAAGTGAGTCTTTGCCCAATGCACACCAGAGAGTCAAGAAAGTGACATCAGAATTTTTAAAAAAACAGCTAAAATGAAAGATCCAATTGAACAACTGGATAAACTAGAAAAGAACAGCAAACCATTCCCAAAGCAAGCACAAGAAAAGAAATAATAAAGATTAGAGCTGAAATAAATTGAGAACAAAAAAAATAGAGAAAAATCAACAAAAACTGGTTGTTTGAGAAGATCAATAAAATTGACAACCCCCTTGTTAGACTAACAAAGAAAAAAAAAGATACTAATCAATAAAGTCAAAAAAGAAAGGGGCGAAGTTATGACTGACACCACAGAAATAAAAAGGATAAAAGGGTATTATAAGCAACTGTATGCCAACAAACTAGACAACCAAGATGAAATGGCCAGATTCCTAGAAATGCACAACCTACACTTAAGCTACAAGAAAAACAAGAACTTAACAAACCAAACACATTTAAAGAGATTGAATCTTTCATCAAAAATCTCCCAACAATTCTACCACGCATTTCAAGAAAAATTAACACTAAACCTATTTAAACTCTTCCCAAAAATCAAAGATGAAGGAAAATTACCCAACACATTTTATGAAGCCAACATCACCCTAATACCAAACCAGATAAAGACACTATAAGAAAAGGAATTACAGACCAATTTCTCTAATGAGCATAGATGTAAAAATTCTTGCAAATCAAATCCATAACTATCAAAAGACTTAGGCACCATGACTAAGTGGGATTTATCCCTGGTATGCAAGTCTTGTTCAACATAAGAAAATTAATTAATGTAATACACTACAATAACAAATTGAGGGGAAAAACCACATGATTAGTGCAGAAAATGCATTAGACAAAATCGTGAAGATGTCAATCCTATGAAAACTCATTTATAGATTCAATGCTATACCAATCAAAATTCCCACAGCCTACTTTACAGAATTAGAAAAGGCAATTACCAAATTCATTTGGAAGGGAAAGTGAACCCAAATAGCCAAAAGCATTCCAAAAAAGAGGAGCAATGTGGGAGGAATTTCACTGCCTGACCTTGAAACATATTACAAAGCTACAGTGGTCAAAACAGCATGGTATTGGCTTAAAGATAGACAAATTGATCAGTAGAAAAGAATTAAGAGTCCAGAAATAAACCCTCACCTCTATGACCAACTGGTTTTCAACAAACCTACCAAAGCCATGTTAAGAGGACAAAACAGTCTCTTCAACAAATGCTGCTGAAAGAACTGGATATCCATAACCAAAATAATGAAAGAGGACCCCTCTCACTCCCTATACAAGAACTGAAGACCTCAACATAAAAGCCAGAACCATGAAAGTACTACAAGAAAATGTAGGGAAACATCTTAAAGACATTGTAGTAGGTGGTGGTTTCTTAAACCTTACATTCAAAGAACGAGCAACAAAAGATAAAATAGATAAATAGAACCTCCTCAAAATTAAACACTTCTGGACCTTTTCAAAAGGGTGAAAAGGCAGCCAACTCAATGGGAAAAAATATTTGTAAATCACAAACCTGATGAGGGTTTAACATCCAGGATACATAAAGAGATGTCACAACTCAACAATTAAAAGATAAATGACCTGATTGAAAAATGACTTGAGGAAAGCAGCTGTGGCTCAGTTAGCTGGGGTCCCATCTACCAAATGGAGGCCCTGGGTTTGCATCCCAGGGCCTCTTTGTGAAGGCAGGCTCACCTGCCAGCACCGCAGAGTGCCGCCCAGACCTCCAACACCGCGGAGAGCCAACTCAGCAAGGTGATGCAACCAAAAAAAAGGGAGACAAGCAAAAACACGGAAGAGTGCACAGCGAATGGACACAGAGAGCAGACAACAAGCAAGCGCGGGGGCGGGGAATATATAAATAAAATAAAATAAAATAAAATAAAATAAATTACTTGAATAGACATCTGTCCAAAAAAGAAATACAAATGGTGAAAAAAAAAACCAAAAACATGAAAGGGAGCCAATGTATCTCAGTGGTTTAGCTCCAGCTTCTCATATAAGAGGTCCCGGGTTCAATCACCAGCCCTGGTACCTCAAAAAAAAAAAAACCACCACATGAAAAAATCTTCAACATCGCTAGCAATTAGGGAAATGCAAATCAAAGCTACAATGAGGTATCATTTTATACCAATTAGAATGGCCACTATTAAAAAGACAAAGAACTACAAGTGTTGGAGAGGATGTGGAGATAGGAACATTTATTCACTGTTGGTGGGAATGTAGAATGGTACAGCCACTGTGGAGGACTGTTTGGCAGTTCCTAAAGAAGTTGAATATAGATTTGCCACGTGACCTGGCAATACCACTACTGGGTATATACCTAGAAGAACTGAGAACAGTGACACAGATGTCTGCACACCAATGTTCATAGCAGCATTATTCACAATTGCCAAAAGTTGGAAACAACCCAGGTGTTCATCAACCGTTTAATGGATAAACAAACTGGTATATACACACGATGGAATACTATGCAGCTGTAAGAAGCAATGAAGTCATAAATTACATGACAACATGCATGAATCTGGAGGACATTATGTCAAGTGAAGCAAGCCAGACACAAAAGGTCAAATACTGTATGACTGCTACTATGAACGAAATATATTGAGTAATTTCATGGAGTTAATAACTTGAATATAGTTCACTAGAAAATAGAATGAGGTTAGAGACTAGGAAGCTGAGGATTAATATGTGCAGAACTGGTAAAAACTGTGTTAATCTTTGGAAATGAACAGAAAATGTGTAAATACACCACAATGTTTGTAATATAGTGAGATTCAAAGAGAAAGTCTAAGGTCATGAATATTCCTAAAAGGAAAGCTAAAAAATGTAACATGGGACTATATAGCATTCTAAAACCACATGAAATAAGAATATGGGTAAAACTGCATATTTTAAGACCATTTTTCTTTGAAACTGAACAAATACATGTTAATATACTACAAGATGTTAATATCAGACCAAAAAAAAAAACATGCTAAGTGAAAGAAACCAGATACAAAGTATACTACATATTGTATGAGTTCATTTATACAAAATGTAAATATAAATCAATTTACAAAGATGCAATTAGATTAGTGGTTACGTAGGGCTGGCAAAGGACTGCTAAGGGGTGTGGAGTTTTCTTTTTAGAGTAATGGAACTGCTCTCAAATTTTCTGTGGTAGTGAATGCATGAGATTTTGATTATATTAAAGCCACTGATTATACAATTTGTGTAGAGCGCATAACATATGAATATATCTCAATAAAACTGCTTGATAAATAAATAATTGTGCATAAATAGCTAGAAATAGCAGGGAAGTAGCATAGAGAGATTGAGAGGTGAAGAATTTTCTTGTTTGTTTTTTATTATTTATTGATATAATGCAAATGCTCTAACAATGATTGAAGTGATGAATGTACAACGATGTGATTATACCAAATATCACTGATTGTACACTTTGGATGAATTGTATGCTTTATGAATATGTATTAATAAAACTGACTTGTTTTAAAAAATCTAAAAAGATAATAATCAAGAATAATCTAAAAAGATTTGAATAATACTATCACACCAACTTGACCTGACATTTAAAGAAGATCATTATACCCAAAAAGTACAAATATGCATTCTAGTCAATTACAACTAGAGCATTCACCAAGATAGATTAATGCTGCACTAAAATAAAATAAATCTCAATAAAACTCGAAAATTGAAATCTTACCGAGCATGTTTCTGAATGTAATGGAATTAAATTGGAGACCAAAAACAATAAGATATCTACAAACACTCCCCCTCCCCAGTTATTTGGCTACTAAATCACACACTTCTAAATAAGCTAACAGTCAAAACAAAAATAACAAGGATTTTAGATAATATTAATATTTCAAACTGAATATTAAAGAAAACATAATATAGAAAAATTTGTGGAATGAAGCCAAAGCTTAAGAAGATATTTAAAGCTTTAAATGTTTACATGTTAAAAAAGGAGGAGTTTAAAATCAATAATCTAAGTTTCAATTTAAACAAGAGAGAGAGGCAGCAGACTTGGCCCAGTGGTTGGGGCGTCCGTCTACCACATGGGAAGTCTGCGGTTCAAACCCCGGGCCTCCTTGACCCATGTGGAGTGCTGATGCACGCAAGAAGTGCCCTGCTGCCATGCCGGGGTGTCCCCCACGTAGGGGAGCCCCATGCACAAGGAATGCACCCTGTAAGGAGAGCCGCCCAGCGGGAAAGAAAGTACAGCCTGCTCAAGAATGGCGCTGCATACACAGAGAGCTGATGCAGCAAGATGATGCAACAACAACAACAAAAAGAAACACAGATTCCCGTGCCACTGACAACAACAGAAGCGGACGAAAAGAAGAACACAGAGCAAATGGACACAGAGAACAGACAACTGGGGTGAGGGGGTGGGGGGGTTAGGGGAGAAAAACAAATAAAATAAATCTTAAAAAAAAAAAAAAGACACCATAAAGAAAACTGAAAGACAAACCACACACTGGGAGAAAATATTCACAATGCATGTATCTGACAAAGAGCTGATGCAAAGCATTAATAAAATAACAAATAACCCAATAATTTAAAAAGGGTCTAGGACTTGAAAGCTATACTGCACAAAAGATATACCAATGACCAACAAGCACAATAAAAGATGCACAACATCATTAGTCTTCAGAGAAATGCAAATTAAAACAAAGATAGCATTTCACATTTGACAGCTAAAATTAACATACTGACAAGAACAAATATTGGAAAGATAAGGAAGTACTGGAATTCTCATTCATGGGTAGGAGAAGTGTAAAATGGCACACATGGAAACAAGTTTGGGTATTTCTTACAAAGTTAAGCATACATATACCCTATGACTTACCTATCTTATCTACTGTACCCAAAAGAATTGAAAACATCTGTCCATGAAAAGATCTGTACATGAATATTTACAACTTTATTCATAATTAGCCAAAAATAAGAAACAACTCAAATGTTCATTGACAAGAAAATAGATTAACAAATCATGGTATAATAATCACACAAAGAATAAACTACTGATACATGTAATCATATGGATGAATCTCAAAAACATTATATTGTGTAAAAGCAACCAGTCATAGCAGAGTACATATTGCCATGATTTCAATTATATGAAGTTTAACAACAGGCAAAATTAATCTACGTAATAATAATCAGGAAAGGGAAAACTTATGAATGGATTGGATTAACTGGTAGGGGATACATGAAATAGGAATGTCCTGTATGTTGATGAGGGTATTGATTAAACAAGTGTACACATTTTTCAAAACAAAAAATTATACACCGAAGATCTGTACTTTTAACTGTATACAAATTTTATCTATATATAAAAAGAAAAAACATCACTTAGGAAAATTTCAACATTTATCCACAGGATGAAATTATATTTTCCAAAGTAGCATATTTTGAAAAACATTCCAAGAGTACTTTTCTTTTAAATCTCTTAAATGAGGTTAATGAAGACTCTTAAAGTTTAAAAGTAAAACTTACATGTCCTACCAAGTTTATTAACATGAATATTTCTCTGAAATATAAGAACTGCTTGGAGATTAAAGGAATAAAGTACTGGGGCCTCAGTGCTTCCATGTACTACAAATTTGTTTTGTGATGCTATAAACTTCTTTAAGCAAAATAACAATGGAATAAAGATTGAGAGAAATATAAAAAAGGTAACAGTAACAGAAAGCTCAAAATAGTAAACGGAAGGAATCATACCTGTTGGGAGAGGTATATATATCCTTT
The DNA here is from genome assembly GCF_030445035.2 of Dasypus novemcinctus. Taxonomy (NCBI): domain Eukaryota; kingdom Metazoa; phylum Chordata; class Mammalia; order Cingulata; family Dasypodidae; genus Dasypus; species Dasypus novemcinctus. The sequence continues at coordinate 9,055,570 of NC_080687.1, read as the reverse complement.
TTTCTAATCTCCTTCGCAAAGCTTCATCAATGTCCCAGGGGAAATTGGTAGCTGCCAGTACCATAACCATTTTGGAAGGATCGTCATTTTCTAAAGCTCCTCCAACTCCTGTATACAGTAAGGAGAGAAAAAAGATACAGCGGTTTTCTTACAGTCCTTTATATACTTCAATTCAACTAACATGTCTAAGTAGAGCCACAGTGCTTGGTGGTAGGATGCAATGATGAAAGTAATGCAGTCCTCTGACCTCAAGGTGCTCAGTATGTGGTGACAGAACCAGACACAGCATCAGATAACTACAAAACAAAGAAGTAGGAGAATTCACGTAATCTATTTCAGGATCCTAAACCTGTAAGAACAACAAGTTTTCCATTAAGAAAATAAATCTATATTTTCTTTGAAATAAAAGGGGTAGGGGGTTAGACTGCTTTATTCCTTTCTTATTTTTAAAAAACTAAGTTCTCTCCAAAAAAATTTATCTTCGTTTTCAATCTAATTTATTTTATTTTCTCAAGAAGAGGAAGCTTAAGAGGGTCCACACTTATTTAATATAGTAGCATGCAATCATACTTTTGAAAGACAAATTATATTACACTGATTTTTGTCCTTCAAACTTCTAAATGATTTGTAAAAAATAAACAAGAAATGTAGTAATGAATCTAATAATCAGTCATTGCTGAAAATACCATTTCCTTTTATTACCAAACCAAATATATGTACATACAGTCTACTTTTTCAGAATTAAAATTTCAGTTAAAAAAAATTCAGGTCACACAACAGAAATACAGGAAAAAATACAGTAAAAAAAAAAACTGTATCAAAAACCAACTTTACTGATAAAGTTTCTAACCTGGCATATCAAAGAAGTTCAACATAGTATTTTCTTAATAAAGTATTACTGTGCTCCTACTTCAATCATTATCACAAAAATTAAGGTGTGCAACTAAAAATCAACAGTGGCAAATGCCACTCAATAAAATTCAGCTGATGAAATTCATCCTCAGTGATTTTATTAAAAATTCAATCACCTAATATTTTTCCTTTATTCCCACCCCCCAAATTAGAAAAAAATTAAAAGGGTAATAAGCTCATTGAGGGAAGTGACTTATAGTACATTATTTTACACATCTTTTAGTTCCCAGCACTATATACGACACACATTTTAACTATTTGGTATTCATGAATGGTAGACAACCATGGCTGTTTTAAAACAATAACTTGGGATATTTTCTAACATATTTCATTTTTTCTCATGGTTTGCTTAAACAGCTTCCTGTTTACAACACAACTACCAGAGTAACATCTCCTAAAAGCAGCTCTGAACCCATCACTATCCTCCTTCAATGGCTCCCTAATCCCCTTTCTTCCTGTCTAGGAATTCCTATCAATCCTTCAAAACCAACTCAGTTATCCGCCCCCACTCCATGACCCTCTCTTCTTCTGTGTTTTCACTACATCCAGAGTTTACTTCTACCACAGAACTTAACAGAATTTAATGTTAAAAGCTAAGTTTCCCATCTATATCAGTGGTTCTCAAACTTTCTGGTCTTTTGGCCCTTTTAAACTTTTAAAAATAACTGAGAACCAAAGAGATTTTGTTTGTGTGGTATAGTATCAATATTTACCATTAGAAACTGAAACTGAGACATTTTTAAAATATGAAACTGAGACATTTTAAAAACTGAGACATTTTAAAATAAAATAATAAACCCATTATTTAATGTAACATTTTTATTAAAAATAACTTTTCCAAAATAAAAAAATGAGTACAAAGAGAGGCATTGTTTTACATTTTTGAAAAATGTCTTTAGTGACTGCCTTAATAGATAACAGCTGGATTCTCATATCTGCTTCTGCATTCCATCTGTTATGATATCACACATGTCTAGTAGCTTCTAGAAAACTTGCAAGAGAATGAGAGTGAAAAAGGCAAACAATGTCTTGGTATGACTATGAAAACAGTTGACCTGGCAAATCTTTCTCTGTGACTGCTAGGGCCTAGACCATACCTCTAGAACCTCTTCTCTAAATAGTAAGAACTCCTTGACGGCAGTGACAGCCCTTTTCTTTGCAACCTCAGAACCTGAAATGGTACACAATTCATAGCAAGTATGCAATAAATGCTTTTTGAGTGCATGACCAGATGAAGAAATGGGTGGATGAACAAATAATTAAAAATAAATTCAGGCTGCCTTCCAATCCATTCATTTAGTATTTCCAAAGTTTGTGCCTACACATAATCCAAGGAGGAAATAGGACAGTTTTGAGATTGTCATTAAATATCCATTACCATCCATCTGAATGAGCAGTTCGGACTTGACTCTGCGACTCGCCTCATGCTCATCTGAGGTCCCTCTTCGACTGCAGATGGAATCTATCTCGTCGATGAAGATTGTGGTGGGGGCATAAAATCGAGCCTTTGTGAAAATATTTTAAAGAAATCATTCAATGATCTCATATAACAATCTGAATATTGTAAATGTCATTTCCTCTTTTTAAAACAATGGCAAGAAAGAGTAGGAACTGCTCACTGCTTTAATGCCACCATTTGGTTATTGACAGAGGTTAAATCAATCATTCACATCAGAAAAAAGAAATTTCTGAAAATAAAAGATAAATTATATGGTTGGTGAAGTTGGGTGACAGATATATGGGGATTCATTGTACTATTTTCTCTACTTTTATGTCTGAAAATTTCCATATTAAAAAATATTTTTTAAAAGATAAATCATCAACCTCTATCCTTGAGCATGCCTTAATTATTACAAATTCCTTCTAAAATAGGAATAAACTTTAATGAAATCAATTTCTAACTGACTTTTTAAATTTTTGTACACTTCTCCTCAACCGGTTCATTAGAGATACAGAAGTATCAGTCACCACACACAGAACCAAAATCTATTCTTCTTTTACCCTGACTGGACAGGATGTCAATAACCTTCTTTTACCTCAGAGAGGAAGACACATTGAAGACATACCAACTATCCCACCAAACCCACTACCTCATGTCTGTTTAGCATGTTAAGAACATTAAAATACAACTTCACTTGCCCTTTTTAAAAAAAAGACCCCTAGGTGAATAGGCTAGATTATGGGGAGTATCATAAGCCAACAAAAACAAGACTTTGGAATCTGAAAATATCACACTCACCATTTCAAACAACAGGCGGACTAACTTCTCCGATTCTCCTCTATATTTAGAAGTCAGTGTAGAAGAGGAAACATTGAAGAATGTTGTGCCACATTCAGTGGCAACAGCTTTAGCTAGCATAGTCTTGCCAGTGCCTGGGGGTCCTACCATCAGCACACCCTGAAATGTCAAGATGTATTACATGACTTACCAGATTAACAGGCTCTATTACAAAACATCAACTATTATTAACGTACACTAAAAATTTCTTATCAAAAGATAAATGTCAGTAAAATCATGGTGCATTTGGCAAGAGTGTCATTCTATAGGTAGAAACAAGGAAGAGTGGTGTGGCCATTAGAAGCTTTCGTTTCTCAAGCCAATTCATTCCTGTGCATGTAAACCTATTGTAAATGGACATTTTGATTATATTCAATTAAGAAACCTCCTTTGATTAGATCACTTCAGCAAAGGAATGAACTAGACCGGGTCTTAATCTTCTTTGTGGAGTCCTTTATAAATGGAGAAATAAAAAGCCATAGAAAAAGGGATGGAAGTGGCTCAAGCAATTAGGTACCTCCCTCCCACATGGGTAGGACCTGGGTTCAGTTTCCCAGTGCCTCCTAAAAAGAAGACAAACAGACTGAGAGCACAAACAACAATGGAGGGGGGAAAAACAAATAAATCTTAAAAAAAAAAAAAATCCACAGACAGGGAAGTAGATGTGGCTCTACCAGTTGGGTGCCTGCTTCCCACATGGGAGGTCCCAGGTTTGGTTCCTGATGCCTCCTAAAAAAAATAAAAACAAACAAGCAAAACAAATATAAAAACCAACTCAGGGGAACCGATGTGGCTCAGTGGTTGAGCACTGGCTTCCTACATACAGTTCCTGGGTTCAATCCCCGGTACCCCCCTCCAAAAAAAAAAAAAGCCACAGATACAAGAAATAAGGCCAGAGAGACAGAAAGAAGCCTCCAGAAGCTGAAATCAATGAATCCAGGAGAGAAAAGAGCCATAAACAGAGGAGACAGGAGAGACAAGCAGGTGCCACCATGTGCCTGACCACCCACAGCTGCAGCTCAGTAAGAAGGCATCTCCTGACAATGTCTTCACTTGAACCCTTCCATGGCCTCAGAACTATAAGCTTTTAACCTAAAAAATTCCCATTCTAAAAGCCAACCCACATCTGGTATATTGCCCTAGCAGCTTTTAGCTAACGAAAACAAGTGATTTCACCAAATGTCTCAAATCAGAGGTCATCAGAGGTGGGTTTAATAAAAGACCTAGGCAACAGAGAATCTTACAATAACATTCAGAAAGCACCAACCCCACTCTCCTAAACCAGCCATGGGAAGTATTCTTAGTGTTGGGCACCCCGTACTCGGGACTTCTCTGTGTAAATATTGTGAGAGTAGGAGGACATTTTCTACCACCTGTAGTAAAATTATACGTTTCCTTCCCCTCCATAAGGGCCAAACTATTTTCCACAATGCACTTATAACATACAGATTTTAGTAAAAAATAAAGACCCATCTATGAGTTTTAAAAGATAAGAGCAAAATCCAGCTGTGATTCTAGCATAATTAAATTAGCTAGAATTCTAAGAATTTAATGTGCTAGACAGTTAATGGTTTATGTAAGATAGTGTTAGTGAAGAAAGAGCCACTAAATATAATACAAACTAAAACTAAATTCCAGGTATTTCTTACCTATGAAAACAAACAAGCAGAAGTATTCTATAAAAACAAATCAATGAAGAAAATTATTCAAAAAAAAACCAATCCTCTACAGTCTTGAAGACTAGGTGATTTTCAAATAATTTTCTTCTTCTATCCCTTTTAATGGGAGTTAACCTTACAACCTCTTCTGAATAGGTGCTGTTTTCTTGACCCACCTGTTAATTTATCTTAATAAGCTTCTGGGGGGGTAATCTTTGAAAACTACGTATACATGAAATTCCTTCATAAACTCCAAATTCAAAAACTGTTCAAACCTTTTCCAGCTATAGAAATTTGATACATGCAACAAGTAGGAATCATCAGGGCTTGAAACAGTTTTTTTTTTTAATATTTACTTTATAGGGAACATTTAACCATCCATGGGCTTGAGATTTTGAAAACTGAAAACAACTAACATGCCATCAGCACAACAGCAGCAAAGTTCCCATCTCTCGTGGTAATCTCTTTAATGTCCTCCCAGTTCCTGCAATATCATCAGGGAAGCCACCTCCAAAAGGAGTCACTGTCCTGTTTTAGCATCTTCATGTAGACACAGCTCATAGGTACTGAACAGTACGTCTTCTCCTACACTCTGAAATCCTCTCGAGCCCAGCTGGAACCCCACATCCCCAGGCAGGAGCCGTCCCTAATCCCACGCAGTCTGCTCCTTACTCCGCGGTCAGGGCACTGACGGTCTGGACCCCCACTAGGCTCCTAGATGGCCTAATCCTGGAAGGGACCCACTTCTGCCTCAGCTCTCCATCTAGAATGTCTTGCAGTCCAGGGACCATATCTTTGAAAACCTATGCATTTTCCAAGTACTTCACCAAGTACCTCCCATAGAACAGGTACCGATGGGAAAACAAAAGAATGGCAGCGCACTGCCAGGAAGTTTCCTGAGGAGGGAAAGGCACACAAACACAGATGAAGCTGTGGCATCGAATTTTAAATTTCCAAAAAGGACTATAGCTGTCATAACCTTGTTAGACCTCAGTTTACTTGTCTGTCAAATGTGGGGATTTGAGATGATGATCTCAAAGGCTCATTCCACTTCTGAAATTCTGAAAATTTAGATTTTAAGACTAATTCTATACACTTAATAGAAATTTCTGTCTTTTTATTTTCATGTCCTCTTTAAAATCTGTTTATTGTCCCATTTTAGTAAATAATCTTTTCTCAGAAACCTCTAAAAAAAAAAAAAAGCAGAGCCTGTTTAAAAAAAAAGAATAGTAGCTCTATATTCCAGAATTCCAGAATTTTATTTTACTGATGCAGAAAAACAGAAAAATAAGTTACTAGCCCAAGAACAAGGTGTTTAGAAATAAATTTCTATACTGTTTTCTTAATCCATCTTGCCAATAAAAACTACAAAAGTCAGATCATCTTTTTATAACAATGCATGAGAAGTAGTTTTATAAAAACAACCAAATGTAAAGATTTCTTAGAAAAAACATTTCTGCAAACTCAAAACATATTAACCTTTTGGAAGTTCAAGAAATGATGGTCATAAGTTACCACCACCTGTGGCTGGTGAGAAGCTGCAGCCCCCTTGCTCACGTGCTCACTCCACAGCAGAGCAGGCCGTGACCCCACCTGGGATCCTCACCTCCGGTGAGGGACACAGACCTAACCTGTAACTAGTAAGCTCACTACTGGGACAAGCCAGCCCAGTGAAGTGAAGATGGATTTCATGTCGAAATCCAGGTAAGGTGCTACAAAAGCCACTTTTCTCCATCTGTCCTGCATCTTACTTTCAATTTTTCATGTTTAAGTTTAGCAATGATTTCCAGAATACATTGCCTCCTGTACCACACCAGTTAGATTAAAAGAAAATAAACTTTATCCTAACTAAGCTACAAGATGATGATTTGAAATGATAAATGTTCATTTTCTTCACTTTAATTTGATCAACTTCAACAATTCTCGATAATTGAAAGAACAAATCCTAATATTCCTGTATAATTGAACATCTGAAGTAAAAAACAAAAAATACCACAGATGATGCCCTGTCGCAGATTAAGTCGAAGGTATAAGATGACATGTGAAAGAAGCTGGAAACTGCAGTGGCAAACCAACAAATTCAGAAGGAATCAAGATACTCTACCACCAGAGGCCATGGACAGTGCCTCAGCACCTTGCTCAGTAGTTTTGATTTGTTTTTGTTTGTTTTGCTGTGATTCAAATGCATGAAGTGGTAATCAAAGTGGTACTTAAAAAAAAAAAAAGAAGCTAAGCCTGGGAAATACTGAATATTCAATTTTCTAAAAGGTCTAAAGGTATCAGCCGTTTATTTTTAATTTAGAAATACCATAAATTAAATTATACCTTAACCTATCCTGTGTTATTTATGATATAAATTTTATTAGAGCAAATTAATGCTTTGAATTACAATATCAATCATTATAACAAACCTGTTGCATTAAAATATAAGGTAGAGCATAAATATTTAATAATATAGTTTGTTTTTTTTAACTCCTTTGAATACCAATTTAAAAACCATATTTTCTCTTTTAAATGTTGTTTTAATAATTATGATAAAGGAAGAATTTGTATGTTCCCAAAATAAGGTAAATCTGTAACAAACATAGTCTGTAACAGTTCCAATCATGAGAGGCTCTCAAAGCGTGAAGGGCGTTCCCATCAAGCTATTCGTGTGAATACACACTTTCTCTTCCTCTCCACTGTTAGGCATGTGACAGAAGAGGGGGTATGAGACTAGAAACAGACTTCCCCAGCTAATTCTGAAGGGCAACGTAAGACCATACTTTAACTTCCTCTACTAGGGAAGATTCTGCCTATGGCTAGGTCAAAAAAAAAAAGTTCCAGGCAGCTTTAAGCCCTTGGAAAGGCTTTGAGGTTGACATCAAGTATGTCAGCATGAAAACACTGGACTTAGGAGGAAATAGTCCTGTGGGGGCTTTAAACTCTAAGTCAGAGGACAAGTTAGAAGGAAACAAACATTCTTATTATGTCCGAGAATTGCACCAGGCCTAGTTTATGCTATGAATAGTTAACGATTAGTGAGAAAAAGGTCAACTTCTAGAATAGTATTTACGTGATTATTATGTAAAACTATGTTAAACTATTACTGTTTAACTTGCTTGTCCAATTTTTATTTACAGAAACAGACATCTAGAAAATTTTTAAAAACTAATCTTTGGCTCAGCACCTGAGAGAAGTGGCTTTAAATGAACATACACCAAGCCCATCTCCCCTCCGCGCACAGGTCACACACCTCAACTCCAAATCTCAGCCCAGCTTGTTCTGGTTTACACACATCTCCACAGACTCTGACACACCTTGGCAAGCAGATGAAGAAACTTCTGTCGTGCTGCCTTTCATTATCAGGCAGGCAGCATTCTTATACTGAGACTATTTCCATGGAGTCTCACCTTCCAAGGCCTTCTAATCCCTTTGAAAAAGTCGGGCATCCACATCGGAAGAACAACAGCTTCCCTTAGCAACTTCTTAGCTTCTTCCAGATCTGCTATGTCATCCCTTTGCAAGAAGAGCAGAGTTTCACAATGTTTATTCAAGGATGCCTTTGATAGTCAATACTAGTTTTTAAAAAAATTTTTAACTTACGAAATTATTCTTAAATTAAGAACATTATTCTAATCCTTACTACTGAAAATGAACAGTGAAAGCATATTGCAGTTATTAATTAGAACATGTTATTCAACCTTTGTCAGCTATGTCAACATCAAATTGCACTTAAAATTTCCTTGGTTACATTTTGACAGAAGAGCTGTCCTGTCAATTCTACATACTCATATCAGGGATGAAGTCAAAATCAGGAGATGACAGATAACAAGAGAAGATTTGCACCAGCCAACCTATAGCCTATCATGTGTTTTCTCCTCTACTTTAATCCAACAACTTCAAAGGTTCTAACCAATGGATGCTAGGATTCCTGGACACAATGTCTCTCTCGAGTGCTTCCACCAGATCCCTATCATATCCAGCACCATCAAATTTTGGAATTTCACCATCACTTGCACCATCCTGCATATTTTTCCTTCCCTGGGGATAGATACAAAAAGAAGTACTGATCAATAACAGAACAATTTTAATTAACATCAATACACTTTCATGTATTATAATGTAAACACAAGTAAAATAACATTTTATTCTTTTAAGGTATGTTTTCTGATTACCCAAATGCCACCCTCTCCTATTAAATTCATTATAACTAGATGAACTGGTCAACCTTATTATAACCTTCCTCACATTTCCATTCAGAGTGGGAAGAGGACAAGTAAAGGTAAGGCTAAAGTGATCCTTGTTATACACCAACAGATCACTATATATCAATAGCCTAGCTCTAAATTTGTGGATGCAAAGGATCTATCCACACACACACAACATACACCAGAGCATATTAAGAATATTAATGAGGAAGAGAAAAAAATTAGCATATTTGGAACCTACTATGTGGCCCTAAGTCTCCCATATAATCGTATTTAATACAACAACCCCTACTAGGTAGGTAATACTGTCCTTATTTTTACAGATAAGGAAACTTGGACTCAGAGGTTGAGTAATTTAATCAAGTCCATAGTTAGTAAACATCATGGCAGGGTATTAACTGTCTTCCTGGTCCCTAACGCCCTTTCCAGACATCAGACTGCCTAAAGCCTGGCTGAGCAACTCCAAGTTGAAGAGTGGGCTGTCTACGGCAGCATTACACATCCTCCAAGCATTCAAGAAGACTGCAAGACTGCAATTGAGGGAAGAGTGGGGACTCTGCAACTGCATCTTACAAAGCCATTTCCCTTTTATTTTAAGTACACTCGCCACCCCCACCCCCAGGATTTACGGTTTCTTCCTAATAAGGTGGTCCTTGGACCATACCATAAAGTCATTGTAATGACAATGGTAAAAGAAACTTTTTAAGCAGTATTATTAAGACCATCAAAGCAATATACTTTACCCAAAATTCTTTATTTAATAATATGATGGCTTTAAAAAAATTATACGCTAGGCTTCCATGGGGCGCTGCCAAGATTTACTCAGCTTTGAGGAGCTTTAAATGAAACACACTCAGTTCCCAGAGAAAGTTCAAGCACTGGAACTATTTCAGCAGGCAGAGCCAAGTATACCTCCCCAGAGCTTCAACTTCAGTTAATGACTAATGTAAAATGAAGGGAGGAAATGGTCCAAATGAGTCCACTTCCAAAGCTTAAATCAGAAAAGACAGAACAGAGCAGAATGAACCTCTTCTACCAACACTTCTTCTGAGATCAACAAAAGGCTGGATCCCAAGTGCTGAGAAGGAAATAAATGGCTCCCTTTGGCAGATGCACTAGTTCTTTTAACTAGTGCATCTGCACCAGGTAAATGCACTTTAGTGCACCAGGTAAATGACCCAAAAATGAACAACTTACCATATCTCAGCAGTATGGCAGTAAATATTAAGTACTAAGTAGTACTACTGAGTATAAATTTTCAGTAAGCGTTCGTATTTAGGATAAGAGGTCAATATGACACTACAACTGAAGCAGGCTAGTAAGATAGAGAATCAACAGAGGGATCTGGAACCTGACAAAGAGTCCACATGAACATCGATATCCCCAAGATGGCTGCTGGAAGAACCTCCCCAAGGTTCTGCCATCCAGAACAAGACTTCCCCCGGAAGCCAAGAGAAGCCCTGGATATTCCCCAAGGACTTTATTTTGGGCCCTCATGGGGGACTGGTGCGGGGGGGGGGGGGGGGGGGGGGGGGGCAGTGATCAATCAAAACAGCAAACAGCTGGGACTCCTCCCCTGCCATTAGCAAAGGGGTGGAATAATTAATGGTTCAAAAAGTGGCGCAAGGCCTGAATTTTCTCATCTTTGGACCTTGATTCTGGCCACCTTCCCCCCAACCCAGCTTGGATCACTACGCAAGTAAACCTGGGGATTTATAATCTATAATGGGAAATTGCAGTCTGTAAACCGCCCTCTTTATCACTTTTCAGCCTTTTCCTCTTCACCTGGGACCCATGGTCTGTTATTTTCTCTTATTTCTCTTCTCTCCCTGCCTGAATAAACCACTAGCCTGACTCATCCTACATGCTCTTGAAATTCATTTCTGCAGCATGCTCAAGAGCCTAGACAAAATCCAGTAACACTACAGAGAATATATTTTGAGCATCCCTACACAACAAACATCACACCAACAAACTTAAAACAAGCTCAGCTTATTCACAGTTTATTATATTACATATAGTTATAATTATGAACTGTAATTGCTGTGGAAGAGCTAAGTGGTCAGTATGGCTAAGAGAAAAGAAGTAGAGAGGTGGGCAGGGGCCAGACCACTCAGGCTAGGACAGCAGATACATGTTAACACTCGGCCACACTGAGAAAGAACAGTCCAGAATGTCACAGGTCCAGGGCAAAAGCCAAAGGGACTGCTTTGGTGTGAGCAAGGTGGGCCTGTCAGAGGTGTTCATGAAGTTTGCAAAGTTCTGGATCCACTGTGAAGAGTTCTAGACAGTAGCACGCAGTCGACAACTAGTATGAGCGCCGGGCCTCTGGCACTCCATATTCCTGCTCCCCTCGTCTCCACGGGTGCACACACTAATGGTTTCTTGGACATCTGCCTCGTCTTTCTTCTTCTGTGCTTCAGTCTACACATTTGCTTCTTCCTCCGCTTGGGTCTCATGGCTCAGCTCGGAGGTTTCCAGCAAGAGGGCACTAAGGCCAAGAGCAATTTACATTTTTAAATGCCCCTTCCGGCAGCTGTATGAAAAACAGATTAGGAAGGGGCTGGGCAGTGGACTAGAAAAGTGAAGAAATATTGAAGGCTGGTTGGGACAGGGGCGATGGGCCGGAGAAGCAGAGAATGGAGAGGCTGGGGTGGGGGTGGGGGTGGGGGTTAGAAAAGAAACAGAGGCTGGTGTAGCAGTCAAAGCCATGGTCCCACTTCACAGATGGGGCAAGTGGGCAAAAACCAGTTAAAAGACTTGCACTAGGAACCAAGCTTCTCAGTGGTAGAAATGAGAATAGAGTACAAATTAAACACTCCAAAAAGATTTTAGGAACTTTTACATCAAAATAAGGTTAAAAAAAAAAAAAAAGACCTAGGAAATTAAAATTAAACAATTATATTTGGTTACATCAGGAAATAAGCAACATAGTGACTATTATCTTCATGACAAATACTCAGATAAACTGGAAAAGGGACCTCAAATTGGAACAGGGACCTCAAATATAAGTAACTATGGTTTTCAGTTCACCTAGATTTAACTGGCAATACCTAAAATAAATGGTTTCTTTTCAGGCAATAAAGATAACCTCACCAAAGATAAGATTATCAGAAATTTAGCAACACTGGCTGCAATGTCTCAGAAGTGATCTCAGAATTCTTTGCTTCGATTTTGATGTAAGTTGTCAAGGTCAGCATTAACAGGTATTTGATATTTAGCCTGAAGACTAATATACTCTTTTTTTCTCATTAAAACAAAATACTAACTTCTTTTTACAAATATCTAAATTATGCGTATCAAGAAAAGTTTAATGATCTTTTATTAGCATTAGCTAATCATTCTATTAATATGTGAGAACAAGGCTCAAAGTGACTAACCCAATATCACAGTCAATTCACCATACAGCTTGACCTACAAGGCAAATACAGGTTTTTGCTTTTATTGTGTTCCCTCTCCTGTCAGGCAAATGACACATGGTCAGTTAATAGCTCTGGGTCTCACATTTTGAGAGAAATACCAACAAGTGAATTATACCCAGAGAAGGATGACCAGGGTGATAATGGGCGTTAACCAGAGCATCATGCAGAGGACGACCAAGGAAACGAGAGCTATTTAAGCTAAAGAAGAAAATGCTAACGGAGCAACACAACCAACTGATCTCCTCCATCTTACTCCAAAGGACACAACCAGGACCAGCATAAAGAAGGGACAAAAGAGGTAATTTCAGATCAGCAAAACAAAGAATTTTCTAGCAAATGGTGCTGTCCAACAAGGAGTCATCGCTCTTGTTGAGTACAGAGCAGCCTGACATTAGAATTACTGGCTAGTTGGTGGCCACTGGGCCACAACCATGGGCATGTCTAAGCTGAATGATAGCTGACCTTCAGTTCTTTCTCGAAAGCTATCACCTCTCACTTGCCCACTTACTCGTCTGTTGCCTGAATTCAATACCCCAAGACAAGTGAAAATTTTTTGGAAATTTCAATATTTCCCTTTATTATATACAGTGATGTTGTATTCTGCTTCTGATCTAGCCTAGTTCTCCATGTTCATATTACACTGATAGCTAGCCCTCTTATACTGCCTCCTATGTGCCACGCACTGTTCCAAGCACTTAAACACTATTACTTAATCCTCTTAAAAGTCCTGTGAGGGAGGAACTTTTATTTCCATCTCACTGATGACAAAAGAGAGGCACAAAGAAGTTAAGTAGCCTGTCCAAGGACACATAGCTAGATCCTAGGCAGGCTGGCTCCAGAATCAATGCTTTCAACCACCCCCAGTACACTGTGGCCTACTGCTGCACACTCCTGGGCTACACCGACCCTAGTGTGATAAGTGAAACCCAGGAAAAGTTAGACGAGAGCTCTAAGTTATATCCCACACTAAGACTCTATTTTTTGCAAATGAAAACAGTCTGATAGATACAAAACAGTGCCTACTAATTTCAGGGTCATGCCCTGCATTGGCATGATAATACAAAACACATTTAAGATGAAATAAGAATCCACAGCATTCTCACACTTATCAATATATTTGCTCTTTCAACAATATTTATTGAACAATTACTATAAGTCAGACACTATTCTAGGCACCAGGGATGCAACAGTGAACTAGACGGACAAAAATCCCTGCTCTCATGAGGCAGATGTTCAAGTTAAGGGACACAATCAATGCATAAATGAAAAAACATACAGCCAAACATTAAGGCAGTTCAAGTACAACGGCCAGTGCTTGGCATGTTCCAGAACAGCAAGGAACCCAACAGAGCTAGAATGGAGTGCAATGAGAAGCAATGTAGAAGGTGAGGTCAAAGAAGAAATGAACACCCGACAGGGCTGGTGGACAGCCCTGTACACCAATATCAGGACTTGGGTTTTTACTGAAGTTGTGAAAACAAAGGAAGGTTCTGGGCAGAGGATAGACACAATCTGACCTATGTTGAATAGAAACACTCTGGCTGCCGTGTTGCGAACAGAGCAGGGGTAGAGGTAGCAAGGGTAGAAGCAGGCGAAGAGTGAGCAGGCTCCTGCAGCCATCTAGACAAGAGAAGAGATGGCCTGGTCAGGTGGGCCCAGTGGAGATGATGAAAGTGGCCAAGTCCTAGATATATTTTGAAAATACAGCCAACAGGATTTGAGGACAGATGCAAAATATAAGAGAAAGCAAGAAATCTTCCTAAGTTTTTAGGCTGCACATCTAAAAAGATGATGCTGATCTTTCCTGAGACAGAGAGGTTGAAGGAGGAACAAGTTTAGAGAATAAAAGCAGAGGTTTGTTTTAGACAACTTCAGTTTGAAAGCCCATTAGACACCCAAGTGGAGAGGGACAGCAGACACGGGATCTCTGAGTAGTCTTGGATTCAGGGGAGCAATTTGGAGAAAGATATAAATCTAGGAGCTGCTAGCAAAACCATGGGACAGATGAGATCACCAAGGGAATGGGCAGAGACGAGAGGAAACAAGGTCTGAGGATGTGCAGCAAAGATAAAACTGAGGATGCATCAAGAAGGAGGCGGAGAGAGTGGGGGACCCTGAGAGCCACACAGAGGGCGATGACCTTGACCAGAATGCTGGAGGAGAAGTGAGGACACAGCCTGCCTGGGGAGGGCTGAAGAGAGGAACTGGAACAGCCAGGACAAATGTTGCACTGGAAGGGGAGCAAGCAAAATGGAGCTGGAGCAGCACATGCTCTACTGAAGATTCTCTCACAATATTTCTTACACTTTCTGTAATACAAAGAACAGCTGGAATGAGTTGTGGATTCTGAGAAAGGATAAGAAAAGTATTTAAATATGACTACTAAGATTCCAAATTTAACCTTAAATCACATTTAAACAAAGCTCATGAACTCCTATTAAGGTAGCCCTGAAAGTAGGAGGTTTAAAGTAATTCACTTAGGATATACATATTCTAAAATCTAGAAGATAAAAAACACTCAAGGATGAAATACAGCAAAACTGTCCAGTCTAAGGAAACTATTTTGACTAGTCTACTGAATAAGAGGTTAAACTATTTAGACACCTATCTTCCTGGGACCTAAGAGCTCATCCCTCTCAAAGTCTAAGCTGATACTTGGACAAGAAAAGAAAATCAACAGTGAGTAAAAACAGAATACTACTAACTACCACAAAGAAGTTCATAATTCCAAATCACAAACCCTAAGTTATTTAGATATAGAAACTAATATCGTTTCATGCAATAAGGCCTGGGGGGGAAAAAAACTCTACATTAACTGTCAGCAGAGAAAGAATGTGTGGAGTGATTTAAGAGCCAAAGGACAAAACAAGATAGTTCTTTAAAATATGTGTTAATACACAAATGGCCAATAAACATATGAAAAGGTTATACAATTATAAAATTTTATAAAATTATAGTTATAAAGTTATAAAATTCACAACAGCACTGTATATTTTATAATTTGTAAACTGTGTGCCATACATACTTTAGTTCAGTAAAATTTATAATAAATGTATGTGTATGTTGTGAGTTTTTTGGAGAACTAGCTACTAAACATTTACCAATACACCAACAGTCATACGGTCATAATCATCAAACTGCACCCTTATGATCTGTAAACCTTTCTTCAATGAAAAGGTTTCTTTTAAAAAGGCATTGTTCATTTGTATAATCACCAAGCAATAGCTCTTAAAAGGATACTCTGAAACAAGTCTGTAACAATTTCCCATCTCAGTGATGCTTAGATTTACTCATGGGAAAGAATGCATTCATAAATGTCCATTTGTTATATATAATTCAATGAAATGTAGTCCTTTAAGCATATTCTGTGAACACAATTTACCCTACTTTATATCTGAATTTCACTGAAAAGCATACACAGCTTCAATTATGAGATCACATCTGAAACACTGCTTATTTCAATGAGTTAATTAACCATAAAAGCCATAGTTTTAATACTTGGGAATTAAAGTTTTACAAATTAAATTCATTCTGGTTATAACACGAAGATGCTTTTTTTGCATACAAATATTTTCTTTTTAGACTATTCATTTTAAATTAAATAATGCATTTGTTACTTCTATATATATTTCTATACTGACTCTAAGCTTATGGCAAAATAATAAGCCCAATTTTCCCAGGAATATTCACATAAGAAATATAGTCACTCTCAGAAACTGAACTTTTATTGGAAAGAGGCATTTGTGATATATTAAAACAAAAGATTAAGTATTTTCATTTAAGAGGCCATATAACATAATGATCAAAACCACAGGTTTCAGAGTTAGGGTTACAATTCCTAGCTCTATCACCTACTTGCAGTATGGCTTTGGTGCCTCAATTTCTTCATATAGAAAAGATGAAAATAATGCAGAGCTAGAGAGGTGGGTTGTGAGTAGGGATTAAATAAGCCGATCTGAGTCAAAAGCTTTGAAACGGGCCTGCTACAGGGTAAGCGTGCTCGATGAGGAGCCACATCTGCCGCTCCTGCTATTATACGTTGTTCGATCATACAGTTCTCGGCACTAAACTAAAAATCCAAAGATACCTGGGACCTTGAGCAAGACAGGTAACTTCTCTTGCCCTTGCTGTTTCTTTACCTCGTCAGGTTAATGGTTGGAGTGCAGGAGTGGCTTTCAAACTTTTGGCCATTACACAAAGTAATGAACTCATTTTAGCTGATGACCTAGTGTATAAACACACAGACATACTCACAAACATAAATGTTTACATAACTAAATTTTTAAATATATTTTTTATAACTTTTTTCTCAAGATAATAATATTCTGACTATGGGCAATTCGCTTTGAGTTTTTCAGTCTACTCTACTTGGTTTTTTAAAGATTTAATTTTTTTTTTTTAATTTCTCTCCCTTCCCTGCCTGTCTCCCCACAATTGTCTGCTCTCTGTGTCCATTCTCTGTGTGTTCTTCTGTGTCCGCTTGTATCCTTGTCAGCGGCGCCAGCAATCTGTGTCTCTTTTTGTTGCATCATCTTGCTGCATGTGCATCTCCGCATGTGCGGCACCATTCCTGGGCAGGCTGCACTTTCTTTCGCTGGGAGTGGCTCTCCTTACAGGGAGCACTCCTTGCACGTGGGGCTCCCCTACGCAGGGGACACCCTGGCATGGCACGGCACTCCTTGGGCACATCAGCACTGTGCTTGGGCCAGCTCCACACGGGTCAGGAGGTCCTGGGTTTGAACCCTGGACCTCCCATGTGCTAGGTGGATGCCCTATCCGTTGGGACAAATTTGCTTCCCTTCTACTTGGTTTTTTTAAAAAAGCTGGTTGCAACACACAAAACTAATTTTGAAAAAAAGAAACAAAAACCATAGGGACTACATCTCTGAAGACCCTTTTAAAACTCGTTCTCAAATTAACTTTCAGTTAAAGAGAATATCTGTCAGTTTCACCTAAACTGCCTCAAACTCAATCACAGCCTTCAGTAAGTTTTAGGGACTGCAGTATTCAAAAGAATATTTGAATGTTAATGTTAATCATAATGGAGCCAAATATCCCTTTCAAACTCTATGAAGTTTCCATGAGTTTGTTTTCTAAAACTGCAGAACCTTTTATTTCTCAAGCGACTCAGAGAAAATATCTTTTATCTTCAAACAACTATAGTTTGTTGTTTTTAATAAAAAGCTTACTTTCTAATGAAATTCTTAGTGCATTAAGAATAGCTAAGATTTCAGACAATTATTTGGAAACTTTATAAATGAAAGACAATTTACAACCTCCAGAAAAATTTATTTGACATACTACAAATGGTTCCTGATTTTTTTTCTTTGCCTAAGAATCACATTTAAAATCAACATTTAATTGGAACACTTTTTCAAATCCAATCCAATTTTCCTGTATAATACAAAAACCCTAAAATGAACAGGAAAAAGATCTGAGACTGCACAAATTCAATTCCAGGCCCCATTCCTTATTCTGTGACCTTGGGCAAGTTACTTTAGCTCTTTGTGCCTCAGTTTCTTCATCCGTAAAATGGGGATAATAAGACCACCTATTTTATAGGATAATTTCATGAATTATTGTCTAAATCACTTTGAATGGCGCCTAGCAAAGAAGATCCAATAAAGCATGGCCAAAGTTCTTTTCCTATGTTATATGAAATTAAGGTAAAGACTGAAATACTCCTTACCCAGTTCTAAATGTTTACCTAAAAGTATTAGCAGAGTAAGTATTGGACTTCAGTCCCCACTTTATTCTCTAAAATGCAAACAAAGGTTAGATGTACAAAAATGAAGAACAGAGAAAGAAATAAAGATGACGCAGTTTTTCAATTATCCATTTATGTGGCGGGTGGTAATGGGAGAGAATCAGTTCAATTTCATCTTCAAGAAAAACTAATTTATTTATTAGCCCTCCTCGCTAATTTCAAAAAGGATCTGAGGGGGGATCATTTAGTATTTCATACGATAATAGCTCTAACAAATTACAAACATAAAAATCATCTAACTCATTTTCAGTGTCTTAGTGAGGGAGAGAAGTAGAATGTATCTTTGAATCTATCTCTGAATAGAAGTACTGAGGAAACACCAGCTTTATCCAATTATGGTCTAAACATCCACCCGGCTTAGGAAGAAGTTAATCTGCTTAGTGTCCTTCTCTACTGACAAATAACAGATAGTAAAAGTATTCTGATATAGTACACAATCATGAAGGATAGCCATTTGTTAATTTAAACATGTTATATCTTCATCCTAAGTATTAAGACAGATCCTGAATCCTTAAAAAGGAACAAATTTAAAACTCCTTGGTGGCAATTCAACTGTAACATCATTCATTTATAACATCACAATGGAAATGGGAAATGCTATCACTAAAAGCTTATTTTTCTCTTATCACTAAAATCGAGGTTAAGAGACGTACCAAGTCATTATGGTTAGCTCCTTCTTCTGTAAGATTACCTTCAAGCTTTTTTTTTTTTTTTGGCACCAACACCATTCCAGCCCATTTCTAAACTCAGTACAGACTTTCTACCCAACACTATGTTTATTCACCAATTTCCCAGATAAGAAAATGTTCACAATGAACCCTAACCAAGGGAAATCTCCTCATTAAAGAAAAAAAAAAAAAAAAATTTGTTCTACTCTAAAATTTACAGATAAATTAAATATTTATTTTTAGCAAAAGGAAATCACATCTATCACCTTATTCTGCAAATACATACATCTATCTCCTTATAAGTCTTTCCCCAGAAATTTTTTTTTCATTTATTGGTCATTTTAATTCAGAATACTTAGAAAAATATTTTTCAAAAAGTTTTTAAACTTCATTTGACTATTGCTATAAAGAATCTATTTTACTAAAGGCTTTTTTGTGTGTATGTGTGTTTACTTTCTTAATATACCTCTGAGGTGATCTGCTTTGCAGCCTGGCCTCCAAAATGTAAAGACCCCTGAAGTTTTGAATCACTTCTTTTTACTATTCCATGTCAAAAATCAGGCTATTTTGAAAAACCAGCAAAAATCACAACATCCACCATAAGACACGGGTTTCAAATGTGCGCTCCAAGGAGAGAGCCTTGCCTTGTCGTCTCTCCCGCGGGCTCGGTGGTCCTTGTCCCTGCTCGCCGAGGGCTTCTCACTCTTTGCTATAGGATGTGCTCGGCCCACAGGTCCCCGGGCTGCTCCTCCCGGTATTTCTTTCCTCAGAGGTCTTACGTCTCGATTGAGACGCCTTATCTGAGGTGGAGCTCTGAAAAATACAAGACAAAAATTAAAATTAATCAAAGGCAAAAGTATTTAACAAAGGTATTAAATCAAGAGGCTCAAAATCAATTTTCCCCCTTTTAACAATTCAGTCAGATTTTATACATGCTTTTCTCTAAAGTATACTGACTGATACAATTATTAAATACACATAAATGACACAGCAGTAATTATTTTGTCAAATATAACTATCAATCACCAATAGAGGGCAATGCAGACTATGTCCATCTAATAATCTTAATAGTGTAATGGAAAGTCAATTACTTTATTCAATATTGTCCTAAACCAAAAATAAGTAACAACAACAAAAGCATTTAAAGCTAAATGGACAGGAATTCAAATGTATCTATTTGTATGATTTACTATTTTTCCTTTTTTTTTTTAGGAGACACCGGAGATTGAACCCACGACCTTGTATATGTAAAGTAGGCTCTCAACCACTGAGCTACATCTGCTCCCCAATGAGAGTTGGTATTTTCATTTGTTTGTTTTTAGGAGATACCAGGGATCAAACCCAGGACCTTGTACATGGGAAGCAGGTGCTGAATGACTTGAATTTCATCTGCTTCCCACTAATTTATTTTTCATGACTTTCTCTGCTTCTGAACTGGAAAATCCAACATTTCATTCACCAAATTATAAACAGCAGTGCTTAACAATAATATCTTCTTATACAGAAAGTAATTTATGTGTAAAAATATTATTCTTGTTTTGAGGATGTCAGATAGCATAGGCTCAAATTACACACATCTACAATGTGAATTAGGAATTTTAATACATATATAAAGGGAACCACACATACAAAGAGGCATGTTTTCTTTCCTGTAATGTAAAACACATCTTTTTCAAGCAGTGAAATTTTGACATTTCTCAGTACGGTATTTATTTTTCTCTTTGGGCTTGGGGGAAGACCATTATTTTACGTCTCATCTTTTAGTTCTACTTTGAACTGCCTCTGTTTTCCTACCTTTTCTCTCTCTACTGCTCTACCTGTATTTGTAGCCCTTCAGATCCTATATGTGTGCTCTTTTTTCATCCATATGCCATATCTATTTTTGTCCCTTTTATAGCCTCATGCTTTTAATTTACCTAGACTCATCATGGAGTTTTTTTTCCTGGTGTCAAGAAAAAGTGACACATGTAAATAATCCAGTGACCCTAGCAAGAGAGGAAAATGGTTGAAATGCCAGAAAGATTACAAATTCAGGGCAAAAAAAGTAAAAAGTTGTTAATATGTTACAAATCTAGTACAGAATCTTTGGGTTATGAGAATTAGACCACTGCATGAACTTGCTCAAAAAAGAAAGGCTGGTGAAAACCGTATGCTCATCTATTAGGTTACCATACCCTGACTTCTTAATCCTTGGAGTTCAGGCCAAACTATTCTTGAACTCCCATTAGAAGGTACACAACTTCTCCTGGGCTAGGCCCTAGAAAATACAGAGATGAATAAGCAATCTTGTGAAAGAAACCCACAGGAAAAGAATTACAAAATAGTGCAGAGTAAAATGACTGAATGGCATTTTGAAATTTAAAGGTATTATTACATTACTGGTTTTAATGTCTTTTAAGCAACCTGTCAATAAAATAAAAATGTGATGAGATTGATAAAGAGTGAAAAATTCAAAATGTTACCTTGCTCTATTTCTAGTCTCTCAATGCAATCACTTCTCTTTTGCTTAACTTTAGGTTTTGCTTTGATGAAGGGGTAAAAATATTTACACACATTTATGTATGTTTAAATGGTCTTTCCTGAATCAGATTCATGGGCAGGACCAAAGACAATAAAAGGAGACCAACTATCTCTCTATGCAGAACCCACGTCAAGTGTGCCTGTTGTTAGCAGCAGTGCCTGCTCTTGAAATAGTCTGCCGTTGACTGTGGCCCTGTCTTTTAGGCTCACAGCTGGCCGGATGCCTCTGCTCAGAAGCAGCAGGCCCATTCCTGACAGCTGCATGCCACGTTGCTCTGTCAGCAGCTGGGCTTCCCCAACCAGGCCTCGTCGCTTGAGGGTGAATTTCAGTGACTCCTGGAGACCTTCCTTCTGCCTTCTCAGTTTGTACTTTCCCCACCTTAGCTATTTAACAGTTGCTCAGGCGTCCTGTTGTCGTCCATTTTGCGCACACATCAGAGCACTGTTGTGAGAAGAATTATGTCAAAGCTCATGCAAAGTCTACCTTCCAAGTGTTTGCTGATGACCTTGTCCTGCCACTCAATATTCAGATGGGCCCATAAATCCTATGAATGAAGCTGCTCAAGAAGCCAGATGTGCCATTCATGGCAAATCCCAAGGCAGAAAGGAAGCACGCCTGAGCTCTGCGAGGTTTCAGTTCCAACTCACTGCGGCTTGATATTACATCTGTAACAGACTCTATCGACCCCCCAGCGGACAGCCTTGATTCCGTTCTGTACTTCTCTATTAGCGCATCGCTGCACAATGTCAGGCTTCAATTTAAGCACTCAGCGACAGCTTTTGGGCTGTGTGAAAAAATAAAAGTCTCAAGGCTTCCTTTTACCAGTCTCTCTTTAAAAAGAAACTTTCATATGGTTACACAGCATCATCTGCCTAACGGTCAAACTGAGACTGACAATATACTTGCTTATGGTATTCCAAATATAGAGAATAATTGGTAAGATCTGCAGATTAAAAAAAAAAGAATGTCTACACCATGCTCAAATCTATCTGAGAAAATGTTCGTACAGGAATGGGAGAAATATACCTTATCTATCACCTGCATAAAAGTCTGACTTCCTCCCAAGTTCAATATTTTCTCTTAAATATCAATATGTAATATGCTGCTATCATCAACAGTTTGCAATAACAAATACCTGGAACCAACCCGAAAGTGCACTATCAGAATAGATACATATAAATTATGATATTTCACATAACAGAGTAGCATACAAAATTAAACGAATTATAGCTATATGCAATAACAAAGATGAATCTCAGGACCATAATATTGAGTGAAACAGCAAGTTCAAAGACTACATACAGTATGATTCCAAACAAAAGTCAATAGGCTATTGGCCGGGAACCTGTTCTAGAGTTCTCCAGACAACCAGAACTGACAGGATGGATGGGTATATATGTGTAAATATTAAGAGATTTACTATAGGGTTTGGCTGTAATACACAATCACGGGGATTGGAAACTCCAAATTCCGTGTGGTAGGCCCAAAGCTGGGATGAAGGTGACAATGAATTCCCCAGGAGAAGCTGGTTGGCTAAAGTAGAGAGAGAAATTCTTCCTTCTGACTGCTGAAATCCTCGGCTCTCACCTTAAGGCAACTGAGTGAGACTCCTCTGGTGGCTGAAGGCCATCTCCTTTATTGACAGTAGATGTAATCAGCCATCCACAAAATACCCACACAGTAACAATCAGGTCAGTGCTTGCTGGACCAAACAACTGGATGCCAAAACCTAGCCAAGCTGACACATTCATGTGTCAAAGGGATACAAACATATGTAGTAAAAATAAAAGTATAAAGAAAAGTATGGGAATGATAAATTTATCTCTGAATGGGTGACAAGGAAATAGGATGCAGAAGAGCAGAGAGATTTCAAAGTAACAGTAAAGTTCTTTACCTTAAACTCCATGCTATTATATTGTGATTCTTACATAAATTTTAATTATTCATTTTTATCTCCTCAGCAGTTAATAAAACATTAAATGTCAATTATACTACAGCAACACTAGTTAAAAGATCTAAGCACCTTAAAAAAAGGGAATTATAGGATTGCCACTAAGCTTTTGGCAAGTTCTAGAAATACAAATATTCCAGCAAGGGGACAGAGAGCGCAAATCCTCAGCTAACCTGCTTGATCACTGCCGGCATATCTCCATGAAAGATCAGACAACAAAAACAGGGCCACCTGCCTTATGGCACCACTCCTCCGTACTCCAGGAAGTCAAAGGGAAGGAGTCCGCTTGTGAAAATGCCATACTAAGAAACAGTCCATGCACCATCACAATTTTCTCCAATAGCTATAAAGCTTCCTTCTTAAGATTCCAATCTTTGGAACTCTTTGTTTAATGGTTCTTCTTGATTCTTTGATTACATCTATTAGTCTATACATTATTAGAATTCAGTTATTAGAAGAAGTCATTTGAAACAGGTACTGCATATGCCCAAGAACATAAGCTAGATGACTTCAAGTTAACTGCTGGATAAAGGAGAAAAATATAATAATCTTACTTTGCTACTATATTACTCTATATAACTTAAGACAAATAAACAGGAAAAATCTCTCTCCACAGCTAATAAAAAGGTAAGAAACATGTTCTAAGTAGTTCACATTGGAATTTTCACTATAAGGACTTAAAGTCAGTATCTGAGTCTTGCGAGCCCCAGAGAAATAAATTATTTGGTAAGAAATCAGGAGACACAAAAAGTTCAAATAGAAATTAGAGCAGGACCTATGATTTGAAATTAAACTTTAGTGATTATAAGTGAATTTTTAATGCCCACTCATCAAATACATGAAATTCGCTTTTTTTTCCCCAAATCATTAAATATCTATTGGGCACCTAACATGTACAGGAACTAAGCTGGGCACGGTGGCTGGCATAAAAAATGTTGCAAACACTGTTCTTCTGCTATAAATGGGCATGATAAAACTTCACAGAATTTTTTAATTTTTCACTGACGTATAACATACATACAGTAAAGTACACATATATTGAGTATACAACTCCAATTTTCATTCTGTGTAAACACCACTAGATCAAGACATGAAACATTTCCCAGTATGCCAGAAAGGTTTTTCATGCCTCCTTTTTGTCAATACCAGCCCATATTAGTCAGCCAACAGGCTGCTAATGCAAAGTACCAGAAATCTGTCAGCTTTCATAAAGGGAATTTATTTAGGGTAAAAGTTTAGAGTTAGAAGGTCATAAAGAGTCCAATTTAAGGTTGCTTTCCTACCAAAGTCAGTTGCCACATGTTGAAGCAAGAGGGTGAGGCTGGTTAGTATAGGGCACAAGGGAAGATAAGGGAAGGTGGCCTGTTACGGCTGGGACCTGGGAGAGAACATGGCCACGAGACCCCACCTCAAAACCCCCTGCTATTAAAAACGAAGTCAGAAAGACCCCACCTAGACCCTGGCCACGAGATCCCTTTTGGAACTCTTTCTGGGGTCAAGGGGAACCCCAAGTAACTCCCCAACAACAGGCCCCCACACTGGCCCCGAGAGCTACCAAGTGAGCAACCAATCAGAACAGCGAACAGCTGGGCCCCTCCCCAACATCAGGAAGGGGGAGGAGGGAAGGTCTTAAAAGGCCTAACCTGGGGCCCCACCTGGGTGACTCATCCTGTAGCCTGTCCACACCCATGTCTCAGGTTGTGTAGGTATCTCTTTTCTTGTCTCTTAATAAACTCTTTACTCCCTCGCCTGCCCCACTGTAAGTCCTTAAATTCTTTTATGTGACATAAGCCTAGAATCTAGAAGCCCAGAACCCAGAGGGTTCCGCTAACAATGGCGGCAGACCACTGCCTGGTCTCTCCTGTCCCTCCAGGCTTCCAGTCCTCTCTCTCTCCTGGTTAGGGTTCGTCTCTCAGGGCTTCCTGTATCAGTCTCAGCTCTCTTCCCAAGGTCAGCGGTAGGCGCTCAGGCAAATGGTCCAGCTCTCTCTTCCCAAGGTCAGCTGGAGACTCTCAGGCAAACAGTCCAGCTCTCTTCGGGGCTCTAGCTGTTTGAGCCATCTCCTTTCCGTCACATGGAAGGATCAAAAATGACAAAGTTCTCTCTGCTGTGTGTCTTCTTGAGTGTCTATTTATATCACTCCACCAAGAGGGTGGGGACTCAACCTGAGTCACGCCTTAATACATGATCAAATCAAAGCCCTAATATTAATAGGTAATTTAATCAAGGGTCCTCAACTAAATGCAATATAATCAAACAACAGCACACCCAGAAGAATAGATTCGTTGACAAACACAATCTTTCTCTTTTGCAGATTCACAAAAATAATCTCAAACTGTCACACAGCCCCTAAAGGGAACAACTATTCTGACCTCTAATACCACAGATTAGTTTGCCTGATTTGGAGTTTCATATAAATGGAAGCCTATACAGTACGTATTTTTCTGTGCTTGGTTCCTTTCTTTCCACATTACCTGTGAAATTCACCCATGGTACTGCACAGAGCACTAGTTTATCTTTTCACATTTCTGCATAAGATCCTATGGCATAAATAAACTATAATTTATCTACTCTGTTGATGGATATTTCGATTGTTTCCAGTGAGAGGCTATTAAAACTATGAATGAAAAAATATGTTCGTGGTTGACATAAGCATTCATGAGTTGTTTTGCTGAGTCATAGGGTGTATGTTAAGATGAGCGTTAGTAAACACAGCCAGACAGTTTTCCAAAGGGGTGATGCCATTTCACACTCCCACCAACCAGGGCAAACTCTGGGTGCCCCCTCTGGGCTCTTCTTGTGAGGACACAGGGCTATCTCGTCATGCTTTAAGGCACCTTTCCTGAATGACTACAGACACTGAAAACCTCTTAGGCTCACTGGCCATGGGAGCGCCTGCTGCCTGTTCCAGTCTTTGGTCCATTTTTTAAATTGGATTGCTGGACTTGTTCTTACTTATTGTAGTTCTTTACATATTCTGGACACAAGTCCTTTATGAGACAGATGCTTTGCAAATATCTTTCCCCCCTGTTTGTGACTGGCCTTTTTACTTTTCTTGAGGTATGGGAGATTGAACCCAGTAACTCAGTGGGAAGCTGGCTCTCAATCATTAGCCACATTGGTTTTCCTTAGTTGGTTTTTTGTTTGTTTGTTTTTAGGAGGCACTGGGAACCAAACCTGGGACCTTCCATGTGGGAAGTAGGTGCTCAACTGTTTGAGCCACATTCACTCCCCTCTTTTTACACTCTCAATGGTATCTGTCTTGATGAAGTTCATAAGTTTAAAAGTCCGAAGTATCAACCTTTTCCCTTGTCTTTAATTCTTTAGTGTCCAGTTTAATAAATCTTTGCCTACCCCACGATCATGACAATATCGTTATGATTTTTCATTTTATTATCTTTTACATTTAGTAGTGATCTGTTTCAAATTAATCTTTCTGTACAGTATGAGGTATAGGTCAAGATTTTCTACCCTACAAAGATATTCAATTAACCCAGAAGCATTTACTAACAAGACCCAACTTTCCCTACTGACCTCCAGTTGTCCTTCATAAACCAAGTGACTTCATCTAATTTAGTCTTTAACAATAAATTCCAGTTCTAGAAATGACTTCAGAAATTAAAGTTGTTATTTATTATCAGGAGGTTATAATCAAATACTGTAATATACATAGAAGTCTGTTCAAATATTTGTTAATTCTTTCAACAAATATCTGAACTCTTACTAAACGTAAGGCAGTATCCTGTTAACTCTTCCATAATTATCTAACAAAATCAACCACTATCCAAAACAGCAGTCAATGTTCCTGTGAGTCTTCTGGTATTCTGAAGGGTACTTTTTGTACAGAAAATACTCTTCAGAGGTTTATTTTCATTTTTAAAATTAATATTCATCTTAAAGTTAAAAATGTAAAAATGCAGTTTTTCCTCACAGACTCAGATTATGAAACTTTTTATATTTATAAGATTAACAGACTTTAGAAATCACACTTAAGAGGCTTTTCAATATTTGATCTCATTAACTAACCTGATTAATTAAATAGCACCAAAATTGCTTTACAGGTATTTATAAAATTTATTTCCTTCTTAGTCCCTCAATTGTCTGTCTTAATAAAGCATAACACCTGTGTGGAGCTGGCCCATGCTCAGCACTGATGTGCGCAAGGAGTGCCGTGCCACGCAGGGCTGTCCCTGCGCAGGGGAGCCCCACATGCAGGGAGTGAGCCCCGTAAGGAGAGCCGCCCAGCGCAAAAGAAAGTTGAGCCTGCCCAGGAATGGTGCTGAACCCACAGAGAGCTGACACAGCAAGATGTCGCAACAAAAAGAAACACAGATGCCCGTGCCACTGACAACAACAGAAGCGGACAAAGAAGAACACCCAGCAAATGGACACAGAGAACAGACAGCTGGGGCAGGGGAAAGGGGAGAGAAATTTTAAAAAATTTAAAAAATAAAGCATAACAACTTAGGTACAAATACTTTTATAAATCTAGTAAATTAAACTTATAAATAAGGTAAGCCTAAATTTCTCCTAAGTGTTCCAATAAAGTATTTAACATAAAAGCACAAACCTAAATTATTCAATAATACATTTTTAATGGGAATTACATGCTTATTCTCATTAACCATACTTTCTAAAATATTACAAGTACATAAAAATAACACATATATAAATAAGCACATATTCCTTAAAAGAAAAATATCATACTGTAGTTTTAATTCTCTTATTCTCTCATTTCTAAATCTTCCTGGAGTTAAAAGACGTTTACCTACTGTGGACGGCAATTACCATTCAGGTTAACTAAGGCAATATTTAACCACAAGTTTCAGCTGTATGAGATGTGGGGCTGCAGGTATGTCTCACACCAAATACTATACAATCCGTATGGTGGGGGCTGCCTTTTTGGCATTTTGATGTTACCCGTGACCAGGTATTTCAGCTGGAACAGTGAATGGAGTTTTGTCTCTGACAGGACATACTGAATCTTATTTATAGCTGCTAAGTCAGTCATTTTATCACTTCAAAGGTGGGGAGAAGGAGATGAGGACATTATTAACTCATTAGTCTGACTGTGGAATTTCACCACTCCCACCCAGGTTAATTACTCAACTGTACCTTGCTTTCCTCTGGCTCCAAAGAGAAGCCCTTGTCTTTTCCACTTAACTCTGAAGACCTTTGAACATGAAGGAAACCTAAGATATTTATATTCTGCCTAATATTAAAAACTAAAACTTGGTGAGCAATGGCACTCTTGCATATTATCAGGACCACAAAACCTTTACAGATACTAAAATAATCAGTTGAAATTTATCTATCTTACAAGACTTTGTCCAGCTTATTGACAACTTCTAAGATCACTCTACTGATTTGCAAAACAAAGGGATGCTAAAAGCATATCCCTGCCTTCAAGAAGTCTATACTTTAGCTTAAAGCATATAAATATATTAAAAACTATACTGGGGGGTGTGGGGATTGGAGTATATGGGAACCTCCTATATTTTTTAATGTAATATTTTGTGTGGTATATGTATCTTTTATATGATGGAAAGAATGCATGTTTCATGTGAAAAGAAAACTTGTCTTTTGGAGGTCCAAAGGATGAAGTTTGGAGGTTTTCAGCTATGTACCCCAGTAGCACATGTTCTTAAACTTAGTTCCTGTGAATGTGAGCCAATTTTTAAGTAGGACATTTTGATGCAGTTACTTCAGTTAAGATGTGGCCCAAGCAATAATGACTGTTCCTAATATTATTAGAGTCCTTTATAATCAGAATTCAATTCAAATAGAAAGCCAAAGGAACCAAGAAGTTGAAGGTCATTGAAAACTGGAAGAAAATGGAGAGGCCAGGAGAGGTGTCCTTGTGCACCATCATGTGACAAAGAAGCCCAGGACCAAGGATCACTGGCAGCGAACCCTAGAATGCTACTGTTTAAGAAGAAAAAATCACCTTGGTGACACCTTGATTTAGAATTTTTCCTAGCCTCAATAATTAGGGCTAACAAATTCCCATTGTTCAATCCAACCCATTGTATGGTATTTGCGTGAACAGCCAAGGAAACTAAAACAGGGTTTAATATGCAGACTTAATAACAAAAACCTACAGCTAAAAAATAAAAAACAAAAACTCAGTAAAAAATTGGGCAAAATATGTGAGCAGTCACTTCTCCAAAGAGGATATACAAATGGCCAATAAACACATGAGCGGTTATTCACTATCATTAGCCATTTGCGTAGTGCAAAACAAAACCTCAATGAGGTAACACTTCATAGCCACTAGAACAACTACTGTTGAAAAAAAAGAAAACAGCAAATGTTAGGATGTGTGGAAACAGGAGCATTCATTCACTGTTGGTGGTACTATAAAATGGTACAGTTGTTGTAGAAAAGCTTCCTTTTCTGGTTCCTCAGAAAGTAAAGTATAGAATTACCATATTACCTGATGTGGCAGTTTGATATTGTTTATCAACTCCAAAAAGAGATACCGATTTTGTTTGTAAACTGGTCTGTTCCTCTGGGCATGATACCCTTTGATTGTATTCGATTCAGCTAAGATGCATTTCAGTAAATTATGTTAAGTTCAGGGCTTTGAGCTGACCATGGCATTAGGGTGACTCAGTTTGAGTCCCTGCCCCCTTTGTGGGCTATATAATGGACACTCAATCAAGAAGAAACACAGAAGTAGATGCACAGAGGAACAGAAATAACTCCATATTCACAGAAGAGGAGATAACTTGTCAGCTTTGATCTCTGGCCCTGGGAGGAGAGATAAGCCATTCACCAGAGAGTTTACAGCTGACCCTGTGAAGAGAACAGAGCAGCTGAGCTCAGAAAGAATGAGCCCTCCAGCCTACAGCTGAGATCAAAAGAAGCTGAGCCCATGGAGCCTTAAGAGAAAAGGGGAAGGTTGAACCCTCACAGGTATCACCCACCATCTTGCTTCAACACATGGCAAGAAAGTTTGGTGAGGAAGTAACCTTGAGTTGAACTACTTAGGGCCATGTATCTGTAAACTTTTACCCCAAATAAATACCCTTTATATAAATATATATATATAAAAAACATTTATTTTTTAAAAACTATACTGGACATCCCTTTATAGCCAAGCATAAATCCTCCTACAACTAAAGCCTTGCTGAAGGAGAGCTCTCAACTAAACTATAAATGAGTCATCAAAAACAACTAATTTTAGATATTAGAACTACAAAAATAAATAGTAAAACCATGTTGATGACAAAAATAAATAAGCTGAAATCTTTCCTACTATAAAACATGGAGGAGGGAGCAGATATAGCTCAAGTGGTTGAGCACCTGCCTCCCACATACAAGGTCCTGGGTTCAATCTCTGGTTCCTCCGAAAAACATATGAAAAAAACAACTCCCATTGAGAAGCGGATGTAGCTCAAGTGGTTGAGCATCTGCTCCCCATGTATGAGATCCTGGGTTCAGTTCCCGGTACCTTCTTTAAAAAAGTGTAATTAATTAATTAATTAATTAAATCTTCTGCAAGTCTTTTAAAAAAAAAAGGAATGCTGGATAAAATGTAACAAATATCCTTTTATATGCATAGCCAATCTTACCAGAAGGTAAACACCCAATGAAACTAGAAAAAGAAAGAAAAAATAATAGTGAAAGAGGAGGAAGCTATAGGGGCATGAGCTGCTGACATGGAGTTTGTGAGCATAAGACCTCTAAGGGCTTGGGATTTCATCACCTTTTGGGCAGCTCTGCCAAAAGGCTTCAGGCCGCTGAAGCCAAAGTTCCCACATAAAGGCAGGAGCCGCAAGGGCCACCAGCTCTGTGGAAGGGGAGACTTGAAGACATAACACACACTCAAGGAAGACCGCCCATCGGGACCCAGGTTCTACGTTGCTGGTGAGGCAAGCCTCCCCCGGGACTAGTAACCCAGGGTCTGCCCTCAGGATTCAGGAATCACCCTCACACCACCTTAAGCACCGTACCCTGAGGCACCTGGCTGAGGCACACGCAGATCTCAGGAGTCGCACCCCCTTCTAAAGAAACCACATATTAGAATGACTGATTACAACCTTGCTGAAGAGACATTCTCAACTTTACCACAAACAAAAGACCTGGGAAGCAACAAGCAACAGACTCTCAACGACTTCTGACAACCGAACTATCAGTTAAGGACTACAAAATAAATATGTTTAAAATGATTAAAACATTCATGCTTTTTAAAAAGAATCTGAAACAAAAGCAAAGCAAGTCTCCAGTAGTGTAAGTAAAAAAAATCCACTCCTGGATAATTCATAATAAAATTGCTTAAAACCAAAGATAAAAAATAAAATCTTAAAAGCAATGAGAGAGAAAAAATATGCTACCTACGAACAACTAATAATGCAAGCCAGAAGGCAAAATAATTCTATTACTAATGTCATTTTCAAAGCATAGAGACAAAAATAACTACCAACCTTGTATTCTATACTGTACTAAACTACCATTTAAGAGTGACAGGAAAATAGAGATATTTCAAGAGGGAAAAAGAGTTTGCCCAACAGAGGCCTTTGCTACAATAATGACTAAAGGATATACACTTCAGCAAAAATTAAACAGAATCCAGAAAGAGTGAATGGTGTATTAAAAAAACAGGTAAGATACACGGAGGAAAAAAGCAAGCACCCTCTTTACTCACCCCCCAACAATCGCTAATTGAATGCCACCCACGCCAGGCAGGACTCCCAGTGCCGGAGGGCCTGGGAGAGAACAAATCAAAGGCCCTGACCTTAAGGAACTAACAATCCAGTGAAGGAGATAAAAAAATAAACACATACTAGAGGAGCTGTGAGTATGAGGAGGAAAAATAAATCAGAGCAAGGGAACAGAGTGACAAAAGTGAGAGTGGTCAGGGCAAGAAGATTCTCTAGGGGACATCTGAACAAAGAACTAAACCTGAATAGCCAACGCAGGACAGAGGGATGAAACTGCAAGCATTTCCTGAGCACGTTCTATGTGCCAGGCCCTGTTCTATATACTTTACTTGCACAAAGCACTTACTTCTCACAATAACCCATGAGGTAAGAGATGCATTGATTCCCAATTCACAGAGGAGGAAAATAAGAGAGAGCAGTCCCATGATTTGTCCTTACAGCACCAAGTGGCAGAGTGAGAGCCCCGAAGCTCTGGGCCAAGGAAAGGGCCCTGGGGGCGTGTGAGCTCCTGCAGGGAAGGGACCTCCCGCCTGCTCAGCCTGCACCCACTGCAGCAGGCAGGGTGCCCAGCCCAGACTTGCTGAGCTGAACCACACACAGGAAGCTCAGGGGCCTGAGGACTAAGAGACCAACAAGAAGATGAGGGAAGAGAAAAGGTGGAAAAGGATATGGGCAGAGAAAAGGAAAACAGGAAGACAAGCAGAAGAACGCCATGGCACAGAAGCCAGAGTAACAGATGGGAGTCCCAAAGAGGAAAGATGGTAAATATTATAGCCAAAATTACAAAGGTGAAACAGAATGCCTATCCCACTATTAAATCAGAAGCCACCAGATATGTTCAAGAATTCAGTCCCAAAGCTGCCATGAATGGAGAACCAGCGTTTCTGGTAATTAGGGAAAAAACGGGCACTGGAAGGCAGGTAGTACATAGTATACATTATAGTAGCTTGCCAAAGGGAAGAGAAGGAAAAATGACAATGGTCAAAGCGCAAGGTAAAGACTGTTTCAACAAAAATTTAAAAGTAATGTGTTAAGGTTTAATTCTGACTTACCCCTATCTTGATAACACCCCTTAGTTTCTCTCTAGTGAATTAAAATTCCTACCTTGCAGCCGGCCTTTCTATAACACGGAAAAATGTTCTATGTTTTCAAAAATGCTCTGACCTCCACAGCCCTACCGGTCCACATCCATGCCCTCCTGTCCTATGAGACAACTCTCCATGCTCCCAAGACCTCGGCTGGGTGCACTAAGTCCCACCTCTGCCTACTCAAGGTCACTGCTCCAGCCACTGTCCACTTTCTCTCATCCATCATCAATTTCCCCCATTCTACTGGAGCGTTCCCATCAGCATTCAAACCTATTGTTATTCCTTTTGTCTCCAGAGCAAGGATAAAACCTTGATTCCATGTCTCCCCCAATTACCAATCAATTTCTCTGCTCCATTTTCAATAGAAGTCATAGATAAGAGATGTGCATACTTGCTGTTTCCAATTCCTCTTTCCAGTCTCTGAACCCACTCCAATCACGCTTTAGTTTCTGCCATTCCACCAAAACCATTCTGTTCATCAAGGTGACCAATGATCTCCAGGTTGCTAAACTCAATTCTCTATCCTCAGCGTCCTTGACCTAAGTGCAGCATTTGATGAAGATACTCAGCCTGTTTATTCTTCTAAAAAAAATAGGGATAATAGTAGTATCTATTTTAAAGGGTGGTTGTGAAGATTAAATAAGAAGTAAACAAACCATGTAAAGAGTTTATTAGCACAGTACTTGGTTCACAGTTAAGAATTCAGTAAGCATTTCTGTTGTGGTTAATTAGCACTTCTACTCACATTTTACCTACAAGTCTAAAAATAGCCTGCCCTATAATCCAGAAACAGAATTGTGGAAGATAAGGTGACTCCAGAATGTTAACAAAGTGAGTGTAGGGAAGCAGACTTGGCTCAACGGATAGGGCGTCCGCCTACCACATGGGAGATCTGCAGTTCAAACCCCGGGCCTCCTTGACCCGTGTAGAGCTGGCCCATGTGCAGTGCTGATGCGTGCAAAGAGTGCGGAGCCATGCAGGGCTGCCCCCCACGTAGGGGAGCTCCACGTGCAAGGAGTGCGCCCCGTAAGGAGAGCTGCCCAGCGTGAAAGAAAGCACAGCCTGCCCAAGAATGGTGCTGCACACACAGAGAGCTGACACAGCAAGATGACGCAACAAAAAGAAACACAGATTCCCAGTGCCCCTGGTAAGAATAGAAGCAGTCACAGAAGAACACACAGCGAATGGACACAGAGAGCAGACAACTGGGGTGGGGGGGGGGGTCGGGAGAAGGGGAGAGAAATAAAAAATAAATCTTTAAAAAAAAAAAAGAGTGTAATCTTAACCTACCAATCATATTAGGCAAATAACCTAAATAGGTAAATAACCATATAAATAATGATCTTAAAAAAATATCTACCAACAACCAGCAAGATGCTGGCAGAGTAGGGCACTCCTAGGGTCAGCTCATGCTACAGCATAGTTAGTAACACCCAGAGCTCTCTAAAGCACCTGTCTGGGGGCTCCAGGAGACCAGAAGAGCATCCTGACACATCCTTGAAAGAATGGAAGGAGGAAACTGCCCATCTGCAGAGAAGACTCGTAAATAGAGCACTCCACAACCCGGAGGCTGGTGCCCATCCTCCACTGGAGGCATAAGCCAACTCGGGAGCTGTTCCGCGGCTGGAATTGAAAGCTTCACTTCCCCAAAACAGGGGAGGGAGAGACGGATGGCCACAGATTTCAGCTACTGGTTAATAAGTTCAGTGAGCTAAAGTCAACCCTAAAAACAGCTAAAGTTTGAACCTGTCCAAGTTGGAAAGAGACCAGTAGCTGCCATTTTGACTCCGCCCCCAGCAAGGAGAGAAGCCAGGCTGACAGGAAAGCACAGTGACAGTACAGACCCGTTTCTTTCACCCAGATTGGCCTGCAGCCCTAGCCTAGGCTCAGACCCACCTCTGACATGGAGGAGGTTGGCAGCCCTACACCAGCCTCTCCAAGTAACTGCAGGTACATTTCCCTGGCATAGACTGAATAATCATTAGGCTACCGGAGCAACTGCAGTCATCTTGGACCTGCACTGCATAGATGGCTGCCCACACCTGCCACTCCATCCCCGTATCAGGAAGGGCAGAAAGGGGTGTGAAGCTTCATCAGGCTCTCTGGGCTGCTACAGTCTAGGTCTCCATGATGTAGATTATTCCACATGGCTATGGTTCTGCCCCTACCCTTGCCAGAGGAGAAAGTAGGGAGAAGTTTCATCAGTACCTGGGGCAATGAGGACAGCTTGAGCCTCCACAGCTTGAGCCTCCACAGCTTATAGCACCAACTACATCCTTGGCTCCTATTGCATAACCAGCAAGGGAGAAAGGGCAGGAAGACCTAAACTAAAGAGAAAAACTGCACCCAGAATAAATACTCTAGTAAGACAGATGCCAAGACACCAACTAAAAATTACAATCCACATCAAGAAACAGAAAGATATGGCCCAGTTAAAAGGAACAAGGTAAGCCTCCAGATGACATAAGGGAGTTGAGACGACTAATCATAGATGTTCAAACAAATCTCCTTAATAAAGTCAATGAGATGGCTAAAGAGATTAAGGATATTAAGAAGATATTGGATGAGCACAAAGAAAAATTTGAAAGCATACACAGAAAAACAGCAGATGTTATGGGAATGAAAAGTGCAAATAAATGAAATTAAAAATACATGGAATCATATAATAGCAGATTTGAGATGGCAGAAGAAAGGATTGGTGAGCTTGAAGAAATGGCCTCTGAAAGTGAACATAAAAAAGAATAGATAAAGAAAAGAATGGAAAAAATTGAATAAGGTCTCAGGGAACTAAATGACAGCAAAAGGCGTGGAAACATACATATTATGGGTGTCCCAGAAGGAGAAGAGAAGGGAAAAGAGGCAGAAGGAATATTTAAAGAAATAATGGGCAGCGGACTTGGCCCAGTGGTTAGGGCATCCGTCTACCACAAGGGAGGCCCGCGGTTCAAACCCCCGGCCTCCTTGATCCGTGTGGAGTTGGCCCATGCGCAGTGCTGATGCGCGCAAGGAGTGCCTTGCCACAGAGGGGTGTCCCCGCATAGGGGAGCCCCACACGCAAAGAGTGCGCCCCGTAAGGAGAGCTTCCCAGCACGAAAGAAAGTGCAGCCTGCCCAGGAATGGCGCTGCACACACAGACAGCTGACACAGCAAGATGACAGCAACAAAAAGAAACACAGATTCCCATGCCGCTAACAACAACAGAAGCGGACAAAGACGGCGCAGCCAATAAACACAGAGAACAGACAACTGGGGTGGGGGTGGGGGAGAAGGGGAGAGAAATAAATAAATAAATCTTTAAAAAAAAAAAATGTATTTGGAAGGGTAAGGGGTCCTGAATAGCCAGAAACATCTTAAAAAGGAAAAGCAATTTTAAATATTACCTAACTACAGTGGTTAAAAACAGCATGGTACTGGCATAAAGGCAGACACACAGACCAATAAAACTGAATTGATGGTTCAGAAAAAGTCCCTCACACATCTATGGTCAAGTGATTTTTTGACTAGCCTGTCAAACCCACCCAACTCAGGCAGAAAAGTCCATTCAATAAATGGTGCTGAGAAAAATGGATATCCATAGCCAAAAGAAGGAAAGAAGACCCTTATCTCACACCATATACAAAAGTTAACTCAAAATGAATCAAAAACCTAACTATAAAAGAATCATGAAGCTTCTAGGAGAAAATGCAGGAAAGTATCTTCAAGCCCTGGTGGTAGGGGATAGAATCTTAAATGAGATAAGACGAGGACTGAGACGGACTACTAATGATTAATGTATGTAAAATTTTAATTAGCTTTACTGTAAAAGTGTGGAAATGTATAGAGTTGATTCTAACACATTATACTGAGTAACAGCTGGTTTATAAATGCAGATGCGGCTGAAAATGATAGTCTAGGAATGTAAATGCCAATTGAAAGAAAGTTAGAGAATAATCCAGGGACTAAAAAGCACAGTAAACTCAGTGGTGGATGAGAATTGTGGTTGATGGTACAGATGCAAGAGTGTCCTCTGTGAGTTAGAGGAAATGTACATCACTACTGCATGGTAGTGGGATTGTGGAGAAGCATGGGAAAAATGTAACTGGACTGACCTATGGACTGTGGTCAACAGTAATAATACAACGTTCATGCATCAATGTCAAAGGTGTACTGTGTTAACAATGGGGGAGTATGGAAAATGTCTGCCAAATCTTCACTATGGACCTGGTAATAATGGGATGATATTATCTCATAATCTGTAACAAATGTTCCACCACAGTGTGGTGTATTGATAGAGGGGTACTGTTTGGGAATTACGCACATGTGCATGATTGTTTAGTAAGTTTAAACTTAAGTTTAAAATATATTTAAAAAATAATAATAGGGTGGGGTGGGGGAAAAATACACCAAATGTAAGACTGGGACTATAATTAGTAGTAAGATTTTGACCATATTCTTTCATAATTTGTAACAAATGAGTCACGACAATGCAAAGAGTTGGTAGTGGGTTGATGTATAGGACCCCTGTATGACATTGTGCATGTTAGCTTTGTAAGTTCACAATTTTTACTATATACCTATTATTTATCTTTTTCATGTATAAACGATATTAAAAAATAACAGGGTGGGTTGGGGGAAAATACTTTGGTTAGTAGTAATATCTTGAGGATGCTCTTTAATCATTAGTTAAAAACGTTTAACAACAGTGCAAGGCATTGATGGTAGGGTGAGGTATGAGAGCCCTGTGTGATGTGATGTATGTTTCTTTTGTTAAGTTCACAGCTTATTGTTATGTATGTTCATATATGCATGATATATTTCAATAAATGAAAAAAAATGCAAAAAAAAAAAAAATATATATATATATATATATCTACCACTAACCCCAACCTCTCTCAAACTCTGATTCTCATTTCCAATTCCTGCTCAACAGTCTCATCTAGGTATTTTAACTATCTGCTCTGATTTTTCTCTCATCCCCAGTATCTAGTTAATCCCTAATCCAGTTCATTCACCTCAATAATGGCTCCCACACACTTACAAGACCATACGCTCCACAAGGGCTGGGACCATGTCTGTTTCTGTACCCCACTTCATCACCAGCACCTAACACTAGACCTGGCAAAAAATAGGTGCCAGTCTCCTAGCTCCAGCTTTGAGGGATGCTTGGATTATTTTCTCTTATTGGTTTCCTGAGGCCAAGATCTGTGAGCTTTTATATTTTACCTTCATACTTTTTACAGGCCAAAAATATTGTCTAGTATATGATTAATGTTCACTTAATATTCTCATTAAGATATCCACTTTACAGAGAGAAAAAATGAGACACAGAGAAATGGGGTGGAGAACCCCTCAACTATTGGTATAACTGATTTTAAAAACTTGCTCTCCCACCTTCTAATTCCAAGAAAATACCTGAGCCAGAATCTGGGTGAAATACCTACACAGATGAGATGGGACATTACATTCTCTCAGTACTTGACCTTGATCTTAATTTATCAAAAGAAATTTTTATTAATTCACCTTTTTCACTGCAAATTGGGATTTAAAATGCCACCAGTTACTTAATCCATTTGGGTACCCAAAGAAACCTAAATCAACAACTTTAATACCAAGTTAATAAGAATTTCCTCTTAGCTGAAATTCTTCAGCACAGCCCTAACTTGATAAAAATCAATCTTCCTATCTATATATACACAGAAATACATTAAACTGTATTAACTGAATTAACATTACACTGAATTAACATTATAAGGTCTATTAGTTAACTTCTACCTAGACAGAATAAGCCAAATGATTATATTTCAGACTCATGTAGCCTATTCTTACTACAACACCACCACCCAAAAAACAAAGTAACTTAAGAAAACCTAACATACTTTACAAGTTGAATAAAGAATAGCTTATTGAATATATGCTATGTAAAATACTACTTAATATAGAAAATCTTCATTTCATGGTTTCAGGCCTCAGCAGGAGAGAGCACGTAAAAATGGCCTCATTAAAAAAGAATGTGGGGAAGTGGATTTGGCTCAACTGATAGAGAATCCACCTACCATACAGGAGGTCCAGGGTTCAAATCCAGGGCCTCCTGGCCTGTGTGGTGAGCTGGCCCCCACGCAGTGCTGCTGCACGAAAGGAGTGCCATGCCACACAGGGGTGCCCCTGCACAGGGGTGCCCCACACACAAGGAGTGCGCCCAGTAAGGAGAGCTGCCCCGCATGAAAGAAGTGCAGCCCGCCCAGCAGTGGCACAGCACACACAGAGAGCTGATGCAGCAAGATGATGCAACAAAAAAGAGATGCAGATTCCCAGTGCCACCAGATAATGCAAGCAGATGCAGAAGAACACACAGTGAATGGACACAGAGAACACAGAGAGCAGACAACAGGGGGAAAGGGAGAGAAAAAAATTAAATAAATCTTTAAAAAAAAAGAATGTGTAGATACCTATATTTGTATTAATATTTTTAAACATCATTATCATATAAACCTATCCTGTTTCAATAATTATCTTAATCAATATGCTGTATCCATTTTGGTCAATGTGTCACAATTTTCTTATAAATTCTCCACTTGTTAGATGCTTCTATATATTTTCCGGCCATTATAAATGGTACTGCAATACTTACCTTTAAATAAGTAAAATAAAGAATGTGTTTAAAAACTTACATGTAAAATATTATAAAATCATTTCATGAACACAAGAAAGCTTTTAAATTAGAGCACTAAGAACAATATGGAGACATCATGTCTGTGGAATTTAATTCTAATACTGCCTCTAACTCCCATCATGATCCTACTTTTACAGCTCAATTTCCTCACCTTTAAGACAAAGCACCTAATTCATGTCAGAAGATTGCTTTGATTTACCCAAGTGGCTGCTGCTGAGCAGATGCATGACCCAGAAAGTACAATGTCAGACAATGTGGCAAAACCACTGCTGGAAACCAGGGTCCAGGTCACCTTGATACACAGCAAGAGGGACGGAGAGACGTTTTAACCTCCATGAAGTCAAAAGGCTAGAACCACAAACCAGGCCAAACACATCAAATGAATCCCTGAAACGTTTTGTGCAAAACAAGGTAAAGTAAATCATATTTTCCTACTGACTCACATTACAATTTCGTTAAGCAGTTTCAGGTTTTTTTATTCTCATCACCTCTAATATGAATTTAATCAAGCGGATAACTCTGATCCATATGGCATGTATTAGGATATATAGGTACATAAATCAAAACTCATCCACAGATAACTCTGAGTATATTTGGGAAACTAATGGAGCAGAGTGGACACAAATAAGAGCCCTGAAATTAGGGACACTTGGGTTAAAATCCTGGCTCTGCCACTTTTTATTTGAGATGAATTTGTGAGACTAACTTTAATTCTATAAACTTCAACGTCCTCAGCTCTCAATGGGATTGCTATTAATAAATGGATACACAATAACAGCACCTACTTCACAGGAACTTTGGAGGTATAAATAAGACAGTTTGTGTATCGCATAGTAAATAACCAATAATTATATTATCCTTCCCTTGAAAATGACCACTGACTTCATGAGACTTCAACATTTAAACAGTCATATCCTCTAAGTTCCAGAAAAGAGAGGGCAAAATGAGGCTATCATTTTTCAATTGTGTCATTCTTATTACTGATATAAAAGATTAAACACTACTTTATTTCAGAATTGATCATTAATTTTTTTAATGTTATTTAGGAATTTGTGTTGCTTAGAAAACAATCATCTAGTGTTCTCATAATGGGAAACATGAAATTATCTGTAAATCACTGGAAAAACCCAGAAGAAAGAAATTAACCACTTTCACAGTTCTTTAGATGCTTTTATAAAACTTCAAGAGATTAACACACTGAAACAGGATGGTCACAGCCACTCACAAAAGGAAACATTTTCTATGGGGCAACCTTCTGGTCACACCGCAAAGTGGGCCAAAAGCCAGAAAGGTCGAAACACTGATCCTTATGGGGACTACCTTACACGGTGGGCTCTCTTTGGGCCTCAGTTTCCTCACTGCAAAATTAACAGAGCTTATTCACTCCATGCTGACTGAACGTCTACTACGTCTTACTACCAAACCCTGCGTGAGGCAATGGAAGTTTACTCATTTGTTTTTGTAAGTCAATAAAGCCACGGTCCTTACCCTTGAAAAACGCCTAATTTGTGAAGAAAGAAAGAAAGAAATTCAACTTAAGTGCTCTAAGTCAACTGGAGAAGGCTGCAGAGGGGAAAGTCTCTTGAGCTGAGACCTGAAGCATGCAAATGAGCTTCTCAGTGAGGAGAGGGTTAGGGCTGTCCCCTGAAGAGAGCAGACTGCCAAGAGAAGACAGGCCAGAGCAAGGAGGCGTTACTATAGATGACACGCAGGCTGGGTGGCAGGGAGACCTGCTGGGAGATAAACCCAGAGCCACACTGAGGAATCTGAGCGGCAACCTTTGAGCAACGGTAAGCCACTACCATCACTGCCAACGTTCCTTCCAGCACTAGACTCTGCAAGCTGACTCTAGGCCCAAACAGATGAATCTAATTTCTCCCCACTTCCATTTGAAGTTGTTAAGAGTCTTCAAAGCAACACTGTCCAGGTTTTTATGCTGACATTATGAAATTCAAAAGAACTCTCTTAACTAATAAATTTCAGGCCTAGCAGTAGACTTCTGTTATGATCACAGTATCAAAGCATTCTAAAAGTGCAATACACAACAAGTGATTCAATTCTGCTCTTCATCAAATACATACTCAAGGTAAAGAGAGGTGGGAAAATTATAAACAGATATATTTGATATGCCCCCCACCCAATACTTTTTCATTCTTTGTTCAAATAAAGCCTCGCTGGGAATATAAATTAACTACAGAAGTACCTTTTCAGGTATATTCTTTTCAGAATATAAAGTCCCATTTACCTGTGCTCTGCAGGTACAGGCGGCGGCCAAACAGCAGGATCTCTAAATGGCTCATCTTGATAGGACACAGGGAAATCTGGGGGCTTGTCGATTTTAAAACTTTCTAAAGTGCTGACAATACTTTTAACTTGTTCATACTCTTCCAGTAATTCCTGCCGAACCTTAAAAAAAATAGCCTTTATAATAGAAACTTTTTAAAGTTTGTATAAATAACTAATAAGTTGCTACAGAATGGACGTTTACCTAATATCATTCAAAGTAAGCAAAATGAGTCCTTAAAACATATTCAAAAAATAAGGAACTATTTAAAGTAATATAGAAAGAGGTGCAGGGATTGGTTTGAAAAAAAAGACATAATTATATAATTTTTCATAGGGGCAGTAGTTATGTATCTTTACATAATGGGACACTTTCTACCAAAAAAATATAATGTTCATTAATTAAACTTAAAGCCAACAATAATTCAATAACAAGTTAACAATTCCCACAAATCTATATGTGATCTTAAATCCTTTTAGCATATTTGTAAATTGATTGCCAAAATTTGTCAGCCAAATTTTTACCACCATTTCCTATCACCATTATCACTGAATATGGAATGCCTGCCATGGATATCTGGAAGCCTGGAGGAGTATACTGGCAAGAATCACTATTTCCCATTTTTATTTAAATTCTCCTTCACCTAAAGCCTGATTTCTTTTGGCCTTGTTTAACAGCTTTCAGGTACTGGGTAAAGTTTCATTTGAGCTCAAAGGCAAGAGTCTTCCTATATTTAAAAACTCAGTGGAGTACCAACTATGTGCAAGTTCTTATATTATTAAACTCTGGGCCCAGATGAATTTTCAAAAGCAAACAGATAATAGAATGAAAATTACATTTATAAATTCATTTTAACAATCCTAATGT
This sequence comes from Dasypus novemcinctus, assembly GCF_030445035.2. Lineage (NCBI taxonomy): Eukaryota > Metazoa > Chordata > Mammalia > Cingulata > Dasypodidae > Dasypus > Dasypus novemcinctus. The sequence goes on along the minus strand of NC_080687.1, from coordinate 9,012,649 downwards.
TTACTAACCAGAAAGCATATTTTACTATAAAGCAAAGCATTAGAAACGTTCCCTTTTCTTTAATAATACATAGAAAGGAACATATAAAGAAGCTGCAGAAATTAAAGAAACATCTAAATAAAATTCAAATGCTAACATATGCAATACATAACATTCTACAGTAGGAGAAATGAAATTTCAGAACCTAGTGGAAAGAAACTCAGAAGAAATATCTGAATGGAAATAATCACTATTTAACACATACAATTAAGAATATGTCTAAAGGATTTCTATAATAGCTTCATAAACAACCCCTGCCTGAGGCCAGTACAAAAGACAGAAGAAAAACAAGTAAAATTTTTGACTTGCGTTAGAGCTCTTGCTCTAACTTAACACTTGCTCTCACTTAACACGTAACACTTAAGCTGGAAAATAAAGCAAATTTACCCTCAAAATGCACTAAAACATCAATTTCTGACTAGTGGGAAACTTAGAAGAAAAAACTAGAAAGGCATTAGAACATAAAATGGAAACTTCAAAGAAATGCTTAACTTTGTACTTTTAATTTTAAAAGGATTTTAAGTTTTAAGTGGGAAAATTATAATTCAGATTTTTATTAACTCTACTATTGTAAAATCAAGTAGTATAGTCAAAAGATAGAGCAAATATATTAGTATTTTTTTCATTAGATCACGGATTCATTTGTATTTGTAAGGAGTCTTTCAAAAGACAAAGAAAATTCCTTAAGGGAAAAGTTTTATGACACGGGTCAAAATTACAATAAAAATGAAGGAGCAGAGGTTGAAAAGAAATAGATTATTTCGAAATTTACACATCATTAGGCAATTGATCATGAAAAAAAATTAAGAATAGATTCTATTAGAATTGAATATCTTTAAAATATGCCTCCTCATGAAATATATCAAAAGCATCAAAAATATTAACTAGACAAGTCATGAGATAATTATTCAGCGTACACTTTTAAGTATATTTCAGTATTCATGTACATAAAAACGGTTTACAAAAGCTCAAGCTAATTTGCCAATTCTAATCTCTCAAGTACTGCCCTCAAGCATCACATACTCTAAGGGATCTTACCTGTTGCCATTTGCCTTTGACAGCAGGGTCTCTGACTGACTGGCAGTGTCTGTGAATTTGCTGAATCACCCCCTGGTAATACACCATTGATGAGTCATAATTTCCCAAAAGTGCATATTCTCTTCCTTTCTTTGCGTTGTCACATATCTCAGCCAAATTCATCTTCAGAGACCTAAGCATAAAATAAAATGACTTTTCTATAAAGTTGTTAGCATCAACTATAAAATACTTATTATTCTTTAAAATATCTAGTTTAAACTACTTTGAAAGTCACAGTGGTTATCTTTCATTCATTGAGGTTACCTGAATGCACCTTGAAATACTAAAAAAGGCTGAAAGGCAATTTTTAAAAAAATTTCTCTCCCCACCTTACCCCCATTGTTTAGTGCTTGCTGTGTCAGTTCGTTGTGGGCTCATCTTTTTGGAGGCACCAGAACCTAACTCAGGACCTGCCATGTGGGATTTGTCTCTCACTGTGTTTTCCTCCTTGTGTCTCTTTGCATCAGCTCACCACACCAGCCTGTCACATCAGCTCACTGTCTTGCTTGTCTTCTTTAGGAGGAACTGGGAACCGAATCCAGGACCTCCCATGTGGTAGGTGGGAGCTCAATCACTTGCATAATATCTGCTTCCCAGGTTTCCAATTTCGAAGGTACAAAGGAGATTATAAAAAAACGTCCAGGGAGCAGATGCGGCTCAAGCAGCCAAGCACCTGCTCCCCACATGGGAGGTCCCAGGTTCAGTTCCCAGTGCCTCCTAAAAACTAAAAACAAACAAGCAAACAAACAAAAAAACCAACTCAGGGGAAGCAGTACAGCCCATTGGTTAAGTACCAACTGCCCTCTTACAGAATAACAGGTTCAATCCCTGGCCCTGGTGCCTCAAAAAAAAAAAAAAAACATCCAAAGAGGTAATACAGAGAAAAGTTACACACCTCTGATCTGTGTTAAGGTACATAAATGGATACTAGTTTTCCTTGCTCATTTATAATCACCACAGGTTGCAAGAATGTAAAGCTAACCTTACTTTGCATTCATTTCGTTCTTAAAGCACAGATCTAAAAATAAATATATGAATATCACATTATATTTTCCACTGACCTCAATTAAAACTGCAGAAATTACTTCACACAAACGTTCTGGCCCTAAGAACAAAAAGTCATTTTTAAGGAATACATTTTAAAGGAACAGGCTATACTTGTCCATGAATAACTTATATGCACTTACTTGTCCCTTTCAACTTAGACCTAAGCAAAACCACATGAAATAACTCCCCCTGCTGCCCTTTTGGTTCCCCAGCTTGGAAACCGCTATAATCCTGTCATTCTCTACAGCTTTTTGGCTGTGCCAATAACTATCATTAGTCCTCTCCTTTCTACAAAGTTCAAAGAATACCTTGTGAAACTCCACTTTTTGCCAAAGTCCTCCAGCCCAGTAATTCTGGTTTTTCTTCCAGGCTCTCCAAGTCTCCCAGACTCATCCAAGGCACCTAAGCAAAGATACTTTCCTCCCAAGGCTACAAAGGCCAGAGATGCCCAGGAAGGACATGCTGGGAAAGAGCTCAACTACACTACCTTATTTCCTGGAACAATAAACCAATGAACACACTAAAAGTGGAGAAAAGTCAGAATACCTCTCCGTGCCTTCCTGAGGAAATTAAACTGTTGCCTTGGGCATACTAATTCTTTCTTCCTATGAACCTCTTATCTATTAAGGGGCTCAAAAACTCTTCCTCGCAATTCACCACACCAGTTCTAGGCATTTCAGCTGACTCCAGCACATTCTTGAAAATAAGCTCTTCATTTTCCTTCCCGTTCTTTGCCCGTTCTCTCCTCCCAATATAAGTTCCTAGAAGGCACTTGCAGAAAAGATAAGAAAATAAGAGGACCAGTTTGGAGTGTCCCATATCTGAGTGAAAGATGTTCCAGAAGGAAAGCATGGAAATGCAAATGGCATTTGCATCAAAATCTGAACATGCAGTTTGAGCTCAGAAAATATATCTACTGCAAATTTAGGTGAAAATAGAGGTTTTGCTCATTTTAACACTTGACAGCACAGAAAGCTGCATAAAGCAGCTTGACTTGTGATTCAAACATTAGTTGTCCTATAAATTACTTTAAGGCAGTGTTAGTTTTGCACAGAAGCACTGTTTTGTCTGAAATTTTTAGAAAACTGGTAACAGATCCTTCAAGCTTCTAGAAGGGGGTGAACAAGTGAAATATTAAAGGATGAGGAATCTGAATGACTTCAATGTTTTCAAGTTAATATTGAAACCTAGAAGTCAATAGAATAGAGCAATGTCTTCAAAATTCTGAAGGAAATTATTTCTAAAGTAAGAGTCTATACACAGCCAAACTATGACTGAAGTATAAGGGTAAAATAAAGACATTTTCAGACACACACAGTCAAAAAAAACTTTACCTTCCATCTATGGAAACATGTGCTCCATAAGATAACTAAGAAAAAGAAAGACATGCGATGAAAAAAAAAAAGGATCAGACATAAAAAAGGCAAAGGGACTGCCTGGGATGAACGGGGATACCAGTTTGAAGAGCCTTGAGAAAGAGGGATCGTATCTCTCTTTGGAACAAAGTAATGGCATGCATACTCCCCAAAATAATTGATCTGGGTTCCCACCTGTAATGCAACCCACGAAGAACTTTGTTTCCACATTAAATATGTTAGCTCTAGAGCTTTCAGAAATGGCCTTTTCTAGGCTGAGGAAGTCCTCTTATATTCTTAGTTTTCTGAGAGTTCTTATAATGAATGGCCTTGAATTTTGTCAAATGCTTTTCTGTACCTATTGAGATTATTATATGGTGTTTGAGTTTAGTTTCCTAGTATTACATTGATGGATTTTTAAACAGGAATTTTCATTTTTTCGCGTGCAGAGTGGATGATGTTTTACTGGCCCTAGGAGGTAGCAGCTTTTTAATTTTTAATTTTCCTTGTGGTAACATATATACAACACAAAATTCCCTATTTTAATTGCTTGTAAGTATACAATTCAGTGGTATTAATTACATTTACAATATTGTGCTACCATAACCACCATCTAAAACATTTCCAAGGTTTCTGTTTTCCAAACAGAAACTCTTTAACCATTACTTATTAACTTGTCATTCCCCTGGCCCTGTCCTTAGGATTCTTCCAGACTCTGGAGTTTCAAATAGATGCCTCAAATGGCTCTAGCTGGTTCAAAAGTTGTTTTGGTGGAAGGACTGATTCCTGGAGCTTCCCACTCTTCTGCCCTCCCAGAGACACTGCCATGTGCCTTGCCATATGACAGAGGAACCAAAGATCACCAGCAGCCAACCCCAGAATTCCACAGTCTATTGCCCTGATGCCTTGATTTGAACATTTTCCTGGTCTCAAATAAATTCCCATTGTTGAAGCCAATCCACTTTATGGTATTTGCTTGAACAGCCTGGGAAACTAAAGCACTTGCTATCATAAATGGAATTGTTTTCTTGATTTCCCTTTTGATTGTTCACTGCTGGTGTATGGAAACACCACTGATTTTTTTATTTTTGTGTCTTGGATCCTGTACCCTGCTACTTTGCTGATTTTAGTTATTAGCACTTGCAGCTTTTTTGTGGCATCTACAGGACTTTCTATATGTAAGATCATGACATCTGGGAATTGAGATCGTTTTACTTCTTCCTTTTCAGTTTGTTTTATTTTATTTCTTTTTCTTGCCTAATTACTCTGGCTAGAACAGTGTTCAGTAGCAATGGTGAAAGCAGGAATTACACTGATTTTTTAAATATAAACTACCTCTAATTCTGAGGGATAAACCCCACTTGGTCCTCTAATTTTCTTATCTTTTCTCTCCTGTTTCCCATCTCGTTGTCCTCTAGCTCTCCTTTCTTAGAAATTTTTCTCAACCACATATTCCAACCCTCTCCAAAGGTTTTTCTTTTCCATTTTTAAAAGTTTTTTTTTTTATTTTTGAGGCATACAACTTTTATAAAGCACACAAATCCTAAGTGTATAACTCAATGGATTTTTACATAGTGTACACTCAAGTAACACCCACATCAAGCTACAGAGCACTTCCAGCCTCCCAAAATGTTTCCTCATGTCCCCTCCCAGGCAGGACCTTCTCCTCGAGGGTAATCACTGTTCTGACTTCTATCACAATGACTTTTGCATGTGTTTTATTTTTAATCGGATTTGATGAAGAGTACTTTCTATAAAATTAAATTTACTAATTTCAAGTCTACAATTTGAAATGAGTTTTGAAAAAGGTATACAATTGCACAACCACCACCACAATCAAGACAGAATAGTTCCATCACCCCCAGAAAATCCCTTCCTACCACTTTGCAGTCAATCCCCACCCTCACCCTGCATTCTTCTGTTTGCTTATCACTATATTTTAATCTTTTATAGAATGTGACATAAATAAAATATTATTATGTGCACTCTGGTGTTTAACTTCTTACACTTAGAATAATGCTTTTCAGATTCAACCACGCTGCTACATTTATCAGTAGTTCATTTCTTTTTTATTAGAGTAAGATATCATTGTATGGATATACTGAAATTTGTTTATTCACTCATTAGTTCTACATAACTCACCTGGCAGAAACAAACCCAAAAATACATAATTACCATATTTCCTGGCACTCCCACTTCTAAGTATATACACAAAAGAATTCATTCAAAGCAGGGACTCAAACAGATATTTGCACACCAATATTCATAGCAGCATTATTTACAAAGCCAAAAGGTAGAAGCAACCCAAGTATCCTTCAACAGAAGAATGATTAAACAAAATACGATAAATACAAACAATGGAATATTATTCAGCTATAAAAAGGAATGAAATTGATACAGGCTACAATGTGAATGAACCCTGAAGACATCATGTTGAATGAAATAAGTCAAATACAAAAAGACAAAGATGTGATTCCACTTATATATGAAATAATTAAAATATGCAAATGCATAGTCAGAAATTAGAATGCAGGTTACTAGGAGCAGGGATGGGGGTGAGGAATGGGGAGTTAATAATTAGTACAAAGTTTCTGTTTGGGGTAATGGAAAAGTTTTGGTAATGGATGGTGATGATAATAGCACAAAATGGTGACTGTAATTAACACCACTGAATTGCATACTTGAAAATGGTTAAACTGTGAAATTTTATGTTGTATTTATGTTGCCACAATAAAAATTTTAAAAAACACACACATAACTGTTCGACACTGTATTAGTGACAGTTCTCCAGAGAAACAGAACTGACAGATATATATATGTATGTATGTATGTAAATACTAAGAGATTTATTATAGGAATTGGCTCATGCAACTACGGGGACTAGTAAATCCAAATTCAATTTAGGAACTCCGATGAGGGGTCAATGAATTCCCCAGGCGAAGCTGGCTGGCTGAAGTTTTTCTTTCTGACTGGTGAAATATCCAGTTCTCCCTTTAAGACAGAGGGGTTCTTAACCTTTTTTGTTCCACGGACTCCTTTGTCAGTCAAGTAAAAACCATGGACCCCTTATTAAGGCCACACTATACTGTGTATTATTTAATAAATATACCACATCCACACCAACACATCGATACAAGAATTTTTTTTTTTTTACTTTCAATTCAAGCTCACAGACCTCTTGTTAAGAATCCCTGCTTTAAGGCCTTCAACTGATTAGATGAGACATCTCTCACTGTTGAAGGTAATCTCCTTTGGTGACTATAGATGTAATCATCCACAGACGCAATCAACTTACTGATGATTTAAATCCACAAAATACCCACAGAGTTTTAACAGTCCAGTGCTTCCTTGACCAAATAACTGAACACCATAATCTAGACAGGTTGACACATGAACTTAACCATCACAAACACAAAGAATGAAACCTAATGTAACCTATGGACTTCAGCCAAAATAATTATAATAATATTAGCTGCTAATTATAAAAAATACACCACACTAATGCAAAATGTTAATACTAGGGGAAAACTTGGGGGTGGGGGGCTGGGGAACAATTCTGTACTTTCTGCATGATTTTTTAGAAAACCTACAAAAGCTCTAATATATACAAATAAGTGTAACAGAACAAACAATACTTCAACATGATCAGATATGACAAAAACTGTTTAACAGAAATATCTTCATACCGAAAGAAGATTAGAAAGAATAAAAGTTTCAACCTAAAGCTCATTTTTTAATGGGCTGTTTAATAGAACTTTTGGTCAATTACTAATGGGCTGAATTATGGAGTTCAAAAGGGATTTCAGGGAAGCGGACTTGGCTCAACAGACAAGGCGTTCGCATACCACATGGGAGGTCCGCGGTTCAAACCCAGGACCTCCTTGACCCGTGTGGAGCTGGCCCACGTGCAGCGCTGATATGCACAAGGAGTGCCCTGACACACAGGGGTGTCCTCTGCATACAGGAGCCCCACATTCAAGGAGTGCGCCCCTAAAGAACAGCCACCCAGTGCAAAAGAAAGTTCAGCCTGCCCAGGAGTGGCGCCGCACACACAAAGAGCTGATGCAGCAAGATGACACAACAAAAAGAGACACAGATTCCCGGTGCCACTGACAAGAATAGAAGCGGACACAGGAGAACACACAGTGAATGGACACAGAAAGCAGACAACTGGGGGGGGGGGGGAGAGGGGGAGAGAAATAAATAAATAAAAATTTTAAAAAGTTAAAAAAAAAAAAAAGGGACTCCAGAGCATTTCCAGGAAGATGGTGGACTAGAAAAACATGGGACTGTCTTCTCCAGAAAAATAGCTAGAAGACAGGAGGAATCAGCCTGGAAAAATATCTTATATCTATGCACTGAACCAGGGTGCCCCAAAATACATCAGACAAATTCTGGCAAAACTGAAGGGAGAAAGAGACATCTCTAAAATAAGTACTGGAGACTTCAACACACCACTCACATCATTACATAGAATAACTAGGCAGAAGATCAACACGGAAGTAGAGCACTTGAACAATATGATAAACAAGTTAGACCTAACAGACATATACAGAACATTGCATCCAAACTCAGCAGGTTACCCATTCTTTTCAAATGCCCATGGATCTTTTTCCAGGATCGACCACATGTTATGGCACAATGCAGCTCTTAATAAATATAAAAAGATTGATATTATACAAAGCACCTTCTCAGATCATAATGGAATGAAACTAGAAATCAATAATAGACAAGAAAGAGGTAAATGTGCAAATGTGCGGAAGCTAAACAATATAATCCTAAATAATCAGTGCGTCGAAGAAATTGCAAGTGAAATCAGTAAATATATTGAGACAAATGAAAACGAGAACACAACTTATCAAGACTCATGGGATTCAGCAAAGACAGTCTTGAGAGGGAATTTTATAGCCATAAACACCTATATTAAAAAAGAAGAGCTAAACTCAAAGATTTAACTGAACAACTAGAGAAACGAGAAAAAAAAGAGCAAACCATTCCCAAAGCAAGCAGAAGGAAAGAAATAATAAACATTAGAGCAGAAATAAATGAAATTGAGAACAAAAAATAGACAAAAGCCAATAAAAGCCGGTTCCCTGAGATCAATAAAATGTAAATAAGTACAATCAGAAATGAAAGGGGGAAAGTCTTGACTGACCAAACAGAAATAAAAAGTATTATGAGGATATTATGAGAAACTGTATGCCAACAAACTAGACAGCCTAGATAAAATGGACAAATTCCTAGAAATGCACAAATGGCCTACACTGATGCTATAAGAAACACAAGAAATTAACAAACCAATCACATTTAAAGAGTTTGAATCCGTCATCAAAAATCTCTGAACTAAGAAAAGTCCAGGACCAGATGGCATCACAGGTGAAGTCAACCAAGCATTTTGAAAAGAATTAACACCAATTCTGTTTAAACTCTCCCAAAAAATTGAAGAGGAGGGAAAATTACCCAACACATTTTATGAAGTCAACATCACCCTAATACCAAAGCTAGATAAAGACACTTACAAAAATAGAAAATTACAGACCAATCTCTCTAATGAATATAGAAGCAAAAATTCTCAACAAAATACTTGCAAATCAAATCCAGCAGTGTGTCAAAAGACGTATACATCATGACCAAGTGGGATTCATCCATGGTATGCAAGGCTGGTTCAACATAAGAAAATCAATATAATACACTACATGTAGCAGTTTGCTATTGTTTTTGAATTTCAAAAATAGATATTGCATTGTGTTTGTTCCTCTAGTCTGTTCCTCTGGGCATATCAGACTGTATTAAACTCAGAGGTATCACTTTTATTTTATTAAATCAATATTAGGGCTTGTATTTGATCTTGTCACTATGGCCACTTGGTCTGAGTCCCGCCTACAGCTAGCCTACAGCTACAGTTGTGGGCTATATAAAAAGATGTTCAATAAAAGACAGGGAAGTAAATACGCAGAGAAGAACAGAGAAGCAGGAACCGATGAAGACAGAATGCTCCATAGACATGACCCTGGGAAGAGAGATGAGCCTGACAGTTCTACAGCTGACCTTGTAGAAAGAACGATAAGCTGTGCCCAGAAAGAAATGAGCCCCAGGGAGAGCGAAAGGTCTTATGCCAGCCTACAGCTGAGATAAGAAGAGGCTGGGACCACAGAGCCTGAAGAGGAAGGAAGAAGGCTGAACCCTAGCAGACATCACCCACCATCTTGTGTCAATAGATGGAAATATGGTGAAAAAGTACCTTTTATGGTACCTTGAGTTGGACTCTTTAGGGCCTGGCAACTGTAAGCTTCTACCTCAAATAAATACCCTTTATAAAAGCCAACAGAGTTCTGGTACTTTGCATCAGCACCCCTTTGGCTGACTAATAAACCACATTAAGAAACTGAAGGGGAAAAAAACCACATGATCATCCCAACTCAGAAAAGGCATTTGACAAAATCCAGCATCCTTTTTTGACTAAAAAAAAAAAAAAAAAAAAAACTTCAGAAGATAGGAAGAGAAGGAAAATTCCTCAATATGATAAAAGACATATATGAAAACCCACAGCCAACATTGTACACAATGGGGAATGGTTGAAAGCTTTCCCTCTAAGATCGGGAACAAGACTAGGATGCCCACTGTCACCACTGTTATTCAACATTGTCCTAGAAGTTCTAGCTAGAGCAATCAGACAAGAAAAAAAAAAAAATTAAAGGCATCCAAACAGGAAAAGAAGAAGTAAAATTCTCACTACTTGCAGATGACATGATCCTATATTTAGAAAATTCTGAAATGTCTACCACAAAGCTATTTGCGCTAATAAATGACTTCAGCAAAGCAGCAGATCAAGTGTTTTTCTACACTAGTACTGAACAACCTAAGGAGGATATCAGGGGGAGAAATACCATTTAAAATATTAACAAAAAGACTCAATACCCAGGAATCAACTTACCAAAGTAGTACAGGACCTATATAGAAAACTATAAAACAATGCTAAAAGAAATCAAAGAAAACTTCAATAAATGGAAATAGTCTATGTTCATGATTAGAAGTCTAAATATCATGTAGATGTCAATTGTACCCAAACTGATTTACAGATTCAATGCAGCACCAATCAAAATTCAAACAGCCTACTTTACAGAATTAGAAAAGGCAATTACCAAATTCATTTGGAATGGAAAGTGCACCCAAATAGCCAAAAGCATTCTAAAAAAGAAGAGTGATGTGGGAGGAATTTCACTGCCTGACCTTGAAACATATTACAAAGCTACGTGGTCAAAACAGCATGGTACTGGCATAAAGATAGACACATGGACCAGCTGAATAGACTTGAAAGTCCAGAAATAAATCCTCACCTATACCATCAACTGGTTTTTGACAAATCTCCCAAGTCCCAGTTAATGGGGCAAAACAAATGGTGCTGGGACAACTGGATATCCCTGGAATGAAAGAAGACCCCTATCTCACTCCCTGTACAAGAATCAACTCAAAATGGATCAAAGACCTTAATATAAAAGCCAAGACCATAAAATTACTGGAAGAAAATCTAGGGAAACATTTTAAAGACCTTGTGGTAGGTGGTGGTTTCTTGGACCTTACACTCAAAGTACGCGCAACAAAAGAAAAAAAAAAACAGATAAATGAGAACTCCTCAAAATTAAACACTTTTGCACTTCACAGGGATTTGTCAAAAGGGTGAAAAGGCAGTCAACTCAATGGGAGAATATATTTGGAAATCACATATCCAATAAAGGTTTAATATCCAGGATATATAGAGAGATGTTACAACTTAACAATAAGAAGACAAACAATCCAATTAAAAAATGGACAAAAGGCTTGAATAGACATTTGTCCAAAGAACAAATACAAACAGCAAAAAAAACAAGAAATGCTCAACATCACTACTAATTAGGGAAATGCAAATTCAAAACTACAATGAGATATCATTTCACATCTATCAGAATGGCCACTATTAAAAAGAAAGAGAACTACAAGTGTTGGAGAGGATGTGAAGAGATAGGAACACTTATTCACTGTTGGTGGGAATGCAGAATGGTACAGCCACTGTGGAGGACTGTTTGGCAATTCCTAAAGAAGTTGAATATAGAGTTGCCACATGACCCTGCACTACTCCTACTGGGTATATACCCAGAAGAACTGAGAGCAGTACCACAAACAGAATCTGCACACCTATGTTCATAGCGGCATTATTCATGATTGTCAAAAGCTGGAGAAAACCCAGGTGTCCATCAACCAATGAATGGATAAACTGTGGTTTATCACACAATGGAATACTATGCAGCTGTAAAAAGAAATGAAGTCATAAAGCATACGACAACATGGATGAACCTGAAGGATACTGTGTTGAACAAAGCAAGTCAGACACAAAAGGTCAAATACTGTATGATTGCTTAACTATGAACCAAATATATTGTGTAATATATTGTATCATTCCACTTATATAAAATGTAAATATAAATCAATTTATAAAGATGAACTTTGATTAGTGGTTATGTAGGGCTAGGAAAGCATGCTAAGGGGTATGGAGTTTTTCCTTTTGGAGTAATAAAATAATTCTAAAACTTTTTGTGAATATGAATGCACTACACTGTGATTATACGAAAAGGCATTGATTATACTCTTCAGATAGATCATATGTTATGTGAATATATCTCATTAAAACTGCTTAATAAATAATTCTGCAAGAATAGCCAAAAAAGGCAACTATGTACAGCAGGGGAAACAGAGATTGAGGTATAATGAAGTTTCCTGTTTGTCTTTTTTTGTTTATTAGTAATAGCAGTATTGAAATAATGAAAATGCTCTACTAATGACTGAAGTGATGAATGCACAACTATGTGATTATACCAAATACCACTGATTGTACTCTTTGGATGCATTGTATGATTTAGTAATATGTATCAATAAAACCAATCTGGAATAATAAAATTTTCCCTTAGCTCTGAGATCAGGGAGACAGATTTGAGCCGTGACTCCTATCTTCATGCCCTTTGACCTTGCATTAAAGCTCTTTCTTTTTTTTAAAAAAAAAAAGGGAGGGGAACTTACAGGGTCATTTATTCCATCTACATGCTTTCAAGTACGACCATAATCAAACCTATCCTACCAAAAAAGAAAAAATATTAAAGATTAAAGACATCAGTGGAGATTAAGCAACCTATCTTTAAAAACTACTCTATTTTTTAATCACTTCCACAACATATGCCTTGAATTTATCTGGCAAATGCCTGTGTATCTTTGAAATATACTAGATATTCTTCTATGGCATAATTTGACCAAGTCTACCATAAACATAAATATACTTATCAATGGAGAGAAAAAGTTTAAAATAATGCTGAGTACATTAAAATGTATGTGTGTGATATACACATTTTCATTCACAGATGCGCCTCCAAAATGGACAGGAAACAGAGTGACAAAAACAAAATGCAGTATTTCCAGAAACAAGAACATAAAATAGTGAAATCATATATCAGTCCAGAAATGAGATAAAAATAGAGAACTGAAGAATTTTAGAGCTGTTGGCATCTCAAATCATCTAGCAGAACTTTGTTTTTTAAAGATGAAACCAAGGCAATGCCATGTTAAGTTACTATTAATTGGTCTATAAAATATTTTATAGCCTTATTTAAAGAAATAATTGATGAACCCTTTCATAGATCAAATCACAATTTTGTAATGTAACTACTTCCTTATTACCTGCTTATTATGATCTGATAAAGTTAAAAACCATGACCTCAGGCAGACAGAATTGACTGTCCCACCACATCATTAGTCAAGAAGGGGAGAAAAACTTCTAGTTACTGAACACCTAGAGCTTACCTCCATTAAACTATTTAATCTTTCCAACAGCCATATAAAATAGACCATAAAGACTAATACCTTTTTTGAGATAAGGGTACAGGTTTGGACATATGTCCATGATTACATAGCTAATAAATAGTAGTTCTAGAATTAGACAAGACTCCTGCCTGACTACTTTCACCTTACCACATTTAGTAAATGATACTTGGAGAAATGTTTCCTATAAAATAAAATTAAAAAACATTCACATGTTCAGCAAATAAAGAATTAATCCAAAATATCTGTGAAGGCCTTTCTAGCTTTGGTGTTGTATTTGCACAAAATAGAAAATAATTATCTGTTAAATGGATAAATCTGTGTCGATAAGGAATGGTCCAATCGTAAGATTCTGGATTCTCTTCTCTTCAGTAACACACTGAGGTACTGGTTTCCCAGGAATTTAAGCTTACCCTTAGTAAAATTCAATCAAAATTAAAGGAAATTGCACAATCTCATGTTTTGCTGTCATTGAAAATTACTGATTTCTAATATCTACTGGGACTCTCAAAAAACCAACTCTTGTCCAAGCCTAGTTGTCTTTCCACAGTTACTATTCCAAATCAATACCATTCTCCTTTCCTGGGCTAAATGTTTTCTCATCAGATGACCTTTATTCCAAAACACCTCTTAGCATTACAGAAGTTTTGAATTCTCCCAGCTTTGGATTAGCTAATGTGATCCAAATGGACCATCCATGTCCGTTCTCACTTTTCTTACTCTCTTGGTGCCTCCCTCTTCCTATCAACACGAGCAACTGCCTAGGCACATGGCTAGTATATAACTAACTTTGTTAAATGTGGAAAATCCAAGGCCAACTTCTTCGCCTAGTGCCCCCTTTCCTTCTCATTTTTTCAAAGACCTCTATCAGCTCTCTCCTGTCTTCATCTCCTATATCTTCAAACATTTTCTCTTTACTGCGTTTGCCTCTAATGACTTGTCCATCTTCAAAAAAGTAGAGAAAAAAAAAATACCTTCCGAACCTTTTTTAAGTAACTGCTTCATTCTTTCTGCATAGCCAAGCTTCTTTAAAGTGTGCCTGAAAATTTTGTATAAGTACGGTCAATTTTCTTAAGTTTGAAAATGGTAGTGTAGTTACATTTTTCGAAGAGTCCTGAACTTTTAAAGATACATATAGAAATAATTACAGATGAAAAGATATGGTATCTAAGTTTGGCTTTGAAATAATTTGGTTAAGGGTAGGAGTTACAGAGGAAATAAAATTGCCTATGTGTTCATTCTTGAAGCTAGGTGATGGGTATACTTTCGTCTATGTTTAAATGTTTTCATAATGGTACGTGGGGGCTTGTTATTCTATTTCTCTACTTTTGTATATGTTTAAATGTTTTCATAATGGTATGCTTTTGAAAGTAGCCTTACACTACCGTGTCCTCTTCCTCACTTTTGGACACTTCACAGTCTTCGCCTTACTTGCCCTCTCCAAGGTACCAGATACTGTGGGCCACGCCCTGCCTCCTCCTTTCCTCTCCTTTGTCCTTTGTTATGCTACCCCTCCCGCTGCTTCTCTTACTCTCTGCCTACTGACCTCTTTAGTCTCCTTTGTGGGTTCTCGTCCCACATCTCCTCAAACACGGCTTCTCCTCCAAATGCATGTGCGCGCGCGCACACACACACTCCCCCCCTCTCAAATGCTGCTCCTCCCCAAGAGCTGCATATTAAGCTTCCTCCCTTTTGTTGTTTTTTTTTAAGGAGGTACCGGGGACTGAACCCAGGGCCTCGTACATGGGAAGCAGGTGCTCAACCACTCAACGACATCGGCTCCCCAAGCCTCTTCCTTATCCCTGTCTTCACATGCCTAAGTGAACTGATCCACTCTCCTATAATTTCAACTTTTATGTATGCAAACCTGTCTCCAACCCTGACTTCTCTCCTGAAGTCCACAACCGAATGCATCCTGGATATCCCCCACTGAATATCCCATAGGAACCCTGAACAAATACTCAAAACTAAACTAATTTATCTTTACCTTTCACCCCAGCAAAAACTTCTCATCTCAATAGTGGCTTCACTATCCCAACAGTCACCCTAGCCAGAAACTAGGAACCATCCGTGTTAGGGTTCCAAATCTCTCCAGCCCCCAACATTCAACCTATTAGTAAGTCATATCAGTTCTACCTCATAAATACTTCTCACATTCATCTCTTCTTGTCACTCCACCTCCTTGCTTCAGACCCTCTTCATTTTCCTCTAAAACTGATTTCCCTACAGCACTCTACTCTTTCCTCTCCTAGGTCCATTCTCCTAAGATACAAGCCCTACGAGCCCCTACTCTATTCGAAATTCTTCAGTGGTCTCTTCATATTGAAGGAAGAATTAGGACCTGGCCTTGCCCAGTACCCTACAAATGTTTAGACCCAGTTGTACAGAACTACCAAAGGGTTCCCCAAATACAAAACACCCATTATTAAATCCATCCTTCATTCCTGCTGTACCATGTGCCTTGAATGACTGTTCTGTCCTCTCCCACGGAAAGCTTACTCAGCTTTCTTGATGCAAGTCAAATGTCACTTCATACTGGAGACCTCGAGGCCCTGAACTCTTCAGAGTCAAAACCTGTCTACCAATGAGGGAGCATGACATCAGGGGTTGAGAGCACAACCTCAAGTTAGACCCACCTGGGTTGAAATGCCAGCTTCACACCTTAGCTGGGACTGCGGGCAAGGTACCCTTTGTCTCAGTTTTCTCATCTCTAAAAACAGTAGCTACTTCATGAGAATTAAAGAAGGGGCTGCATGCAAAATACTCAGCACAGTGGTCACAGTGAGTAAGCATTCAATAAATGTTACTATTGCATCATTATATACCCCACTCTGGGTTCCTATAGCAGCTTTTATATATCACACTTTAGTAATGGCATGACTTTGACCATGCAATATACAGACTAACTTTGATTCATCTCTTTATTCCCATAATGCCTGGGAATAACAGGTTCTTAACAAATAGTGAATAAATAAAATACTTCAAATCCCTACACTGTAAGGGCTCTTTATTTTTTCTAATGGCCTTACTAAACCTACTTTTTATCTCCCTCCTGCACAAAATTGCTTCTTTATTTAAAGGGGTCAGCTTCACTTTAACTGAGAGAAAAATAAGTGTATAGTTTTCCTGGCCTCTTGTTGTTTTCTTGCTTCTAAAAAAAATGCACACACAAAAAATATACAATTTCTCAACATAGTACATTAAATACTAAATTTCTAGGATGGTCATCTACCTACAGAAAAATGTTTAAAGGGTGATCAAGGCAGTTTTCTAAACCTGTGTATGCTTCATTACCTCTAGACCCTGAGCCAACTCCAGGGATTCGGAGTGTCCCAGAACATAAAAAACAGAGCTCGGCATTTCATTCTTAAAACACGCTCTTGAGAAATTGTGAAAAATAATTACTACCACCCACTGCTAAAAAAAGAAGAGTCGGTGCTTTAGAAATTACTAGTCATTTGTACCTGAACTCATCTTTAGAAGAAACGGAATTATGTGTAGGCAGTGTTGAGTGTGTTGGGGGAGTGAGGGCGCCGCGTTCATTTTACAACCTTGAGCCTCAATTAAGTAAAATGCAAACATTCAAAACGGTGAAAACACCAGACACCACCACATAACAGAAATGAGATGATCTTTTATCTACACCTACACTCAATCATTATACACCACTGCCCTCCGAGCAATTACCAAAGGAAGGGTTCAATATTCACACATCTCTGAGCTACTGTGGAGTAAACACGATCAAACACTTAGAAATAGCCGTATCAGGAAAAAGAGATTAGCCTGTTAAAATACCCCTTCTCGGGCCTCCCATCCAGGGTGCGACCTACCTACGGTTCTGTACCGAGAGGCAGCAACCCGGGAGGGAGAGCGGCTCGAAGGCCGAGGCCCGCAGCAGGGGCGCCGGCTCATCCCTACACTCCCCGGGGCGGCGGCCGGGGCGGGCCACAGGGCTGGGCGGGAAACCCCAGGCTCACCTCCACTTCCCCTGCCCAGCGCTCAGAACCCAGCTCCGCGACCACCCACGAACCCCCTCAGGACAAAAAGAGATTTTTTTTTTTTCTCTCGGGCCGCCCCAAATTTATGGGCCTTTCGCAGGGGTTGGGGCCGCCGGGCCTTGTAGTCCGCCCGCTTGAGCCCATCCGTCCAGGCCGCGAGCCCGAGCAGCCGCCAGACTACAACCCCCATGATGCCCCGCGCGCTGGGGCGGCGCTCCTGCCCCTCCCCGTGGCGCTGGAGGAGCCGCGCCCCGCCCCGGCGGTCTCGACGGCGAGCAGAGGCCTGGGGAGGGGGACGGGGCGGGGCTGCGGCTGGGGCACCCCCTAGCTACGCCCGGCTCGCGCCCATCGCCCGGGGGTTCCTCACCTAAGCGCCGCGGGCCGGCGGGCCGGGGGCGGTGCGGGCCGCGCACGGTGGGGGTGGGGCGCAGGCCGCCTCAGAGCCCGTTAGTTCGCGACGTGCGTGCGAAGGCGGCGGCGGCGTGTGGTTGCCATGGCAGCCGGGAGGCTGGGGGGGGGGGGCTGGGCGTGGGGCCGTGACTCAGCGCCGGGGAGGGGCCTGGGCGCCGCGTCGGGGTGCGGGGACGGCGCGGTGTGACGGCGGCGAGGACCCGCGGGCAACTGAGGCCGGGGGCGGTGTCCGCGCTCGCGCGCCCGGGAGGGGGCCGCGCGCCCGAGGACGGAGCCCCGCGGCTGCCCGCCTGGGCACCCAGAGCCCCTCGGTGTCTCTCACCAGGGGAGGAAGGTGCGGTCTCACGCGCCTCTGCCGGCCCTTTCTCCGAGCAGGCGAGGAACGAATCCTGTAGTGAGCAGTAATGCAGCCGGCCTGCGGGAGAGTTCAGGAGCTTCTAGACGTGTACGTGGCACTGATTCCCGTTGCACTTGGAGCTGTACTATTTAAGGAATCGTTTGGGGACTCTTCGAGATCGTTTCAGAGAAACGATGTAGTGTAAACTGAGGTTAAGCGCGTGGCCTTCTCGAACCGACTGCTTGGTCCACGTCCTGCTGCTCCACCTGGCCGCTGACAACCAGGGGTCGATCCAAAGTTTTTTAATCTGCAGAATGGAGGTACTGTTTATCTCATAGTTCTTGTGTGAGATGAACGCGGTAACACTGACAAACACCAGAGAAACGAAGCCTGGCATTTAACGGCAGCTTTTAAATATTAGTTATTTAATCCCTGGTGATAAAAGAATAGTGGTTGCCTGGGGTGGGGACGGGTGTAATTGAGAAGGGAATTTTCTGTTGTGACAGGAAAGTTCTATATCTTGCTAAGGGTTTAGGTTACAGAGGTATAGGCCCTTATCGGACCTCGTGGAATGGCACCCTTAAGACTTGTACAATCCTCTTTATTTTAATTCACCTCAAAAAAGAACTCTAAAATACGTGATTATTAATAGAGCTGTAAGAGATCACAGCGATATTCTAGACCCAGACTCCACAGCTCAAGGTTGAAGAAAAGAGGAAAAGACAAAAAGGAAAGTACTGACCCTGTCATAGTCTAGTGATAAATGTCAAGAAATTAAGGTTTACAAGAAGATAGAACAACAAACAGTAATGTCTAAGTCTAAATCCGAGTATTAAGGAAAAATGGTAACCTTATAGAAAGCTGAGACCTATAGCAATCTGGTCACTCTGCATATGTAATGAACATATAAATAGATTCTCCTTTACTCATGGAGAAAATGATACTGATGGGTATCAGCTGAACACATGTTTTTCTAGTAGGGATGAGAAGTTCACCTGATCCGTTTCTCCCTCATCTTGTTTCCCTTGCCACCAGGCGCTGATATTTGCCAGGCAGCTGCCCAGGGTTGTAGTGCAGTCTACAGCCATGTAGCATCATCTCCAAATGCAACGTCCCAATGCACAGCCCTCCTTGATTTTGAAGCTTGAATCCCAGGAGTCAGCTTGGTGGGACAAGCCACTTGAGAATGGATGACAACAGTGAAAGGAAACAGCTGCTCTGCAGTAAGTCCCCGAAGGAAGGCCACAAGCCCCTGAAGCACAGCCTTGAAATGCCTGGCCATGGACAGCTAAGAAACAATGAGGACCAACAGGATGCTCGGATACTGTGGACCAGTTCCAGTGATGGTTAAACACACTAGGCAAGTCCAAAAGAGAGCTGAAAGTAAAAACAGTAATCCGCACATCAGGCAGTGGAGTCAAGAGCCACCTACCACCCTCCTTAAAGAGACTTACTGCATCTAGTTCAAAGCCAGAGGTTTTGCCTCAGGTCTCAGGCTTCTTGACCCCTTTAGCATTTGCTGACCAACCCTCCTTAGTGATCCATGACCTTGTTTCTCATCAGAGCTTTCCAGCCACTGCTCCATTGTGTTACTCGCTAGCTCTTCCACCTGCTCATTAAATGAGGACACAATTCCCAAGACTTAATCTCTACACCCTCTCCATTGCCAAAGTTTCAGCCCTCAGCGCAGGATGACGCTCAGATTTCCCTGGCTGGTTTGAGCTCCCAAGTTCTGGCACTGTCCCAAGCATGCCTTGTGCTTCCTTTCTGTTCTATTACTCCTTTTTCCCCACTGAGGATGCCATCCCCCCACCCATCTAAATTCTGCCTATTCTGCAAAAACTAACTCAAGCCCCACCCTTTAGCTGAAACCTTTCCAGACCGTTCCTGTTTGCAATCATATCATCCTGCTCTGTACTCACAGAATTTCCTGCCTACATCACTCACTCATCTAGTCTGGTATGAGAAACTTATTATTTTCTCATTTACTTTTGTCTTTTCTCCTCACTAGATTTCAAGCTCTTCTGTTGTGCATTTCTGGGTACCCTCAAAATACCTTCATAATACCTTATTCATAATAAGGACAAATATTTTTCATTAGTGGATCCTTAGTGTTTCTCCTTAGCAAAACCTACTCTCTTGGAGCCCTCCTTATGGTGCCATCCAGGACATTTGCAGCCTCTTAATATTTATATTATATTCTGGAAGCCTCTGGAAGTGTGTGGGCCACCACAGGTACTCCATGGACGGGCCCCTTGGGAGGCAGCCCCCCTAAGCCACTGTTGCTCTGGATGCAGTTGAGAAGGTTAGTAGCCCTAAGTCCCAATCAATATTGCCTGGAGCAGAGTTTTTCTGTTACTAGGTCGGGAAGTCAACTTTGTGAGTCTCTTCCAGCTTTTTTACTCAGAAAATGAGCCAGGGTAGATGAGAGTAAGGTAAGTAAAGCTGAAGGGAAAACATTAGGAAATGAAATTCCGAGGGTGCCAGATGCTCATAGTTAGGGTCAAGTTTTCAGTACCTTGTGGCAGGTGTTCAGCTATTGTCTCTTAGCTTCAGTGCTACCCTTCTGTACTCTGCTTTGTCATGCTGGCTCCCAGGGCACTCGAGGGAGCACGTGTGACTGGAGGAGGGGGCAGGGACTTCCATCCTGTTGACTTGCTATTCCTGTCACCCCAACAATGGCCTTTAGCCTGGTAGCAGAGGTTTTCCTGTCTTACTGCTTTTTATTCCACTTCCAGAACCACCCTCCTCATACTCCCCTCTTCCACCCCAGAGATCCAGCGGCACCAGCCCTTCCCCGAGGTCTGGGTCACAGCTCCGGCAGGCCCCTCCACGCTCCAGTAGTCCTAGCAGCAGTCACCGTGCCCCCTCTTCAGAAGCCCGGGTCTTCGCTACCCCAGGCCTCTCCTCCAAGCTTCTGGCACTGCCCTCTTCTCCTCTCTTCGGTCTCCGGCCCTAGAGGCAGAAGCTGCTTCCTGCAGTTATTACTCAATGTGTACCTCCATGTTCCTCTCACTCCTGTTTAGTCAACACCCTAAGCTCAATCTCTCTGCTGAAATAGTTAACGCTGATTTCTTTTATATCCTGACTGGGTCCTGACTAATGTGTATCCTGGATCTTGAGGTAAGATCTGCTACTGTGTCAGTTAAAAAAGGTTTAAGGGCAGTGGATGAAGCTCAAGCAATTGAGCTCCTGCCTCCCACATACAAGGTCCTGGGTTCAATCCCTGATACCTTCTTTTTTTTTTGTCTTTATTTTTTTTTTTTAAAGATTTATTTATTTTATTTAATTCCCCCCCCCTCCCCTGGTTGTCTGTTCTTGGTGTCTATTTGCTGCGTCTTGTTTCTTTGTCCACTTCTGTTGTCGTCAGTGGCACAGGAAGTGTGGGCGGCACCATTCCTGGGCAGGCTGCTCTTTCTTTTCGCGCTGGGCGGCTCTCCTCACGGGCGCACTCCTTGCTCGTGGGGCTCCCCTACACGGGGGACACCCCTGCATGGCAGGGCACTCCTTGCGCGCATCAGCACTGCGCATGGCCAGCTCCACACGGGTCAAGGAGGTCCAGTGTTTGAACCGCGGACCTCCCATATGGTAGACGGACGCCCTAACCACTGGGCCAAAGTCCGTTTCCCTGTCTTTATTTTTTTAATGTTACATTCAAAAATTATGAGGTCTCCATACACTCCCTACCCCCCCACCCCACTCCTCCCTCCACAACAACCTCCTCAATCATCCTGAGACATCCTCTGCACCTGGTGAACACATCTGTGAGCACCACCGCACCCCATGGTCAACGGCCCACACCATAACCCACACTCTCCCCCAGTCCACCCAGTGGGCCATGGGAGGACACACAGTGTCTGGTAACTGTCCCCACAGCACCACTCAGGACATCTCCAAGTCCCGAAAACGCCCCACATCACACCTCCCTCTCCCACTCCCCACCCCCAGCAGCCACCACGGCCACCCCCTCCACACCAATGCCACGCCCTCTTTGATTATTAATCACAATAGTTCATGAATAGAATGTCAGTCCACTCTAATCCACACTCTATTGCTCCATCCTGTGGACCTTAGAATGGTTGTGTCCACTCCACATCTATATCAAGAGGGGGCTTAGATTCCACATGGATGCTGGATGCAGTTCTCCTGCTTGCAGTTGTAGGCACTCTTGGCTCCCTGGTGTGGTGGTTGACCACCTTCACCTCCATGTTAGCTGAGTGGGGTAATTCCAATAACCCAGAGTGTAGGAGCTGAAGTCGTTGAGGCTCAGGGCCTGGCTATCACGTGGTCAGTCCAGAGATTCAGGTCCCCTGGGTATACACTAAACCCCAGCACCAACTACAATTCTGGTAAAAGTAACAGGAGAGGCTTGTGGACAAAGATCCTGATACCTTCTAAAAACCAAAAAGCAACAAAAAAACTCAGGGGGGGCCAGTATAGCTTAGTGGTTGTGCATCAACTTCCCACAGAGGAGGTCCTGGGTTCAATCCCTGGCCCCGGTACCTTGTAAAAAAATAAAAAGGATTAAGATACTTAAGATAAATTGTATGGTCCATGAACAAAAAATACAATAATAGGGTGGGTTGGGGGGAGAATGCACCAAATGTAAGATAGGGACTATAGTTAGTAGTGATACTTGGATGATGCTCTCATAATTTGCAGCATGACTCACAACAATGCAAGGTGGTGGTGGGGGGTGATGGATGGGAGCCCTGTATGATGTTACGATGATTGTTTTGTAAGCTTACTGTTTATATATATGCATTTATGAATGATATACTTCCATTTTCAAAACTCTTAATGAAAAAAAATGGCTTAAGAAACCGTGCCTTGGGGAGGTAGTTCTTAAATAAACAGCACCAAGAGGTAGGGCTAGCAGGTGGAGGTCCTGGGAACTGCAGGTGTGCGGAGAGCGAGGGTCCCATTCCGTGGCAGCAGCTGCGGGTGTCACCCCAGGCCCGACCCGGCAGGCTCACCGCTGAGGAGCCTCCCTGGTCTCCGAGGCTTTGCCCAGAACCCCAAGCTTCACCCGGAACCTGGCCTCTTCAGACAGGTGGAGGCTCGGGTTGTTCTTGGTACAGTTTCACTCCTTCTTAGTAAGTGGGAAAAAGCAAAAAGGCACTGATGCGGAGAGCCAGAAGCACTAGAGTCCTCAGAAAGGGAAGCGGAGGTGCACAGCGGATGGGAAGGATTGCAGAGAGGTTCTCCGGGTGGCGGTTTTGCCTCTCTGACGCTACCTGTTCTCGTAGAAGGAGGTAACAGAGGCTTCTGTTTTCTTCGGGAACTTACTGTACTTATGCTTCAGTTCTTCCACTGGAAGCAAGACTTCCTTTAAAAAAGAGCAGAACTATTAGGCCAGGCTCAATTACATATTCCCAATGAAAAGAACTGCTCCACATTTTAGGAATTCAAAATATTTCTTATGCGTGCCAAAACAAACACAAAACCTCTTGGCAGTCGTCAGTGGGGACTCTCCTTGTGAGTTTGCATTTCTTTATGCTAATTTATAAATATGAACAGAAAACCCAGGCTGTTAAGAGGGTTTGTAACACTCCGAGTGCTGTGGGTACAAGAGTCGGTGAATGACTCTATCGTCTTCTGTGACACCTGGGTGACAGTGTTTCCATGGGCAAGGCAGGAAGTCATTGGCTCTGCGCTGCAGGTTGCTGATGCATCAGCCACACTGCTTTCACCTAACTGTTTTAGGACGTTATGTTTAGCAGAAGAATACATAACCAATGTGAATTACTCGGGCAAATATTGGCACACAAAGTATCTTCTAGAGAATCAAAAAGCGTGTTACAAAGCAGGTGGCATGTCAAAGAGGAAAAGCAGCTTGTTCTCGGGTTTTCTCGTCCTGGAAGCCAAGGTTCTGCCAGGCATCCCCAACCATGAAACATTTCAAGTCTGGGTGAAAAAGGAGCAGCGTGCTGGGATCCCATTTCCTCTTCTAAGAAGACACAGACAGCTGGAGAGGCCCCTCCCACCTCTGGAATCTTTTCTTTTCCTATTTTTTGCATGCCTTTCCTTCTAAGAGGGTGAGGGGGTTGGGGAAGAAATTCTATTTCCTTTCCTCTTTCTTGTTTCTCTGACACACTGTAGGTCTTGGTGATTTGTGTGCACCATAAATGTTGGCATATGTGAATCATTCCTAAATAGCTCTTCCAAGCAAAGTGCTCGTTATCCTATTTTTCTCCTTGATATTCTCTCCTTATGGCCACCAGGCCTGCCTCACCTCTTTCTCAAGTCTCACCTCAAAATTCAAGATTCACTACCAACTGAAATAATCTAACTGCTTTACTCAAACTCGTCTTTGACCCTTTTCCCCAACTACTAGTTTCCTAGTCTCACTATCCACAAGTGAAGTTAAGGTGAAATAAACTTAAGAGCAGCAGTCATGTAAGTTTTGCAATTGCTCTTCCTTGATCTGTGACAGGATTTACACCTTTGTGACAGATAAACCATTTGAGCGTTCTTTAACATTTCAAGCATACAAGGAATTAGAGAGTTACAAAACAAGCACCTGGTACCCACCACATCCTGATTTTGATGTTATTTTTCAGATTTATGTTTTTACTATTACCATATAGCTCTATATTCAGAGCATTATATAATTTTGCCTTGCATGTTTTCAAGCTTTATATAAATGTTAGTATACTATGTGTTTTCTTAAGATTGCCTTTTTTTTACTCAACATCATGTTTCTGAGGTTTATGTTGATTTCATTTGAACTGTTTTATCATTATAACAGTTCATCCATATCCTATTGGTGGATATTAAGTTTGTTGCCAAATTTCACTAATTATATTAACAATGGTCCTGTGAGCACCCTTGGATAGTCTCTTGTGCACATGTGTGAAAGTTTTGTCAGGTACATGTCAAGAAGCAGAATGATGGGTATCAAAATGTGCACATTCAGTTTTCTTAAATTTTACTAAATTGTCCCCTAGCGTGGTAATATCATTCTATACTCACAATAGCAGTGTAAAAGAAATTCTTCACCGAATCTTGGAAGTAGCCAACATTTTTTATTTTTGCTGATCTGATGATTATGAAAGTATGAAAGTATATTTGGGTTTGACACAGGTATCAGTTATGAGTGCCATCAAGCAAGGGATATGAGGCTGGAGCCAAGGAAACGGGGGAAGGAGGGTTTGTTTTGTTTTGTTTTGTTTTTCTTTTTTTTTTCTTTTTTTTTTTAATTTTTTATTCACTTTTTAAAAAAATACTACATTCAAAAAATATGAAGTCCCACTCAACCCCACCGCCCCCACCCCCCCACCCCCACCCCCCACAGCAACACCCTCTCCCATCATCATGACACATCTACTGCACCTGGCAAGTACATCTCTGGGCATCACTGCACCCCATAGTCAACGGTCCACATCATAGCCCACACTCTCCCACGTTCCATCCAGTGGGCCCTGGGGGGATCTACAATGTCCCGTAGTTGTCCGTGAAGCACCACCCAGGACAACTCCAAGTCCCGAAAACGCCTCCCCATCTCATCTCTTCCTCCCATTCCCCGCACCCAGCAGCCACCATGGCCACCCCTTCCCACACCAATGCCACATTTTCTCTGTGGACATTGGATTGGTTGTGTCCATTGCACATCTATGTCAAGAGGAGGCTCAGATTCCACATGGATACTGGATGCAATCCTCCTGCTTTCAGTTGTAGGCACTCTAGGCTCCATGGTGTGGTGGTTGACCTTCTTCGACTCCATGTTAGCTGAGTGGGGTGAGTCCAATAAATCAGAGTGTAGGAGCTGAAGTCTGTTGAGACTCAGGGCCTGGCTATCATATTGTCAGTCCAGAGATTCAAATCCCCTAAATATATCTTAAACCCCAACACCAACTACAATTCCAGTAAAGTATCATGAAAGTCTTGTGAAAAGAGATCCCATCTGAGTCCAGTTCCATCACGCAGAAACACCAGCTCCAAGAAGGGCCATCTGACATGGCAGTGAACCCCATCTGACATGCGCATAGAACCCACGGGTCTCTTTATCCCTCAAAAGAACCAATACCTGGGGTTGTATCTACTTTATCTGTCTCTGAGACTCTGCTCAGGTGTGCATAAGGGCAATCCTTCTGACAACCTCCAGACTCTTTTAGAGACTCGTAGCCATATAAACTCATTTCTCCTTTCCATTTCCCCCTTACATTAGGTCAAACAGCATTTTAAAGTCATGTTATTATATGTAGACAGGGATATTCTGCTGATCCGCATTGAACCTTTAATTCAAGGTCATTTTCTAGTTGCATCTTCAGCTGGTATTTGGTAATGATCCCTCGGTGCCAGGGAGGCTCATCCCTGGGTGTCATGTCCCACGCTGGGGGGAATGCACTGCATCTACATGCTGAGTTTGGCTTCAAGACTGGCCACATTTGAGGTTTGAATTAGGCAGTGTATTAGTTATCTACTTCATAACAAATGGCTGCAAACTTACAGGCCCAAACCCACATGCATTTATTAGCTCACAGTTTCTCTGCATCAGGAGCCCAGGCATGGCTTAGCTGCATTCTCTACGTGGATGTGTCTCTTGAGGCTACAATCATGGCCTTGGCGAGGGATGGAGATTCATCTGATGGTTTAACTGGGAAGGGAGGCTCATGTGGCTGTTGGCAAGATTCAGCTCTTTGCGAGCCATTGAACTGAGGGCCTCAGTTCCTTGCTGGCTGTCAGCCCCATGCCCTCAGTTCAATGACATAACCCTTTCTGTAGGACAGCTCACAAAATTCCAGCTTGACTCATCAAACACAGCAAGAGTGAGACTTGCTGGCAAAGAAGGAAGTCAGTATCTTAAGCTACTCATGCCAGCTACATTCCCCACCCCCATTCCCCTCTCCACCACCAGCCTTATTTTATTTGTTAGAAGCAAGTCCCAAGTCCCACCCCTACTCCAGGGGAGCTGATTACACGGGGTTGAATACTGAGAGGTGAGATCACGAAGGGCCATCTTAGCATCTGCCAACAGAGGCAGGTACAATGGTTAAGGATATTGGTTAGCCTGCCACTACAGACTGAAAGCATAGAGACCCAAACAAGACCAGAGGTTTATCTCTCACTTAAAACTCTGGGTAGGTAGTCTAAGGCTGGTATGGTAGCTCCAAATCATCAGGGACCCTCACTCCTATCTTTTCCATTGTCAACATATGACTTCTACCTCAGTGTACAAAATGGCTGCCTTAGTACCTTGCACCATTCCATTCCAACAGCTTAAATCGATTTCTACATACTGTGCTAAAATACAAGTCTAAGCATGCCACTCCCTGGCTAAAACCCTTCAATGGTGCTTTCAGCCTCCAACAGTGTGTCTCAAGCACTTTTTACCATTAACCTGTGCACTGGGTACAGACATGTATGTACATCCACAAAGACATTCTTAACATATATCAATAACTAGTACATAAGTCTCATGAAGCAAAACTCATCCTCTGTATTGTGCTGTCTTATATTCTCTATCCTATTGCATTGGCTTTTTTAAAAAATTTTATCCCGCTCTCCCCCAGATGGTTCTCTCATTGGTCTGCTCCGTGCTTGCTCACCTTCTCCAGGAGGCACCGGAAACTGAACCCGTGACCTCCTACAGGGGAGGAGGGTGCCCAATGGCCTGAGCCACATCCACTCCCCACTGACTGCGGTGTCTGCTGGCTTGTGGCATCTGCTTGTTGTTGCAGCGGGTGTGGCATCTGCCCATATTCTTTAGGAGGCACTAGGACCCAAACCTGTGGTAGGCAGGCACCCAACTGGTTGAGCCACATCCGCTTCCCTGTGCTGATTTTTAAATCATGAGTCCCTAATGGGCAGGGAAGACACTGGCCTACAGGATACAATCCGGAGTGCGGGGTGACTTGGCTGGTTCCTGCTTGCCTTGCCTGGTTCTCTGCACACCCGCCTCCTCGTGCTCCTGCTCAGGGCCTCTGTGCCTCTTCCTTCCCTGTTACCACCTTGCCCGTGGTGACCTTCACCTTCCAAGCTCCTCTGCCCGGGAGAGTCAGCTCAGACATTGCCTCTGGCCTCCCGTCCCCTTTCCGTGTGCCCCACAGGACACCACACCTCCTGCCCTCCTAGCACTGGTGCCAAAGCCAATCACCTGTCTCCCCACTAAAGGATAAATTCCTTGAGAAGAGGGACTGGCTGCCCCGGCCCTAGCACAGTGCCAAATTGATTTGTTTCTTATACGAATGAATGAACGAACGAACGAACGAACGAACATCATAGAGAAAGATGTTCCTGACAACATTTACTGAAAATCTATTGTACAGACAGTATAGTGCCAGAGAGAATTATGAAAAACATAGTGGTACTTGACAGTGCTAAATAAAAATAGGTATAAAATGACACGTATTTGTGAAAAAAGAGTATCTTTATATCTACAGCTGAGTCCCGTCAGCTGTCTCACTGACTGTGGATTGAATTATGAAAACGTCCAAAGTCTGAGATTAAAAGAATTTCATCCCATCTCTTAGCCAGTTCCTTATTTTCACCTGTTGGGAAAGAAACTTTAGACGTCTCTCAGACCTGTCCCTCCTAACCTGCGCCCACCCTCGGCAGTGAGGTCCAGGGTCAAGCAAAAGAACTGAGCCGTGCAAGTGAGTTAATCAAGTTTCCCATGTGACTAATTCAGGGCTCCCCAAAATAGTCCCAGGAAGCCAAAATGAGGTCTTATGGCACGGTACTGACTTCGAGGGTGGTTAAGGGCACATAAACCACTGCCAGAAAATTCAGGAATGCAGTGGGGGAGGGCAGTGTGAATCCAAAATGGATTCGGTGTTCCACCTGCAGACACTCCTTGGACCCTGGGAGACCCAGTCTGCTCGGGTCGATTCTACAATCCTGGCTGGGAATCGATAATCCAGGCCCAAAACAGATGCAGACTCTACTAGAAGAATTATTTTATAAAGTAACGTCTCATGCAGTGGGCTGAATTTAAAATCTCAGGGGCAGGATAGCAGCATTATAAATAAATTGACCTCTAGCACCACTGCTTTCTCCCTCTAGTTAATATCGCAGCAGCAGTTCCTATTTGTACCAGGTTTTACAGTCTGCAAGGTGCTTTATCTTATTTGACCCTCAAAGCAACAATGCGCGGTCAGTACAGACACCTTCCCGATTTCATAGAGGAAGAAACCAAGGTTCAGAGAAGTTGAAGGACTCGCATGATCACAGTGAGTGAGGGACTAGGACTGGGTGGGATTCTAATTGACAATAACACTAATCTGTTACAAGGAAACAGTGATCTGAAACCGAGATGCTAACCTGATCCCTGCTAGCAATTTAGCTGTGTGACCCTGAACGGGTCACTTAAACTTTCCTTTGTTTCCTGACTCGTAAAAACTGTACATCAGAATACCTTTCCTCTCTCCCCCCCAGGGTGCTTGTAAGGACAAAACACGTGGTATGGGATAGTGATATACAGATGTCAGGTATTAGCAATCTTTTGTAACAAGATAGAGTAATATTTGTGACCTTTTGACTTTGACGGTGACTTTCACCTCAGCCATGCAATAATTTTCCATCTTTGCTGCTCTCTCTAAAGGTGCACCAGCGGCCATCCAGAGAGGGAGGTGGGCATTCTTTCTTAGAATGCCTTCAGAACAGGGATTGTCAAGGTTGTAGCATCGGAAACACCTGGAGAATTCTAACTGCAGGAATCTCGGCTCTACCTGACCCTGAAAATTTTCATCTGCGGACGGGGACGAGGAGGATCAGGACAGGTGTGTTTTTGAAAGGTCCCCCAGTGATTCTAATATGCAGCCCAGGCTGGGAACTGCTGCTAGAAAGACGGCCTTTATGAGTCGTGGTGGCTGCCGAAAGTCATCTCGGTTTTAAAAGGACTTTGTGGTTCTGAAAAGATCTGTCATTTTGTTCCAGTGCAGGATGTACATAGCCAAGTGCATCTAAGGTCATCTGGCAAAGGGATCAGGGAGTTGGATCTTGAACTTGAGCTACAAAGATCCTAAAATTCCACCATCACACATCCAGCACTTCCTTTCTGAACTGCCACTGTTGAAGGAAAGCATGGGGTACGTATTTATGGTGGCAAAGCCTGGGCAATGGAAAGACCTGCTTCTCAAAACCATTCCACAGGAACTTGCCTACATAGAGGTGATCACAGCACTGGACACCTTTAACTTGAAAGAGAAACATTATTTAGGAAAAGCACATGCCAACAAGTGGTCAGTCCTATCATTTTCCCACTGATAATCAGGAGATAATCATGGGGTATTTAAGATTAGCTGCTTCTGTTAGATTCCAACACACTTGCAAATTGATGTTTCTATATGATTCCGGTCACCCAATAAGCTGAAAATGTACTTTATAAATATGAATGAGAAATAATTATCTACTAAAAGCATTTAGTTTCAAGTAATAGCATAGGCTTAGCTATTTGAATCAAATTTCTTAAAGAAGCCATTATCAGAAGAAAATATTCAGGTAAAATCCAGAGTATAGCTAAATTTACACCTTGACTTCATGTCTTTATAGGAAAGGAAGTAAAACTTTAACCCTTCACTCTGAGCTCCCTGTCTCATACCAGAAATGAAGAAGAAAATAAATAAAAGGTTCAGATTTTTCTGGATCTCCCTTTACAGCTGGCACGGCTGGAAAGGGCCTTCCCTTCAAACAGTTCAAGTTAGAAATTATCTCCAGATGAATTGCACTGTTTCCTTTGATCACTTCTCTCACAAGACTGGAAACTGGTTGAAGTAAACTCCTGGTACAAGACCTGGAGATCTAAATAATGAAGTTTTATCTCTTATCTAAGAAGAATTTATAGTGCACACCAATAGCCTGGAGACAAATGCTCAAGCCTCCGGATTCCACAGAAGCAGTAATTAGGCAGCATTTTATTGTGATGCAGTGAATCTGCAAAAGATGGAGCTGGACTACTCTCCAGGGCTTAGAAACAAAATTGGCTTCCTGGAGAGCCAACAGAAGAAACCTAAAATACTTAAAGAGCTTAGGACCCCCAAGGGAGAATTTCCAGCTATTGAAGTGGAGAAGATTAAGCATTTGCTAGATCCGGAAAGGAAATTCTTAATGACAAACTCAGCAAAGTGCACTGATTTTGGTTAGGGCATTAAAAAGTATATTTTAATAATAAAGATCATACCTATCAGATACAGAGTAATCAAATTGGAGACTTGGTATTTTCTGCTTAATGACATAAGAAATAGGATCTAAGAATATACTCTCCAGGTGAGGAGTGCCTCCCCCTCATGAGTTCTTTGCCTCAGAGGGCACGTGCTCAGGCCCAGCACCCTGACTCCACCTTGCAGCCCTTTTGCTCTGGCCTCTAACTGGCAGCTGCTGCCTTCTCCCCCTCCTCCCACCTTAACGTGGGCCTCGGCCACCGTGTGCCTTGGTTTCCGTGGTTGTGTAATGGAGACACCCGCACCATCTCACTGGGGCAAAGCCCTTGGAGAACTGCCCAGCGGGCAGCTGGCACTCAACACAGCTGATCCCCGTTACTTGTGGGAGTTCCAGTCTATAAAATCACCACCCACTGTGAATTAGCCAATACCGGCCAGTGCCCTGGGGACACAGGGGTAGGTTCCCACGAGCCTCTGCTTACCGTCTTCATCACCGATCATTATGTACCCTTGTCTTACGTGTGCTTCAGATTAAAGGTAACTTATTGAGTATATATTCCTGATTCGTGAACAGTGACCTCACAGCCGGGGGCTCCATAAGGCATGCCTACACGGAGCTTAGCTAACCCCCACACTTTGGAAGGCACATCGCGGCCTTCCCGCGCTCAGGAGCACCGGGTGGCCCTTCAGCACGGCGCTCAGAGGCCACTTTAAACAGCAAAATCATTTTGCAAAAATGCAAAACACATGGCACCAGATTGCAAAAAAAAAAAAGGGTAATTCCTACTAGAAGAGTTGAAACAACAAGCAGAGTGTCACCGCGACCGACTTCAGCTGGGAACGTGTGCATTGGGCGACACATCTTTTGCTGCTCTGTGCATGTCCCAAATGACTGCGAAAGCACCACGAGTTTTGACTCTGGGGCACAAATAAGTTTTCACGAGTAGGAGAATTCACAAATACGGAATCCACAAAGAATGAAGGTGAACTATGCATCTTCATGGTTCTTATCATTGCATTTTGCATTTCCCTCAGTACCTGTGAAAATAGTGTATTTTTTAATAAAAAACAAGTCACATGGTCTAACAGGATTGTTTTTAGATTCCTGGGTTTATTTATGTGGAAAGTCTCAGCGTGTTATTTATTTCTGCACTTAAGTTATCATATTTCATTATGTAAAGTCCTGCAGTGGGGTACATACTCCACATGAAGAGAGAGAGCATACTCCACAAAACACAAAGTAAAAAGCCAAAGCACTTCACCACGAGGTAGACGGTGAGTGGCTCAGATCATAAGAGCTACAACAATGGAGATGGGAAAAGAATGGAGGGGAGGGAAGCAGATGTGGCTCAACTGACAGAGCGTCCGCCTACTATATAGGAGGTCCAGGGTTCAAACCCAGGGCCTCCTGACCTGTGTGGTGCACTGGCCCGTGCACAGTGCTGCCACGCACAAGGAGTGCCATGCCAGGCAGGAGCGTCCCCAGCATAGGGGAGCCCCACAAGCAAGGAGTGCCCTGAAAGGAGAACTGCCCCGCACGGAAAGTGCAGCCTGCCCAGCAGTGGCACTGCACACACGGAGAGCTGACGCAACAAGATGATGCAACAAAAAGAGACATATTTCCAGAGCCACCGAGAATGCAAGCAGACACAGAAGAACACACAATGAATGGACACAAGAGAGCAGACAACGGAGGAGAGGGGGAAGGGAGATAAATAAAATAAATATTAAAAAAAAAAAAAGAATGGAGGGGATCAAGTCTTCACTGTGTTCATGAAGTGTATGGAGAACAGCACGTGGCTGAAATACAGGTGGGGAGAGTGAAGGTACTTCCTGCCATGAAATATGTGTAGGGAGAGTGAAGGCATTTCCCTGCAGGAGGACAGGCAGGTAGGGAAGGCAAGTAAACAGAGCCATTCTCTCAGAGCCAGTGATTTGTGTTTGAAATGAGGTGAGAAGTTGGCAAAGCTCCTCTGGGCAGAGGCCACAGGGCTTCAAAGGGAGGGGCTAGAGAGTCTGGCTTTTCCTGAGTCCCTTAAGGACTCAGGGAAGTGACAAAATAAAACGACTTTCAGGAGAAAAGCCCAGATACATGGAGGAGAGGTACATATGGGAGGTGCGTATGCAAAGCCCTCCCTTCGGCAGGCCTTGGTGATCGGAGCACGCCAGGCTGGCTTCGGCAGTGCCGGGTGAGCCTCTAAAGTCTCCAAGGACTGTTGCTTCCTCTCCCCATTCTTAGGCCTCCAGGAAACCATCCAAGTGTCCTTCTGGACAGCCTGGTGCTAATTCCATTTTGCTCCCTCTCTTGGTGTGTGTGTGTGTGTGTGTGCATGCCCCGTAGATCCCAAACAGTAAGATAAAATCATATTCACACCTTGCTCTCTCTCAAAATCACATAGTACTTCCCAATTGTGCTTTTTTATTAGTAGTAGTAGTAGTGACTTGGTTTTGGTAAATAATTTTAAATTAGTAATTAGTACATCAGTACTTTAAAAAGTTAGAATAGTATGCACTTTAAATGGATACAGTTTATTGAATTTAAATAGTTCCTCAATAAAGTTGATGAACAAAACAGATTAGATTATTGAAAACACAGACTGGTGACAATTACAGCTTGAAGGTCAAGTTAAAAAGCTTGATTGACCTTAGCCCCAAGGCATTAGCTATTTTAGTTTGGAAGGTTGTCTATCATCTGTTATGTATATGATACATAGTTCACCTTGTATCAAACGGGTCATTTCTTCTTCACAATTAAAGTGTAGTAGCCAAAACAGCTGAGCTCTGTTTCTATGACTACCGGCAGCTGAAACCAGTCATCTGCTTTTCTTTACCTCCTTACTGAAGTAGCCACCGTTGTGCCTTGGGTGGTAGTTGAAAGTGATCCTTGTCTAGATAACCTCTTAAATGCCTTTCAACTCAGCAAGTAACTTAGGGACCAGTGTGCTCTGTGTTGAATTTAATCATGGGCATAGCAGGGCATAGAGCACTGCTCTTCAAAGAGTGGCCTCTGGGCTGACAGCATTGGCATCACCTAGGTAAGAAATGCAGATTCTCGAGCCCCCCTAAAACTTCCTGAATCGGTGGGGGTGGGGCCCAGCCATCATGTTTGATATCCGGAATGGGAATGCTGTATGTGTGTGTGCACAGGTGAGTGCACGTGTGTGTGAGCGCCATGGCCCACACGGGGTGGAGAGCAGACACAATGAACAGTCATGTGGTTAAAAATAAGATGAATTTGGTTGATTTTATAGTAATGAATTTAGTTGATTTTAAGGTAATAGATATAAAATATTCCTCTAATATTTAAGTCTTAGAAATTAAAATTCCTGGTCAAAATTCAACAGAACTTTAATAAATACCTTAAGTGTGTCACGTGGCTTGTTATGGGTTGAACTGTGTTCTAACCCCCTGCACCTGAGAATGGAAAGAGGGTTGTTTCAGTTTGCCAAAGAGCTGCTGAAGCGAAGTACGAGCAACGGATAGGCTTTTATAAAAGGGATTTACTTGGGGTAAAAGCTTACAGTTCCAAGACATGAAAAGTCCAAATTGAGGTACCATAAGAGGTGCTTTCTCACCAAAGTCAGCTGCCATGTGTTGAAGCAAGATGGCAGGCAATCGCGGCCGAGATTTGAGCTCAGCTATGGGCAACCAGGATAGGGCTTGTCTCCTCCTGCCTTCTCTATCAGTGTTCCTGAGTTCAGCTGTGAGCTATTGGGCATATGGTTCATGTCTCCTGGGTCTCGGCTCCTTGAGCCTCTCCGAGCTTCTCTTCCTGCAGCTCAGCCCTGGGAGAAACTGGTGTTTTTCCCCTCACAGTGCAGGATCAAATATGGCGGCTTCCTTTATCTATGTCTGTGTCTCCATTTTTATGAGACCCAGCAAAAGGGTGGAGACTCAACCCGAGTCATGCCTCACTGATGTAGTCCAAACAAAAGCCCTAAATCGATCTTATCAAGTAATCTAACCAAAGGACCCTCAACCAAATTTAATGCAATCAAAGGGTGTCACACCCACAGGAATAAATTAGTTTAAAAACATAATCTTTCTCCTTTTGGGATTCACCAAATTCAAACTAGCACGAGGGTAATTCCAGGTACGATTAGTGAAGGTGAATTAACACTGGAGAAGGATAGACCCTTAATTTTGTATCAGAATAGAATTCTTACACAGTCATTTAAAATGACTGGGGTCATTATAAATAGGGAGAGGAGACAGACAGAGGGGAGAGGCTAGTGAGTGACGATGACGGAGGCAGAGTTTGAGGCTTTTTTTGCAAAGCCAAGGAACACAAGGGCTGTCCCCAGCCACCGGAAGCTGGAAGAGACCCGGAAGAGCCTACAGGTTTCAGACAGAGCACAGCCCTGCCGCCATCTTGATTTCAGACGTCTCGCCTCAGAGCTCTGAGATGATACTTTTCTACACTTTTGAGTCCCCAAGTTTGTGGTTCTTTGTTTTGGCAGCTCTGGGAAACTAAGACACAGCTATTCCCAGGAAGGGAAGAAGATGAGAAAGATAAAGGAAACCAAATTTAATTTATATTGGTCCAAGCTTCAGAAACAAATATCCTTTTATTCATATTGCTTTTATTTTGGGGACCGGAGGAAATCTTTAGATTAAAAATAGTTTAAGCAAACTTTACTATATGTAATTGGCATTTTTAACTAGTTTTAAACGCATACATTTCCTGAACCTCTTTTGCTCCTGGAGCCTCATCCCAGCAGGTTCTTGAACCTCCCATCCCTGCAGGAAGCTCCTCTCATCTCCACAGGGAACACACAGCCCCGGCTTTGTAGCTGTGCCTGCCCTGTACTCTTTACCTTACAAGCAGCCCATTTTCAACAAAAGCCTTCCCAACACTCCCTCGAATCTGCATTCTGCCAGTACAGACCCTGCTTCCCAAGGGCCCCTTCATCTGCCCTGGCTCTGTGCCTTCTCTGTGCCCTTCTTCCAACCTGAAATCCTACCTTCCAGTTGTCTACCAGGCAAACCTCCACCCGTCATGGACCTCAGCTCAAGACCTGTCCTCCGGAAGCTCTCCCGGAATCCCGCAGGCAAGATTTAGGGGCTGCTTCTCCTGTTCAACCCTTTCCTGTTCAACCCGTCCATTTTGTACACATATCCATTATAGCCACTATCTTATCTCATTGCATAAGTTTATACTCAAATTTATCTCCCTCCTGGACTAAGCCTCTTGAGGGCAGAAACAATGTCTTACCTTTGCATTCACAGCAGCTGCTTTATTACCCAGCGTGGCAGTTTGATATGGTTATGAATTCCAAAAATAGATATTGGATTTTGTTTGTAATCTGGTCTGTACCTGGGCGTGATTAAGTTATGATTAGGGCTTTGATTGGGCCACGTCATTTGGGCATTAAGTCCCTACCCCTTGGTGGGTGGGGACTCACAGATAAAAGGCATAGCAAAGGACAGAGTTGAGGGTTTTTGATGCTGGAGTTTTGGTGTTTGAGTTTGATGCTGAAGCCTTAAGCTGGAGCCCCAGGTAGTAAGCTCACAGAGGAAAGAGAAGCGAATCCCAGGAAGAGAGGAACCCTGAGCCCAGGAAGTAGCAAGCCCTGGGAAGAGAGGAACCCTGAGCCCAGAGAGAAGCAAGACCCTGGAAGTGGGGAACCCAGGAAGCCTGAACCCTGGCAGACGTCAGCAGCCATCTGCTCCAACACATGAAAATAGACTTTGGTGAGGGAAATGACTTGTGCTTATGACTTGGTATCTGTAAACTCCTACCCCAAATAAACACCCTTTATAAAACCCAACTAATTTCTGGTATTTTGCATCAGTACCCCTTTGGCTGACTAATATACCCAGCAATAAAGTTTGTTTCATGAATGAATCTAATAGATGAATAGATGATATCTAAACACAACATTATAGAAGTACAGAAATGGGAATTATAATCACTGACCACCTGCACAGAAGAGGTAGCATTTGACCTTAGAAGTGAAGAACAAAGATGATTTTACTTGGCAGAAGAAAGAAGGAGAGACGTATAAACAGAAAATAGCAAGGACAAAGCCATGTGGGTGGGAAAATATATGGCTTCCTCAGACAGGAACTGCTGCCACAGGTTCAGTGCAAGGGGGCAGGCAGGGTCTGACGGCAGGGCTGGCCTCGTGGGTCAGGGGCCTGGCCTTATTCTGGACATAAAGAAGAACCATGACGGATTTTGGAGTTGGGGAGTGATGTGATAATATATATGACTTGACCAGAGAGTGCGTAAGAGGACATTGCTATATTCCAGACAAAAGTAAGGAATAACCTGGTAGAGGGACAAGGAAATCACAGTAAATTTGAGAACCCTTTTGGAAATAAGCTCCAGAGGCCTTGGCGACCCATCGAATGTGGGAAGCAAGGAGCCGGTGAAGTCCAAGACAAGCCCAGGCTGTCCGACCTGGGTGACTGCGTGAGTGATAGGCAGAGCCACACCTGGGTGCATCTTATCTTCACAAGCAGCTTGCAAGCCTGGAGAGAGCAAGGATCTAGAATATTCGCTATATCTCCTGCAGTTCCTAACACATGGCCATGGATCCAGAAATACTTAGTAAACATTCATTGAAAGAATTTGCATTTCCCGTACTCACCAAATATATAAAAAATGAAACCATCACAATACTTATGTCTCTTTTCCAGAGACTGAGTTTTTCTAACATTCATCGTGTTTTCCAACTGTAAATGGATTCGCAACCATGTCAACGCTACCTTTCAAAATGTACACCTGCCAAATGGATGCCATCCCCGCACAGACTGAAATCTCTTAAGAGTGTGCATACTGCGGGAGGACAGCCAAGGGACTGGTATTTTCACTATTTGGTGAGGAAAGCTATGATAGTTTCAGTCCTCTGAAAATGAATCCAAAACACTAAAACAGGCTGAATGTCCTCTCTGGTGGAGGAAAAGAAAGCAGCCCTACTAAAGGTAAATTGAAATCTTCAAACAGACCCATTACGCGGGGCTTAGACATTCTTGCGATAATAGCTTTAGTTAAGCTGGGCTGCAAATCTTACGTTTCTTTGTTCACCTGGCAGGACTAATGAGATTTTATAGCAGGCAAGCTGTTTATCCCTTGGGTGACATTGGCAAGAAGAACTATATCTTTATCAGTCAAGGGTTTTCTGCACTGCAGACTTTTTTCCCCCACAAAAGACCACTCTGCCTGGATAACAGTATCTACAACATCTACACAACTCATTTCTTCACATAAACACCCACCCCCCTTCTGCTGTATGGATTTCATTGTTCTCTCCCAAAGTTGCACTACTCCATATGAAAAGGCTGGAAAAAGAAACAGATAAAAGGAGAAGAAGAGTTTCAGAAGGCATCTTTAAAGAGATGCAGGGCTTACAGCTCTATGTCTAGAATATGATATGTGCTCAGTGGGCCATTAGTAAGAGAGCAGCAGGCAAGCTGTTCCCGCAGTAACCGCACTGCTGAGCAGGCAGGAGCAGCTCAGCTTCAAGATGGGCAGTGGGCTGGGGAGAGAAGCGTGGGGGCCCCACTGCAGTCTGGCACTAGGGTTCAGCTGGAAAGGGCCCCTCCATGGTCTTTCGTATCAGTAATAGCCTGCGATGCCAGCTTTCAGCAGTTAACATGCACTCACACTCACACAAATGCACTAACTCACATATTTGACCATTGCCATCACAAAGCCCCAAGATGGCAAGTCCATTCCGCCTTTGTCATCAGGGGAGTGTCCCCATTTCTCAGCCTGAAGAGATATTGGTGATGTTTCCAATTCGTTAAGTTGGATTTTAAATTTGGGGATCTAAAGAGCAAAGATAGTGTATGATTCACAGGGCCAGGGGGCCAGGAAGTGCAACCAGCTCAGGCGCTCAACCAGCAATGGGGGGCACACGGGCAGAGCAAGAGGGACCCGTGGGCTGACGCCTTTGCAGGGGTCCAGGGTGAAGGTTGGTAGATTTCCCGCTGGAGTGAAGGATGCCTTCTTTCAAAGCAAACGCATATGAAAAGGGACAAAGACTGGAGGGCTGGGGTGGGGAGGGGGGCGGGGTTGTTGCTGGTAAGCTTGTCATTTGGGACCAGCTGTGGTTTCCGGGTGAGGTGTGTGGGTGGTGTGGGGTGGTGGCCGCAGACCCAGGTTTGGGCTCTGGAGGAGTTTGTGCCCCAGGGCTGGCAAGCTGCTTATTAACCTGGCCAGAGGTCAATGTTGAGACAAGTGGCTTAGCTAAAGGACAGTGGATGCCAAGGCAGCACAGGCAACATTCTGATAGTTGTGGCAGGGGCAATGGCCCAACAAAAGCCAAGGAACAGGTTCTAGTTCTGGGTAAGATGGAGAAAGCACATCTCCATCACATTTCTCCCACTTTCTGAAACTTTATACCTGGACAGACTGCCTGGAGCAGCTATTTGTGGAATCTTAAAAATAAACAGCAGCAGGTGGGTTGGGGAAGAAGGCCACCAATCTGGCTGCGTATTGACCTTTTTTTGTTCCCTCCACTATTCTGTGGACAGGACACAAGGCAGCCTGAAACCCAGAAGTGGGCATTAACATGGAAAGAGAGCTCCAGGAGAAGCCCTCCAGCTCAGTTTAAGGCATGGGAGAGTGGTCTTCTGGCAGTGACAATGACAGTGGGGGAGGGGAACCTTCCTCTCTAATTGAAGAAGGGGGTGATTCCAAGAGGGTTGGGAAAATCCCCATTGCATTTTTCCTTTCTCTGTCCTCCTAACACTTGGCCCTGGACAAAGGTAGACTCATGGGAAGTGTATAGAAGAGGAAGATAAATACAGCCCAGACTTTCTGGAAGGACATCAAAAAGGGGAACCCAAGAAAACTGGAAAGGACCACAAAGATCATGGAAAGGGAGAAGCTTGGGAAGACAAACCCATGAAGTTATTTACTAATCTTTTGGATTACTCCAATGCTATCCTTGCTTGGATTTGATCATAAATATCATACCAAAGACTTTGAGAACTGAACTAACAGATACATCACAACCTAGGTCCAAGACTGACCATGAAATGGTAAATATATAGGGTAAATCCAAATAACATTTCAGAATTATTGAGAAAAGAACTGACATTGAAACCACAACCAACAGAATGTTGGTCAGAACTTGCAGCCTAAACCAAATCATGTCAATTACTTGCTTGGGGAAAAAAAAATTCTCTAGAGCATTTAATTAAGACCTAGGATCTCATAGCATAATTTTCTAAATGTCCATGATACAATCCAAAACTACTCAGCATATGAAATACCAGAATAATCTCAGTTCACATGGGAAAAGACAACCAATGGATGTCAATGCCCAGATGACAAGAATGTGGAAATTATCTAACCAAGACTTTAAAGCTATTATAGAAATACTTCAAGAGGTAAGAGTGAAAAATTTGAAATGGATGGAAAGGTTGAAAGTCTCAGAAAAGAAAAAAAAACAGTTATATAAAAAGAACCAAATGGTTATTTTATAACTGAAAAATTCAATCATCAAAATTAAAAACCCACTGAATGGGTGCAATAACAGAATAGAGGTAACAGAAGG
This sequence comes from Dasypus novemcinctus, assembly GCF_030445035.2. Lineage (NCBI taxonomy): Eukaryota > Metazoa > Chordata > Mammalia > Cingulata > Dasypodidae > Dasypus > Dasypus novemcinctus. The sequence continues at coordinate 8,971,927 of NC_080687.1, read as the reverse complement.
AAGAGGGAATGAATTTGAAGTTAGATCAAAAGAAATTATCCAAATTAAACAGGAAAGTGAATAAAGATTGAAAATAAAATGGACAGCACCTCAGGGTCCTGTAGAACACTGCTAAGATGTCTGACTTTTGTGACTTCAGAGTCCAGAATGACAGAAAAAGCATATGGTGTAAAAACTATTTGAAAAATAAAGATGGTAACTTCCCAAGTTTGGCAAAAAGCATAAACCTACAGACTTAACCAGAGCTAACTCCAAAAAAGATAAACCAAATAAATTCACACCCAGACACATCATAATAAAATTGTTGAAAACTATAGACAGAGTAAAAACCATGAACATAATCAGAGAAAAATGACACATTATTTATAGGGCAACAGCAAAAACGACTATGAATTTCTCATCTGCTTCAGCTGAAACAATTAGAGGCCAGAAGACATTGGAAAGACAGTTTTAAAGTGTTGAAAGAAAAATATATATAATATAGGTTTCTATATTCTGAGAAGGGAAGGTGAAATAAAAAACATTCTCAGACAAATAAAAGTAAGAATTTGTTGGCAGTAGACATGTTCTAGAAGAAAGAATTGCTTGAGGAAGTTCTTCAGGCAAAAGGAAAATGATACTAGAAGGAAAGCAACATAAAAGATAAGTATCTTGATAAATACAAAAGAGTATGCTCTTAGGTTCTTTAAAATAACTTTTTAGTGAAAGCAAAAGTTATAATATTCATTAATGGAGTTTTCAAAATATGTCAATGTAACATACAACTACAATATAAAGTAGGGAGGATGAAGATTAGGTTTCTACATTCTATGGTGGTAAAGCTTCTACATTCCACCCAAAATGGCAAAATATCAATTCTAGGTAGACTGTGGAGAGTTAAGTATGTGTATCTTAGCCCCTAGAGCAACCACTAAAAATCCTATATAAAGAGATGTAGTCAAAATCATAATAGATAAATTAAAATAGAATATCAAAAATTGTTCACATAACCCAAAACAAGGCAAGAAAGGAGAAGGTGAAAAATGAAAAACTGAGGAAACAACTGAAAACAAATAATAAAATGGCAGTCCTACATCTAAACATATCAATGATATATTAAATGTAAATGATCTAGGCAAACCAATTAAATGGAAAGGTATAAGGAAACTGACTCCAAAAATAATGATATATGTAGGCTAAAGGCAAAAGGATAGAAAAAGATAGACCATGCAAAATTTATTCAAAAGAAAACTAGAGCAGCTATAATAATATGAGTCAAAGTAGACTTCGGAGCAAAGAAATCTACCAGGGACAGAGAGATATTATTCAATGATAAAAGGGTCAATTCATCAAGAAAACATTACAATGCTAAATGTGTATGCATCTAACAACAGAACTTAAAATTATATGATGCAAAAACTGCCAAAACTGAAAGGGGAAAGAGATGAATCCACAGTTATAGAAGGAGATATTAACATTACTTTCTTGGTAATGAATGGAACTAGTTGACAGAAAATCAGGGGAAAGAAAAAACACAGAAAAACCGAACACCACTATCAACTGACTGAATAGAATGACTTATAAAACACTACGCAAAACAGCAAAATAAATATTTAAATGCACGTAAAACATTTGCCAAAAGAGACCATGTCCTGGGTCATAATACAAACCTTAGCAAATTTAAAAGAATCGAACTCATATCAAGTATCTTCTCTGACAAAAAAGAAATTAAACTAGAAATCAGTAACAGAAAGATAACAGGAAAATCACCACTTAGCAATTAAACAATCAAGAGGCAGTCTCAAAGGAAATTACAATATATTTTGTAAAATGAAAGTACAGCACATCAGAAATTGTATAATGTACCTAACATAGTGCTTAGAGGGATAGGTATAGCACTAAGAACTTATAACAGGGAAGGAGGAAGTTCTCAAATCAATAATCTAAGTTCCCACTTTAAGAAACTAGAATAAGAAGAACCAAATAAACCCAAAGCAAAATGGAATGAAATAATAAAGAAACAGAAATTTTAAAAATCTTTCTGAAAGAAGAAAACAATAGAGGGAAGCGGATTTGGCTCAACTGATAGAGCATCCGCCTACCATATGGGAGGTCCAGAGTTCAAACCCAGGGCCTCCTGATCCATGTGGTGAGCTGGTCCACGCACAGTGTTGATGCATGCAAGAAGTGCCCTGCCACGCAGGGGTGTCCCCTGTGTAGGGGAGGCCCACAGGCAAGGAGTGCACCCTGCAAGGAGAGCCGCCCCATGCGAAAAAAAAATGCAGCCTGCCCAGGAATGGCACCGCACACATGGAGAGCTGATGCAGCAAGATGATACAACAAAAAGAGACACAGATTCCTGATGCTGCTGACAAGAATGCAAGCGGACACAGAAGAACACATGGCGAATGGACACAGAGAGCAGACAACTGGGGGGCAGGGGGGACCGGTGAAGGGGAGAGAAATAAATAAAAAATAAATCTTTGGAAAAAAAAAGAAAAGTTTACAAAACACACACACACGTACACAAAGAACACCCAAGACAGACCTACACATCTCACCTCCTCTTCAATTCAAGCTCCTCCAGTCCCAGGATACAAGTCAAACCTCTCTTGAATAATTTCCAATACGTACCTTACCCTCTACATGCAACCGAAGCTATGCAGTGGACAAGGTCTCTGAAGACCCACCCATTTCAAGTCTGATGAGCCTTTCCTCTCTCTCCTCCCCACTGCCCTTTATTCTGAGGAGTAGACTTTTGTGTCCATGCATGGCTATGGGCTTGCAGTTTTATTGCTCCTTAACCTCATCATACCCAGCAAGCTATTAAAATGTAGCATGCATCGCATACTGCATAGCATATGCATTCAATTCCACATAGTTTATTCCAGAGTATGCCAAGCATACATTGAACCATTAGATAATTACAGAGTAGCAGGGCTAGAATTCAAGGTCGCACTACAGGCAGAATGCTGGCTACAATCTATGGCAAGCAGGAACAAAGAGCAAATGCACAGCTTGTCTTATTTATATTGCAAAGACACTCTCCTTTTAGCAAACATGTTTATATCTTGTTTACTTACCCTTAGTGGCAATTGACAAACACAACTATTTCGACTTTACAAGCACGATTACATTTTCACAGAAAGGTCAAGCTCAGTCATAGTTTTGTGTGGTACCACCCGCGGTGGTGGCAGAAAGTGTGACTTTAACATTTAATAGAGAAGGGGAGCTAATTAATTAATGACTCTTATTCCATATTTCTGACATTAATTGGAAATCTTTGCTTAAAATCCAATAATTTTGAGACAATTAGGGAAATTTGAACATGGAAATTAGATAGCATTAAAGAACTGTTGCTAATTTTGTTACATATGATAATGAAACTGTGGTTATGAAAGACAATGGAGAAACAAACTATTTAGAAGTGAAGAAGAGAAAGGAGAGGATGAGCACAAAAGAAAGGAAGACGAAGCAAGCAGAGCAAAACCCTACCTTCAATTGGGGTTCATTATACTATGTGTCTGCTTTTGTGTATGTTGGAAAATCTTCATTAAAAAAGTGTTTTTAAAAAGTGTATTGGCAAACATTGGCTGAATACCTAAAACGGAGTCAGTTAGTTGCCTATCACCAAGGTTTGTGGGGCTTTTACGATTTAGAGAGCCCTTTTAAGAAAAATTAGGGAGACACAATTCTCCTGGAGGGCGTGTGCTGGTGAGAGGTGCCGAAGCTAAGTGTCATCGGCCTCATGGTAAATCCATCTGTCTGCCGTGGGTTTGGGAGGTGTTTTTTTGTTTGTTTTTTTTTGGCAGGCCCAATGATTTTTCTTCTTTTAGTCTTTTTTTTTTTTTAAACTTTTGATCATGAACATTTTAAACATAAGCAAAACTTACCTAATAAAAGAAAAAGTGTTTTTAAAAACGATGTTTTCAGATAACATGTGCCCTAACAGAACGAGGGTGGGCCTTAATCCAACACGGCTGATGTCCTCCTACGCAAAGGACGCAAAACAGAGACGCTGCAGGGAGCAGGCGGAAGCAGGAAGCCAACAACCCAGAAGGAAGCCAACAACCCAGAAGAGAAGGGAGAAGACGCTGCCACCACATGGCCATGTGACAGGAAAGCCAAGAACCCCAAGATGGCCCACCAGCCAGACGATACCAACCCCTGGGGAATCACACCTTCTAGTGTCTGCAGCCATGAGCCAATAAATTCCTGCTGTGAAGCCAAAAAAGCTAAAACAAGAACAGACATTTTGACAGGGACAAAGGAAGAAAGTACTATGGCACATAAAGATATCATCAGATACCTTCATTTTTTAAGTCTCAACCTCAGATGTTCTGCTCTGTTCATTTGTTTGCTCATTGATTCTTTTTTTTTTTAAAGATTTATTTATTTATTTATTTCTCTCCCCTCTCCCCCACCCCCCCCACCCCGGTTGTCTGTTCTTTGTGTCTATTTGCTGTGTCTTCTTCTTTGTCCACTTCTGTTGTTGTCAGTGGCACGGGAATGTCTGTTTCTTTTTGTTGCGTCATCTTGTTGTGTCAGCTCTCCATGTGTATGGCACCATTCCTGGACAGGCTGTACTTTCTTTCCCGCTGGGCGGCTCTCCTTACGGGGTGCACTCCTTGCACGTGGGGCTCCCCTATGCGGGGGACACCCCTGCGTGGCACGGCACTCCTTGTGCGCATCAGCACTGCGCATGGGCCAGCTCCACACGGGTCAAGGAGGCCCTGGGTTTGAACTGCAGACCTCCCATGTGGTAGACAGACACCCTAACTACTGCGCCAAGTATGCCGCCTCATTGATTCTTTAGTAAACACTTAAATAATTTATTGTTTGCATGATTACCAAGTGAAAAAACTGCTTACTTAAGCAAACAAACAAACCGCAAACAAACCATAAGCTAAATTTAAAGAGATGAAGATGATGAACCTGTCACCCATCTTCAAGAAGGATCAGTCCTTAGCTAGTCTCATTTCATCCAAAGCTCCACCCACTCTCCTCCACACATACTGGGTTGTTGTTTTTTTAAGATATTTAGATTACATAAAATGTTACATTAAAAAAATAAGGATTTCCTTATGCCCCACTCCCCACACTTCCCACTTTTCTCCACATTAACAACATCTTTCATTAGTGTGGTACATTCATTGTCATTGATAAACACATTTTGGAGCATTGCCACTAAGCATGGATTATAGTTTACATTGTAGTTTACACTCTCTCCCACTCAATTCTGTAGGTTATGGCAGGATATATAGTTGCCTGTATCTGTCATTGCAATGTCATTCAGGGCAATTCCAAGTCCTGAAAATGCCCCCATATTACACCTCCTTTTCCCCTCTCTCTGCCTTCAGCACCTCCAGTGGCCACTGTCTCCATATCAATGATACAATTTCTCCCATTGCTAGAATCACAGTAAGTCTATAGTAGAATACCACTAAGTCCACTCTAGTCTATATTTTATTCCCCAATCTTGAGGATTCTGGGATAGTGATGCCCACTTCACCTCTAATTGAGAGGGGGCTTTGATCCCATATGGCTGATGAATGAGACTCTCTTGCTTGCAGTTGTAGACTCTCTCGGTTCCTTGGTATGGTGGTTGTCCATCCTCACCTCTTGGATAGTTGTCCTGGGTGAGTCCAATGAACTGGAAAGTAGATGTCGCAACTCTGCTGAGGCTCAGGGCCCAGCTGGCACATGAACAGCCCAGAAATTCAAGTCTCTTGGATGCACACCTACCAACTCCAGCACCAACTATAAGTTCAAATAAAAGAGACAGAAGAGGCATGTGTAGTGAAGTCACATCTGAGTCCAACTCTGTCACACTCGGGAGCACAAACTCTAAAGTAAGGCCCACTGGCAAGGCATCAAATTCTGGAGCTATCTGCCATGACGTAGGAACTGGATGTCTCCAGAGCCCTCAGGAACCCCACTATTTGGTGGATAGTATCTACTTTGGCAGTCTCTCGGATCCTGCTGAGATGTGCATAAGTATTACCTCCCTGATGACCTCCCAACTCACTTTGAAGTCTCTCAGCCATAAAACTCATTTGTCTTTACCTTTTCCCCCTTTTATTCAAAATATTTTTCCAGTTGCATCACCAGCTGGTGCAATTGGTTAGTAATCCCTCAGTGCCAGGGAGCCTTACCCTGGGAGTCATGTCCCATGCTGCGGAGAAGGTAATGCATTTATACGCTGAGTTTGGTTTAGAGAGAGGGCACATTTGAGCAACATGGAGGCTCTCAGGACATAACTCTTAGGCACCCTAAAACACTAGGTTAAGTTGCAATTTCAAGAGTGAAGGTTCATAAGCATAGTCATCAATATCAAAGGTCCATCAGTGAACCATCCTTCTTCACCAGTCATTGCCCCTGTGCTTGGGGAATTGTTGCTGTTCCATTAGAGAATGTGGCAGAGCTCCCCAGGATGGGACTCAATATTCTTTTGCCGTTGTGTGAATCTCTACCCACTGTGGCAATGCCCCATGAACATTTGAACACATTAGTATACCTCATATGTATGCCCAGGTGAACTTCCTCTCATGCATCCCCCATCACTGATACCTCACACCAATGATCCTCCCCTGCCATAGTTGTAATCCTTCTGTGATCCAAAAGTTCTTCCAGAATGAAGTCAAGGATATTGCAAAATTCAATTAATAGGAAAATCAGATAGTAAAGATAGGTTTAAACATAAGAAGTAAAATACATAGTAATTTAGAAAATCTAAAACTAGAATAAAACTTTTAAAAATTGGGATATTAAAAAAATAATGAGGGAAACAGATGTGGCTCAACCAGTGGGCTCCCATCTACCATATAGAAGGTCCAGGGTTCGATGTCCAGGGCCTCCTGGGGAGGGCAAGCTGGCCCATGCAGCGAGCTGGCCCACGCAGAGTGCCGGCCCATGCAGGAATGCCACTCCATGCAGGAGTGCTGCCGTGCGTGGGAATTCTGCCCAGTGCGGGAAAGCTGCCCTGTGCAGGAGTGCTGGCCAAGGTAGAGAGCTGGTGCAGCATGATGATGCAACAAGAGACACAGAGGAGAGAAAATAAGAAGACATAGCAGAACAGGGAGCTGAGGTGGCACAAGAGAGTAATCACCTCTCTCCCACTCCGGAAGGTCCAAGGATTGGTTCCCAGAGCTGCCTAATGAGAATACACACAGACACAGAAGAACACACAGCAAATGGAAACAGAGAGCAGACAATAGGGGGAATGGGGTTGGGGGTGGGGAGAAATAAATAAAAATAAATCTTAAAAAAAGAAAAAGAATTTTAAAACTTTTTTGACGTTTTACCTTTCATCACTGTAATAACTGTTGTTCTGTATATATAGTGGCAATTTCTCCCATTTCTTCCCCAGTGTCTTACTTTATTTCATTTTGTCTTCGAAGAAGTTTTAGGTCACAGTAAAGTCACATGCAGAATATAGGGGACTCCCATATACCCAACATCCTCCCCCTTCCCATTTTAATAACCTTTTTACATGTGGATGGTACATTTGTTACAGCTGATATACAAATATTGGAGCATAGCTACTAACCATGGTCAATTGTTTACATTATGGCTTACATTTTAGACCATACGCTTTTATAAATTTTTGATGAAATTTAACATGGCCTGTATCCACCATTGCAAGATCATGCAGAACCCTTCCACTGCCCCCTAAACACCCCTCTCTTCCACCTATTCTATTTCTCCCTCCCCCTTCCCTTGGGGCCTACAGCAACCACCGGGTTTCATTCCTTAGGACAAGATTCATAGAGATTTGCAACAAGGCTGAGGGCTTGACACACTGCTCTGTCCTCCCCTAACAGGAACCGCCCATGCTCGAGGGAGAACCCCTCCCCTCTGTTTGAGAACATATCGGCCTTCCCAGATGGGAGTTCAACTCCTTCCCACTCCTTCTGTGGGTCTCCACCCACTGATAAAACACAAAAGACAAAACGATCACTCGCACAGTGTCTAGAAGACTGCCCCAGGGGCACCCTGTCCCAAATGCCCCCCATCCAACAACTTAAACCAGTAGCCCTTCCTAGTCGTATTGCCAAAAGAGCTTTCTCAACGTTGTAGTATCAGCCCATACCCGCCAATCCCCAGGGTTCACCTGCTCCCTCCCAGTTCCTGGACCGCCCAACCCATCCTCCCCATCAAGCTTGCACCACCCAACCAGTAGTACCCGTATACCCGTCATATTCCTTCACTGCACAACGACTCACGTCCACTTTATCACAGACTTCGCCCATGTGGGCATTGGCCCACAACCAACTTCTCCCTTCCCTGTAAGCCTATCTTCCAGACTCTAGCTCTCTGAGTCAGCTCAATTTGCTTAATTCATATCAGAGAGGTCATATTTATTTGTCCTTCAATGCCTGGCTTGCTTCACTCAACATAAGGTCCTTAAGATTCATCACACTGGGCTATTTTGAAGCAAATCCCTAATAGCATATTATTTCATCTCTAAAACATTTTAGTATTATCTCTAAAAAACAAGGATTCTATTAAAAAACATCACCACAATACCATTACCACACCTGAAAATTCCTAATAATTCCCTGATCTGGTATCAAGGTTCAAATTTCTCTGTCACAAAAGCTTTTTACTGTTTGTTTGAACCAGGAACCAAATAAGATATACATTGCAACTGGTTGATGGGTCTCATAAGTTCGTTTTAGTCTAAAAGTTTCCCTTCCAATTTTATTTATTTTCCTTGCTATCTATTTCTTAAAGAAACTGGGTCATTTTGTCCCGTAGGGTTTCCCACGTGTGGGTCTTGCAATTTGCCCTCCTGTGGAACGTGTCCCCGCGTCCCAGGGGCCCTCCAGGAAGTCTGCAGTTGTATCTAGAAGCTCCATCAGCTTTTGATTCGTTTTTTGGGGACAAGAATTCTTACAGGTGACTGCTCTGTAAGGAGACCCAAGCCCACGTGCGTCTTTCTCTTCGCCCTGTTTGCAGCGTTGCGTGTGTTGCTCCGTTTCAGTCGCGGTGCCTTCCAGCAGGCGAGGGCCCCGTTCCGGGGAGGCGCCCCCTTCTAGCCCGCGGGTCCCTGCCTTGCCCCTGCAGACTCTGCAGCCAAGATAAAAGTTTACGGTGTGCTTGGAGACCCGAGGCATAAACACACAAAAATACTGAAAGAGGTCATAAAGCCGAGCAAGCAACCTCGGCAGCGAGGCCTCGGGGAGCCCGGGGAGGAAGGGGCAGATCCGCTGGGGAGGTCGCGGACAGGCTGCAGGGCGGGCCCGGCTCCCCCCGCGACGGGCACAGCGCCCCGACGTCCGCGCTGCGCCCCCGCTCCAGACCGGCGCCCCCCCAGGGCTCCCAGTGGCAGACCCCTCCCTTCTTCCCCGCGTTGGGGGAACGACGGCTTCTGACCCCCTCTGGACGACCTGCCCCTTGTGGTGTAAACACAAGTTCCAACTTGGGTTCCAAAGTGCGGATGTGGGGGGGCCGCTTTCCCTGCGGCCGGAGGGGGGGAGGGGGCAGGGCGCAGCTTCCGCGGCCAGGCTCCTGGGACGCCTAGCACCACCCACACTTGCCGTCTTCCCTCCTTCCCTCGGGGCACGACCCGGTTTTGTTCCGCTGGCAGGCGCCCCCCAGCGCCCCAGGCCCCGGCTCCCTCCCGCGAGGAGCGCCCCCGCACCGTCTGCTCCGGCTCCGCCCCCCCCGCACGGCTTAAAGCCGCTGGGAGTTTCTGGGGAAGTTTTTGTTTTCCGAGTGGAAGGGACAGCGGCCACCCTGCAACCTCAAGGAGACACGCGTGAAGGTGGCGCCTCACTCTGGGGGCCACACAGCAGGGAGGCATCGCAGCCCGGCGTCTACAGCTCTCCCCGAAACGCCTCCCTCTGGGCTCCCAAGAAGCGTGAGAAGCAGAAAGCCTTTCTAGGGGAGACCACCAGGTTTATATACACATACAACCCACACAAAGCCCTAATGACATCGGACAGTCCTACACAACCCTGACGCCATCGGACAGTCCTATACAGTCCTAATGCCATCGGACAGTCCTACACAACCCTAATGCCATTGGACAGTCCTACACAGCCCTAATGCCATTGGACAGTCCTATACAGCCCTAATGCCACCGGACAGTCCTACACAACCCTGATGCCATCAGACAGTCCTACACAGCCCTAATGCCATCGGACAGTCATTTCTATGGCAATTCTACTGAGCCTTAAGGGACTGTGGCTCAGGGAGGTTAAGAAACACATGGTCAAGTTTGCACAACTGGACTAGGGCAGGGCTGGGGTTCAAGGCCCTCTCCCCATCCTTCCTCCCCACCCCTCGATTACAAAACCCACGTGCTGCTTCCTGGTCCCTGCTACGCCTCCTTGGACAAGTCAGGGGGCTCTCTCGGTATCAGAAAGCCAGGCGGGCGGGCGGTTTTCTCCTGGTGCCAGTTCTCTGTCCACTTACCGGGCTACCGGCTTCTGCCAGGGAGGGCACAGCTGCTGGCAAGGCGGGCAGTGACCTTTCCTTTCCAGGCCGGGCCTCCTGAAATGGACAGTGTCGGAGGCTGGAAACCCCTTCTCCCCTCAAAGGCCTCCTCTACCTGCCCTTTTCCCCGCACAGCCCGTAGTCAGCCTTGGGAGCACATGGATACCAGAACATTCCTCCTGAGACAGAACTCTCTTGCCCAGTGGTTCCCCACAGTGCGTTCCATACAACTCCAGTCCTGAGGGGAGTTACTATGGATGACTGGATTGAATTAAGGCTAAGAGGCACAACCTTTACATATTAACACCTCTGAAATCAGGATGCACGCCATAAACATTGCCATCTTTGCTTCATTGGAATGTGGCCCTTGAGGGTAAAAGGATTCCAATGTCAAATAAGTTTGGAAAATAATAGAATAAACTAAGTTAAATAGGGAAGCAGACGTGGGTCAAGAGATTGAGCCCCCGCCTACCACACAGCAGGTCCATGGTTCAGTTCCCAGTGCCTCCTGAAGAAGACATCAAGCTGGCATGACAGGCAGGCAGAGTAAGCTGACAAAACAAGACAACCCAAAAAGAGACACAAGAGGAAAAAAAAAGAGACACAACAAAGCAGGGAGCAGAGCTTCCCAGTGCCTCCTGAAGAAGACAAGCAAGACAGCAAGCTGACATGACGGGCAGTTGCAACAGGCTGACGCAACAATATGATGCAACAAGAGACACAAGAAGAAAAACATAATGAGAAACACAGCAAAGCAGGGAACGGAGGCAGCTTAAGTGATTAGGCACCTCCCTTGCACATCTGCATCTTGGGTTCAGTTCCTGGTGCCTCCTAAAGAAACAAAAAGAAGATAAATAAACACAGCAAGTGTAAACAACACAAGGGGGTGGGGAGAAATAAATAAATCTTAAAAAAAAAAAACCCTCCAGGGAATGTATACAGGGTACATAAAAATATTTGGATATTTTCAAAGTGGTTACAGTTAAAAATGACAACTGAGGGAGTGCTGAGTTCCTAGCCAGGGGAGCCCTATCACATTCCCCAATGGAAAAGCAACAATTCCCCAAGTGCAGTGGCAAAGACCAATAAAGGATGGTCCAACAATGAGCCCTTAATACTGATGACTATGCTTAAGAGCCTGTGTGCCTGAAATATGAACTAGGCCTAGAGGTGCAGAGTGCCTAAGAGTTACCTCCTGAGAGTGTCCATGTTGCTCAAATGTGGCCACTCTCTAAGCCAAACTCAGCATGTAAATGCATTACCTTCCTGCCCAGTATGGGACATGACTCCCTGGGATGAGCCTCCCTGGTGCCAAGGGATTACTACCAAGCACCAGCTGATGATGTAACTAGAAAAAGACTTTGAATAAAAGGGTCAACTCAGACCAGCAGAATATCTCAGCCTACATGTAATATCAGGTGTTAAAAACTGCTTTTTGACCTTGAATAAAAGGGGGAAATGGAAAGGACAAATGAGTTTATATGGCTATGAGACTCCAAAAAAGAGTCGGGAGGTCATCAGAGGGGTCATGCTTGTGCACACCTCAGCAGGGTCCCAGAGACAGCCAAAGTAGATACAACCCCAGGTACTGGTTCTCCAGAGGGCTACAGATACCCACAGGTTCTATGGTCATGGCAGATGGCTCTGGAGTTCTGTGCCATGTCAGTTGGCCCTACTTGGAGTTTGTGTTCCTGAGTGTGATGGAGTGACCTTTCTACAGACGCCTCTTCTATTACTTTTACCAGACCTGTGGTTGGTGCTGGGGTTGGTGTATACTCAGGAGACCTGAATCTCTGGACTGTCCATGTGACAGTCAGGCCCTGAGCCTCAGCAGACTTGCAACTCCTACCTTCTGGTTTATTGGACTTACCCCAGCCAGCTAGCAGGGAGGTGAAGAAGGTCAACCACCACACCAGGGAACCAAGAGTGCCTACAACTGCAAGCAGGAGAATTGTATCCATCATCCATGCGGAATCCAAGCCCCCTCTCAATATAGAGGTGGAGTGGACATAATCATCCCAGGGTCCACAGGATGAAGGAATAGAGTATGAATTAAAGTGGACTTACTGATATTCTACTATGGAACTGTTGTGATTAGTAATGGAAGAAATTGTAGCATGGATGTGGAGAAAGTGGCCACGGTAGCTGCTGAGGGTAGGGAGAGGGAAGAAGAGATATGATGTGGGGGCATTTTCAGACTTGGAGTTGTCCTGGGTGGTACTGCAGGAACAGATGCTGGACATTGTATGTCCTGCCATGGCCCACTGGGTGGACTGGAGGAGAGTGCAAACTACAATGTAAACCACTATCCATGTGGTGCAGCAGTGCTCCAAAATGTATTCACCAAATGCAGTGCATGTCCCACGATGATGAAAGAGGTTGTTGATGTGGGAGGAGTGGGGTGAGGGGGGTGGGTGGGTATATGGGAACCTCATATTCTTTGAATGTAACATTTTTTTTAAAAAAAGAAAAAAAAATTTTAATCCCCTTAAAAAAAATAAAGTTATATGAAAAATTAAATTCAGATCTTCTCAGAGCCTTTTACACCCTAAAGTGCATCTCCAAAAGATTTCTTAAAATTTCTTATAATCCCGATTAGTTGACCAGCTTTGCCAAACAACTCTCCTCTGGAAGAGACCTCTGAGAAAGCGTCCAGAAGTCCTAACAGCAGTGAAGCTGGCCAGTCTGGAGCACGGCCCTCTGGTGGGAAGGTGAGAGGGCTCCCAGAGGCACTGGAAAGCAGAAGAAAACCTGCAGGGGGAGTATGGAAAGTGGAGGAAGCGAACTTTCACCTCCTTGGCTCTTCTTATTGACAGTCCAAAGGGAAAAGGGTACCGCTACTGTCACACCTCTTTAAAGCTGCCCCCAGCACCTTAGACATCACTGGTCTGTCTCTGAGATACTCCTAATGTGGCCTCTATAATGCCAAGGCACTGGGGAAAGGGAGGGGGCCCAAAGTCATAGATGATTTTTAGTATTTCTTAAATTCCAAGGTGATTCCAATATGCAGACAGTAGAGCCGGGGTTTTAAGGAGCAGACTTGAATTAGTGCTTCAGCTGCGACAGCTGGTAGAAGACGTATTCCACTGCTGTGTTAATCCAAGTCCTCGTGAAGAAGGAAAAAAGGATGGTGATTGTGGGGATGGAAACAGAAGATGGGTGAAGAGATACTTTAGGGAAAGAATCCCCAGGGAGGGGTTTAAAAATAGTGCGGGTTTTGAGAAGATTGCAAGGATGATGTAACACTGTTCAGTAGAGGACAGGCAGGGGTTGGTGTAGGGTGGGGGGGAGATAATTATTTGAGTTTACATGTCGGGCTATAGCTCAAGAAATGACATCCATCACAAGCAAAGAGATAGAATCAGTCATTAAAAATCTCCCAACTAAGAAGAGCCCAGGGCCAGATGGCTTCACAGGTGAATTCTACAAAACATTCCGGAAAGAACTAACAACAATCCTGTTGAAACTATTCCAAAAAATCGAAACAGAAGGAACACTGCCTAATTCCTTCTATGATGCCAACATTACCCTAGTACCAAAGCCAAACAAAGAGACACCACAAGAAAGGAAAATTACAGACCAATTTCTCTAATGAACCTAGATGCAAAAATACTTAACAAAATACTTGCTAATCGTATTCAACAACACATTAAACGAATTATACACCATGACCAAGTGGGATTTATTCCAAGTATGCAAGGATGGTTCAACATAAGAAAATCAATCAATGTAATACACCATATAAACAGATTGAGAGAAAAAAACCACATGATTATATCTATAGATGCAGAAAAAGCATTTGACAAAATACAGCACCCCTTCCTGATAAAAACACTCCAAAAGATCGGAATACAAGGAAACTTTTTGAACATGATAAAGAGTATATATGAAAAACCTAAAGCCAACATTGTTTACAATGGCGAAATCCTGAAATCCTTCCCTCTAAACTCAGGAACAAGACAAGGATGCCCATTGTCTCCGCTCCTATTTAACGTTGTCTTGGAAGTACTTGCTCAAGCACTGAGACAAGAACCAGATATAAAAGGCATTCAAATTGGAAGGAAGAAGTCAAAATTTCATTATTTGCAGATGACATGATCCTATATATAGAAAACCCTGAGAGATCTACAACAAAGCTCCTAGAACTCATAAATGAGTTTAGCAAAGTCGCAGGTTATAAGATCAATGCGCAAAAATCAGTAGCATTTCTGTACACCAATAATGAGCAAGATCAGGAGGAAATCAAGAAACAAATACCATTCACAATAGTAAATAAAAAAATCAAATACTTAGGAATAAATTTAACTAAAGAGGTAAAAAACTTATACATCGAGAACTATACAAGATTGTTCAAGGAAATCAAAGAAGACCTAAATAAATGGAAGAATATTCCCTGTTCATGGATTAGGAGGACTGAATATTATTAAGATGTCTATCCTACCAAAACTGATCTACACATTCAATGCAATCCCAATAAAAATCAACACAGCCTTCTTTAAGGAACTAGAAAAACTAACTATGAAATTTATTTGGAATAAAAAGAGGCCCCGAATAGCCAAAGACTTATTGAAAAAGAAAAACGAAATAGGAGGAATCACACTTCCTGACTTCAAAACATACTACAAAGCTACAGTAGTGAAAACAGCATGGTACTGGCATAAGGAGAGACACACAGACAAATGGAATCGAATTGAAAGTTCAGATATAGAACCTCATGTATATAGCCATATAATATTCGATAAAGCCACCAAACCCTCTCAACTGGGAGAGAATGGCCTATTCAACAAATGGTGCCTGGAGAACTGGATAGCCATATGTAGAAGAATGAAAGAGGATTACCATCTCACACCTTATACAAAGATCAACTCAAGATGGATCAAAGACCTAAATATAAGAGCCAAGACCATAAAGACCTTAGAAAGCAGTGTAGGGAAACATCTACAGGACCTTGTAATAGGAAATGGCTTCATGAATATCACACCAAAAGCACGAGCAGCAAAAGAACAAATAGATAAATGGGACTACCTCAAAATTAAAGCCTTCTGCACCTCAAAGGAGTTTGTCAAGAAAGTAAAAAGGGAACCCACACAATGGGAGAAAATATTTGGCAACCATATATCTGATAAGAGACTTATAACTTGCATATATAAAGAACTCATAGATCTCGAAAACAAAAAGATAAACAACCCATTTAAAAAATGGGAAAAAGATTTAAACAGACACTTCTCCAAAGAAGAAATACAAATGGCTAAAAAGCACATGAAAAAATGCTCCAAATCTCTAGCTATCAGGGAAATGCAAATCAAAACTACAATGAGATACCATCTTACTCCCATAAGATTGGCAGCCATGAAAAAAACAGTAGAATACAAATGCTGGAGAGGATGTGAAGAAAGGGGAACACTCATCCATTGCTGGTGGGAATGCAGAAGGATCCAACCATTCTGGAGGACAGTTTGGCAGTTTCTCAAAAAATTATCCATAGATTTGCCATATGACCCAGCAATACCACTGCTGGGTATATACCCATCAGATCTGAAAACAAGGACACAAACCGATATATGTACACCAATGTTCATAGCAGCATTGTTCACTATCGCCTAAAGTTGGAATCAATCCAAATGTCCATCAACAGATGAGTAGATCAATAAAATGTGGTATATACACACAATGGAATACTACTCAGCTGTAAGAACCAATACACTACAATCGCATGTGATAACATGGATGAACCTTGAGAATCTTATGTTGAGTGAAGCAACCCAGGCATTGAAGGACAAATACTATATGACCTCAATGATATGAAATAAGTTAACTGCCTCAGAGAGCTAGAGTCTGGAAAAGTGGCTTACTGGAAATCGGGGGGTGGAGGAAGGATGTGAGTTAATGTCTGCAGGGGTGGAATCTGTGATGAGCTGGCGGTAAGTATGAGCACAAAGAAGGGACAAAATGGGGGCAAGGGGTTACCTTCGGGGTGGGGTTTTCTGGGTTTGAGGGGGGCTGGGGATGGGAAGAGGGGTAATATGGTCCAAGAAATAGGTGGGAGGGAGGGGCAACATACAAACATGGGAGAGTGTCAGAAGTTCGTTGAGAACTAAATGTTGAGTAAAACGTATCAAAGTATAAGTAGGAGGGTTACCTGGTTAGGACGCTCAGGGGTTATGGTCTGATGCGGGACGGACTCCGGAGGGAATAGCTGAAGGCTCATTTTGCCAAGGTGGGTTCTACCATTGGGTGGGGTGGACCCATATCCTGGGGAAGACTAATGCCATCGAATAGAGAGAACTGTATCTCTCGTGAGAAAGGACGGCTCCCAGGGCATTAGATTGGCAGGCGTTGTGGGCCCTAAGGGGAGGGGAAAATGGATGTGCAATGGATGGAACAAAGGTAAATAAGGGGGCAAAAGAGGAGTTATGTGAGAGTACACGAGGATGAATATAAAACAGCTAATATTACACCAAAAACATATAGGGGACGACAGACTAATAATGAAATCCATAAGACAAAACATAGGATAACTAAAAAATTTAGAAAACTGTACAACCTAAAGTATGGACCACATAGTAAGCACAAATGTTACCTTGTTTGAAAACTATAGTTTCGGAATCTGTACATCAGTTTCAGGAAATATGATATGAATAAGTTAAAAGATTATTGCTGTGGAAGGGAAAAGGTTTTATGGTGGATCTGGGGAAATACTGTATATTGTATATATGAATTTCGGTGATCTAAGACTCTTCTGAAGCTGACATTATGTTGGGATTCACTTTACGGGAAGTTTTGGATCACAGAGTGGTTCAACAATGGCAGCGGAGGAATACTGATATGGGATGTTATTGACAAGATATATATGGTTGACAGGGAGTTATACAGGGCATATGCCCAGGGTATATGGTAATGTCTATATATACTCATAGTGGAAACAATTAAAAACAACAGCTGGGGGTGTACTGGGCTCCTGGCCGGGGGGTCACTGTTGTGGGCCCTGGGAGAGCAGCGGCAATCCTCCAGGTGCAAACGGCAAGAACCAGGAAGGAAGGAGGGCCCAACAGTGGGCTCTTGATACTAATGGCTACACTTTTGAGCCTATACACCTGCAATAAGAACAAGGCCTAGAGTAGCATTGTGCCTGGGGGTTTCCTCCTGACAGCCTTCATGTTACTCAAATGTGGCCACTCTCACAGCCAAACTCAGCGTGTAGATGTGATGCATTCCCCCCAGCGTGGGACACGACACCCGGGGATGAGCCTCCCTGGCACCGAGGGATCACTACCACATACCAGCTGAAGAAGCAACTAGAAAATGACCTTGAATTAAAGATTCAATGCGGAACAGCAGAATATACCTGTCTACATATAATAACATGACTTCGGGAAGCGGTTTGACCTAATGTAAGGGGGAAATGGAAAGGAGAAATGAGATTATAAGGCTGTGAGTCTCTAAAAAAGAGTCTGGAGGTTGTCAGAAGGAATACCCCTATGTACAACTGAACAGAGTCTAAGAGACAGATAAGGTAGATACAACCCCAGCTATTGGTTCTTTTGAGGGATAAAGAGACCCACGGGTTCTATGGTCATGGCAGAAGGGGTTCACTGCCATGACAGATGGCCCTTCTTTGGAGCTGGTGTTTCTGTGTGATGGAATTGGACTCAGAGGGGATCTCTTTTCACAAGACTTGCATGCTACTTTATTGGAATTGTAGTTGGTGCTGGGTTTAAGATATATGTAGGGGATTTGAATCTCTGGACTGATAATATGACACCCAGGCCCAGAGCCTCAACAGACTTCAGCTCCTACACTTTGATTTATTGGACTTACTCCACTCAGCTAACATGGAGTTGAAGAAGGTCAACCACCACAACATGGAGCCTAGAGTGTCTACAACTAGAAGCGGGAGGAGTGCATCCAGTACCCATGTGGAATCTAAGCCCTCACTTGACATAGGTGTGCAATGGACACAACCAATCCAATGTCCACAGAGAAAATGTGGAATGGGTGTGGGAACAGTAGCCATGGGGGCTGCTGGGTGTGGGGAACGGGAGGAAGAGATGAGATGTGGAGGTGTTTTCGGGACGTGGAGTTGTCCTGGATAGTGCTTCACGGACAATTACGGGACACTGTAGATCCCCCCAGGGCCCACTGGATGGAACATGAGAGAGTCTGGGCTATGATGTGGACCATTGACTATGGGGTGCAGTGATGCTCAGAGATGAACTTACCAGGTGCAATGGATGTGTCATGATGATGGGAGAGAGTGTTGCTGTGGGGGGAGTAGGGGGCGGGGGCGGTGGGGTTGAATGGGACCTCATATTTTTTTTTTAATGTAATTTAAAAAATAAATAAATAAATAATTTAAAAAAATAAAAAATAAAAAAAACAATAAAAAAATGCTTAGATACATTAGAAAATTAATATTGTACATTAAAAACATTTATATGTTAAAAAAAAAAAAAAGAAATGACATCCAAGTGGAAATAGGCCTGGTGCAGCAGGAGGTGGGGGCAGGGACTTGAGGGTAGTAATAAATGCAGAGCCATTTGTACTCTGTCTGGAGCCTTAGGAGTTTAAAGACAGTCTTTACCACAAAGTGGTACTGTTCAGGTTACCATAGTATTTCTACCTGCAAAGAGCCAGTGTGAATGCCAAGGGACGTGATGTTCAAAGTCCAGCCCTGCCGCCTCCCAGTGCCCTTGCCCAGGTCCCCTACCTCAGCTAAAAGGGGCCATCACGCCCCCCTCCTGGGCTGCTGTGAACGTTAAGTGAGAACGTCCACGTGAAGCACCTTCTGAGCGTTTGGGCCCAGCCTTCCACCTCTCTGGCATCCCTTGCCCCACCCATCTCCCGAACAGGCCCTCATACAAGTCCCCTTCGTGTGCAACAAGCAATAAATGTGCACTCACTCCAACGGTGTGTGCAGCTCAAATCTGGGCAGACCAGTTTCATTTTCTTCAATGATAGATGGACACGCAGATAAGGAGCAAGCAGGAGATGTGAGCGGCGCTGGAGCATGACCTTGGATTCCATCTCTGATGACTTAGCATCAGCTAGAAAAGAGGAAATAAGAGAGTCTTTTCTCTCTTAGGCGCAGGCACCAAAAGCTGGATAATCTCATCTCAAGAGGTGGTTTTGGGTGACAGCTGCAACCAGGTAGCATCCTGCCAGGCTCGCGCATGTCTCGGCTGGAGCCCCTGCTGAGCAGCTCTATCCTTGCCCAGGATGTCATTGAGAGCTTCCTAGTCAGGATCACAGGTCACAGCAAGTCGTGAGGCACCAGTCTAAGAGAGCAGGACAGGTCAAAACAGCTGTACCTGACTACAGAAACCGTGCATAACGACGAGCGCAAGGCTCGACAGCACCAAGCAGGGCATTTTTTCAACACCACCAATGTAGAGAAGAGGCTGGTTCACCGGCCCAGCAGCCACTTTCGCCCAGAGAAGCAATGCTGAAGAGGGCCTGAGGGCCACCGCTGGGTTGAACGCGTGACAGAGAACAGGAAAAGGGAAGGAGAAAGAGAGAGAAACGCTTTGCCAGCGCGGTGCTGCTGTTGCTGTGGAATGTGTTTAGACTCGAGGACCGGAGTGAATTGGGTTCAAGTCCACCTGCAGTCAGCACATTTGCCCTGAGCACGCGGTGAGTGCCAGGCACTGAAGTGCTGGGGTAGAGCCGGTCGGGAGAGCCTTGCCGCTCGTCTTGCTCTGCCGAGGGGCCTCTAGTCCGCCCTTAGCCCTCCGCCCTCCCTCGCCTGGCTCTGCTCCTTCCACTACCGAGGCTCTCAGCTGTCACCCACATGCCGATGGCCCGCAACTCGGCTCCCCCCAGGCTTGTCCCCTCACCTTGGCTATCTTAAATCACAAACTTGGTCCACCCAAAATGGAACTATTTTTTTTCACATTTTGTTGTTATATATACAAATAATAAAATTTGCCGTTTTAACCATTTTTAAGTGTGAAATGTAGTGGCATTCCTTACATTCACAATGTTGTGCTCCGTCACCACCACCCATGACCGATACCTTTCATAACGGCGAACAGCGCCTCTGGGCCCAAGAGGCACTCTCGCCCCCATCCCCGTCCCTCTAGCCCTGATGGCCTGTCACCTCCCTTCTGTCTCCACGAATTGGCCCGTTCTAGGTACTTCACGGAAGTGGAATCCTACAATATTTGGCCTTTCATATCTGGTTTATTTCACTTAGCATAACACCGAAAAGGAACTCTTTTTCTTTTTTTTTAAAGATTTATTTATTTATTTAATTCCTCCCCCCCCCCCCCCCCCCCCGTTTGTCTGTTCTTGGTGTCTGTTTGCTGCGTCTTGTTTCTTTGTCCGCTTCTGTTGTCGTCAGCGGCACGGGAAGTGTGGGCGGCGCCATTCCTGGGCAGGCTGCGCTTTCTTTTCACGCTGGGCGGCTTTCCTCACGGGCGCACTCCTTGCGCGTGGGGCTGCCCCACGCGGGGGACACCCTTGCGCGCATCAGCACTGCGCATGGCCAGCTCCACACGGGTCAAGGAGGCCGGGGTTTGAACCGCCGACCTCCCATATGGTAGATGGACGCCCTAACCACTGGGCCAAAGTCCGTTTCCCTGAAAAGGAACTCTTGATCCTTCCGTCTTCCCGCCGGCCCGTCACCCCCAGCCTGTCCCAGCTCCGTACAGCGCACCGAGCACGGCCGCGCTGGAGGAGCTGACCTCGGCTCCCTCCTGCCCGTGTGCCACTGGTTCTAATTCCCCAGAATGAGAATCAAGCCCCGCAGCCAAAAACGGCCAGTCCTGCTTGTGCCACAGCCTAACGGGGCCAGCTTGGGGAAGCCTGCCTCCCGCCCCCGTCCTCCCTGCACACCCCCACCCCACCACCGTGACGTGGCTGAACCAGCCCTCCCAGCCCACCTGTCAAGGAGAAGACCAGGCAAGGACAGCCGGCCTTTGGGCTCGATGGCCTGGCAGTGTTGAGGAGAGGGCCCTGCCTCTCTCCCTGGGGGAGGAGTGAGGATGGATTCCAACACGAGGAGGCCCCAAGACAGGGGTCAGCACGCCTTGTCGTCGAAGGGCCAGATAGTTGTGTCTCTCACAACTACTCAACACTGCCGGACCGTGCAGCCCTCTTGTCGAGGCACGAAGGCAGTGACGGACAACATGGAAACACACGAGAAGGCTGTGCTCCTGTAAAACTTTAACTACCGACATTTGAATGTCATATGATTTTCACAAAGCAGCATTCTTCTTTTGATACATTGTTTTTGTTTTTTTCTCCTCCCCCTCCCCCTCCCTGCTGTTTTTTGCTGTCTGTGTCCATTCACTGTGTGATCTTCTGTATTTATTTCTCTTTCTTGTCTTCTCTTCTCATTTTTCTCCTCTAGGATTCACTTGGATTCAATCCTAGGGACCTCTGATGTGGAGAGAGTTTCCCTGTCATTTGTGCCACCTCAGTTCCTGGTCTCTGCTGTGCTTCACCTTGACTCTCCCCTTCATTTCTCTTTGGTTGCGTCATCATCTTGCTCCATGACTCCCTTGTGCGGGCACTGGCTCACCACGTGGGCACTCGGCTTGCTGTGCGGCCACTCGGCTCACCATGCAGGCACTGGCTCACCACGCAGGCACACTTTCTCTTTTTCTTTTTCACCAGGAGGTCCCAGGGATTGAACCCAGGTCATCCCATATAGTAGGTGGAGGCCCTATCACTTGAGCCACATCCACTTCCCTTGATAAGTTTTTTTCAACCTCTTCAAAATGTGAAAGTCACTCTTATCTCACCAGCTAAATAAAAACAGGCAGTGGGACAGATTTGGCCACTGGGCCACAGTTTGCTGGCTCATGCTCCAAGAAAGTCACTCGCAAACACCGAGGGGGTCCGTCAGAAGGCGAGGAATTGTCCCTCACTCCCCCCGTGGACACCTGCCAACCCGCCCTGGAGAGGAGCAAAGCATGATGGGAGCACAATGGAGGGGCTTGTCCTCTGGAGTCTGGGGACACATGTGAGCATTGAGGCA
Organism: Dasypus novemcinctus; assembly: GCF_030445035.2. Lineage (NCBI taxonomy): Eukaryota > Metazoa > Chordata > Mammalia > Cingulata > Dasypodidae > Dasypus > Dasypus novemcinctus. The sequence goes on along the minus strand of NC_080687.1, from coordinate 8,949,525 downwards.
CCGGCCTCAGGGGTCTTTTTACCTTTTTACCCGCCTCCTACCTGGAGGTTTCTGAAGGCAGGGACCTGGGTGAAATGGCCTGTGGTGGTTTGAAGCTGTATGTGCCCAAAAAACATGTCTTAAACCTAAGGCGCTCCTGTGGGTGTGGCCATTTTAAGGAGGAGTTTGGAGGAGGCTACCTCAGGTAAGGTGTGGCCCACCTCAACCAGGAGGATCTTTTTTTTTCCTCTCCCCTTCCCCTCCCCCGCTGCCCGTTGCCTGCTCTCTGTGTCCATGCGCTGTGTGTTCTTCTGTGTCTGCTTGCATTCTTGTCAGCGGCACTGGGAATCTGTGCCTCTTTTTGTTGCATCATCTTGCTGCGTCAGCTCTCCATGTTTGCAGCCCCCCTCCTGGGCAGACTGCACTTTTATCGCTTGGGGCGGCTCTCCTTACAGGGCGCACTCCTTGCGCGCATCAGCACTGCACGTGGGCCAGCTCCACACGGGTCAGGAGGCCCTGGGTTTGAACCCTGGACCTCCCATGTGGTAGGCGGATGCTCTATCTGTTGAGCCACATCCGCTTCCCACCAGGAGGGTCTAAATCCTCTTACTGGAGTCCTCTATAAGAGAATGAAATTCAGACAGAGAGAGAAAGCCACGGAAGGCAGAAGCTGAAATCAAGGAAACGTGAAGAGAAGGGAGAGACCAGCAGAGGCCCATGTGCCTTGCCAAGTGACAGAAAAGCCAAGAATGGCAGGCAGCCCGTCTTCGGGGAGAAGGTGTTGCCTGAACCTGAGCAGATAAATTCCCCTTGGTCAGCCCGACCCGTTTCGTGGTATTTGCTTTGAGCAGCCCAGGAAACTAAAACACTAAAACTAAAACACAGCTCAGGCAGCAAGAGGAGTAAGAGTCATTTGCACTCAAAATGCTAAAGTTTTGCAAAACTGTTATCCCCTAAACACCCTTTCTCTTTACAGTTGACTTAAGCCGAAGCACACAGCGGCAGGCGACTGCTGGGGTGGTGCGCTCCTGGCGTAGTCTGGGGGTGGGGGCTCATTTGAGACGCTTCCACTACCGTCCGTGTAATGATGTAAAGGGGAGTCACCCAGGTGAAAGACGGGTGAGCGCTGACATTGGTCAACACGGGAGGCCGCAGAGCGTGCGTCCGTGCGGCACGGGCTCGGTGGGACAGCCGCCTGCCTGTTCTTCTGCCAAGTCCAGGCTATGTGAGGAGACAGGTGCACAGAGGGAAGGGGAGAGTGTTACAAGGGGCATCCCTCCATTCCCCTCCCCACAACAGAAACAATGAGGGTGAATGCCCCAAAGTCCCGGGGAACACCGAACACCCAGCAAAAAGAAGCTTCCTGGGGAGCAGGTGTAGCTCAGTGGTTAGCGCCTGCTTCCCATGTACAGTGTCCTGGGTTCAATTTCCTGGTACCTCCTAAAAAAACAAAAAGTTTCCTTTGAAATTGCATCTGCCTCCCTAAGGGATCTACAAAGCCTGAATTCTAATGTGGAAATACCTCCAGTTGTTTGAGCTGCTGTTACTGCTAAAAGAATTTTTTTTATTGTCTTTTTTTTTCAAAAGCTAAACAGATCACACAAAATGTTACATTAGAAAACATAAGACTAAAAGAATTTTTGAAGAGGAAAAAGAAAAAGGTACTGAATATAACCAGCAATTTGTAGAAAAGGACTTGGTAAAAACAAGCTGCTGGTTTTTTTCCCCTTCCGAGGGGTGGTTGTAGCTGGGCAGTCTCCACATCACCTCGGCCTGTGATTGCCGAGGAGGCGCAGACGGGCTTTCTCAGCCCACAGGTTTCTCTGCAGCAGCCGGGCCCTGACTCTGCTCAGTGTCTTTGAGGCAAGCTGCTTTCTCTCTCTGCTTTATCATCCTCACTTACACGGGAGAGTCTGGAAATCCAAACATAATTGGCAAATTTTGTTGATTTTGTAGAGAGCAAAATTTAGCACAGCTTGCTCTTTCTGGGCTGATATCAAAGCACCGGATTGACAAGAGCCAAAATTTAGTTTCTGCTAAAAAATATATACGAACCAATTGCATGACTGATTTTTAAAAATAACACAGGAATAGATACAGTGTAAAAATTTTGTTTACTGAAAATATTTTTCTGATCATCACTTTGTCCTGACCAATTTTATTTCTAAAGTATATAGCAGAAGATTTGTGATTTTGTGATACTTTCCTTGGTCTCTCAGCATCAATCAAGATTTCCAGCTAAGTTACTGAGGCAGGAGAAAGGCTGTTAAACCTTTTCATATAACTGTCCAGCTGAGAAGAGATTCTTTATTATGTTTGGGTATTTTTTTTAGAAGAAATTCTTTATTCACTCACTCCCTTCTGTCCCATTTGCTCTTATTTCCATTAACCAGAAACATATTTGCAAATAATTTTTTAACCTGCTGAAAGAAGCCTCCTCATCACACACACATCTTGCAAATACATTTTTTTTTAAGATTTATTTTATTTCTCTCCCCTTCCCCGCCGTTGTCTGCTCTGTGTCCATTCACTGTGTGTTCTTCTGCTTCTGCTTGCATTATCTGGTGGCACTGGGAAACTGGGTCTCTTTTTTTGTTGTTGTTGCATCATCTTGCTGTGTCAGCTCTCCGTGTGTGCCACTCCTGGGCAGGCTGCGCTTTTTTCACACAGGGCGGCTCTCCTTGCGGGGCGCACTCCTTGCGTGTGGGGCTCCCCTATGTGGCGGCGCCCCTGCATGGCAGGGCACTCCTTGCATGCAGCAGCACTGCGTGTGGACCAGCTCATCACACGGGTCAGGAGGCCCTGGGGATCGAACCCTGGACCCTCCATATGGCAGACGGATGCTCTATCAGTTGAGCCACGTTTGCATCCCCTTGCAAATACATTTTAAGCTGAATTTCTTCTCTATTGTAGTGTCAGTAATTATGAAAAGATGAATGCAGAAAAAAGCAGCAGTGCTTTGTATACCCGTCACCAAGCAGTAAGCACCAACTCCAGCCCAGCCCCCAGACATGCACGCCACCTTCCCTTTCCCTCAACAACTGTGCGAGTAGGTATCACACACCCACCTTTACGCCTCGGTTAAAGAACTTGCCTGGGTCCGTTCTTCGGGTGAGACATGGGGCCCGGCTCGCGGCCCAATTCTATCTCCCTCCAAAGCCTCACTCTTCCCGTCATTCAGCATCGCCTCCTGAATATCGAGCCCAGGGTTGGCCAAGCATTTTCCTGACTATCCCCGGGACACATTCACTTGCCTCTTTACGTGAACCTCCTCTGACCGCTTTCAAAATGATCGCTTGCCATTGTAAATGCACAGCAATGGTCTTGGAGAATATCTCCAAACCTGAGATGTCATGCTCTCTCACAACTGTTTTCAGTTTTTATATTTCCTTCCAGTCTTTATCTATGTGGATTAAATGAGTAAATAGATTTAAATATAATACTTAACATTACATCAACATTTCCTGTTCCTACATAACCTTATAATTACTAATGTAACAACTGTATAATATTCTATCAAGTTGAAATATCCTGACTTCTTAAACCATTTCTCTTCTATTGAATTGTTTAAATGTTCCCTAATTTAAATGCTACAATGAACTTTTTTTGAGTTTCTATATCCTTTTTCCTTTCACTTGGTTTTCCTTAGGCTAAATTTTCAAAAGTGTAATTGTAGGGCTAAAGGGTTTGAATATTTTACGACCGGTCAGCTTTCTCACATCTTGAGTACATACCTAGGATTCCCAACACTCCTCCCCACATCATCCGTGCAGCATCTGGGGGAAACAGCTTCCGTTCATTGCCTCATCTCCCGCACTCTTGATTGGGGCCAAGCTAGAGGGGAGCTTGTGCACACTCAAAGCTGCTGCCAATTTCTGAATCGAAGCTATATTTCTTTATAAATCCTTGTGTTTCCTATCTAAATACCAGATCAGAAAGAAAAATAATTACTCGTTGCTGGAAAGCATATGAGGAAATAGACACACTAATAAGTTTCAATGAGTATAAACTTTTGTACCCTCTCTGGGAGGCAACTGGGCAATATGTATTGAAAGCCTTAAAAATGTGTGTATGTTTTAATCCACTAACTCCCCTCTAAGAATTCATTCTGAGGGGAGAAAGTCAAAGACAGGTATAAGTATTTAGCTTCAAGCATTTACAAAGGGAAATGTTCTTCTACATCTAATCAGAAAGCCAGGCTCTCCAGGCTAGCCAAAGGAGTATGGCTGCCCCAAGCGGGCAGCTGTGGGCCCAGAGGGCTCCCGCTGCAGAAGGAAGGGTCCCCTTGTGAGAAAACATGGGTAGCGGGCACAAAGACCACCTTGCCCCCATGCGCTAATTCTCTTTCATTACATAACAAATTATCCCCAAACTCAGTAACTTGAAACAGCAAACATCTCTTACCACACAGTTTCCGAGGATGAGGAGTCTGTAAGCAGCTCTGCGGGGTGCTTCTGACTCGGGGTGCTCAGGAGGTTGCAGTCAGGCAAGGGCTGCCGGGGGCTGGGGGGCCCTCCGCCAAGTGCGTTCGTGTCATTGTTGGGGGGCCCCGGGCCTCGCTTCACATTGGCCCGAGACGCCGCTTCCTGGCCTCGTGGGTCTCTGCAGAGACTGCCTGAGTGGCCTCGTGACACAACAGCTGGCTTCTGGAACAACTGATCCAAGAGCAAGAGAGAGACTGAGAGAGAGCACCCAGGAGGGAAGCCGCACTGTCTTCTACCAACTAATCCTGGCAATGGCATCCAGTCACGCTGTTGAATCCTCCTGGTAGCACAGGCCAGTCCTGACAAACTGTGGGAGGGGCTTCCAACAGAGGCGTCATCCGCAGGTCTTGGAGGCCTGCCCACCAGGCTCTCCTATCAAAAAGTCCCCTGAGCGAGAGAATCGGGGACTTGGAAACGTAAAGCCTTCTACAAGAAATAAAGTTGGGGAGCCAAGATTACAAATGAATTTATAAAAGCTCTAATAGAAATTTTCAAATTGTGTGCCAACAAATTAGACAACCTGGATTAAATTCCTACAAACAAATTACCTAAGAAGTAGAAGACTTCCATTGACCTATAAGAAGTAAAGAGATTGAATCAGTAATCAAACTTCTAACAAAGTAAAGTCCGGAACCAAATGAGTCACGGGTAGATTCTACCAAATTTTCAAAGAAGAATTAACACCAATCTTTCTCAAACTCTTCCAAAAAACTGAAGAGAAAGGAAGACATCTTAACTCATTCTATGAGGCCAGCATCACCCTAAAACCAAAACCAGAAAAAAAATACTATAAGGAAAGAAAATTATAGACCAACATTCCTTATACATTGTTTTGGTTTTTAGGCTCCTCCACAAATACCAGGAAATGGTTTGTCTTAAACAGTGTGAATTTATTAGCGTACAGTTTTGAGATCAGGAACATGTCCAAATTATCAAGGTGGTGATTTTTTCCAGAAGACCAGCTGCCGGCAATCCTTGGCTTCTCTGCCACGTGGCAAGGCACGTGGACCTGTGTCTCCCTTCTCTTCTGATTCTGTTTCCGCTTCTGGCTTCCTGTAGCTTTCTCTCTCTCTCTGAATTTGCTTGGTTCATAAAGGCCTCAGTTATAGGATTAGGTCCCTTCCTGATTGAGGAGGGCCACACCTTACCTGAAGCAGCCTCATCACAAGATCCTACTTACATTGTGTCTATACTCTCACAGAAATACATCAGGTTTAAGAGCATGTTTTTCTGAAGATCATACAGCTGGAAACCACCACACTCCCCCCTCTCAACCCCCAAACTACTTGTTTTTCCTATATGCAAAATACATTCATTCCATCATAATATTCCCAAAAGCCTTAAGCCATTTTGGTAACAATGTTGATTATGGGTGTGGTTGGTCCTGGCTCACAATTCTCCTCCAGTCTGTTGACCCGTCAAACCTAGAGTACAAGTTATCTGCTTCCAATATATAAAGGAGGGGCAGGCACAAGATAAACCCTCCCATTCCCATAGGGAGAAATTGGAAGGAAAACAGGGTTCCCAGGTCCAAACAATTCCGAAAGCCTGCAGGGCACACTCCATTAGATTCAAGGTCTGAGAGTCCTCTGTGAATAATGTTTGTCCTCCAGACCTGATGGAGTGGCAGCCCCATCCCTTCCAAGAGCTCGTGCCCCGGCCGTGCTCTCTCAGAACACTGGGGTGAGGTTCCGCCCTTCTCAAGCATCGGGGTGGCAGCCAGACTCTCCACCATCTCCCAAACGGACACCTGAGAAGACTGGGGTGGTAGCACTCTTCCTGAACAGTGGGGCGGAAGACCTGCCCTCTCCAGGTGCCGAGGTGGACTCACTCTTTCTGCACACGTGGGTGGACCTTCTCACTTGGACCGAGAAGACGTCTTCCGTTCGGGCCTCAGCTTCCACGCTTCTACCCTTGGAATGGTTTTTTCCCTTCAGTCTGCCCTTCTGTGTCCCATTGGTCCAGGCTGGGGGTGGTTCTGTTTATACAGATCCTGCGAAAAACCTCGTTGGTGTTGCGTGTTGTCCACAGGGGTCCAAGCCATCAGGCAGTGGGACTTCCACAGATCGTTTCCGGACACCTGCACCTCCAATCCTGACTTGGGTGGAAAGAGCCAGCTGGACCCACGTGCAGTTAAACCCTCACGTGGAGCACTGTTCTCCGGGAAATCACTTTCCGGAAGCTCAGAAATTTCCAAACCATCAACTTCTGGTTTCTCTGTGCCAGGAGTTCAGTTCTCAGCTTTTCCCTTTCCTCTCGCATTTTACTATCAGCTGCAGGGAGAAACCAGGCTGCACGTCCCACACTTAGTTTGGAAATCTCCTCAGCTAAATAGTCAAGCTCATCACTTTCAAGTCCTGCCTTCCATCCGACACCAGAACTGAATTTTCCTCCATCTGTGAAATGGGGATAAGGATGCCCCCCGTCCCCCCACACAGGGTGTGTGGGACAGGAGGAGGCCTGCTGGGAGGAGGCTTTGAGCTCAGCTAACAGAAGGCTCTGTGCAGGCACTGGGCTTATTATACGGCACACGTTGTGTTACCAGATGGCTCTGGATTTTGGGCTTCTAGGTTCTAGGCTTATGTAGCATAAAAGAATTTAAGGACACACCATGGGGTAGGCAAGGGAGCAAAGTGTTTATTAAGAAATAAGAAAATGAGAAAAGTACACGGCCTGAGGCAAGGACCGGGCCTTCTGCAGGTAGGTTGTGCTCCTGCGGCCCCAGGTCAGGCTTTTTAAAGTCTTTCCTCCTCCCCTTCATAGTGTTGGGGGCGGGGCCCCCAGCTGTTCTCGGTTCTAATTGGCTGCCCCACCTGTCATTTCTCAGGGGGCCAATGGTGAGGACTTTTGAGGGTATCCGGGGCTTTCCTTTGACCTCAAATGGGATTCTCATTCCAAATGAGATTCTCGTGCTAAATGAGATTCCATTCCAGGGTCTCACGGGACCCTTCAGGAGGTTTCCGGGCGGCATCTCATGGCCATGTTGTGCCCAATCTTCAGCTGTGACACAAGCCTTCCCTTCCTGAGCTGGCCTGCCTCAGTGTGGAGGAAGACATTGCCGGGCATGACCAGAGAATCGCTAAAAATGTGGATACACAGAATGGTCTTCCTAAAAATGGAGAACAAATCCGAAGGGAAAGGTTGGCACAGTGGTTGCCCTGTTCTGGCGAGACTTGATGCCCGGGTGGCGTTGATGTCACTTGTGCTCTGAGCACCACCTGCGGGTAGAGTGCCACACCTCCTTTTACTTTAACCCTTCATTTGTCCCTCAGATCTACATCATCGCTCTCCACTGAGGCAAAATCATTTCTTCACCACAGTTTGGAAGTCGCAGACTGTGGGTTTGGGGTGGATTACCATTGTGCTAACAACATCTGAGGAAAGGAATGGTACACTGTAGGGCAGCAAACTGAAAAGCAGTATATTAGTAATACACCAAAATGACAATATAAACATTAAAAAGGCCTGAACTGGGAAGCGGATGTGGCTCAAGCAATTGGGCTCCCGTCTACCATATGGGAGGTCCCTGTTTCAGTTCCTGGTGCTTCCTAAAGAAGACAGCAAACTGGCATGATGGGCAGGTGCAGCAAGCTGACACAAGAAGATGACGCAAAAAGAGACACAAAAAGAAAATCATAATGAGAGATACAACAAAGCAGGGAATGGAGGTGGCTCAAGCAATTAGGTGCCTTCCTCCCACATCGGAAGTCCTGGGTTCAGTTCCTGGTACCTCCTAAAGAAATAAGGAAGATGAACAGACACAGCAAGTGCAAATGATGAGGGGGTGGGTAGAAATAAATAAATAAAACAAATCTTTAAAACAGAAAAAAAAGCATGAACACTGTGGTACAGTAGGGCCAGCTGATACTGGCCTGTGAGAATTGATTGTTGAATTTTTAGGAACTTTGTGAGCTGGTTGTTCAACAGTCATTAAAAAAATTAAATTGTGTAAGCTTACAATTAAATAAATTATATGACAACAAAGCTAACAAATTCTCAAAACTTACCACTTTATAATAATTTGACAATTCTCTTGAGGTTGTTTACATCTGTTGTCTGCCTTCATAGTGTCTGTGTGGTGGGATACGATACGACAATGTACTACTATTTACCTCGTCCCGACTGCGTGTTCAGTAACGTCCCGCTGCTTGCCTGAAACTGGCCACAGCAGGAGTGTTGACATCACAGAAGGCAGACCGCTGCACACCAAGGCTCCTGCAAGAGCCAGTTTTAAGCATTTACCCCCGCATCCCTGCACAGACGTATAATGCAAAGACACAACCACAGACAAATTTGTCAACACTGTTTTGGAAACTAAAGAGCAGATGAAAGGCAGTAATTAATTTAGCCAAGAAGATAAAGCGGCAACGTAAGCCTGCAGAGAAGGAAGCCAGTAAGAAGGCCAGCAGCTACACCACGGAGCCTGAGGACATCAGCAGGAGGCTGTCCACTGCAGGCAGAACATGGGCACACCTGTGCTGAAAACCAATGTGTTGAAAAGTTGTGCAAGGAGCGACGAGGCTCCCCAGCGCTCGGCCCACACCCCAAGCAGCCCGGCACCAGCCCTCCCCAGCCCGGGAGGAAAGGCTGACTCAGAGTACCTAGCATCGAGGACGCCAGGTACAACTGAGAACAGGCATGTGACATGTTACTGAAAGGTGGGGTTAAATGACAGTCCGCAGTCGTCCCCTTCCCCTGCTTGGCTTCCAGAATACAGGCAGATTGGAGGAGCCAACCCCAGGGGAGCTGAACTGTTTAATAGAAAGGACTTAGAGTTACCGACCTGGAGGACACCCTCCGCAGCACCCAGGTCACTGCAGAATCGCCTTGCAGGAGTCCACTGTCGACATGCTTCTGCCATGCGCACATCATTTTAGAGCCAGCTATAAATCCCCAGGCATGTGAGACACTGGGAAATTACTTCCAAAGTAGAATTCTATGCCCAAACATGCTATCAGGTACGAGGGAGAATGAAGACCTTTACAAGATCTCGAAACATTTTCACTCCTTTTGCAGGAAGCTACAGGAGGACTTGCTCCAATAAAACAAAGAATGAACCAAGAAGAGGCAACAAACTCCAGGGAAGAGGCCTCCCCACAGGAGAGGAGGAAAGAGAGTTCCTAGGACAATGCTGAAGGGAATCTCTGGGATGGTAACTGCAGCAGGCCCAGGAAGAACCAGCCCCAAATGGGGAGCAGGGACGTAGCCCCAGGAGGATGTCCCCATAGGCAGGGAAACAGGATCCCGATGTATTTGTCACATTGAGGAGAGCTTTGGGAGGAATTACTCACCAATGCCCAAAACACTATATAATTAAAAAGACAAGGCCATTATTAACTTCAGAGGGGAAGAGATGACAAGAGCAGAAACGTAATCACAGTACACTGTGAACAATGTTTACATAGTCAAACTGATGCAAATACCGATCAGTGATTTAATCAGAAATTGTGATGTCTCATAATTAATGAAATTCTAAAGTGCACATGCTTTTCACAATTTAATATCTTGAAGATCAGATGCATCTTACAGTCAATGTGGTAAGAAAGTATTGTGTCATAGTTTAATTGGGAGTGTTTTTGTGTGTGTGATTCATAAATAATGTATCTTATAACAGATTGCATCCAAGATAAGAAGAAATGTATCAGCGCTGCTGAGAAGTGAAGGTGAAGTGTGAGTACCTGTGCCTGGGGGGGAAGAGGAGAAAGCCAAGCCCTCATCTTCCACAGTAATAAATTAGTGGATAATTTCTAAAATTAAAAACAAAGACACAGAATGAAGTGCTGATACATGCTGGAACATAGATGAACCTTCCAAACATCATGCTGACTGGAATAAGCCAGGCACAAAGGGACAACTATGGTGTGACTCCACTTAGAGGAAACAGAAGAGGCAAATGCACCCACACAGAAAGGAGATTCGAGGGCCCCTGGGGCCTTACTGCCTCATGGGTGCAGAGTTTCTGTTTGCTGCCATGAAAACAATGTGGTCATGGACGGTGTTGGTGGTAGCACGATGTCACAAATGTAATTAATGACGTTGAGATGTATGCTTAAGAATGGTTAAAATGGCAAATTGTATGATATACATATATGCACACACATACATACTACCACAATAAAACAAAACGTGAAACAATGACGCAGCTTTCTAAATACATTATTCAAAAGGATGGAAGCCAATGCCAGGGGTACAGCTAAAATCAGATCGTGGTTGACTCTGGGGAGCAGTAATGGGATGTAAGAAACAGAGGGGAAGGATCTGACCATGTTGTGTTTTTATAAGCCTTATAGAACAATCAGAATTTTTAAACTATGGATATATATATATTCATGCATGTATTAGAAGTGAAAAATAGTATGTATAGAACTAAAAATAATAAACGAAGCACTGTCATGTTTTAGCACCAGTGGGCGGGAGCTGGCGGTCTGAAAACAGGGAGCTCTCGGCGGTCTTCTCTTTCCAGACGCCACTGCCCACTCAACCACACAGCCTTCCTGCCCGGTTTTTAAGAAGTGAGGCCTCTCGAGCAACAAGTCCCTTGCCTCTCACGCCACCCCTGGCCTCCCAGCTTAGGAAATGGATTGCCTGGTGGGTCTTAGTGACCGTGGAGCTCGTTTCAGAGAAAGTGGAAACCACGGGGCCCAGCGCCTCCACAGGTGCCCTTGTGACTCTGGAGTGGCAGGTCCGCAGGTGTGTGGCCCTGGGCAGGTGTGCGGCCCTGGGCAGGTGTGCAGCCCTGGCAGGAGCGTGGCCCTGGGCAGGTGTGCGGCCCTGGGCAGGTGTGGCCCTGGGCAGGTGTGTGGCCCTGGGTAGGTGATGGCCCTGGGCAGGTGGGGGGCCCTGGGTATGTGCAGCCCTTGGCAGGTGCGCAGCCCTGGGTAGGGGAGGCCCTCAGCAGGTACGCAACCCTTGGCAGGTGTGCAGCCCTGGCAGGAGTGTGGCCTTGAGCAGGTGCAGCCCTGGACAAGTGCATAGCCCTGGGTAGGGGCAACCCTGGGCAGGTGCGTGGCCCTGGGTAGGGGCCGCCCTGGGCAGGTGCGTGGCCCTGGGCAGCTGCACGGCCCTCAGGTGCATGGCCCTGGCAGGAGTGCGGCCCTCAGCATGCAGACGCCTGCAGGTGGTGGCAGCGGTCCTGCCCCTGGGCTGGGCAAAAGAGCCATGGGCGCCGGCGGCGATGCGGCATGGCCCGCCCTGGAAAGATGCACCCTGGCATCTTGGAACTGGGAAGGGGTGGGCCTGAGGCGAGAAAAAAATCCTTCTGGGGAACAGCCGCTCTCTGGGGCGACACCTGCGGCAAGGGTCTGCGGCTGCCACCAGGGGAAAGCCAGGCTTTGCCATCCCGGCCCCACCTGGCTGCCCATGGGGCCACACACATACAGTTGGCATGATTTGGAATTAGCAGCTGCAGTTTTTTCAGGAGTGAAATACAGCCACTGCCGGGCCCTCCCTGGCACCCACACCTCCCCTGCACTCAGCACCCTGCACCCAGAGGGGCCCCTGGGCCAGCAGGGGCTCCAGCAGCTGGCTTCTTAAATATTGTGAATATGATGCCCTGCAACCAGAGAGGCGAGGGTCCTGCAGAAAACCTCCGCCTTCCTCTCCCACCTCCCTTTCTCCTTTTAGAAGGCAGGAGAGTATGTTCCCTTGTAAAATGTCTCTCCCTATGCCCGAAAAGCCCTTTTCTTATTCCCTGGGGACGCTGGTGCTCCAGCCTGCAAGGAAATTTTGCTCTTTGCTTCTTCCTTCTGCTTCCCTAACTTGTCCGTCGTGATGAAATGAGGGTAAAGTGGTCATGGAGCGTCCTAAAAAGGGGAAAATAAATGTACTAGTGGTTGCCAGGCAGCCTCAGGGACAGGAGTGCCAGGGGGCATGTGGCCAGGCTCTGGGGTTGTGTCGGGAGATCTAAATTCCATAGCCCTGGTGCCAAGGTGCCTCTTTGCTCCCCCTCTCACCACTCTCAGCTGATTGGGTTTAGACCCTGCGGGAGAGGGACTCCCAAACTAGAGGCCTAGCCCACCCAGCCCTCGGCCCTCAGCACTCTCTGCACCCCTATTATGCAGCCATAGGGAGGGGACTTTCCTTCTGCAAAAGTAGAAAGTTCCACAGGCCCCCACCCCTTGGCAGTGGCAGACGCAGGTCTAGCCAGGGGGAAGCAAGAAAGAGGCTCCCAGCTCAGCCACTGCCTTATCTGAGGGCCATCCCCACAACAGCCTTGGAACTCACAGATCTACATCACAATCTGGGGTTCTAGTCCAAATTGTTTCATCTATTTCCAGAAAAAAAAGAGTGGGGGAGGGGTTCAATCTTTAAAAATTGTCAGACATGGGACAATTTAGCAAAAGGTCTTTTTTCGGTTGTTTTGCTTGCTTGTTTGTGTGTGTGTGTGTTGAGGCTTTCCAGTGCATGCTGTTCCAGAAAAGGGAGTAGAGCTGCCTGTCCAGCTTTAAGACGTAGAAGTTAAGAGGGAAGGTTTCAAAAGGAATGTTTTAAGTGACGCATGGACAGGGTACAAAATTCAAATGGCAAAAAAAGGAGATATATCCATATACAGGTATACATATTCATATATACACATTCACCATTCTCCCTTCCACCCCTGACCTCAGTTTCCCTCCACAGAGGCAACCACAGTTATCAGTGTCTTTCCAGACAAAAGTTACACGTAGATTCATTTTTCTACCCCCAGAATGAATCATTCCATATCTTTTATTGGGCCAGTTTCTGTTTTCAAATCTCAACATGGATTAGCTGGACCCCTGCCCATGTGTGAGAATGGCTTACTTTAACAGTTGCCTAGTATCCCATGGTACAGATAGGCCATACTTGCTTAATCAGTCCCTAAACATTTCAGTTCATTCCATTGCTGGAATTAATCTTTGTGCACCTGTCTCAGAGCCCATGTGAAAACATATCTGTAGAATAAATTATTAACGGTGGGCTTGCTGGCCAAAGGGTATGGGCATTTTTAGTTTTGATAAATAATGGCTGAACGGTAGATTCTGCCCCAAAGAAAGAAAGAATTTTAGTACATAAGGCTGCCCCCATGTGATGTGGACTACTTTAGGAGGTGGTGAGTGAGCCCTTTCTAAAGGGGATCAAGTCCAGGGCTGTATGTCAACCTGCCAGGAATGCCACACAATGTATTCAAGCACGGGGAACTCATTGATCACGAAAGACCCTTTCAACTCCGATATCCTAGCCCTCTAAGGATTGGTCAAGCCCTGAGATGCCCTATATATGTGCTGACGCTGGACGTGTGATAAAGCAAGATGGTGGCATGGCCCATGCTTAGTGGAGGATGTACATTCGTGCGAGGTGTCCCAAAAGAGGCCGAGGGTGAAGCAGCATTCGCTGGAAGGGCGCCTCCATGGCAGCGTGTACCACATAGGGGAGAAAGGGGTCATCCTCCCATCCTTCTTGTCCTCTCCCTCATCGCTCCCGTTGTGCCAAAGCGGGGCCTTTGTGGCCATGGGGAGCTCGCGGATGAGGTCCTCCGGTGTGTCGTAACCCAGTGTGGACAGCGCACACTGCTAGTGGTAGTCAAAGAACCGAGGTTTCCCGGATGGGAAGGGAAGCTCTCCGGCTTACAAGTCAGCTCATTCCATTTCCAGGAGTTGAGTCTCTTGTGTACTAAACTGAAATCTGCTCCCCTTGAAAGATTATTTAGAGTTTTAGTTCTCCCCTTTGGAACCACAAGAATACAGTTCTTCTTCTCCATACCAGACCTTCTGTTATCTGAGGACAGCCACCGGATGCCCACAGTCTTCTCTTCTTTGAAGAACATCTCACTTCTTCCATCCTTTCCTTATGTGGCATTGCACTGAGTTGAATAGTGTCCTCAAGTATCAATGTCCACCCAGAATCACAGACTGGGAACTTATTTGGAAATAGAGCTTTTGGGGATGTAATTAAGGTTACATCTTGGAATCGTGGGGCCTGAAATTCTCAGAAAGTACCTTTATGAAGGGCAGGCAAGGACCCAGAGAGGCAGAGATGGGAGTGACACTGCCACCAGCCAGGGGACACCAAGGATTTCCAGGAACAGCCAGGGGCCAAGAAGAGGCCAGGAAGGTTCCTCGCCTAGAACTTCCAGAGCGGGCATGGCCCTGCTGACACCTTGGTCAGACCACCCTGACAAGGTCAGATGACTCGGTCAGTCTTCTGGCCTGTTGTTTCAGGCCACTCAGATTGTGGGGCTTGGTTACAGCAGTCCTGGAGACTCACGCAGACAGGTTTTCCAGACATCGCCATCCCAGTACCCTTTGTGAACACCCTCCATGCCATCGGCATCCTCCAGAAGTGTGCTGCCCAGCCCTGGGTAGCTGTTGAAGAGCTCCCTGCTTTCCCGTGCTCGTTTCCTTGAACAGCACAGCCTGCAGCCAGCAGAGGAGAGCCCGCACGTGTTGGCCTGCCAAGCACCCCTTTCCCCTCTTTTGGTAACTGGAACCCCTTGGCCAACATCTCGGCCTCCACCACATGCAGTGTCCTTGACCTCCCTCTGTGGCTGTCTCTGAAGCCTGAATCTGGATTTCTTCTGCTGGTAAAGGACTCCGGCTATAGAGATTAAGGTCAGACTGATGCAGGTGGCCATAGCACGTGGGATCTTAGAGGTCTGTCCACCTAACTGATGGCATATCTTCAAAGGTCCTGTTTACCAGTGGGCTCACACACTCAAGGGTAGGATTAAGATGAACATGTATTTCGTCCGGGATATGAGTCAATCTACCACAGTGGTGGTAATTTTTATTACGTCCCCATGGGATAGCCATTATTTTTCCTTTTGTGTAATTACTAAGGAATTTGTGGAAAGATAATTTGAGACAATAAATATGTATCAAAGTTCTGCCTGTTCCAGATTTAGCATCCATTGATGGGTCTTGCCTAAGTCAGGTTTTACTCTGATGGTTGCAAAATGGGGATTTCTCTGTCATTCCTTCTACATTTTGGGTTGGCAATCTGCTCTGCTAAAGAACTTTCCTTCTCCCCTATTTATTTATCTATTATCTATCCATCCAAATAATATCCATGCAGACTCATGGATTCTTATTGTATTCAGTAAGCTATAATCTCTTAATGTCATTATTTATCTTGATGCTCAATTTGTCCCAAGTTTGGCCAGTGGGAGCGCCTTCAAGCTAGCTTCCGTGTCCTTTTAACAGGTCACTGTTATTCTGGGGACATTTCCTGTCTTTCTGGCAGAAGATATTACATCATTTTTTTTTAATTACTATTATTAATTTTGACTTACAGACACTGTAGGGTTTTAGGCTTTGAGTAGAATGACTAACAGAAAACAGTGGATAGAGATGGGAAGAAGATGACCAGTTGCCGGGGGCGGAGATTGGGGTGGGGAAAAGGGAGTTAATGCTTAATGGGGACAGAGTTCTGTTTGGGATGATGGAAAAGTTTTGGTCATGGATGATGGTGATGGTAGCATGACACTGTGAATGTAATTAATGCCACCAAATTGTATACTTGAAAGTGGTTAAGATGGGAAATGTCTTATTGTGTATATGTTACCACTGAAAAACATTTTTAAAAGAGGGAGAGAAGGCAAGCAGTGGAGGGGAGGCTGATGCAAAGTACCAGAACTCTCTTGGCTTCTATAAAAGGTATTTATTTGGGGTAGAAGCTTACAGTTACCAGGCCATAAAGCGTAAGTTACTTCTCTCACCGATGTCTGTTGCCATGCATTGGAGCAAGACGGCTGCCGACGTCGGTGAGGGTTCAGGCTTCCTCTTCTTAAGGCTCTGTGGTCCCAGCTTCTTCCAATCTCAGCTGTAGGCTCAGCTAAGTCTTGTCTCTCTTCTGGGGCTCGTTTCTCTCTGGGCTCAGTTGCTCTGGTCTCTCCACGAGATCAGCTGTAGACTATCAGGCTTTCTCTCTTCCAGGGTCTATGGAGCCATCTCTATTCCTCTGTGTTCTTCTCCTGTGTGTTTACTGCCAGGGCTCCAGCATCCAAAACTCTACCTCTGTTGCCATGTAGTTTCTTCTGTGAGTTCCCACTCTCAGACTCAACGTCCTACTGATGTGGCCCAATCAAAGCCTTAATCATAATTTAATCAAGTGCAAGTATAACCTCTGAAGTTAATATAATCTAATACACCCAGAAGAACAAATATAATCCAATATCTATTTTTGGAATTCTTAAGTAATACCAAACTCTTACACACACACCCTTTGCACAGAACATGTCAATCAGCTTTCTCCACTCCCCACTACTCCCTAATGCTCTCACACTACGGCAGTTGCCATTTATGAAAGTACTGAACTTGTTTTTCCTAGAGTAGAGAAAATATTTCCCTATAAGTTAGACCAAGAGGATTTAAAGAAAAAATGATGTATATTCCTTCATGTTGGGATATAAACCAGTGCATTTGTGCCAAAAGACCACCACCCAACACTTCACTCATTTATGTCTTGGGGGGCATTTCAATTGGGGATCTCTCTTTCTCCTCTTTGGACTACTTTCCCCCTCAATGTTAGTGCCCTCCCAGGCCCCTCAAAGCTTTAGGGCCCATGGCCCAGAGGGGAAGACCTGAAAGGGGCAGAGACCAGCCCTTGTTTCCCCACTCCCGGCACGGCGCTGAGACTGGGCCCCTGTGGAGAGCAGTCAGAAGTGACCCTCTCTGTCCTGGGATGGTCAGAGTGGGCCGTAAGCTGGAGAGCTTCCTGGGCCTCCAGGAACATGAAGGGGCTTACCCTAGAATCCAGGGACTGGCACAGGACAGTAGTGCAAGGAAAGGATGAAGACACATTCGAACATGGAGGAGGCCCCTCTGCGTACCTGGCCCTGGGATGCACGTTGCTTCGTCCAGTGCTCACCGGGACACCGCACAGCCAGGCCAGCCCTGCTCACGGAGGCGGCCTGACCTCCAAAAAGCCACGGACCTCAGGGTCAAGCCCAAACCTGCCAGCCCCAATGCCAGGGAGAAGCAAGGAAGAAGCTTGGGATTCACAGCCCACGATAGCCTTGGGGGAGAGAGTCTCCCTTCCACTGCCCTGAAAACCTAGAAGGAAAGGGGGCAGGCAGCGCATGGTCCAGCGCAGGCTGCAGAAGGCCCAGCCTCACACTCACTGCTTGAACAGGGTGGTCCAGCTAGAAACCCGAGTCCTTGAGTGCCGAGGTGGGGAGACTTGATCAAGAGGTGGGTGGGAAGGTCTCTTTCAACCAACCACATGGATGCCACCCCATGCCATGTCAGCACCCCAGGACAGCCTCCCCTTCCAGACCCCGGGGTCAGAGAAAAGTCCACCCTGCTTCCTCATGGGGCCTCCCACCCCCCACCCTTCCTCCCAACCCCTGCTTTGCTCCAGTAGGGCCCATTCTAAAGATAGGGAATGAACAAGTAAGTCTCACATCCCAGAGAAGACACAAACATTATGGGAAGAGTCAAATGATGTGCAGGTAAATTTAGATGTTGCTTTTGCTGAGGATTTTTTTTTCCCTTCACCCAGATTTGGTATTTGGCCTGGTGGATTCCTACCTTTTTAAACAGCCTTTTTATAGCCACGGCATAGAGAGTAGCTTTTCCTTTTCTTTTTCAACATCGCACATTTCTTGGCAGAAATATCTAGCAGAAAGCACCAAAACTCTGTAAATGAGGATGAAATCAAAGTTTCACACATCAGATTTCTCTTTTAGATGCTTCCTTCCTGTTACATCCTTCCCCTATTTCAACTTTATTTTTGGCGGCTAACAACTTAAAATTTGATTTAGACATCGTTCGATCTCCTCTAGGAATTTGTTGCCAAGAGACGTTTGCTGTGAATCTCACATTTCTAGACTGAAAGGGCTTTGCCAGTGGAATCACTCGGTGGCCTGGCTGCCACCCACTCCAAGTCGACCAGCCCAGGACTGGAGGAGCCTTCCTGCTTCAGTATGGCTTGGCTTCTTTCTAAGATTTTCCTTTCTAAATTTGTGCTGTGCTCTCAGTTCCATGGTTAAGGTTGTTTGAGATTGCTTTTCAGCAAAAGGGCTGAATTCAAACCAAAAATACCCCAAGACTAACCCAACAGGCACCCCATGCAGAGACTTTCTCTTTGCTTCCAAGACAGGCCCTTTGCCACTTCCAGCTCAGCCACCAAGGACCCCACACCATTTGCTTTTTCCTCTTCTCCGCTCTCCTTCTCTGCTCTGCGACAACTCGATCACGAATGTGACCCAGTTTGTTTGGCAAGATATGATTTTTCTTTATTTTAAACTCCTGCTGCTTTTCCTGGTCACGATTCTCTCAGAATTCAGCGGCTCCCTCTCAGCCTTGCCTAGCAGGAGCGATAGCTTCTCCCAGCTGTTCCCTTCCAGCTCATCCTCCTCCCCTGGCCAATCCACATTCTATTTGCTTGTCGGCAGCATTTCGATATCTCCAGAGTCTCCTTAAAATAGAGAGCCACTAATCTCCGAGTTGCCATTCCAACCCTGCAGCTCTGTGTCGGCTCAGGGCTCGGCTGGAGAAGGCAGCCAGGCTTGACCGGCTCTTTATCGTTGACGGAGCCCTTTGGCTCACATGCTCTCGTTTACCATACAGCACAACCCACAGCGCAGGCATAAGTGGTTCCTCCGTTTTATAGAGAAGGAAGCCGGGGCTCCAAGAGGTAAGGATCTTGGCTATAGGGTAAACAAGTAGCAGATCCAGGGCTTGAACTTGTCCTTTCCTTGAATTTAGAGCTAGTTCATATTCTATAAAACACACAGGTTTTCAGCGTGCAGTTTGATGAACTTTGGCCAAGGTCTATCCTTGAGTAACTGCCACCTAAAAAGGATGTAGAACGTTTCTATACCCCCCCCCAAAAGTCCCATCTTGGCCTTTCCCAGCAAATCCCCAGACACGTCCCGACTTCTACACCACAGGTTCGTTTTGCCCTGAACCTAAGTCTTCTGACTCTAAACTTCATATTCCAAATTCCATTCTTCCTCTGTGGCATCATGCTATGACTTTGGAATTACAGAATTAGGCACCACAAGTTCCTTCTCCTGGAATCTGGAGACTGGGACTTCCAAAGACAGGCCTGGTCTTTGTGCTGAGAAAGTAGGCTGAATGGTCACGTGGGGCTCTAGACTAGCATTGGGGGAATGTGTGGAGAGAAATTCCAGAAATACACGAGGGCCCTCTCCCTAGGAAGTACACTCCGAGGCGCACTCATTGCTCTCCAGCGTGCATAGCCCAGCGCTGGACAGCTGGGTTAGTCCGGCAGGAAAGGGCGGAAGGTTTTAAAGGAGGGCCGAAACTGGCCTTGAGACAAGAACTGGGACCCCAGCCCACACTCGCCGGCCCTCCCTTCCTCCACCTTACACTGCCCTCTGCTGCCACACCCTGAATTTTCAGGCCAGGCTTTTGTGGACTTTTCTTGCCCCTCAGGCAAGTGACATCTGATCTGTAAAATGGGAGCTTTGCAGGCGGGAGCTTCTATTTTAGGAAACAGGAAATTAAAAAACAGGAAATAAAAGAAATAACGGAAGCTCCTCTGAAAACTTGCAAGGGTATTTGGTAAAGGAACTAAGTGCTGAGTCACTGGGCTCACGACCCGGTGGGGCTTCCATCGATGAAGGGCTGGTCCTGCAATCCGCCTCATCTGTTTATTGGCTCCCAATTTTATGCTAAACCCCTTGTTACTCAGGGAGGTTAACTGGTTCCTCCGGTTTACACACTAGGGTATGCCCGTGAACGCTCAACAGCTGAGTCTGAAAGAAAGGCCTGATTTGTAGCATCTGCCTTTGTCTGCAGAGGCACTGAAGACAGGCTTGGGACAATGCCTGTGCCACTGGAGCCAGCCACTTCCAAACTACAGTGATACCCCTAACTTATTTAGCAACACAGAGACTGGGGGGGGGGACCTGGCCTGCCAGGCACCCTGTGACCTCAAGTGTGGGCGATATGGGGGCGTCCTTGGCCCCTCCAAAAGATTTTTTGGTTGTCGTATTGAGAGTTTGCAAGACCGCGCTTAAGGAGTGCCATGCCACGCGGGGGTGTCCCCCACGTAGGGGAGCCCCATGTACAAGGAGTGCACTCCGCAAAGAGAGCCGCGCCGTGCAAAAAGCACAGCCCACCCAGGAGTGGTGCTGCACACACGGAGAGCTGATGCAGCAAGATGACACAACAAAAAGAGACACAGATTCCCAGTGCCACTGACAAGAATGCAAGAATACAAGACATAGAAGAACACACAGCAAATGGACACAAGAGAGCAGAAAATGGGGGAGAAGGGGAGAGAAATAAATAAAAATAAATCTTTAAAAAAAAAAAAGAGTTTGCAAGGGACCCCTCTCCCAGGCTGGGCTCTCCAAATCACTTGTCAAAGTCATTTGGATGTGCAGAATCAGCATAAACTGGCCCAGAATGGGGCCCCACAGACTCCCAACCAGCTTGTGCGTTTCTTTTCTTGCCTCAACAAATAACTGGTCTTTAAAAGTTGGGGGATATCCCTGGACACCCAGCTTGCTCGCCTGTTTGTTTTTGCTGTTCCCCTGAGAAGACTCACAGCAGAAAAGCCCGGGGACCCCGTCATTTCCTGTCCAGGGCAAGCACCTCTAGTCCCACCCAGGAGGAAGAGCTGGGCCTAAGACAGCGGGTGAGCGCGGAGCAGTTCATCAGGGGGTGGATGCTGAGAGGCTGCCACCCTGCAGCAGTTCCTCATCAGTTCCTCATCCGTAAGCCTGGGAGACTGGGAGCAAAGACCAGTGGAGAGGGAAGGGGTGGCTCAAATGATAGGGCGTCCGCCCACCACACGGGAGGTCCAGGGTTCAAACCCAGGGCCTCCTTGCCCCGTGTGCAGCTGGCCCCGCGCAGTGCTGCCACATGCAAGGAGTGCCGTGCCACGCAGGGGTGTCCCCCGTGCCAGGGAGCCCCACGTGCAAGGAGTGCGTCCCACAAGGAGAGCCGCCCATCGTGAAAAGAAGCGCAGCCCACCCAGGAGCGGCCCCGCATACACGGAGAGCTGACGCAGCAAGCTGACGCAACGATAAAAGCAACACAGTTTCCCGGTGTCACATGACAAGAATGAAAGTGAACACAGGGGAACACACAGCAAATGGACACAGAGAGCAGACAACGGGGGGGGGGGGGGGGGGAAGAGGAGAGAAATAAATAAAATAAAATCTTTAAAAAAAAAAAAGATGGGTGGAGCGGCCTGACTCCTGAGGTGCTGCCCCCGAGGCGGGCTGCGGGGTGGACGGCGCTTTCCCCACGGCAGGCGCAGGCCAGGCCAGCACAGCAACCCCCCTCCCGCCCGCTGGCGCCCGCTGCTTTAAGTAGCACCCCCAGCAGGTCTCCACCCCCTCCCCCCAGAACGTGGCCTGATTCCGCAGGGCCTCTCTCCCGTTCTCTCCTCCGGTTCCTGTCCCATCCTGTCCTTGCTCTCTGCTTTCTGCTCTGCTCACTTCTTGTGCAGGGCTTGGGCGAGACGGTTTCCAAGCCTGATCACTCCAGATACTCCAGCAATTACCCGAGCCGCCTCCCTCTCTTGCTGGGCGCGTATCGCTTTCCTTCAGTGCCTCTCACAGGCACTGTGCTAGCGATTTGGGGAGATCCAAAGATATCCAAATCATGGTCCCTGTCATTTAGGAGAGGGAAACATAATCATAGCTAAGGTGACATCTTTCTCTGTGTCACGCAATTTCCTCCCATTTCCTTCGGCCTCATAATCCTGAAATAGACACTAAAGTCATCCCCATTTCGCATATGTCATAACTGAGGCTCAGGGAGTTTAAGTACCTCGCTAAGGCCACACAGCCGGTAAGTGGTAGGGGTAAATGAGGAGGTGGGATCCCAACTCAAGCAACTCCAGAATCTTTGCCCTTTACCACTGTGTGAAACTCTCAGCACCCCAATAACAGCAATACAACGGAAGAGTGAGGCGCACGAGGGCGAAGCAGATGGCTGAGTGAGTTCAGAGGCTGGAGAAATCAATCACCCTCAGGCGCAGGATCCAAAGGTGTTTCATGAGAACCTTTTCTTGGGGAGGTAATGAGTTGCCTGGGCCTGCAGGTAATCAAGCAGAAGCTGGAGCATTTTTCTTGAGGAGGTAGTGGGCTGCCTGGGCCTGCCGATAATCAAGCGGAAGCTAGTGCCTGCCCCCCGAGGAGGCCTCTTAAAGTCTTTCCAACCCTTGGTAGGATGAGCTTAGCAAGTGATATGAGCTGGCGGTGTGGACTGGGCAGGGGGGTGGGGCAGGTCTCTGGAATAGAAAGAATCCAGGGACCAAATCCCAGAGCGAGGAAACTCAGGGGTGCTCACTTGCTGCAAAGGGGGCTTGTGTATCCTGGGGTCCAGGCTCCAGGCATGAATGCAGGTGCTTTTGACAGTTAAAGAAGCAAGAGATGTGGTTGTTTCAGCCAGCGGTTCTCAAAACGGTGCCTGGAATGTACTCTGCAAGCTGGACTCGGGGGTTCCCCGGATAACGCTGAAGGCCGGTGTTGGCAGTTATTATCAATTTGGGGGGCAGTGGGAGGAGAATTGTGCCACAGTCCTAAAGATACCTCAACCTCAATCGTTTGAGATCGTTTTCTCTTAAATTTACCTTAAATCTTTGCTCCCTGTTTTCCATGTGTCTGCCAGTGGACACTGAAGCAGTAAACCAAACCAGTGAGTGTAGGTTACAGATATTAGCAGGAAACCAGGGAAATACCCAGTTAGGCTCAGTGTAGCAGCTTGATTATTTTTCCCTGGACCTGGGTGGTAATCTTAGATTATATACATATATTACAGAAACGCCGTTTCTGCCCGTGAAATCATGCTTAGAGCATTTAGTAGAAACAAATGCATCAATATTTCATGGTGTTCTACAAAGTGCACTCTGGCTTCAGGTACTCTCCAAAGCCTCCTAAAAATGCCGTGTGACTGAGCGACGATTACATAATTATATTAGCTGCAACACGCAAAAAAATGTAGGAATTTGAAACAGCAGGACAGGTCGAAGAGATGGTGGGAAACTGGTCAACTCAGGGATGCGAAATACGGGGGAGATTCTGTTGGCCAACAATTAGAATAATATTTACCATGAGTGCCCCAAAATTAATAAATCCAGAGGAGGGCCCCAAGCCTTCGTGCTTTCCTCTTGTCCCCTGGCAGCAGGGGTTCTCAATCAGGTAAGGCTTGCTCAGGCTCAGCCCAGGGACTTTGACAAAGGGGAGCCACACTCCCGCCCCCCTGGGGACACCTGCATGCTGGGGAGAACGTTGGGGGCCTGTGGGAGGAGGACGGCATGGGCCACCTGAGGAAACCCCTTCACCTGCTGAAGAACCACTGCCGAGCCCCCAGCCCAAAGAAGGGCCTTTGATAATGTCCTGCCAGCAGTTTAGACCCTCTGATTCGAGCAGAGAGCTGTGACTCAGTCTCCCCCAGCACCCAGTCCTCTTCCCAGCCCTGGAAAGGGCCAGCTGCGCCGAGGCTCCTGCCACGCCAGTCCAGGTGGCAGCCTCATGCCCACGGCAGCTCGATGCTTTGCCAGAGTCCCATCCTTGGATGGCGCCGGGATGGCCTCCAGGCCTTCTACCCCAATAGCCAGCACGAACCTCAAAGGCCACGAGGTCCAGCCTGGCCTCCCGGTGTCCTGCTCTCAACCAGGTCTCCCGCTTCTCGTTTTGGACTCTGTGGTGGTACCACCACCCACCCTGTCGCTGCCCTGAAGACCCGGGGCTCTCCTTGGATCCTCATTCTCTCTCCTGGGAACCCCGAGCCCAGCCCACCCTGAGCCCGCCTGTCCTGTTTGCCTGCTTTCCTGCGGCCACAGCCACAGCCCTCGCCACCTCATTCGGCCTCTCCCCTCATTCCCGTCTCCGCGGTGCCGTCGGGGGCTACTCCCCACCTCCAGCCAAGCCCAGGCGCCCTCGAACAGGACCCGGGCTGCTCTACCCGGCCCACCCCCCTGCTTTCTCCCTCCCTCCCCTTGCCGGAGACTTTCAGCCCCATCAAGACCAAACTTCACCTCTCGCCCCAGCTCCGTCATTTTTCTGGCTCATCTGCCTTGCTGGCTGATGCGGCCATGGCCACCAGCAGGCCCTGACCCCGCTTCTTCCCTCCCGCTTAGCTGACCCCCCAGTCCCCTCCATCCCCGGGGCGTGTCTCTGGATTTCCATATTGCTTATATTATATTATGTTATATTATATTATATATTTTATATTCTATAATATTTTCTTATGTATTTTATTATATTATTTTATATTTTAGTATTTATTTATTTTATTATATATTATGCTAATTATATTATATATTATGTTATGTTATATTTTATTTTATTTTTATATTATATATTATATATTGTATTATATTGTATTGTATTGTATTGTATTATTATATTGTAGGTGTGTCCCTCCCAATGAAGGTGAGCCTCTTGAGGGCAGGGGCTAAGTTTTCTGCTCTTCTTTGACTCCCCAGAATACTGCTTGGCCAATCACAGACCAGAATCAGAGACGGGGTGAAAATCTCAAGCAAGCCTCAGCCAAGGAGGGCGGGCACCTCCGGGTTTCCGAGAGGAAATGACAAGTTGTCACCACCCCCCAAGCATGCCCTCGGTGCCCTCGGCGCCTCGGCTCATGCGTATCTCTTCACTGTTAAAACCTCTCCCCTATGGCCCAGAATAGAGGGGAGGGGGCTCGAGCTGCCCCTGGCATTTCATCCCGATTATCCTACTCAGCTGCAAATGAGAGGAACCCGAGACACCAATGAGCCCCAACCCTCCACCCAGGGCCCACCACCCCCGAAGTCTCCCCCCCCACCTCCAGGGACTCCCACACCCAAGCATATTCTCCCCAGCCACAGCCCCACCCCATGGCCTGACATGCCCACCACTGGGTTGGCCCAGTCCAGCAGAAACCTGCTGGCATCTGTATTAGTCAGCCAAAGGGGTGCCGATGCAAAATACCAGAAATGGGTTGGTTTTTATAAAGGTATTTATTTGGGGTAGGAGCTTACAGATCTACCAGGCCATAAGCATAAGTTACTTCCCTCACCAAAGTCTATTTCCATGTGTTGGAGCAAGATGGGCTGCCAACGTCTGCCAGAGTTCAGGCTTCCTGGGTTCCTCCCTTCCAGGGTCTTGCTTCTCTCTGGGTTCAAGGTTCCTTCCTTCCCAGGGCTTGCTTCTTCCTGGGCTCAAGAGTTCCTCTCTTCCTGGGGCTTGCTTCTCTTTCCTCTGTGAGCTTACTTCCTGGGGCTTCAGCATCAAACTCCAACATCAAAACCCTCCACTCTGTCCTTTGCCATGCCTTTTATCTGTGAGTCCCCACCCACCAAGGGGTGGGGACTCAATGCCCTAATGACGTGGCCCAATCAAAGCCCTAATCATAACTCCATCATGCCCAGGTACAGACCAGATTACAAATATAATCCAATATCTATTTTTGGAATTCACAACCATATCAAACTGCTACAGCCTCTTAGCTGTCTGCATGCTGATGGAATTCTGGTTGTCCCTCCTTCTGTGCCCTAGAGAAGAACTGGCCCTGGATACAAGGACAGTCCCCTTAGGCCTCGAAAGCCAACCCGGGCTCTCAGCATGGTGCTCAGAGAGGGCAAACCAACGTGTCCTGACCCCTTTCCAGCCCTTCCGGTATTTCCTGAGCATCTTCCATCTGCCTGGCACCCACCGACTGTCCCACAGGAGGCGGCTTAGTGCTGGGGGAGCGTGGGCTCCACCTCAGGCTTGGGTTCAAATCCCAGGTCTGCCTGCCACGCGGCGGTTGTGTGACCTTGGGCAAGTTGCTGTCTGAGCTTCCCGGCTTCCGTGACAACTGCCCCACGGTGGGTTGGTTTAAACGAGGGGAATCTATCATGTCACACTCTCAGAGGCTGGGAGGCTGGCCTTCGTGCGGGGCCGGCGGCGTCCTGGCGGCCAGCGATCCCCGGGTTCCTTGGCTTTCCTGCCACACGCCCTCTCCTCTCCCTCCCAGGGTCCGCTGACCCCGGCTCGGCTCCCACGGCTTCCTCTCTCTAAGGCCTCCAGGGACAGGGTCACGACCCAGCCCGATCCAGTGGGCCACCTTCGAAAAGTCCTAGCCACAAGGGCTCACCCTACGGGGCCGGGACTGAGATGAAGAGCATGCTTTCCCTGGGGTCCCTGCCTCCGTTGGCCATACGGCCTGTGCCTCGGTTTCCATCTGTCGAATGGGGCCGACGGTCCTTGCAGCTCCCTCACAGGCCCGCTCCTGGGAATCAGGAGTCCACTCCAGGGCGTGCCAGGCCCAGGGCCACCCAGCACGCCGTCCTGAGTTGCCGCGTTCTGTCATCTACTTGGCAGCAGCTTCATTTGACAGAGGAGGACATGGAGCTTTGAGATACAATCAGGCCACGTCTGAGCAGAGGGTCCTCGTGCTCTGCCACAAAGGCCGCATGCGGCCGAGGCCCCTTGGTGTGAGGTGGCCTCTGTTCCCAAGGGTTAGACCGGCAGGGGGATCTGCCTCCTTCCGCAGAGCTGCTAGAGGGAAATGTGCTCTGAGCTCAGGCACGTGTAGGAAGTGTCTACCAAACCTACTGAAAACAAACAGGAAGCCTTGCCAACCTGCCCGAGTCGGTGCGTGGACAGGAAGGTGATACGGCGGCCCAGCAAGCACTCAGGGTCCTGAGTTTTGCCTCACCACAGCCAGCCTGCACCCACACAGCCGGCCCATGCTCACACGCACAGTGGCTGCAGGCTCTGGGGGCCTTCGGCCAAAAGTTCATGGCCTGTGAGATGCCACCTCACACCCACTGGGACGGCTGTTATTTAAACAAATGGGTACTAAGGGTTGGGGAGGATGCGGTGACATTGGCACCTGGTGCCTTGCTGGTGGGAATCCAGCTGTGGTGGAAAACTCTTTGGCGGTTTCCTCAGAAAATTGAGTATAGAATGACCCTAGGATCTGGCAATTCTCCTCCTAGGTATCTGCCCAAAAGAACTGAGAGCAGGGACTCGAACAGCTACTTGTACACCGTGTCATTGCAGCTCTGTTCACTAGAGCAAAAGGTGGGAGCAATCCAAGTGTCCATCAACCGATGGACAGATAAACAGAACGGGCTGTGTCCATACAGTGGAATCGTACCGCAGCTCTGACACATGCCACAGTGTGGGCCAGCCTTGAAAACGTTACACTTAGTGAAATAAGCCAGACACAAAAGGGCAAATGTTATGTAATGCCACTTGTATGAAATGTCTAGAATAAGCAAATTTAGCAGCGGACTTGGCCCAGTGGATAGGGCGTCCGTCTACCACATGGGAAGTCCGCAGTTCCAAACCCCAGGCCTCCTTGACCCGTGTGGAGCTGGCCCAGGCGCAGTGCTGATGCGCACAAGGAGTGCCGTGCCACACAGGGGTGTCCCCCGCATAGGGGAGCCCCACGCGCAAGGAGTGTGCCCCGTAAGGAGAGCCGCCCAGCGTAAAAGACAGTGCAGCTTGCCCAGGAATGGTGCTGCACACACAGAGAGCTGGCACAACAAGATGACGCAACAAAAAGAAACACAGATTCCCATGCCGCTGACAACAGAAGTGGACAAAGAAGAAGATGCAGCAAAATAGACACACGAAACAGACAACCGGGGTGGGGGCGAGGGGAGCAAAATAAATAAATAAATCTTAAAAAAAAAATAGAACAAGCAAATACATAGAGCTAGAAAGCAGGTTAGAGGTGACCAGGAGCTGGGGGAGGGGGAATGGGAGAGATTTCTTAAGGGGTGCAGAGTTTCTGTTTGGGTTGGTGGAAACATTTTGGTAATGGATGGTGGTGATGGTAGCATGACATTGTGAATGTAATTTTTTTTTTAAGGATTTATTTTCTTATTTACTCCCCCCCCCCCCTTGCCCTGTTGTCTACTCTGTGTCCATTTGCTGTGCGTTCCACTGTGTCTGCTTGCATTCTTGGTGGCACCAGGAAATCTGTCTCTTTTTTGTTCCATCATCTTGCTGCGTTAGCTCTCCGTGTGTGCGGCGCCACTCCTGAGCAAGCTGCACTTTTCACGTGGGGAGGCTCAATGAGGGGTGAACACCTTGCACGTAGGGTCCCCGATGTGGGGGACACCCCTGCGTGGCAGGACACTCCTTGCACATGGCAATGCCGCATGTGGGCCAGCTCATCACACGGGCCAGGAGGCCTTGGTTTTGAACCCCGGACCTCCCATCTGGTAGGCAGATGCTCATCAGTTGAGCCACATCCACTTCCCTGTGAATGTAATTAATGCCACTGAATTGCACACTTCAAAATGGTTAAAATGGCACATTTTATGACATATGTATCACCAGTAATAATTTTTAAAAAAAGTCATCAGGCAGGAAACACGCCAGCGCCCTGGCTGTTCCTTGGGCCACGTGATAGAAACACCAGGTTATACTTCTCCAATTACAGCCCCGCAGGACCAGCCACGCGGAGCGGACATTTGTTGCTGCAATTTGGCGAGGCTCAAGGGGAGGCTCTTTTAAGTACGAGGGAAGACTTGGAAAGGAAAATTTACTCTAGTTCAAGTTTTAAACAGGTGCTGCAGCTGGGCATCAACAAGGCTTGGAGCTTCTGCCTTGGGCTGGAAAGATGAGAGCTCCGTTGGGCCAGCCGAGCGTGGCCGGCCACTTACACATTATGAGTCGGTTTTCGGTGGTTGTTAGACCTCCTTCGTACCTCTTGGTTTGAACAGGCGAGCAAACAACGTCTACCCCTCCACCAGCCGTGGAGGGATGAGCGCAGCACAAGGCAATTTGGGTGTTCCCTGGGGTGGCAGGTTAACAGGACATTTGTCAGGAGCCCACCCAAACCTCGCCTTCCCCTCCTACCTACCTTGGTGCTGATTTAAAGGCTCCCTGAGCTCGGTGCAGTGTTTAGGGACAGCTAACAGCTACTTCGCTAATGCTTCCTACACTCCATCTTAGCAGGAACCACGAGACCCACAGGTTAAAAGAGCGGGCCACTGCTTTTAAAGTACAGGAGATGCGCTTGGGTTTGGAGAGGCTTAAGGATGCCCTCAGAATCCAACGTCAGACGTTGTTCACGTTCAGAAAGAGAACATCATGCCGGAAAGATATGTTTGTAGAAAATAACCCTGTGGCATCAAGCCACAGGGTGAGATGTATGAGCGTGAAGTAGGAGCATGACACTTGCTAACTGGGGCTTCTTCGAGATTCCAGTCTTTGGAGCAAGAAATACACACCACGCACTTTGGTTATGCCACTTGCCATCTCAATGCTCAGTTATATAAAAAGACACTGTAGCAGTCTGATATGGTTAGGAATTCCAAAAACAGATATTGGATTACGTTTGTAATCTGGTCTGTACCTGGGTGTGATTATGATTAGAGCTTTGATTGGGCCACATCATTGGTGAGTGGGGACTCACAGATAAAGGGCATGGCAAAGGACAGCGTTGAGGGCTTTTAACGTTGGAGTTTCGATGTTAGAGTTTGATGCAAAAGCTGGAGCCCCAGGGAGAAAGACAGAGCCATTCACCTGACAGTCTACAGCTGACCTCGTGGAGAGGTAAAGCCTAGAGAGCCCCATAGTCTACAGCTGACCTTGTGGAGAAAACAGAGGAGCTGAGCCCAGAGGAACCCAGGAAGCCTGAACCCTCGCAGACGTCGGCAGCCATCTTGCTCCAGATAGACCTTGGTGAGGGAAGTAACTTATGCCTTATGGCCTGGTATCTGTAAGCTCCTACCCCCAAATAAATACCCTTTATAAAAACCAGCCAATTACTGGTATTTTGCATCAGCACCCCTTTGGCTGGCTGATACAGACACCTAGGTTGGCTGCCTCAGACCTAGCCACAGTCTACTTCCTCCAACAGGATTCCCTAACGTTTAACAATTCACTACAGATTTTTTGTTTATCCGGCTTCTTTATAATTAAACTTTAGGTGTATATTCCACCTTCATCTATTTTTTTTTAAGATTTATTTATTTCTCCTTACCCCCTCGATGTTTTGCACTTGCTGTGTCTGTTCATGTTCCTTGTTTCTTTAGGAGGTACCAGGGGCCAAACCCAGGACCTCCAATGTAGGAGGACGGTAGCTAATCGCCTGAGCCACCTCCACTGCCTGCTGTGTTGTCTCTCATTATGTTTTTCTCCTTGTGTCTCTCGTTGTGTCAGCTTGTTGTGTCAGCTTGCCGTGTCTGCCCATCACGCCAGCTCGCTTTAGGAGGCACCGGGAACCAAACCGCAGACCTTCCGTGGGGTAGGCGGGAGCCCAGTCGCCTGAGCCACATCCACTTCCTTCTACCTTCATCATAAGTGAAAGAAACTCAAGGCTTTAGTTTGTTTCCAAACTGAAAAAACAGCTTCTCTCTAGCTTACACAAATTTGAGAAATAACTACAACTTGAATGCTTTTGTTTTCTGTTTTTCATTTTCCCCTAAATGTATTGGCCAGAATTTCCCTGTTTTCAAGCTTTCAGTTGTGCACTATCTGGTCAGACCACTTTACAATACGCTTCTGCTCCTCCCATACAAATACAGTATTAAATATTTCATAATCCAGGGGGTTTGCGCCTGGCAGCATGGCCGAGCCAGAAGCTATTTTGAGCGTTTGCCTGGCAACGCTCCTGGCCTAAGCGCTCATGCTCACTTCCTGCATCCTCCAGCCGACTGAGTGAGTTAACAGCATATAAATGACCCTGCCTTGCTTGCTATTTGGGGGAGAAACAGAAACAAAAACAAAAAACAAGGCAAAGACCTCTCTCTTCCTCAGTCACTGCAGGTTACAGGATTGAATTTTATTAGAAAAGAGAAGACAGAATAAACTCTGGTGCTCAAAGGAACCCACTGGGCCTCAGAATCACTGGGCTATCCCAGGGATTTCTTACCATCCATGGACCCACACCCCGAGGCCCTGGGTCCTGGGCTCCCGGCTCTCGGCCTTGGGTCGGCCACCCCAGGCAGCCCTGGGATCCACCCGGGCCCCCAGGCCTCCAGCTCTGCCTGGACCGGGCCCCTGCCCCTCTCGCCGGGCGCAGCCCCTTTCCCTCGCAGCCGCAGCTGCAGCTGTGAGCGCTCTAGATGCAAACGCAGCCTGGTGGCCCCTCATCCTGAGGTGCAAAGCCCCCCTGGGCTGGGCGTGCCTCCGCCACCCCTCTGCGGGCTCCTTGCCTCGTGCTCACGCCCCATCACACTTACTGCCACCTGTGAGGTCCTGGGGGGCAGGCACCCTCGCATTTTCAAACCACCTGTGCCTAATGTGGAAAGTGCTCACTCGCTAAATGAAAGAGAATTGTGGGAAGCAGACTTGACTCAACAGATAGAGCGTCTGCCTACCATATGGAGGGTCCAGGGTTCAAACCCAGGGCCTCCTGCCCCATGTGGTGAGCTGGCCCACGCACAGTGCTGATGTGGGTAAGGAGTGCCGTGCCATGCAGGGGAGCCCCCACGTAGGGGAGCCCCACGCACAAGGAGTGCGCCCCGTAAGAAGAGCTGCCCCACATGAAAAAAGCGCAGCCCACCCAGGAGTGACACTGCACACATGGAGAGCTGACACAGCAAGATGACACAACAAAAAGAGATGCAGTTTCCCGGTGCCGCCTGACAACGCAAGCGGACGCAGAAGAACACACAGCGAACGGACACAGAGAGAAGACAACAGGGGGGAAGGGGAGAGAAATTTAAAAAAGAAAGATAATTGTATATCCTGCCCCGTTCTGGAAAGGATTTAAAATGAAGAAAGGCACGAAGAAAGCGGACATGTGTTGTTACGTGTACACGCCCTGAGATGGGCACACCATGCAGAACGACACAAACTGCGAGCCTTTTCAGGGCTCGTCCTGCTAAATCTGAATCATTGCCAACACCTGACGTTTCATCCTCACGTGTCTCTAAGGCAGGTGTCTGTTTTCTCTTTCCCAGGTGAAGAAACAGAGGCACGGGCAGGTGGAGACGCGGCCAGGTCCACAGGGCCGGTCAGGAGAGGGAAGCGGTTCCAACCCCAGCCTGTCTACCCCCGCCCTGTGCCCTCCCCGTCGGGCTGCCCCTGTGCCAGCGTGGCTTCTCTCCCTAGAAGCACAGCTGGCACTTTAAAACCGTTGGCTGGTGTTGCAGTGTGGCCTGAGAGGAAGAGGCTGGAAATTCTGCACCGAGGACGTGCTTCTGAGCCCAACACACTGCTCCCTTGTCCCCAACCCACACCCCCAGGCCACAGCCGGGAGAACCAAGCAGACCTGCGGACAAATAGCCTACAGTCGTGGCAGTGACTTGTCACCCGACAGCAGGTGGCTTAACTGTTTGCACCCGTGGCCTGATGGGGACCCAGAGAACCATGGTGGCTCTGCTGGCCCTGGGCCGGGGGACCCTCCAAGCCCCTCCAGCTCCCTCCTCCCTGGGGGAGTCCTCAATCTCCCTTCTAGAAATCGGGGCTCAGACGCGCTCTGCACAAAGCCCGCATTCCCGGCGGCCAGTCCCTGGGGACGGACACGGAGAGAAGGGGTAAGGAGAGCTGCTGGCAGGAGGCCCCAGTGACCCACATCCGGCCGAGCCAAGTGGGTCTGACCCGCGGCGAGAAGAGCCTCTGGGGCTCGTG
Organism: Dasypus novemcinctus; assembly: GCF_030445035.2. NCBI lineage: Eukaryota > Metazoa > Chordata > Mammalia > Cingulata > Dasypodidae > Dasypus > Dasypus novemcinctus. The sequence continues at coordinate 8,916,609 of NC_080687.1, read as the reverse complement.
GGCAGCTCCTGCGCCCTGCCTGGGTGGTGCGGTCAGGAGCCTGAGAGGCCAGGACACCAGGCAGTGGGCACATCAGGGCAAGGCCTCCTATGCCCCCTCGGCAGGGTGGAGGGGGGCTTCTGAGGCTGGGCGGCGGAGTGGAGCGAGTATTCCACAAGGGCCTCCGACTGCACAGGCCTCAGCAGAGCCAAGGTGAAGGGCACACCTGGGCAGGTGCTACCTTGGACCCAGACCCGCTCCAGCCCCTCCTGGCAGGATTTCCTGGGGCGCTCAAAACCTCGTTTCCCAAATCCGCTTGCGCTAGGGTTTCTACGAGCCACCTTCGGGGTCAGTTATGATAACACAGCGTCCCCGGGCAGAGGCGGTGTGAGCACGGCAGGTGGCTGCCCTGCAACTCTCCCAGAGGCCCAGGGCTGGAGGGACCCCGGGCCCTCTGCGGCAGGGGAGGCAGAGGCTCTGGTCCATCTCCGACCTCGTGGGCGCTGACTGGCCTCAGCACAGCTTGCCAAAGGTGGCCGAGGCAGTGTGGTTCTCGAGGTAGTGCCAGCTACGGCGGCGGGGCCAGCAGCGACCTGGCCAAACCAACTGTGCAATGTGGCCTGGACATCCAGTCTGGAGCCGCCCTCCCTGGGCTCTCCCATCATTTGATAAGCTGGTGGTTCTCAAAGGGTGGTCACTGGGAACTTTTAGAAATGCACCCCCAGTAGTTATATTTCTGCATTGACCTGGGACGTTAGTGACCACTGGTCTAGAATGTCAAGGAAACCATTCGGTAGAATAGCAGAATCAAAGAAATGAAAATGAGGGTGCAGGATGTATTTGTGGAACTATAATACGTAGGCAAGGGGGACTAAGAAACAGGGAGGGGTTTCCAGGAGAAAATAATAATAATGACAACAATGGCATTATTGACCACGAGCATGGTTGTTTAATGTTCGAAGCAACCATGGTGTGAGATGGAACTTTTTTTTTAAGATTTATTTTCTATTTCTTTCCACTCCCCCCCCCCCCCAGTTGTCTGCTGTCTGTCCATTTGCTGTGTGTTCTTCTGTGTCCACTTATATTCTTCTCAGCCGCACCGGGAATCTCTTTTTGTTGCGTCATCTTGCTGAATCAGCTCTCTGCGTGTGTGAAGAGCCATTCCTAGGCAGGTTGTGCTTTTTTTGCACAGGGCGGCTCTCCTTACAGGGCGCACTCCTTGTGCGTGGGACTCCCCTACATGGGGGACACCCCTGTGTGGCAGGGCACTCCTTGCGCGCATCAGCACTGCACGTCGGCCAGCTCACCACACGGGTCAGGAGGCCCTGGGTTTGAACCCTGGACCTCCATGTGGTAGGCGGACGCTCTATCAGTTGAGCCAAATCCGCTTCCCAGATTGAACATTATCTCCATTTTTTTGGTGGTGAAATTGAGGTTCAAAAGCAAGTGGCAGAGGGAAGCAGATTTGGCCCAATGGATAGGGCATCTCTCTACCACATGGGAGGTCCAAGGTTCAAACCCCGGGCCTCCTGACCCATGTGATGGGCTGGTCCACGTGCAGTGCTGATACACGCAAGGAGTGCCCTGTCACGCAGGGGCGTCCCCACATAGGGGTACCCCACGTGCAAGGAGTGCACCCCCTAAGAAGAGCCGCCCAGTGTGAAAAAAGTACAGGCTGCCCAGGAATGGCGCCTGTACACACGGAGAGCTGACGCAGCAAGATGACACAACAAAACGAGACACAGATTCCAGGTGCCGCTGACAAGAATACAAGTGGACGCAGAAGAACACACAGCAAATGGACACAGAGAGTAGACAACGGGGGGGGGGGGCAGTGCGGGGAAGGGGAGAGAAAGAAATAATTTAAAAATCTTTAAAGAGGAAAAAAAAAGCAAGTGGCAGACACGTGACCCTGCAATACCACTACAGGGTATGTACCAGAAGAACTGAGAGCAGAGACACAAACAGACATCTGCACGCTGATGTTCACAGTGGCATTACTCATAACTGCCAGAAGTTGGAAACAACCCAGGTGTCCATCGAATGATGAATGGATAAGCTGTGGTGTATTCACACAATGGAATATTATGCAGCTGTAAGAAGAAATGAAGTTGAGAAGCATATGACAACGTGGATGAACCTGGAGGACATTATGTTGAGTGAAGCAAGCCAGACACAGAAGGACAAATACTGTATGACTGTGCCACCTGCTAATTGTGTAACAGATTGTATGAATCCTTTTATCTAAAAGGTAAATATAAATCAATTTATAAAGATGAAATTAGATTAGTGATTATGTAGGGCTGGGGAAGGACTGCTAAGGAGTATGGAATAATTTTCTTTTTGGAGTAATGAAATGGTTTTAAATTTTTTTGTGGTTATGAATGTGCAACATTGTGATTATACCAAGAGCCATTGAATAACACTGGATAGATCATGTGATAATTGAATATACACTTTGGGTAGAAATGTGAATATATCTCAATTAAAAATTAAAAAAAAAAAAAAAACAAGTGGCAGAGCTGAGTTTTGAAACCAAAATCTGAGTCTTCCCATTGCCAGGCATCTGGCTCGGGCTCGTGGCTCCATTCCCTGCGCAGAGAACTGGGGAGGAAGAGCAGATTTGGAGGGAAGACGGTACATGTTGCTGCAGTGTTTAAGGTGCCCATGAGATAGTCTAGTGGAGCTATCCAATACCTACTTTAACACGTGGCTCTGGAGATCAAAATCAAAGTCTAGGCTGCAGGTAAACGTTTGGAAAACTCCAACTTAGGATCGTCTTCACCGGAAGAAGCAGGCAGAGAGGGCAGGGCGGGAGAGACGAGAGAAGGGAGGCAAGGAAAAGAGCAAACGCCTTGAGGAGCGGGCGGGGAGGGGCCTGAGGGCACCTGCGGGGCTATTAGCTTGGGACTGGAGGAGAGAAATCAGGCAGACCTGGGCTTGCGTCCCCTCCGCCTCCAACTAGCCGTTCAGCCGTGGGAAACTCGCCAACTCACTTTCCTCATCTGTAAATGGGAACAACGATCGTGTCCATCTGATAGAGATGTGAACTAAATGAGAAATGCTAGGGGTGCAGTATCTGTGTTTGACCCTCAGAAATAGCTCAGTCACCGGTAACTAGCTGATCACCCCTGAAATCCATCCCCTTCTCTGGGCTAGGAAGGTTGATGCAAGTGGAACCTCACTGAAGGGGAAGTTCCTGCCTGGTGAGCTCAGAGGCAAGGAGGAGGCAGTCAGAACCCGAGAGGGAGAGGAGCGCAAGTGTGGAGGCTTTAGGGAAAGGGCACGGGTCCCCGAGAGCCGCAGCGGGAATGCCAAGAGAGCATGAGTTAAGGCCACCCAAGAGGATTTCTGACTGGGAACGAGGCGTTTGTGATCAGGAGGTTTTAAAAGGCACTCGGGGGAGTGGACGTGTTCAAGCCACTGAGCACCCACTTCCCTTATGGGGGGTCCCGTGTTCGGTTCCTAAAAGAAATGAGCAGATGAGTGGGTACTGTGAACAGAGACAATGAGCAGACAGAAGGAGCAGACACAGTGAGCAGACGGTGAGCAGGCAGATGAGGAAGCCTTCTCGGGGAAGCTGATGTGGCTCAGCAGTTGAGCACCAGCTTGCCACATACAAGGTTCCAGGTTCAAACCCTGGCCCCTGGGAACTAAAAAAAAAATGGCATCAGAAGAACAAAGTTGGAGCACTGACACTTCTGAACGTCAAGGCTTACTAGAAAACTACAATAATCAGGACAGTGTGGTGCTCAGAGCAGAATAAAAAGTCCAGGGAAAACCCACAAGAATGTTAAGTAAAATAAAATGGCTGCCTGCATTGGGCATTGCCGGAAGGGACCGCCCTTAGGTCAAACAGAACCTAGGTTGCATGAAAAGTTTTTCTTTTAACAATAGGGAAAACTGACTTATGACAGAAATGCAAAGGCACTTCAGCAGAAAGAGATCAGTCTTGCCAATGCTGAAACAATTAAACATCCATATGCAAAAGTAAGAAACATCAATTCATTCCTGGCACCCTATACAGAAATTAACTCAAAGTGGACCAAAGAACTAAATGTAAAACCTAAAAGTATAAAACCTCTAGAAGAAAACATAAGCATAAATCTTTGTGACCTTAGTCCAGGCAAAGATTTCTTACATATGACACCAAAAGCACAATCCATAAAAGAAAACTTTAACAAATTGGACTTCATCAAAATTTAAAACTTCTGCTCTTTGAAAGATACTGTTAAAAGAATGAAAACACAAGCCATAAACTAGACAGACTATTTCCAAAGTATGTATCTGATCAACAAATATATATATCCAGAATATAAAAAGAATTTTCAAAACTCAATAATGAGAAAACCCACTAAAAATGGGCAAAAGATTTGAATAGACATTTCATTAAAGAAAACAGATGGATGGCAAAAATGTTCAACTTCATTAGTCATTAGGGAAATACAAATTATCATTGAGGTGATATACACAGAGAGTAAAATGGCTAAAATAAAAAAGATGGATCTTACCATATGATATTTGGAAACCACATGCACTGCTAATGGGCAGGCAAAATGGTATGGCCACTCTGTTGATCAAAAAAAAAAAGGTATAGCCACTTTGGAAAACAGTTTGGCAGTATCTTAAAAAGTTAAACATACATAATACCTCCCATGTGATCCAGCAATGCTGCTTCTAGATATGCTCCCATAAGGAAAGAAAACGTATGTCCATACAAAGACATGTTCATGAACGTTTATAGCAACTCTATTCATAATCTCAAAACACTGTAGCTAAGCCTTTAAAGAATCCTTTAAAGAGGGAATGGAGAAACTGCAGTACATCCACACAATGGAATAGTACTTAGCAGTAAAAAGGAATGAATTACTGATACAATATGAATAAATCTCCAAATAGTTATGCAAAGTGAAAGACACCAGACCAAAAAAAAAGGCATAATGCATGACTCCTTTTACATAACAATCTAGAAATGACAAATTAATCTATCGTTACAAAAAGCCAATTCAGTGGTGCACCGGGAAGTGGGGCATGGAGGAGGAGTGCATGGGGATAAAGGGGTTACATATGAGCACAAAGAAATTTGGGGGTTAGATAGATAGTTCATTATCTTAATTATGATGATAGTTTTATGAATGTATACATATGCCAACATTTATCAAGTTGTACATGTAAAATATGTATTGTATGTCAGTTATCACTCAATTAAGCTGTTAAAAATAAATACATTTTTTTAAAAATTTGATTTACACAATAATTTTTTAAAATAAATTTAAGCGGCGGTTCCCATGGTGATATTTTGTGTATCTCTACTGCCATTTCACACCATGGATTATCAATGCTCTCACCATCACTGGAAATAGAGTCAACAGCACTTTTTATTTATTTATTTTTAATTACATTCAGAAAATATGAGGTCCCCATATACCCCCTACCCCCCTCATCCCACTCCTCCCCCCATAGCAACAACCTCCTCCATCATCATGACACATTCATTGCATATGGTGAATACATCTCTGAGCACCGCTGCGCCTCATGGTCAATGGTCCACATCATAGCCCACACTCTCCCACGTTCCATCCAGTGGGCCATGGGAGGACATACAATGTCCAGTAATTGTCCCTGCAGCACCACCCAGGACAACTCCAAGTCCTGAAAACGCCTCCACATCTCATCTCTTCCTCCCATTCCCCACACCCAGCAGCCACCATGGCCACTTTCTCCACACCAATGCCACATTTTCTTCAATTACTAATCACAATACTTCATGAATAGAATATCAGTAAGTCCATTCTAATCCATACTCTATTCCTCCATCCTGTGGACCTTGAATTGGTTGTGTCTACTCCACATCTATATCAAGAAGAGAACAGCACCTTTTAAGCTAATCAAATTAGAGACCAATTTCTAAAACCCCAGAACCAATGGAAATTTCATCCTTAAGATTCTGTCTCTCAAGAACCACCCCTGTTCTGGTACCATAATTTGTATTAACCACAGAAACAGAACCAACAGAATGAACGTATGAGAATATTAAGAGATTTCTTATAGAAATTGGATCACAGGACCATAGGATTGGCAAGTCTGAATTCTGTAGGGCAGCCCACAAGTTGGAAGCTCAATGAAGATCCCAGGAAATGCTGCCAGTTGGGAACTCTGGTGAAGGTGATGATAGTTTCCCCAAGAGAAGTTGGCTGTCTGGGGTAAAGACAGAAATTCTTTCTGACTACTGAAATTCTCAGTTCTCGTTTTAAGTCCTCCAGTAGCTAGATAAGACATCTCTCACTGAGGAAGGCAATGTGCTCTGTTGATTGTGGAAGTAATCAGCCTCAGATGCAATCAACTGACTAATTATTTAAATCCTCAAAATACCCTCAAACTAACAATCAGCCCAGGGCTTGCTTGATGAAACACTGGACACCATAATCTGGCCACATTGACACGTAAAATAACCATCCCCATGCCCGATAATCTTTGTGAATTAATTGACTGAAATCAGAGTGCAACTATGATTAATCCATGTTTTCCATTTATATTGCAGCACTTACCACACAATGAATTTAGATGTAGCCTAATTTCTTTTAAGATCTTCTGGTTGTGCAAATTGCAGGACTAATAGAAGGGAGATTTTCTTGAATTAACTATTCTACTGAACCACCATCAAAAGCTACAGCTGTACACCCAAAACATACAGAGACAAGATAGAAGCTCCCTGCCCCCACACCCGCTCAGATCAGGACTTGATGTAAGGAAATGTGATTACCTTGGGCCAATAGAGGGTGGCATGGGGTTGGAGACAAAGAGGAAGACCTGGAAGTTATTCCTTCCTCTAACACGCCATAGGAAGGAAGGGGACGTGGCTCAACTGATAGAGCGTCTGCCTACCATATGGAGGGGCCAGGGTTCGATACCCAGGGCCTCCTAATCTGTGTGGTGAGCTCGCCATGCACAGGGCTGCCACGTACAAGGAGTGCCGTGCCACACAGGGGAGTTCCCTGCGTAGGGGAACCCCACGCACAAGGAGTGTGCCCCTCAAGGAGAGCCGCCCTGCGCAAATAAAGCACACCCCGCCCAGGAGTGGCACCGCACACATGGAGAGCTGACACAGCAAGATGACGCAACAAAAGAAGTGACGCAGTTTCCTGGTGCCACATGACAAGAATGCCAACAGACACAGAAGAACACACAGCGAATGGACACTGAGAGCAGACAACGGGGGGGGAAGGAGAACAAAATAAATCTTAAAAACAAAACAAAAACATGTCATAGGAACAGGAAAAGATATGGAGCACAAAGTAGCTTTTTTTTTTTTTAAAGATTTATTTCTCCCCCCAGACATGGTTGTTTGCGCTTACTGTGTCTGTTCATTGTGTGCTTTTTTCTTTTTTTTAGGAGGCACTGGAAACCAAACCCAGGGCCTCCCATGTGGGAGAGAGGTGCCTAACTTGAGCCACCTCCACTCCCTGCTTTGCTGAGTCTCTCATTATGTCTTCCTCCTTGTGTCTCTTGTTGTGTCACCTTGTTGCTTCAGCTCACCATGGCAGCCTGTCACATCGGCTGTTTTGCTCGTCTTCTTTAGGAGGCACCAGGAACCAAACCCAGGACCTCCCATGTAGTAGGCAGAAGTTCAATTGCTTGAGCCATATCTGCTTCCCCAAAGTAGCTTTTTATCCTCAAGTCCTATCTTTCCATCAGTCTGCTTGGGTGGGCCCCAATGAGGCTTTAGTTTAGTCTGGCCTGTCAACTAGTTCTCACTTACTAGGGAGACCCCCCAACACCCAAAAGCCACGATTTTGCGACCTAAACATATGGCCACTTTTCCAGGCAGACCTCCTTTCCCTGCCGAGGACAGGAAGAGCCAGCCCGTGTGAGGCTGTGGTGTGAGGTGCAGGCTGCTCAGCCACCACCTGCAGAGAGAGGCCCCGTGGGGGCTCTTCCTTCCAAGGACCTCAGTTGCTAGTCCAAACATTGGCTTGGAAAGTGTTTTTTATTCAGATAATCTAACAAAGGTCATATTAGAATTTGTGTGGGTTTTTAAATTCGAAAGCAACTGACCGGGCTTTGATGAAATCTGCCTCTTGGATTGGCAGGTGGCTTTGGAGTAGTGGGGAAAGGAGCAAATCCCTTCACCTGGCTCCAACTGCACCCAGATCACGTGGATGAGTAAGAGATCAACATTATCCTTTTGGTGTTAGAGATGTACCCTACCTTGTACACACCCAAAAGAATCATGGTCATTTTTCCAAAGGTCCCTTTGAAAGAAAGAGCTGAAGACTTCCATTCTGTTAAATGTTTGGCAATCTTCCCACACTTGACAAAAACCCTGACGTGGGAGGAGGACCCGAGGACTCGCCATGTTGCCACTTTGGGGAAATTGTTTTGCCTTCTCGTCCCGTGGAATAATTGGGGGTTATCTGATTTCTCTCTAACCTTCATGGAGCAAATGAAGAGGCAGGAGGACCTACACGTGTCTGCATGGGCTGAGAGTGTCTGTGGGCAGGAGAATCATGATCATGAAGGACACTGTCAGACTGACCATCCGCTGAGCACCTATGTAAGCCGGGCACCGTCCTAGGCACTTCAGGTATACACTTGTCATCTCATTTAATTCTCACTCTTTTTATTTTCTCAAAAGAAGATGAAAATATTCCTCATTTTACAATCAAGAAAATGAGAAGCAGGGAATTCATTACCCAGAGACACACAACTCTTAAGCAGCAGAGCTAAGTTTGGGGAGTAGATGTGGTTTAAGCAGTTGGGCATCCACTTCCCACAAGGGAGGCCCCAGGTTCAGTTCCTGGTGACTCCTAAAGCATATGAGCTGATGCAATGAATGGACACAATGAGTTGACACAACGAGCTGATGCAACAAGCTGGGAGTGGATGTAGCATAGGCAGTTGGGCACTCGCCTCCCACATGGGACATCCCAGGTTCAGTTCCAGGTGCCTCCTAAAGAAGATGAGCAGAGAACAGCAGAGACAATGAGTAGAGAGAGTGAGCAGACACAGCGAGCAGACAATGAGCAGACAGACGAGGGAGCCATCTCAGGGGGGTGGGGAGTGGAATAAAATAAAATAAATCTATTTTAAAAAAAGTTAAGTTCACACCAAGCTTTGATTTCAAAGCATGTACTCTTTCCACCACCTCCCCCTTTTTTGAAAGAGAGCCCTAAAATATATTTTGGACTGTATATGCATTTTGTGATTTGGCAAGTTATCCTTCCATGCCTATTAAAACTGTAAGGTCCTTAATAATGAAAATATGGGACTTTTTTTGGGATTTTGCTTAGAATATACAAATTCAGACATTAAAAAATGTTCCTTGGTTTTGGAAATGATAGTGGTGATGGTTGCACAGCACTGTAAATGGGCTTTTTTTTTTTAAGATTTATTTATTTCTCTCCCCGCCCAGCTGTCTGCTCTCAGTGTCCATTTGCTGTGTGTTCTTCTGTGTCTGCTTATAGTCTTGTCAATGGCACCAAGAATCTGTGTCTCTCTTTGTTGTGTCATCTTGTGCGTCAGCTCTCTGTGTGTGCGGCACCACTCCTGGGCAGGCTGCACTTTTTTCATGCTGGGCAGCTCTCCTTGTGGGGTACACTCCTTGCACGTGGGGCTCCCCTACGTGGGGACACCCCTGCATGGCAGGGCACTCCTTGAGCGCATCAGCGCTGCACGTGGGCCAGCTCATCACATGGGTCAGGAGGCCCTGGATTTGAACCCTGAACCTCCCATGTGGTAGGCGGATGCTCTATCTATTGAGCCAAATCCGCTTCCCGGTAAATGGACTTAATGCCACTGAACCGTATACCTAAAAATGGTTGAAATGGGAAATTTTATGTTACATATTTTTTACCATGAAAACACTTTTTAAAATGCTACTTGAAGGTCTGTACCTGACTTAAGAGACAGTGTACCAACATCAAGTTCCTGGTTGTGACAACGTATTATTATTCTATAAGACATCATCATTGGGAGAAGCTGGGTGAAGGAATACATGGGTATTCAGTGTTATTTTTGCAACTTCTTAGGAATCTTAATGTAGTTCAAAGTAAGTGGTTGTTGTTGTTTTAAATGTTATTTGAAGATGATAATTAGGTGCACTGTCATGGTATAGAACAAACAGAAATTAGGCAAGTCAGGCCCCAGTTCTAAAGCCGCTCTGCTAATAACCAGCCCTGCGGCTCTGCACACAGCAATGCCCAACTGAGGCCCAGGAAGTTTAAATGGCACCAGGTCTCTTTTAGCTTTAAGAGTTACAATTTCCATTATTAAAAATTATATACACTTTTAGACTCCCACGTTAGGGTGCTGGAGTGAATATACACATTGAATTTACTTCCCCAAACTGCACAAAAACTACAGTAAAGAGACAGGCAGGGCAGGAGAGGAGAGAACAGCGAGGAAATGATGGGCGCTCGAGAGCCGGTGGCGAGGGACCGGTGACTCACGGGCCTTGAGAGGGCTGCAGACACCGCTCCGGGGGGCCCGTTTCACACGGCAGAATCTTCCCAGGGCCCAGGAACCAAGAGCTCCAGGCACCTGGAAGTGGAAGGGCCGAGAAGGTGTCCTGCAAAGGGACCGGGCGCAGGCCCGGGTCTCTGGGTTCCTCCCCCGCTGCGGGCCCCGGGGACCCTGCTCCTCCCCCTCCCCAGCCTAAGTCTAGAGAGGTCGTTCTTTCAAGGGTGTAAAACAGAAGCGTCTGGGTGGGGAACAGAAGGCCCCAGGTTAACAAGAGGAGGCTTACACGGCTGTGTGCGCAGCGCGAGCTGAGAGCCGGCCGCCTCCCCCAGCTCAGCTCCCAGAGCCCTGCCGGCGGAGCTCAGGCTGCCGCAGGACCCTCCACCCTGCTCCGGAGGGGCTGAAATGAGGGGAGCCGAGCAATCGGGCCACCCTGCCCACTCAGCCCCGGGAAAGGGCGGCCATAGGGACGGAAGGCAGACCGCGACTGGCAGGCGCTGCGGTGAGAAGACACACTCACTCCAGGAAGGAGCACTGGGCGTCTGCGGGATGGATTACTCTGCAGCATGAGTGTGGTGGTAGATACACAGCTCGACGCGTCTGTCAAAACCCAGAGGGTGAAATTTGCTGTGTGTAAATTAAAATACAAAACATAAAGCGGGGGGGGGGGGGGGGGGGGGGGGGACTAAAAAGGAAAACAAACTATAACAAATTAATCTAAGCAAATTACAGATGAATTACATGACCACACTGAAAGGGGGAGGAAGAAAAGAACTTTGGAACCTTTAACGCGATAAGGCTTACGACAAAAGAACTATACACAGATATTACATTTTAGCTGCCAAATGTGTTTCTCACAGGGACATGGGTCAGCCATTCTAAAATTACTTTATGTGAACAAAAAAGGAAATATTGTGTAGATAATGAGAGTCAGGTTTCTCATTGTTGGAAATAAGAAGTTACAAATAGGGAAAGGGCGAAGGCGAGATGAACCCTAGGGGTATTGGACCGGAATCAGACGAATCAGTGTGAACTCGTGTACTTTAAACATGTATACAGAGTGATACAGAAATAAATACAGCTATGTGTTTACCCACGGGTTAGTGTACAAACATGTATTTCCTGGCTCTCCACGGGTTAGTGTACATACATGTACTTCCTGGCTCTCCACGGGTTAGTGTACATACATGTACTTCCTGGCTCTCCACGGGTTAGTGTACATACATGTACTTCCTGGCTCTCCACGGGTTAGTGTACATACATGTACTTCCTGGCTCTCCACGGGTTAGTGTACATACATGTACTTCCTGGCTCTCCACGGGTTAGTGTACACACATGTATTTCCTGACTCTCCACAGATTAGTGTACATACATGTATTTCCTGACTCTCCAAGGATTAGTGTACATACATGTATTTCCTGACTCTCCACGGGTTAGTGTACATACATGTATTTCCTGACTCTCCACGGGTTAGTGTACATACATGAACTTCCTGACTCTCCACGGGTTAGTGTACATATATGTACTTCCTGGCTCTCCACGGGTTAGTGTACATACATGAACTTCCTGACTCTCCACGGGTTAGTGTACATACATGAACTTCCTGACTCTCCACGGGTTAGTGTACATACATGTATTTCCTGACTCTCCACGGGTTAGTGTACATACATGAACTTCCTGACTCTCCACGGGTTAGTGTACATACATGAACTTCCTGACTCTCCACGGGTTAGTGTACATACATGTATTTCCTGACTCTCCACGGGTTAGTGTACATACATGAACTTCCTGACTCTCCACGGGTTAGTGTACATACATGTATTTCCTGACTCTCCACGGGTTAGTGTACATACATGAACTTCCTGACTCTCCACGGGTTAGTGTACATACATGTACTTCCTGGTTCTGTCTGCTCAAGGCACCCAGGAGCAGTGACACCCCAATAGCAATGAACACACCTGGTGCCCAGATCTTGGTTTCTAAGTACTATTTTCCATAAAAAGGAACTGGTACTCCTTGAGAAATAGTTGATGCAGCTTGGGTCAGGAAAACCTAAGATGAGCCTGGAGTATCTAGTGGTACCTGAAAATAAGAAAGTGCTCAGAAAAAGGATGGAAGCCCAGGACCGAAAGGGCCCTGGAGCCAACCTACAAGAGCTCCCACTGGCCAAAGCCAGAATGACTTGAGCAACAAAATAAAAAATAATGTAATTTGATCATAGTCTATAGGATAAAAACCCATGAGTCCATACTGATATACACAAATAACTGAGTAAATAAAGAGGGAGCAACCGCTCTTCCTGACATAAGAATTCTAGTTAATAAATATAGAAGAAATGAGGAAAATACAAAATCACCATCGAAACACCACAGTGGTCACGATGCAGCCAGATTCACTAACGGATGCTAAAATGAGGAAGAAGTTTGAGGAGAAATGGATAGTTGCATAGTCTAAACATATCTCTGAGATAGTGGTTAAATAAAAAGGAAAAAATAATAACTATACAGTGGAGAAACGCAGCACCCTACATGAGCAGTGAAAGCAAAACTCACCAGTAACAAGAAACGCCAACATCATGGACGCTGACACGCTACGCTGAGAAGGGGCCATCTCTCTGGGCTGTTCTTGCTGACAGTCCACGAGTAATCAACAGACAAACCCAAAGAGAGGGACAGTCAACAAAGTAACCAGTGGTGTTCTTCAAGAGCGACAAACTCCTGGAAGTCAAGGGAAGACAGAGGAGCGGTCACAGACAGATCCACCGAGGAGAAAGAATCACTAACGCAACGTGGGATCCTGGACTGGAACCTGGAAAGGAGGAGGGGGAAAACTGGCGAAACCCTAACGAGGCCTGTAGCTTAGTGGACAGTCTTGTACCAGTGTCCATTTCTTCATTTTGATCGTTGCACTGTAATTATATACGATACAAACATTAGGGGAACCAGATGAGGGGTCTATGGAAAGTCTCTATACTGTTTTTGAAACTTTTCTGTAAATGTAAAATGATCTCAAAATTAAAAGTTTTTAAAAATGACATGCAATTTTAAAAATAAGACATCTTACATCCTAAGCTCTCCTGTCACAACTAACTTCCAAGGGTTACAGAGTAATGATGTAGATTTACAAATGTAAATATGGCCTAAGTGCTCGGCCCTCACCAACAGCTTTCGTGACGTCCGGCCAGCTGCCTGGCTGAGCCTCCTGCTCCTGCTCCTGCATCAGCCAGAGGGTTGGGCGGAATTCCAAGGCCTCAGACTTTGTTGGCCGAGGAAAAGGAAGAGGAAAGGGAAGCGAACAGCCAGGGGTTCCAACCCGCTTTCCTGTCTTCTTCTCAGCTGCTTCCGGCCCCTCCGAGGGAGCCATTCTTTCATGGTCTTTAAAAGGTCACAGAATGATAGAGTCCGGCTTAGAACTCCACCATCTGTTATGTCCTCAGAATTTTAAAGCCTGGCCCGGTGCTTACAAATCTAAGCTCCCGGTCTCCTCTGTGGGAAACGGCTGAGCAGCTGCCAGGCGCTAGCAAGACAATTCCTGCTCAGAAGCTCCTCCACTTAGAGGCGGGCTGTGTCCTGACGGGCTGGTCGTCCGCCGCTGTTCGTCCGGCTGGAAGCGCTGCAGCCCTCAGATTGATTGCCACCAAACAGGAAGGTTTTAGAGCCACGCATATGCGCCACCCCAAGACTGGTGTATGTTCTCTCAGGCATATTTCCTCAGCAGGCCACCCGCCCCCCCAACAAATCAGCTCTTTTCATTTGAAAATTTGTTGAGACAGATAATACCTGCAAGTGTTAAAGGAAGGGCTCTCCTTGGTAGCTTCATCTCCTCCATCCCAGGGCCCTTGGAAGTCAGGCAAATTCAAAGGGGCCTTGTACCAAAGAAGTATCCATGGCTGGGGGCAAACATCTCATCACTCAGAGCCTCTACATCTTCCAACGAACTCCTGGCATTCTCCTGAAGGAGGCTGGGAGACGCCTTGTTGATACTGAGCCTCCCAGCTGATGACCCGTCAAATCCTTTGGGTTTTGTCAAGAAAAATTTTCCTATCTGCTGCTGATTATTGTCAACTACAGAGGCAAGACAGCTTTTATACAGTTGTCCTTTAGAACCTCTCCTAATGTTGAGTGACTCAGTCTATACCCAAGGGTGACATTTATTATTTTTTCACTGTTTTCCATTTCTTAAAAAATCATCTCTTGTTTGTAACTAAACACATTAGTAAGCCCTTTCACGGACAGGATGGAGTTAAAAAATGTTGGCAAAACACTTCAACACTTAGCACAAGCAGAACAAACACACCTTAGACCGAGGCGCCCGTGGCCAAGGCCGTGCTTTCCCACGAGAGCACGGCTCTTCCCGGTTCCGGAAGCTCTCAAGGAGAGGGGCGTCATGCTTCCCATAAAGAGCAAGAGGGAAGTCCGAGAGTTGATGTTCAGCACATTGCTCCCAGAGTCAACACAGCAGGAGGCTGACACAAATTTCTGGAGAGTTTGGAGAGAAATCTACTTGACTACATAAAAACAAACAAACAAAATATCAGATTTGTCCAGAAAAAAAATATCGTTGCATAGGTTAAGCACTTACTATGTGCCAAGCACACACTCTCTCTCATTTAATTCTCAGAACGACTCTAGATATTACAAATAAGGAAACTGAGGCATAGATACGTAAAGTCACTTGTTCCAGTAGCCCTTACAGCTCCTAGGAGCAAAACTGGGGTTCTGCCCCAGGTCTCTGACTGCAGAACTCCTAACCTCCAAGCTATATTTTCAAGTAACCAGCTCAGGCTCCATGTTGACAGTGCAGAAAGGGGAATGCTTCTGTACTCAAAGATGTCACCGTTTCCCTCACTCTAGCCTCAGCCCTGGGGGCTAGCACCGTGAGCCCAGTTTCTGCCTCAGACCCTGTCTGGGCCACCTCCCTGTGATGGTCAAAGCCACTCTATCTCCTGACTCGACACTTTCCTGAATGGACAGAACCGGAAGCGACGGTGGTAGCCTGCTGGTAGAGCCAAAGCAGCAGTTATCAACCAGAGAGGATTCTGTAACCCAGGGATACTTGGCAGATGTCTGGAGACGTTCCTGTGTGTCATACCTGCAGCAGAGGTGCTAGGAGGCCGAGGCCGTTACTCACCCTCCACGCACAGGCTAGCCTCTGCCCTAGCCAAGAATCATCTGGCCGAACTGCCAACAGTGTGGCGGGGAAGGACTCAGTAAAGCTCTCCAGCCCTTGTCCATGGCCTGGTGTGGGATGCAAGACCACTTCCCATTCAGTCAGGCAAGAACCCGTACCAGATGGGTTATCTCACCTGGAGGGGAAGGCGGTGCCGCCTGCACCCGGCCTCTTTCCTTCCAGTTAATGAGGTGCCTGCAGAGTGTCTGAACCGACAGCCTCCACAAACAGCATGCTGGCAAGCCCTCCCGAATTCAAAAAGACTGTCCTGACAGGCCGAGCAAGTGACTCAGCAAGGTGCGTCTCTCCGCGTAGGGCATAAAGGTAGGTGGCACATCCTAGACGGAGCCACGAGCGGAGACTGAAGTGAAGCAGGCAAGGGCCTCTCGTGGGCAGGAAGGCCCGGCAAGAGCATCGCCGTCCCCTGGTGGCGCAGCGGACTTTCAGAAATCCTGTCGGGCCCACTGCCTAATTATTCTCGGGCAACGCGGTCCTGCTCTGCGAGGAGGAGGGAAAGAAAGGGCAGCTATAAACTGGAAGCCGCCGCAGGTGGAGGTGGCCCCACGCTGGAGACTAACACAGGATGTGTTTGCAACCATGGCACAAAGTGGGTACGGTCCGAGCTCTGCCACAGAGGAAAGAGCCCACGGCTCGCAGACCTGATTCGGAAGTCCAGCTTGAGACTTCCTCATCCCCTGTGAGCTCAGGCAAGAAGCAGTCACACCTAGTCTCGTTTGGTTTCTCATTGGCAGAACAGGTCGATTCATGACCTTTCATAGGGTTGTTGGAGAGAAGCGCGTGTGATGGGGTTTTGCGCACGTCGCAGCGTGCTTTGCACAAAACACACAGGGCATATGTGTCCGTTCCCGGCCCGCCTCGTTCCCTTCCACCCTGACTCGCACAGCTAGAGAAAGAGCCTGGTCTTTACGGAGAGTCCGGCTGCAGAGCGACATGTCTGCGGGCTCAACTCCTACAAGATCGACGAGGCTTTTTATTAAATAGAATTCACCTTGACTAATGGCTCCAGACGAGATTGCCAGATAAGCAAGCTCTGCTCCAACAAGTATCTTTGAATTCTCTTGGACCTAGAAAATGACAATTTAAGACACACTTAGTATGAACCTCAGATGGCCAGAAACGGATTTACCACGAAGCTAATGAAAAGCGAGCTGCAGGCCCCGCATTTCATGGAATTTGCAGCCAAGGCAGGGGACCACGCCGTGAGCTCACACGGTCGTTTATTTCTGCAAACTCTGCAAAGATTTTTAACTCAGTTGCTTCACTGGCTGTCCCTTTCTACTTTGAATCCCCTTTGGTCACATTTCCCCTCTCTCTGGGTGGCTCTGGAATGGCCATAGGCATTTTTGGATCTGGCTAAGAGGAATTTGAGTTGAAGATACTTTTAATTTGAGTCAATTACCATATATTTATGGCAGAGACCCAGATATCTTTTCACCGATGCATGTAGCAGTACTATTTGCAATAGCAAAAAGGTAAAAGCAACCCAAGTATCCATCAGCCAGTGAAGGGAAAAACAAAATTTGGTATATCCATATGATGGAATATTATTCAGCCACAAAAAGGAACGAAGTTCTAAGACATGCTACAACAGTGATGAACCCTGAAGACATGTTGAGAGAAATAAGCCAGACACACATGCAAAAATAATGTATGATGCCACTTAGATGAAATAGCTAGAGTGCATAAATACATAGAGACAGAGAACAGATTAGAGGTTGCAGGGACGGGGAGGGAGGATAGGGAGTTATTGGTTAAAGTTATTGGTTAAAGTTTCTCTTTGGGGTCATGAAAAAGTTTTGGTAATTGGTGGTGATGGCAACACAACATCGTCAACATAATTAATGCCACTGCATTGTACACTTAAAAATAATAAAAATGGCTAATTTTATGGTATGTGTGTGTGTGTGTGACCAAAATTTTAAAATATAAATTAAAAAGAAATACGAGGGAGCGGATGTGGCTCAGGAGGCTGAGTGGTTGCCTTCCATGGTAAGTCTTGGGTTCAGTTTCCAGTGTCTCCTAAAGAAGATAAACAATGAGCAGACATTGAGCAAAAACAACAAGCAAGACAACCATCAAACAATGAGCAAAACAAACGAGCAAGGAGTGGATGTGGCTGAAGCAGTTGAGCACATGCCTTCCACCTGGGAGATCCAGGGTTCAGTTTCTGGTCCCTCCTAAAGAAAAAACGAATAGATAACGAACAGACAATGCGTCCAAAGAGCAAAACCACAAGCAAACAGACGAGGGAGCCATCCCAGGGGGGAGGGGAAGAAAAATAAATGCTACACAGTCACTTCCCTATTGCTGGCTGGCATGGAGTAGGAAAGGTTTCCAGGATGCCTCCTGCCCTCCATGCCCACTCGCGGAGCCTGGAGACTGGTCGGTGCAGGACTCAGGTCTCAGGTCTCACCCGATGGGCACACACGGGTCAGCAGCTGGTGCCGGGGGATTGTGGGTAGGGGAGGAGAAACAAGATTTAAAAGATGTAGAGCCAGAAGGTAGCCAGGGGAAATTTTTTCCCAATCAGCAAACTTGTACAACTATGGGCACACTTAAAACTGGTAACTGGTCAAGATAAGAGGTCTCACCTTCCAGTAATGTAAGAAGCCATCAAGGAATATGTGTCCCAAAATGTAGAATAAAAAGGATTCTAGAGGTTGTCAGGTAAATCATAATAATATTTATTCGTTCTGAATTTCTTCCTCCTTTAATACATAATTTTGTGTTTATAGTTTTATAGCCTTTTTCTTCAAAAGGAGCCCCCACATATATTTAGCTTCTGGGCCCTAGAAAACCTGGGCCCACCCCTTTAGGCCAGATACTTTTATCTGATCTTTTTTAAGAGGGTAGGATCAGGAAAAGGTAAGTCCCGAGAGAGCTCTTTAACTTTCTTCAACCAATCCTAATTTCAATATACAATGCATGCAGCCAACTGGAAATTCTTTGTGTAAGTGTTCTTTCTGAAAATTGTTAAATAAAATAAAAATAAAAAGCTGCAAAGCACGCCCGGGGTATTTCCCTGCCAGGCCAGGTCTGCGCTGCCTCCTGTTTGTAATAAGGTGAAGCGAGGCCTTTTTCTCTCTGTCACCCCCGCCCTCGGCCACCCCCGTGGGTGAAACTTGTCGCTTCTCCCACTTAAATCAAACTCAGCTGGAGGCCTTCCTGGCTTTCAAAGTATCAAGTCACGCTCCACCAGCCGGCGAAAGCGAAAGAACATCCTGAGCCCCCACGCCCGCAGCCTCGGGCCGCTGCAGGGCCCGGCCTGCGCAGAAGGACAGGGAGGGCCCCGAGGGTCCGCTCGCCTCCTCCTGGGCTGGGCGCGCCCCACCCGCCCCGCCGGGCCTCCCCGCACCCCGGGGTGCTCAGTCCACCGCCAAGCCGTTGCTGCGGGAAGGGAAAACCGAGCTCCTGCGGCACCTGGACAGCGGCCCCGCGCCTCCCCGCGCGCCCAGGGCGCAAGGCTGGGGCTCGGCAGCGCGGGCCGGGCAGCGCCCTCCGCCCGCAGCGCGGCGGGTTTGCTCCGTACTTCGGCAGCCGCGGTTCTCCCCGGCGCCTCACGCCCGCCCGCGGCTGGCCCACGTGACCGGGGCACATGACCTGCCCTTGGCTTTGAATAAAAAGCTCCAGCTTCTTCTGCCCTTGAAAGCCTGCGCAGCTCCCTGGGGCAACGTGAGTCCCGGGCGGCTTATCCAACAGGCTGCGCCGGCCACGCCGGCAGTCGTTGGCCAAGGAGGCTAAAGCAAACGTGGCTTTATGTTTTCCAAAGTGAGACTCCATTTTCCCCTTGGAAAATGCATGGTGATCCTGGAGAAGGTTCTCTCCACACCTGGGCAGTCCTCTCCTTACTGTAAGGCGGAGCCCCCTGGCAGCGCGGGTCAACAGGAAAGCAGCAGGTCCAACCTCCTTTCCAACTTGAGGTTCAGGTTCTCCCACCACCACCACCACCACCCCGGAAAGTCTTTCAATATGCGCTTTTCTACTTAAAAAAGCAGGCAGAGGAAGACAAGACTTCGTGCATATTCGCTTCGGGGTTGTTTGGAAGATCCCTGGAGCCTTCACGGTTAAATCTGAGCCTCAGGAGAGAGGAGTCGGTTTTTACAGGTGGAAGAGCTGACTGCCCCTGCGTGGCCTGGGCGGGGCATGCGCCCATCCGCCCACAGGTGCAGACGTTGCCCAAGGGGTCCCCCCTCCCCCCAGGAAGGTGCCATCTTGGCTGCGCTGCCTTGGACCATCCATCCTCTAAGGCTGAGGAAGCTCCTGCCTCTCGGGTGCCTTCCCTGATGACTCACCTGCGCGAGAAGGAAGAGGGAGAAGTGCTCAGTGGCCAAGCTGGGGCCTGGGGGCCTCTCTCCTGGGAACTGCCAAGAACTGTTTCCACAGTCTTTTCCGTGGTGGCCCTGGGTGTCTGTCCTTTAGAAGGGGGGGGGGGCACCCTTGAGCTTCTGTGGGTTCATCTCTAACAGATACTGACGACGGCCCTGCTCTGCCAGGCAGCGGGTCCACGTGCCGGGGACGCAGGGGAACGGAGGAGACCGGGGAGGCTGGCCGGGTGGGGCGGCGCGCAGGGGTTGGCGGGTGCAGCGTGGGAAACTCCCTCCTGCGTTACAGACGCTGCTGGCATGCCAAGGGCCCTTCTGTCCCGCCCATAAGCATGTTAACTGGCTGCTTTGGAAACAAGAGTTAACTCTTGGCCTCTGGAATCAGGTGTGCCCTTGTTTCTTAGAGATCTGCGCAGGCAGCCCCAAGGCCTCCGGGCTGCTGGTACTGACCTTGCACTGATGAGAGCCGGGGAGTCCTTGTGGCTGCTGGCGGCCTGACTAAAATCCAGCAGAGCAACCCCGGGGTGCGGGAAGCAGGGTCTGCTCCCTCCCTGGGCCTCCGCCTCCCGTCTCAGAGGATGCCCCAGCCACCTGTCCAGAGGCCCGGCCGCGGGCAGACTTCCAAAGCACGAAGCGAGCGCTGTTGGTTTCCTCATGGAGAGACAGGGGTGGAGCCTTCTCTGCTTTGAGCCGCCCTAAGAATAAGTCGGAGAGGGAAAGCGGCTCCCTGTGTTCTGAAATTGGCAAAGCTTCTGCCGTCCTGAGTAAGAACTGGCCCAGGGCAGGGCGGGAAGACGGAGGGAAAGATACTGCTCTTGCGTTTTGAATGAAATCCTGATTGGATTTTCCTAGACGTTCCACGGGCGCTGCTCCCTTAAAATAGCATACTGCACTAAAGGAGAAGAGGCAAGCTGAAATTAAAAAGTCACAAATGCAGGCACGACATGTCTGCCGGCAGAGGGTGATCCTTGGTACCAGAAACATCCTTCAGAGAGGCTCGTGGGATCCCATGTCTAAGAAGCAGTGCAGGTGCCAAGCCTTAGCAACCCAAGTGGGGCCCCCAGACCTCACCGTCCTGGCCCATGCGTCACAAGGAGGGCAGCTCATGGTGGAGGAAGGGGTGCAGGAACCCAGAATAAGGGTCTATTTTGAACCAGTTTTCTCCTCCCAGTCCTTCTGAGCAACACTTCCCATAGACCCTTGTTTTCCAGACAGAAACACCACTGCCCTCTTCCCACTGTGAATGGGGAACCATAAGGCAGAGACACAGTCCCTAGCGTGGCATCAAAAACTTCTTGGAAAATCAAAGAATAAATTTCACGTCAGAGTATCACTCGGCATCTGTACCGTTTCAGGTAACCTCAGTCTTGTTGAAAGTTCCACTGGGCTCTCTGGGAATTACCTACCAATCACCTCCCTTTTGATATCCAAGGAGATAAAATTTAGGAAGTGGCCACATGGGCCAAGAAGTCCTCTCTTTGGTCCTTTAGCCCTGGTTCTGCAAATCCCACAGCCCAAAGAAACGAGGACAGCCCCTCGCTCTCACCCAGCCTCTCCTGCTCAGTGATCCCATTTGCCACTCAGCTGACAAGAGACATGGTAGCGTATAAGAAAAATAAATGTAAGATCCAACTGCCCAACAGGTTTCCACTGCCCCAAGTGAACAGTGTTACAGATTTGAGATAAACATAGAAATAAAATATTATTATCGAGGTGAAATCGACATAACATTAGGCATCTTACAGTGAACAATTCAGTGGCATTCAGTACATTCACAGTGTTGTGCTGCCACCGCTTCTAGTTCCCAAACAGTTTCACCCCAAAAGGACACTCCCATACCCTGAAGCAGTCCCCCCCAGTCCCCTCTCCTCCCAGGCCCTGGCAACACCAATCCTCATCCTGCCCCTATGATATACTTATTTAGGATATTTCCTATAAATAGAATCATGCAGTTTGTGACTTTTGTGTCTGGCTTGAGATAAACATTTTTGCCTGCACTTGTGAGTTTTCTCTCACCTATTAGTACACATATTTTGAAGCAGGTAGTGAGAAATATTTCTGGAGTGTTCATACTGGAGCTGGGCTTGAAGGGAGGAGAGAAGGAGACCCCAGAAAGCGTGAGAGGAGAGATTTTAGATGACAAGTCTCATACATTCTGTGCCTTGACTTTACAACTTAACACGCAGTAGCATAGTGCATGTTACAAAATACCATAAAGAATATTCTAGGCTTGCAGCATGTACTTAATAACTCTAACCAGCATTTCTTTGAGTTACTAGAAAAGAGGGAAAACCCACATTTGAAAAAGTCAAACGGTAGTTATGGTGGCTTCAATTTGTTGCATTATTGGCTGATTGTTGCCCTGAGTAAATCTCTGATCAGCCCATGGATTTCAAGGTGGGTTGGGTGTGGGGGTCTGCAAACCTGGCCCAGCATCCTTCTGCACCAAGTCAGACCGTTGCTCAGCCCATGTCAAAGAGCCTCAAGTAGGCTGAGAAGTTGTTTGGGGAACTGGATGTGGCTCAACCAACTGGGCTCCCATCTACCATATTGGAGGTGCAGGGTTCGATGCCCAGAGCCTCTTGGTGAGAGCAAGCTGGCCCACGTGGAGTGCCAGCCCACGCGGGAATGCCGTCCTGCGCAGGAGTGCCCCTCTGCGTGGGAATGCCCCTCTGCGTGGGGATGCCGCCCAGCATGGGAAAGCTGCCCTGCACAGGAGTGCTGGCCGATGCTGAGAGCTGGCACAGCAAGATGACACAACAAGAGACACAGAGGAGAGAAAATAAGATGAAGTAGAACAGGGAGTTGAGGTGGCACAAGAGAGTAATTGCCCCTCTCCCACTTTGGAAGGTCTCAGCATCAGTTCCCAGAGCCGCCTAATGAGAATACAAGCAGACACGAAGAACACAGAGAAAATGAACACAGAGAGCAGACAACGGGGGGAATGGGGTGGGTGGGTGAGAATAAATAAAATAAATCTTTAAAAAAAAAGAGTCATTTGGAAAAATGCATGAATGACAAAACCACAGAACAAGATTCTACCTACCTGCCTCATGTGGTTGGCATCACATATGGAGGAATGCATGGCTTAGCTTCGGGCTTGGCACGTCAATGTTCCATTTATCGGCTGCCATGATGGTTGTCATTATCATTTTCTGGACATCCATAGTCTGTCAGGTGTAAATTTGCACAGGTGTGCTCAGGCAGAGAACAACACAGACTATTTCAATCCAAGACTGTCTGGGAAATTCCAGGCTGTGGATAGCCCTTCTTGTGAGCCCACCATGGGCTGCAGAGCACTTTAGCTTAACTGTGAACTTACACAAGTTTGCACATTTATTAGGATATACAGGGGTAGTGATTCATCCAGCTAACAGAAATCCTAATTGCCACATTTGATTCAATTTGACAAACACATATTGAACACCTAAATGTAAAATATTGAGCTGAGGCTATGAGGAATAGAAAATGAAAAAGAGATGACCCTGATTCAGACACGTATTTGCACACCAATATTCCTAGCAGCATAGGTACAACAGGCAAAGGTGAAGGCAACAGAAATGTTCATCAGCAGATGGGTGGAAAAACAAAATGTGTATCCATACAATGGACTATTACTCAGCCTTAAAAAAGGTGACTATTACTCACCCATTGCTATGTGGGTGAACCATGAAGATATGTTGACTGAAATAAGCCAAAAGCAAAGGGACAGATATTATATGATTCTGCTTATATGAAATAGCTAGAATATGCAAACGGCTGGAGACAGAAAGGAGACTATAGCACCCCAGGGGCCAGAGGCAGGGCGAATGGGGAGTTAATGCATAATGGGTACAGGGTTTCTGTTGGGGTGATGGGAAAGTTCTGGAAATGGGTGGTAATGAGGGTAGCACAACATTGTGAATGTGATTCATCCCACCGAATGGTTTGCTTGGGAGTGGTCGAGATGAGGAAGTTTATGTTGCATATATGCTTCCACAATTGGAAAAAAAAGCAACTAAAGAGACCATGACCGTGATCCTGGATTGGATCTCATAATGGAGGCAAGGACCAAAAGGACATTATTGGGACATATGAAAAAATGGGAACATAGGCTGTAACTTCCTACCAATGTTAAAGTTCTTGGTGCCATGACTTCAGGTGGTTACATAAGTGGATATCCTCTCCTAGGAAATGGACATGGAAGTATTATGCGTTCAGTGAGTATGATGTATACAACCTACTCAAATATTTAGATAATTGATAGCTAAATAGATATATGGACAGATGGATGGATGGACGGATGCACAGACAGAATGCTACAGCAAATATGGCAAAATGTTAAAATTGGTGGATCTAGGGATCTGGGTAAGGGGTATATTGGAGTTCTTGTATGGGTTTTATATTATTTTTGCAACTGTCCTGTAAGTTTGAAGTGATGTAAAAATAAAAAGTTTAAGAAGAAAAATAAAAGAGAAAGATGGCCCCATCCCCCAGAAGCTCCAATCGTCAGGTGCAGGAAGGCTGGGAGTCAGGGTACACAGATAACTCTAGTTCAAAGCAGCACAGCTGCAATGACTCAGAGGCATCGAAAGAAAGTGGCTTGGGAGAGCGAGTGCGAGAGAGCAGTGCCTGCAGGGCAGGGACCTGAGTGAGGGGATGGGAAGGGCCTCTGGCAGGCTGAGTATGGGGCTCCTGCCAGGCCTGTCGTGGTCACTGATAGTAGCGGATCCTGTAGTTGTGAGATGCTAAGACTTTTGATGGCAGGTTACTGACCCTTGGCTAGGGCCCAGAAGGTAATGTGTAATCTCTTTGCAAAACTGGAGGATGAAGCTACACAGCTAGGGCCAGGCGTGGCCTCAAAAGGCCCCAAACAAGGCTGAGAGAATGCTCTGAGCACACCCGCCCTCCACGCGCTCCTCCTCTGCTCCTGGCTTAGGCCGCCCTCTCAGCCAGCCTGGGGTCTGGTGGAGGACTCTGTGCCCGGCCTCGGGCAGTTTGTGTTGCTGTTTCCCTGCCAACCTCCCGGCTCAGGCCCTCTGAGGGGCCCGGCGATTGGCTCCACAGACCTTTCAGGGGCCCTCCTCAAGCTCAAAAAGGACCTATCTTTGAACAGTCGTATTAGTACTCATGTGCTAGGCCCTGCTAATGGCTCTGTAGAGCTCTCAACCCCTCAGGGAAGGGATTTCTCTTTGAAGCAGATTTGATGGCGGAATTTCAGTGCATAAGTAGTGAGGAAACTGGGAGCAGGCAAGCCTTTCCGTTCCACCTTTCTCGTGAGATGGGGCTGTGTCCTCAACTCACTATGCAGTGCTCCTGGGCAGGGAGGATTGTCCCTGGCAGGGCCCCATCCTTTGCAGCCACAGGCAGAAAGCATTCCTACAGGGCATCAGAAGCAGGCAGAGGGAAGCGGATGTGGCTCAAGTAGTTGGGCTCCCACCTGCCATATAGAAGGTCCCAGGTTCAGTTCCTGGTTCCTCCTAAAGAAGACGAGCAAGACAGCTGACACAACAAGATGACACAACAAGGAGACACAATGACAGAAACACACTGAAAGACACAACAAATGGGGCGGATGTGGCTCAAGTGATTAGGCACCTCACTCCCACATAGGAGGGCCCGGTTCAGTTCCCATGCCTCCTGAAAAGAAGATGAGCACACAACGAACAGACACAGAGAGCAGACAGTGAGCATAAAACAATGACAGGGGGCAGAAATAAATTTCAATAAATACAATCAATTTTTTTAAAAAGCAGACAGCTTGCGGGGGCCCAAGGCACCACATAAGTGGTCTATCCCTACTTGCCATCCCCAGGCAAGAGCTCACTTCCCTGGGATGCTTTCTTCACTGAAATCATGGTCAAGGTAGGTTAGCACCTACTTGGGGCCCTTTGGATACCATCAAAGCTGATTGCTGTTTGGACAAGCAGGAACAAACTGGCAGAGCAGCAATGGCTGTGGGACATGGAGCTGGCTTCAGACATGGATTGGGGGGCACTTTGCCCAAATAGGCTCCTCTGCCAGAAAGAAGGATTCATTCATTTATTCAATAAACATGTGAGCTCCTACCATGTGCCATAAGGACCAAATAGAGCCCAGTAGGAAAGACAGAGCATTGCCAGGGCCCCGAGGCCAGCCCAGGTGTTAGGGGAGCATCCCAGGGGTTAGGGGAGCACTCCAGGTGTTAGGGGAGTATCCCAGGGGTTAGGGGAGAACCTCAGGGGTTAGGGGAGCACCCCAGGGGTTAGGGGAGCACCCCAGGTGTTAGGGGAGCACTCCAGGGGTTAAGGGAGCACTCCAGGGGTTAAGGGAGCACTCCAGGGGTTAAGGGAGCACCCCAGGTGTAAAGGGAGCACTCCAGGTGTTAGGGGAGCACCCCAGGGGTTAGGGGAGAACCTCAGGGGTTAGGGGAGCACCCCAGGGGTTAGGGGAGAACCTCAGGGGTTAGGGGAGCACTCCAGGGATTAGGGGAGAACCTCAGGGGTTAGGGGAGCACCCCAGGGGTTAAGGGAGCACCCCAGGTGTAAGGGGGGCATAGCAGAGGGCATTGCACTCAGAGGGTTCAGGCAGGGAAAGCATCTCCCTGGAAGATTACTGGATACTGAAGGAAGAGTATAACCCAGGAGGTAAGGTGGAGGAAAGGCTCCAGCTGAGGATCAGCACAGGTGCCACGTGGAGGCGTGAAGCAGCTGAACAG
Organism: Dasypus novemcinctus; assembly: GCF_030445035.2. Taxonomy (NCBI): domain Eukaryota; kingdom Metazoa; phylum Chordata; class Mammalia; order Cingulata; family Dasypodidae; genus Dasypus; species Dasypus novemcinctus. Next base: position 8,889,984 of record NC_080687.1, on the reverse strand, counting down.
GCCACTGACCTCCCTCTGCCACTGCAGGCCTGCTCACCCCGGGCCAGATACCCATCCCACAGCCACTAAGTCTCAAGCTGCAGCCCAAGAGAAGTAGAAAGCCAAACCTGGGAATTCAGAAACTGGCAGTGACTTGCCTGTTACCCCTGAGAACTTTCAGAAAAAGTCAGGCCAAAGTATTCAACAAATGCAATTGCCTAAACCTCGCCCTTCCTTTTTTTTTTTTTAAGATTTATTTTCTTTCTCCCCCCTACCCCATTCCCCCCGTTGTCTGCTCTCTCTGTCTATTCACTGTGTTCTTCTGTGTCTGCTTGTCTTCTCATTAGGCAGTTGCAGGAACCGATCCTGGGACCTTCCGGAGTGGGAGAGAGGCGATTACGCTTTTGCACCACCTCAACTCCCCGTTCTGCTGCATCGTCTTATTTTCTCTCCTCTGTCTCTTGTTGTGTCATCTTGCTGCGCCAGCTCTCAGCATCGGCTGGCGTTCCTGTACGGGGCAGCTTTCCCACACTGGGCAGCATTCTCACGCAGGGTGGCACTCCTGTGCGGGGCAGCATTCCTGCACGGGCCGGCACTCTGCGTGGCCAGCTCACCTCGTGGGCCAGCTTGCCCTCACCAGGAGGCACTGGGCATTGAACTCTGGACCTCCTGTAAGGTAGATGGGAGCCCAGTTGGTTGAGCCACATCTGCTTCTACCTCGCCCTTTCTTTAAGCTCCCGGCCCTGGGTTCCAAATGCAGCCCTCCATGGGGGCTCATCCAAGGCCCTGTGCGGGTGAGCACAGCTGGCCCTAGAGCTCCTAAAGAATGACTTCCTAAAGTACCAACTTCAAGGCCAGCAGACATGGGTTCCAAAGGCCAGATGTCCAAACTACTTAACCGGTCCTCACTTCGGTCTCCTTATCTGTACTAGAGGGGTGCTGCTATCCCCACGGCGGAGTATATAATGCATGTAAGTTAGAAATCAAGACAATGGGCGCCCCTGGATGGAGGGTAGAGACTGGAAAGGTGCGCAGGTGCCCGGTTTGTGAAAATTCTAACTTAGGATATGTGCGCTTCCCTGCATATCACCTTTTAAGGTAAACATTTAAAATGTACATTAAGTATTAACACACTGTCCAACACTGAGAGCACACCTAATAAATGCAGGGTATACTCCCATTACTGTCATAATTATCAGCATCACCCCTCCCCCTAAGACCTGCAGCGGGGACCATTGGTCAATAAACAGTTTCCAGACTCATGTCCAATAAAGCTCTGGGAAGCGGTTGTGGCTCAACTGATAGAACGCCCGCCTACCATATAGGAGGTCCAGGGTTCAAACCTAGGGTCTCCTGACCCGTGTGGTAAGCTGGTCGCATGCAAGGAGTGCCATGCCACGCAGGGGTGCCCCACGTGCAAGGAGTGTGCCCCGTAAGGAGAGCCACCCTGCTCAATAAAAGTGCAGCCTGCCCAGGAGTGGCACCACACACACGGAGAGCTGAAGCAGCAAGATGACGCAACAACAACAAAAAGCAACAGTTTCCTGGTGCCACATGACAAGAATGCAAGCGGACACAGAAGAACACACAGCAAATGGACACAGAGAGCAAACAACGGGGAAGGGGAGAGAAATAAATAAAAAATAAAAATAAAGATAAAGCTCCAACGCCTCCACCCATACTCCATAGAGAACACTCCAAATTTACTCCCCTTTTTTCATTTTTATCGGTAACACATATACAAAATCACATTTCCCATTCTAACCACGTTCAGGTATACGGTTCAGTGGCATTAATCACATGCAGTGTTGGGCCACCATCACCACCGTCCATTGCCAGCGCCCTTCCATCACCCCAGGCGGAAGCTCTGTACCCATGAAGCAATACCTCCCCATCCCCCACCCCACCCCCACCCCCCACCCCCACCTGGTACCGCCCAAATGCGCTATTGCAGCTACTTGGACAATTTAACTTTGGGGACAGGGGTGGGGGATCTCTTTCCTTCCAATCAGATGCTGTCTCAGTGCTTGGACCACAGCAGGTCTCAACAAATCCTTCTTGAGCAAATGTTTTTAGGCCAAACGCTTTGATAGCTAGGGTGGCCTTAAAACATTACCTTGAGAGTGACGGGGCACTGTTAACAATATGCCAAACAACAGGCAAAACTGCGCTGTCCTGGGCAAACCAGATGTGTGGTCACCCTATCAAAGCTGTTTATGGACTCCCTCGGACACTTTCCTTCCTGGATTATGATGTCCCCGTACTGCTCCAGGCTCCAACTGTAGAAGGGAAACGAGTAAATAAAACACCAACAATTTTTTGAATGTAACATGTTTTGTGATCTATGTATCTTCAAAAAAAATACAATTAAAAACAACAACAACACAAACAAACAAAAAAACACCAACACTGTTCTCCAGGAATCCACAGAGCTGGGAGGAAAGGGCAGGACAGAACTCTAAGTCGAAATGGCAAGTGTCAAAGGAGAGGTCGGGCACGGGGGCAGGGAGAAGCTGGAGGTTTGGCCACGGGGTTGTTTGGAGGAGGCCTGGACAAGGGAGCCGTCCCCAGGGGACAGACAGGGGCGGGCATCTGGTCTGGCTGTCAGGTGGGGAGTGGCAGGTGCGAGGAGCAGGAAGGGGGTTGGGGCCCAATTTCAAAGGGCCTCCTAAGGCATGCCAACAAGCTGCCACCTGTCTCGAGAGCACAGAACTGTCCCGGATGTTAGCAACTCGCTCTGGTTTCAACTCGATGCCAAGAGGCTGCACTTGAGCCTGACGAGACAGGCGCTGGTGGAAGTGGTGATTTGCCAACCACGCTATCACCCCACCTCCCCCCTTCCCCAGGACAGTGAGGAGGGAGACAGTGGAGGGATCTAGACTAAACCCCCAGGAATGACAGGCAGCTGCACTTGACCTCCTCGGTCTCCATCTAAAGTAGTGGAAAGGGATTCTCGTGCTTCTTTACTCTTAAAATTTACCACTGGCTCCCTTCCATACTTGAGTGCGGGATCCCAGATGGGGAGGGAATACAGCTTAGGCCACAGTCAAGGGAAGGAACTGGCCTCTCAAGTCTCAACTCCAAGGTAAACATGCCGTCCCTGCCGTGTGCTGGCTTCCAAAAACACAGCCACGAGTAAAAGGCCTCACGCACTGCAATCCTGGAGGTGTCGTTAAACTTCAAAAGGGTATCAGTGGCATCGTGTTCAGGAAAAGGGCATGAAAAGGAAAATGTGGCTAAAACACCCCACCGTCTAACATCATCCTGGAGAGAAGGAAAATCTCCTGGGGCGCCGAATTTGCTCAAACAGGCTTCTGTTAACAACTCACTGGAAAAAGGACTCTGTGTGCTTGTGCCCGGCAGTTTCCAAACTGAGCCTTTACAAGAAGATACACTCCATGATTCTAGTTATTAATATCATCATGCCTCCTGAGCAAAAGAGGTAATGAAGGTGAAAATGGCTTGAAATGTTAAAAAAAAAAAAAACTATATAATTATCACACACAATTATTATTAAATGAGGTGTTTTTTTGAGATCATATTCATTGGGAAAAGGTTAAGGGCAAGGGTTCTAGAGACAGATGGCTTGTTTCAAATTCCAGTGGAGTAGCTGGAATGACCTTGGGTGAAGTTCCTAAATTCTCTCAGCCTCAGTTTCCTCCCCTGTAAAACAGAGGTGATAAATAGCAACTCAAGATGCGGCAAGGCTTAAACGACTTATTGCACATAAAAACTTGGAACCCAGATTGGCACATACCAAAGAGCCAGTAAATACTAACCAAAAGGAGCGAGGATCGCAAGCTCTGTCCAGGACATGCCAGTTTGCTTTGCAAAGGCAGATTCTGCCCCTTGGCTAAAAATTCTGCCTCTCACCTTAGCTGGCACCTTCCACATGCACAAGGATGTGGATAATTCAGCTAGTAAAGAGTCAAATTCAAGCCAGTGCAATCTCGACAGGCAGCACTTGGACTATGAAGTAAGATGGATTTTTGAGGAAGAGCTGTGCCAGAAGAGGTCATTCCAAACCTATTTAAATAGACTGGTCAAGCAGAGATGCAGCACATATCACCATTCAAAATTGCAAAAGGCTAAAGCTCCAGGTTACTAAGAACGCAATGGATATTCTCACTCTAAAGATAGAAATTCCAGGGAAAAGGAACTAAAAAAACAAAACAGAACAAAAAAACCACTCTGCTCCTTTTATGCCTGTCTGTAGCTGCTGAGGCTTGTCTAACTTCTTAAAAAATAGTTAAGCCAAATCAGGTTCCACCATCTCCTCTGGGCAGCTTATAAAAAGATAACCATTCAGTTGGTCAAAGAGTTTGCAGTCTGGCTTCCGATTTTAAAATGTGCCACTGGAAATAGTTATACTCTTTACAATGTAAGGAAAAGGAGAGACTTTCTCTGGGTCCTCTTGTTTGCTGGAAGTCAGAGTCTATTTAATACCTGCAGCATTTGCTCTTGCCTTGAAGCAAAAGACAAGTATGTGCTGCCCTGTTCTAAACATGGGAACAGGGAGTACAAATAGAAGATTGAAGATTTGCTTTGAAGCTCAGCGTTGCCACTGCAGAGCCTCTCCCAAACACTTGGAGCGTGGCCGGGACGTGCGGAGGGAGAGCTCCATGTTTTTAACCTTAACAAACAAATTCTAGGCAACATCTGGGTAAAGGGAAGGCAGCAATCTGATTTTGACCTTCGTACTAATGGGAACCCAGTGGGCACCCTCAGAGTGGCTGAATAAGTGCTGCAATATTACAAATAATTAATAACGGTGATAATGTCCTGGGTTTCTTGTTTCAGTGCTTTTTATCCCCCCAGAGATTTCAAATCACCTCCAGACCAATTCTCTCACCCCGGCTGACCTGCAACCGACTCAGGCAGAGACGCACTGCCCCGGTGTCAAGAATGCAGCCGTGTTCAGCTTGTTGAAGCAGGAACTGAAGAAAGAGACTCACTGGAAAATAAAGTGTAAATGTTAGGTAGGCAGGTTATAATTATCCACTTGAAATCAAGTCAAGAAATGAAGTTTAATACCCGTTCTTTTGTGAAAAGCTCCCAGGCAACTTCCCTTACCAGAACAGACCTCAGGTTTCCATCTCTTTGAACTTGAGGTTTCGCCACGTCACACACTCGGCATATAAAGTATAAGAAAGTTTAATTTCTATTACATAAAATATCATTTCAGTCCTAAAGGGGCTGAAATTAGCACCACCATGATCAAACAAAAACAAACAAATAATTCAGCCCTAGACTATCAAATGTCACCCTTTCCCCAAAAGGATCTCTTCCTAGCATATACCCTCCCCCAAAGCGGCTGTTTTAGCTACAACAGATACACTGTCAACATTCCTGAATTCAGAGTTCCTCTCCCTTCTGGAATCCACCGCCTCTGTCAAACAGACCGAGGCCTGGCTCTAATGCCGGACGACCCAGCAATTTCAGAACCCTGCACCCTGCAGCTTCTCACTCCATTAGCACACCCACAAAACCTCCCGGACTCCAGACCCACCTAGTTCGCCCTCACTGCCTGCTGCAGCCTGCCTTCTCCAGACTCCACCACGCACGAGACCGGTGGCCTTCAAGTTTTTCACCACACCCCACCAGAAGCAACGTATTTTACATCGAGAACTGCCAGTTCACACATTCAAAAATATTTTTTCAACTTTTTGTTTTAAACTGCTTTTAGACTTAGAGAAAAGTTTCAATAACAGTGCCAAGAATTTCCATACACTCCATGTTGTGAACATCTTAACTGTACTACAATTTGTCATAATCAGGAAATTAACACTGGCACAATATTATTAACCAAACTAAAGGCACCAGTTATCCACTGACGGCCCTTTGCTGTCCCAGGACCCTATCCAGGGGCCCACATTCATTTTGTTGTTTTCCTCTCTGCCACCTATAACAGCCCAAGTGCTTCAGTCTTCCCTTGACTATGGCCTGGGCGCTTCTGAAGAGTATTGATCAGTCATTTTCTCAAATGTCCCTCCATTGGGGTCTCATATTATTTTTCACGTTGGCACTGAGGTTACACATTTCTGGCAAGAATATCACAAAAATGATGCCCTGTTTCCTCACCATCACCACCACCAACAACAAATATAAATCTTAAATAGAAGTTTCATGAAACTGTATTTTTACCATGTGAAATGCACCCTGCTGCTTTCTGTTACTATTTTAAACGCTGGTTTCCCAACCAGATTGATTTCACAGCCTTTGAGGCAAGCTGATTTTGGCCTTCTCTCCCCCTGCATTGGCTCTTCTTGAGCCTCTTTCCTCTTCTGCCTGGGTGACACCACCCCAGGGTTTCTTTCTTCCTCTCTGACCAGCTCTTCCCTGTACATTTTTGTTTTTGTTTTTCCTCCCCTCTCTGTCTCTCTGATCTCCTCTCACTATACCTATTTCCTCAGTGAAAGATCATTCTCTTAGTTTCAACTTTCCACACCACACAGGTGATGCTCGTCCCTGCTTTCTCACCTGTGTCACAGGCGCTTCCTTCCAGTAGCCTTGCAGAATTTCCCTGGGGGATGCGTAGCCATCGCACCAAGTCAACATGGCAGTCTCCCTCAGAAACTGGATCCCTTCCCATACCCCATGCCCGTCCGTGGGACCACCCACATTCCCCTTTATTTACAGGCACGGATGCCAGCTTCTACTGCCTCACACCTGGAATGCTACCCAGGCCGCCTCTATTCCCCATTCCCTATTGGGTGGCTTCTCAGAAGTCAAAGCACATCAGAATCACCTGGAGGGCTTGTTAAAAGACACTGCGGGAGACCTCCCAAGAGATTGTGCTTCAGTGGGTCTGGGTGGGCTTTGGGATTTGCATTTCTAACAAGTTCCCAGGTGATGCTGAGGTTTTGAGGTCTCCTACTCTAACCGCCCTACATAGTAACTGCACACTCCTCCCGCAGCTCCTTTACTGCAGAGAACCAGCAGTGCCCCACCCAGCCCACCGTCACTCGATGTAAGCTGCTGCTACCACTGCCTTCTCCCTGCGGAAGGCCCTACCGTGCCCGCCTTGCCTTCCAAGGACACAAATCTCTCCCATTCTGCAGGCACTAGCTCTGGACAGCAGCCCTGAGACTTTCCTTCTCCAGCCTTCATGGAGCTCTTTCTCCTAGGACTTGGGTGGCAGTGACAGCCAGCAAGTGCAATTGCCGGGTTAGGCCTGTCTCTGCAACTAGCCTGAGCCCCCGGGACTCTAGGCTCATAGGAAGTTTTCCTTACCGTGCGCTCACCGCACTTGGCTTGCATTTTCCTTCTGACTTCTGGTATACTTGATCGGCCTCAGTCTGCCCCATGCACACACACACACATACACTCGGTCCAAGCCCCTTACAGAAACTGCTTTCCAGGTGCACTGCGGCTGTCTGGCCTAAGTGAACCTCAAGAAGGGAGGCTTGCCCTCTCCTTCCAGGACCGCAGAGCGCCCAGCAACGCGGCCGTCCCTGTCTGCGGGGTGGCTCTTGTTCCAGCTCAGGGAACAGCCGGTGCGGGGAGCCTGGCTGGAGAGGGCACAGTCCGGATGGCTAAGATGCCAAGACGGGCCAAGGCAAGAGGCCGTGCGTGTGTTCCAGCAGATGTGGGTTCAAAAATGTCCTGAGAACGTCCCGAGAAAGCAGAGAACAGTTTGCGCGTCGGGTCAAGCACTGGTTGGCGGAGGCGGAGGCCGGGCAGCCCTTCCGCGGGGCCTCGCCCGGGGCCTGCAAGCCTGTCCCGGCAGTGCCGCCGGCCGCCGGCAGGTGGCCCTTGCCTGGCGCGCGGCGCGGTGGTGAATTCGCCAAATGGAGGCGCGCGGGGGCCGGGCGCGGGGCCGAGGGAGGGAGCCGGGGCGGAGACGGCGCCGCCCTGGCCCGCCCCGCGGCCCCTGCGGCTCCCCCGGCGCCCTCGCGCTGCGCGGGAACTAATGGGGCGCAGAGAGGGGCTCCCCAGTCCGGGGCGGGCGGGGCGCCTTTGTGGCCTCCACACCTGGGGCCTGGGGTTTTTACGGCCTGCCGGGCGAGGCCCAGAGGGCGCCGTCACCTCCGCAGTCCCAGGGCAGGCGGCGGCACGAGGTGCCCGCGGCGCCCTTCTCGCCGCCGCGGAACCTGACATCTTCTCCCCGGGGGGAAGCTGTTTCCTAACAGGTCCGGTTTTGAAAGCGGCCCAGGTATTGGGCAACCGGGCGGAAGGCTCCGTTCTTCCCGTAAGGAGTCGTTCTGCCTCGACGGGCCACCGGGCGCGCCACCCCAGGCCTCTGTCCCCACCCCGCTTCCCGGACCCCCCAAAGAAGGGGGTGCCCTTCTGGTGCCGGTACAGGAAAATCCGGCCCCCCGGCGAGCCAAAGCCCCCGGCTGCGGCCCAGAGGCGGCTTCCAGCGGCCTCGCCTGCCTTTGGCCTGTAATAGTAACTTACTCGTTATCACGAGTCCTGTCACTTCCCGGCAACATTCAGAGTCTTTCCTGAGGACTCGCTTTGGGGCGCGCGCTGGGGTCCCAGCCCAGGGGGGCCGGCAGCCTAGAGGGGAGGTGGGCGCCCCACAGCGAAGCTACAACCGGGTCTGGGGGTCCCCGGAGCCCACCGGTGGCTCCCGCGGGGCACAGGAGGCGCGGGGAGCCGCCCCCCCCGCAGCTGATGCCGGGTAGGGAGGACAAGTGCCCTGCGCCAGGGGTGGGCTAGCAGAAGCAGCCCCGGCCCTGCTCTTGGGGCTGCGCTGGCCTCGTTGACCCAATTTCCCCGCCCACTCATTCCCTGGGAGATTCCCAGGAACTTGGTGTCGAATATTCATGTACTTCCTTTCCCTTCTCATGAAACAGTGCTCTCCCAGCTGGCAGGGGTCGGGAGGTTCACCCCTGCGGCTACCTTTCAAGTCAGTTGTCAAGGGTTTTTTATTTAGGAGGTACAAGGGATAGAACCCGGGGTCTCGCGCATGTGAAGTGCCCGGGTTTGTTTTTGTTGTTGTTGTTGTTATTTCTGCAGTATTGCAAAATAAATTTATTTGAAAAAAAAAACTGTTTAATAAAACATCAGTGGCAATGTGAGATCCCAGATTTAGCTTCTAATAAAAAGCATCAGTTTCGAGTAGTACAATTTCAGGCCAGCTTTTAATTCCTGAACATCTTGTTTTAATGTGCTGGAATTATGTTTGGGGTGTGTTGTTGTTGTTTGAGATAAGTTTTTAAAATCCAGCCTTTCAGGAAAGACCTTCTTTTCTCTTCTTTGTGCTAGCTTAACAGAGCACTAGCCATGTGGTCCCAGCATTTTCAGGAGCAGCAATCTCACCACGTAGTCAGGAAAGATAGTCACAGATTCCCATGACACGCTTTTGGGCCTTATCTCGGTCTTGGCCTGCTTCGGGCTGTGGGAGCCAGCACTGCCAGGGCATTCGCTGGAAGCTGCCTGGAGTCTTTCCACGCTGATATTTTGTCCCTTTTCTCCTGAGTGAGAAACCCAGAGTCCTCTGCAAACATTGTTTTTTTGTTTTGTTTTTATTTATAAAAATAGAGACCTTTATGTTGAGTGGCTTCTGAGCTCTGATGATACCAAACATTTGGTGCTATTTTCAAAAGAACACTTTTGCCTGGTTGTCTGTCTGTTCATACCAGGGTAATTTCCTGACTGCTGAAGTAGTTTTCCAATGGGATGATGTATTTCCTTTCTCAGCTGTTGGTGCCTGTCATTCTCCTTGGGAAGCTTGCCATGTCTTATCTGGAAGAATACCCAGAAAGCAACATGTAGGATTATTTCCAAGGGCGTTGAGCACATTGGATATGCAAATGAGAAAAATTAGATACATTTTGATCATTCTCAAGATACTCTCAGGGAATAACTCCTATTTCCCAGGAAATCAAAATCTTTCTTCTCTTAAGTCATACCTAGTGCAAACCATGTTTTAGAAAATGGGCATACTTTTATAAAAATGCATCCTGGTGTCTGTCGCTTTAAAATATTGAAAAATGTGCTTACACAGTAAAACTTTCAGTAGACCAAATTAAACATTTTTTTAAACAAGGCAGAGGTGACCTGACTTGTGACAGTCTCAAAGTTCTGAAACAGAAGTCTTAAATATTGTCTAATTCAAATTCCAAACAATATCCCTGACAAGTCTCATCCAAAGAAACACATCCAGTGGCAAGGATGCTTCAAGTGGCCCATTGTTGTTAGCAATGTTTTCTTTCCTGGAGCCCGAGCATTCCAAAGCTCCTTTTCTTGAGCTTCAACTCAGTGCTTCTAGCTTGGCCACGTGGGAAAAGCCGGAGCCTCTTCCACAAAGTAACTCCTCAGATGTTTGAATGCAGCTCTCCAAGGCTTTCCTTCTATAGCTGAGCAGGATGGCCTCGTTCTATTTGAGTCAGTCAAATCCTGCTCCTGAGTGCCAGCAGTGCCGCGGGAGCCAGGGAGGAAGGGGGAAACAAAGCCCCAGCGCTCCTGGGATTTACATTCTATTGAAGAAGACAAAAAATAAATAGTTAAACACATGAATGTATAGTATAACAGGTAGAGAGGACTACATTAAGGAAAAATAAAAAGGGTAAAGAGAATGGGAAAGGGAGTGACTCTTTAGGTTGGGAGGCCACGGAAGTCCTGGGGAGGAGGTGACATCTGAGCAGAGACCTAAATGAAATGAAGGGCTGAGCCAGGGGACTATCTGGGGGAAAGCAAGGGCCCCACAGTGATGCGTGATGATGTTAGAGGACTGTGAAGGAGATCAGTGTGGCTGAAACGGAGAGAGTAAGGGAAGAGACAGGAAATGAGGTTGAGAGGTAGCGGGCCAAGGGCCACGCTTGAGAGGGTGCCGGCAGGGACACGCCATGATTTCAGGGTCCTGCCCATCTTAGCCGCTGTCTTCTCTACGCATCCTGGCTGGCCCATGCGTCTCCAATATTCCAGGTGAGGGCCACCTTCCACAGTGGAGAGCAGGTCCATCTCCTCCACTCTGGACACCAAGCCTCCATCAGAGCAATCTGAGACCACTCATGCAGCATTTTACAAGGCTATTTTTGAGTTTGCTGTTTTCTTGTACACACTGTACTGTTAAACCATACCCCCCACCCTCACTCTCCTGTTCCCTAGCCTAACACCTGTTCACACCAGGAAGCTTCAAGAAGCGTTATCCTAGAAACAAAGTGGTGGTCTACCCACAGCAAGGTCTTTACAGGACACATTTTTATATTTGCCTCATCCTGGTTCCAGACAGCTTGAACTTGTTTGGTTGGCTTTTAGGAATAACCCCCATTGTGGGATGCTTCTTTATCAAATTCCATCTTATTAGAGTTGATACATTGCTTCAGTCTTCAGAAATATTTTTTAGACTCTGGTTCTGTCTTCCTAGTGCATTTTGCTATTCCCCCCATCTTTGTGTCACCAATAGATGTCTTCAGCCTCTCACTTCTAACACGACTGTATTGAGAGGCTGAAGATAGACTCCTATGGCAAGGTAGTAGAAACTTCCATCAAAAGTGGATCCATTACCAAGACATTTTGGAAGTAATTATTCAACCAGCTACAAATCAATCTAATTATACCATAATCTACCCTACATCTCTCCATTAATCCATAAGTGAACTATAAAATATTTTCATCTTAACATCTTACTAAAATTCACATACATGGCCTTATTCTTCCTTGTCAACGATGCTGTCAAAAAAAAAAAAAAAAGTTCTCTTTATACCTCACAGTTCACATTTTCTTTAGCATTTCTCTTTTGCCATCTCTTCCCAGGCCTGAGGCTGACCTAACATCAGACAATGCCATACCTAGGACTTGCTTCCTTCTTTTCTACTGCAACTGTACAACGTAGTTCTGTCTTCCTAATGCAATATACACATATCTGAAAAGGTGTGACTCAATTGTGATCATTTGAATTATAAATGTACAATGAACTTCTTAATCATTAAATCAATCAAGTTATTGATCAGCCTCTCCGTAAGCTCACTATTTCCCAAACTAAAAAAAAAAAAAATCCCTTTGTCATACAAATATAATACTTTTTTATGTAGATTTTTGTTTCCCTATTATGTAGGTTGACCAGTCCCCTCAAAATGCACATCCACCTGCAACCTTGGTTAAGGATTGAGATGAGATCACACTGGATTAGGGAGGACCCTGAATTCAATGACTGGCATCCGGATACGAAGAGGAAAGTACACAGAGTTACCGAAAGAGAGAAGGCCCTGGGAAGGTGGAAGCAGAAGTTGGAGAGAAGCAGTTCTAAGCCAGGGAAGGCCAGGGATTGCCAGGAGCCTCCAGGAGGAGGCAAGGAAGGAAGGCTGCTTCCTAGGGCCTCCAGAGGTAGCACAGCCGGCTGACACCTTGCCTCCAGAATACATTTCCAGTGTTTTAAGCCCCCAAGTTTATGGTAATTTGTTACAGCAGCCCTGGGAAATGAACCCATCTAGACTGAGTTTCCTATTTTAGCAGACCAAGGCTGCTGGTAACTTCAGTCCACCTATCCCATGGTGGCCTCTGCCAGGGAATGCCATAACCTCGTCTTCAGTCTCAGGTTAAGACGTCGTATTTTTTACAATTGCTAGCTTATGTGAAGGTAAGCAAAAAGCAGTTTCCCTCTGGATTATTTTTACATTGACACCGTTTTATTTTCAGTTCACTGTTGTTTCAGGAAGGAAATTTTTGGGCAAAATCAATGTCTCTTGTGTTCAAATAATGGCGATATTTTAGATCAGCAGTTCTCAAATATTTTGATCTCTGGACCCCTTGATGTTCTTAAAAATAGTTGCAAAACCCCAAAGAAGGGTTGATTATATGGGTTATAGCCATCAATATTTACCAGATTAAAAACTGAAACAAAAAATTAAATATTCATTTAAAATAAGTATAAATCTATGATATATCAACATAATTAACTTTTTAAGAAAATAATTTTTCAAAAATTAGCAAGAAGTTCAGCATTGCTTTATGTTTTTTCAAATTTCTTGAATGTCTGGCTTAGAAGAAGACAGCTTGATTTTCATATCTGCTTCTGAATTCAGTCTCTTTTGATATTACACAACATGTGCCCTCTGGAAAACCCCACCGTATACTCATGAGAGAAGGAGAGTGAAAAAAGTAAACGATGTCTTGGTATCAATATGAAAACAGTTTTGATCTGTCGACCCCGTGACAGGGTTTTGAGAACCCCAGGAGTCCCTGGACTCTCTGTTCCAGAGATGTACACTTTTCAAATCATAATAGCAATGCGATTCCTAATGTTTCTTCTTTGCCTTGACTACTAGAAAGCTCAGCTCTAAGTTCAGCCGTCAGTTCTGGCCAGGAATTGTGGCCTGCCCATCCCTTGCCTCTCTGCTCAACAGCAACCTCTGCGTCACTTGGCTTTTGATTTGGCTTTGATTGCTTTTGTTCCGAGTTTTCCCGTATTTTTATTAGCTGTTGCCTAAAATCCTTTTGGGAAGTAGGGTGGGGTTTAAAAATATAGTTATGTGTGCATATATGCTGATACATACATCTCAGTCTATGCAAGTTTAAAATCACATTTTCATGGTCAGGCTCCACCCAGCTAGACCACCTCACCAGGATGACAAAACACATGATAGTCACATAGAAGCGTGAGACTCTCCTCAGCTAGCTGAATTGTAGGAAAACTGTTCTCTAAGAAGATCCAGCCCCATCCTAGGCAGTTTATCGCCCAGGAAGTGAGGCGAATCGCTGGAATCTCCATGGCGTCTCAGTTGTTCCTTGAGATGCCCACTTTGACAATGCCATGTTTTCAGTATCAAGAACTAACTTGGCCAATAACTTGACTGAAACCCACCAGTCTTTTTAAACGTCTGCCTGCCCCTCGACATTCTTTTTTTCCTGAGAACTGACCATCAGTCACCCACCAAGATTAGTGTTCTCCTACCTGACTCAGGTTGTGTACCTGGCCCAGGTGGGCCAGGTGGCTAATCTCTTCATTAGAGGAGATGTCAATGGCATCATCTTCCACCCTTAGAGAAGAAGACAGGAAAGCTGCTAGCAGAGAGAGAAAAAGCAGAAAAGAATGTAGGAGGAGTTCTGCTGGGTTCTGGCAGATTCCCAGGCTGCCCTGGAGTCACCTGCATTTGGCCCTTGGGCCTCTAGAGAGACCACTTAAAGCTCAAGCCATCTCAAGTGGTGCTTGCCACCAAAAGGTCTTAACTAAGACAAGGAGAACCATCTTGAGGTTTTCTCTGCAACCATCAGGTCCCTTAAAGGGTTCTGGAAATCACGAAGGTGGTAAATACAGACCGTTGTCACTGAAGACTTCCACCAGGCAAAAACCTCTTTCCATCCAAAGCCAATCAGAATAGGAAATGGCATTTCCTCGGCTTTCCTTCCCCAAGGCACCTGCGCAGGTGAAGCTGGGGGTAGCGTCTGCTGAGGGCATGCCCGGTCTAAAAGGCAGGACTCGCTTCCAAACACCCGCCTGTTCTCCACTCCTCTAAACCAGCCGTCACCAGGGCAGCGTGCCTCCATGCCTGGCGGCCCACCCGCTTTCAAAAGTGCCAATTGGGACAAGCAGAGGGACTTGAAGGAGCTGGAAGGTTGTTCCTTTCCTTAACAGTTTTCAACACTGAGAAGCAGCTATGTGGCCAGTGAGGCTGTAAAGGGGTGGCAGCCATGGCAATGGACGGCTGGTGCGCCTCCGGCCACGGAGCGGCTGTGTGATGGCAGCGCCTCAGTCTACCTCCCTGGGTCTGGCTTTCAAAACCGTACAGGAGGACCAGAACCAGAGGGTCTTCAACCCGCCTTTTGTCTCCAACTTCGTGAGCTGAAAAGATTCACACAGAACTTCATCTTGGTTTTTATTACTTGTGGTTCATCTTCTCGCGACAGAGCCGGCAGTGCATGCGGAAGTAAGCGGCTCTCTCTGGGGGACGGTTTAAGAGGTGCTGAAGCCCCAAAGTACCTCCCTCCCTGTTCTGCCACAGGACGCCTCAAGTTCCCCTCCTGTAGATGGTCCAAAGGCAAACGCCCCGATTGCCCCTTGTGTCTAAAGCACACATTGGCCTGGCCTTTCCAGTCCCTAGAAATGACCCCACGAATGGTTTCCAGCAGAGGTGCAAGGGCCAGGAAAGTTCTGGGGCCAGGGCCTTGCAGTGGCAGGCAGCCCTGAGCAGCAAGGCGTGCAGGCAGTCTAGAAGTAGCAAAGCGCCCCAAGGGCTGGCGGGGAAACCAGCCGTGAGCCAAGCACGCCGGCCTGGGGAAGTGCGCTGTCTGGTGAAAGAAGGCTGCCGGTCAGGAGCGGAGCTGCTTCTGCTGTCGGCGCGGGCTCAGCTTCATCCACCTCATGGGCGCTGCAGGATTCTCCTCTCCTCAGGGCCCCGGCAGGAAGGAGGAGAGCCTGACCATCCACCAGGCCCCTCCTCAGCACAGGGGAGGCCTCACCTCAAGCCTGGCAGGAGTTCCTGAGAGGGAGCCTCAGCTTCAGCTTCTGCCAGCTAAGCTGTCCTGACAAAAAGACTAGGGAAGTCTGGTCACCCGGAAGCAGGCCGATTTTGCCGTGGAGCAGCTGTCCAGAACCACGGAAGCCCCTTCCCTGCGCCCCCCAGAGGCCTCCACCACAGAAGGGATTCACAACTGGGCCACAGCTGGCCCCACAGCGGGCAAGTGGAACCAGTTTCCTTCTTCACTTGGTCACTGCCTAAAGAGCCACAGGTCTACTACCCCGCCCACCCCAAAAAACAAGACTGGGGTGTCAGGTTGGAGGAAGCCCCTCTAGATGGCTTAAGTTCTTAACCTATAAAAATGAAGAATGGGTAGCCATAAGAATAATTTCCAAGAGCTCCGGCCTGGGATTTATTTGTAAGTATGGTAGCTGTACCAGGTTTAGAAATAACTGAAACATGAACTGGTACCTGCAGGTATTAGGCCAGGACACAGCAAACCAAACGCTGGTTCCCTCTACACTCCATTGGATTCTGTGTAGAATATTATACTTGAGAACCAGGCTTCCCACTGCCTTTCTTAGAAGACTCGGCTTGTCAAGCCTGTCCCTCATTTTTGTTAGAATGAGGGTGTGTTCTAGTGACTTGTGAGCGTGTAGATGGGAAGTAGTAAAAAGAACAATTGAGGCAAAAAAAAAAAAAAAATCATTAGTGGCATCTTGAAACCTTCTGAGGTTTCAGTAAAGTCCAAGGGTACCCGGTGGATTTGGGGTGAAATGGGAAAGAACACAGACACGCTGCGTGGCGAATGTTCTGTCACCATTACCCCTCCCCCACCTCCCTTGGGTACCCAACTCTTCAGTAAACCGAGGTGGGAATTTCCCCCTTGTAAAACACCATAGCGAAGGAAGCCATATAGCTCAAGTGGTTGAGCGCCTGCTTCCCATGTACAACGTCCTGGTGTGATCCCCAGTACCTCCTAAAAACAACTAACTCAGGGGAACTGTGTAGCTCAGTGGCTGAGCGCCAGCTTCCCATGTATGAGGTCCCGGGTTCATTCCCGGCCCCAGTACCTCAAACAAACAAACAATAAACAACTGGCGGTGGGGGGGCAGAGTCCCAGGGGGCTTAGTCCACTCCACCTCCAGGTGGCATCTGCCTCGTGGGTCTCCCCCTCCTATTGTATATTTCCTTGGTGGAGGAATAGGGATTTGTTTTCTTATCCTATTGGACAGCCCAGTGGTTTCTACAGAGGGATATCAGCTTGGGGGCCAGGAAATTTCCCGAATAATCCACAGCCAGACTTGAGGTAACCAGAGACAATAGTTCTGGAAAGACCTGCTCCCGGGGAGAGGGTCTAGGAATGCAGAGATTCCTGCATCCCGAAGCGGGAAGAGACGCCGCTTAGGTGCCCTGTGAAATACAAGTCTGGGAGACCTGGGCGCGCCCGCCCGCCCGCCATCTCCCCGCCTGCGCCCTCCGTCTGTGCGGAACCATTTTGTCTCCCGCGCGCCCAACACCCAGCGGCATCAGCACAGGGTGCTGGAGTCAGCACAGGGTGCTGGAGTCGGGGATGGCTCTGGGCCCTGGCTCGGCCGTGGCCCGGCCTCAGCCTGTTGAGTCTCGGGCGCCTCGTCTGTAAAATGGAAATACGGTGGACTCACCTAACGGTGGCGGGACAAATGCGGGCGGCTGGCCATTACTACTTGTCACTTGCGGGGCCCACTGTCTGCCCACGCCGCGGGGAGCTGGCACTGAGCTCGGGCACAACCCTCTAAACACCCCCGGCCGCAGCGCTGGGTCAGCTGAGGGTGAGGACGGCCAGGTGCGACACGAGCCGGGGTGGCCTCGTCCCGTCCAGCCTGCGTCGGTGGGGCTCCGCGCGCGGGCCACGCTCTCGCACCTCGGGCAGGGGGACTTGACCTCTATGCCGAGCGGCCTGTGCGTTGGGGATTCTTCCCTAAGGGGGCCGCCCTGCCCTGCCCGCCGGCGCGAACTGCAGCTCCGGCGGCGCCCGGCGCCCCCTGGCTCTGCCCTCGTCCCCGCGCCCTCCTCGCGCTGCCCCGCTCTCGGCGCTCCACTTCCAAACCCCAGGCGAGCCCGCGGGAGCCGCGCGGCGGGCGGCCGGGCCGGCGCAGGCCCTTATGTAAGCGCGGGGCTTGGGGCGCGGGCGGGGGGAAGGCGGGGGTCCCCGCGATCGCCAGCCAGCCTTCCTCGCGGGGACCCTCGACCCACCGCCTCGGGGCCCCGCTCGGCCCAAACCCGCCGGCGCCGAGGCCCGGGAGCCGCCCGCGGCCCGGGGCGGGCAGAGAGGCGGCGGGGAGGGGGGCTGGGGGGGGGCACGGCCGAAGGTCGTCCAGGAGGGGGGCGCCGGAGCCGGGCGCTGGGGAGCCGCCGCGTGACCGAGCGCGGCGCGGGCGGCCGGGCGCCCTGGAAAACATGGGTGCGCCGCGCCAGCCGCGCGGCCCGCACAGCCCCGGGCCGGGAGGGCGCTGCCCCCGCCAAGGCGTTTTCGGGCTTGGGGGGCGCCGCGGAGCCCCCCTGAAACCGCCCCAGACCAGTGGGAAGCCCGCCCCAGCCCTCGCGGGGACTGGGGGCGTCGGGGTGCCCGCGGGGCGCGCCCTGGAGCGCCGGGGCCTCGGCGTCTTCTCGTTAAACTTCCGGGAGAGCGGAGGCTTTTCTTAAAACCTCCTGGACTCCTCTGAGGCCCTTCTGGGTGACCCTGGAAAACGACAATTAAGACAAAACCCAGAACCAGAGCCGTGAAAATAAATGAGACTAGAACCTGCTGACTTGACTTCCTGGAGGCTTTTTGTTGTGTTGAAACTGGGAAGCTTTGCGGGTCATCCGTGTAAGTGCCTGTTTAATCCCTTCCAAGTTTGTTGGTCTGGTTGCATGTCACATCGTTAAACCGGTGCCATAGATTCGTCTGAGTTAATGATGAGTTTTGTTTTGGTCGGTTAACTTTGCCTCACTTGATGAAACGAAATAAATGCATTATGTCTGGGAAAAATAAAGGCACAGAGGGAGAGGTAATTTAATAATCCTGTACACACAAAAAATAGGGCTTTAGCCCCTCAAGCACTGCTAATGCTGAAAGAGCGAGTATTGTGTAGACTCTGGAAATATTAAAAAAAACAACAAAAGCTCATTGCCTAGTTCATCCCCATTCTCCAGAAATTAACATAAAATCATTTAAATAATAGCAGCCAATGCATTGAGTGGTTCTGGAGTACTGGTTTAGAATGTGTATGGTGATATCCCACCCAGTAAATCACAGGTGACCTGGTCATTTTGCAGGGGGGGAGGTGTAAGGGGCAGAACGGGACAGCCATCATTTCTGCTGTGCCATAGAGACGGCCACTTAGGAAATCTCCAAACGTGCGGTGAAGCAGGTGTCAAACTGATCGTTTACTCACTACCTAGCCTGAAGCTTTGTCCCCAGAGTTTACTTCATTTTCCCTTAAAATAAATGGAAAGACCTGAGAACCATAAATTTAAACGTGGGCCGGTGCCCATTGAAGACCACACCAAAACTTCGATGAGGCATCCCGGCGGTGGCAGCTGAGTTCATAGAAAATCACAGTTCAGTTGGCAAAACTTGGCCTTCAGGCCACACCTGACAGGATTGCATCAACTCAAAAGATGCGGTTCGTTTTATTAAACCAAGCCAGCAGTCTTGAGAGCCAGGGATACGCCGCACGGAAGCAGAGCGCACACACATACCCTGATCGAAGCCCTTGTCACTGAACAATGTTATTTCACGGAGCTTCATTTCCAGGGGATGTATACCCTCCTCACCAGAGGCGGCTGGCTGGACCTCCCCGGGCTCGTGCTTATCTACCAGCTCTGTTTGCTCGGCCTACGCGGTGTATTTTAAACTTTGGAATTAGTTATCAACATTTAAACTCGAGGTGTTTCACATGAAAGGCTGGACTTTTGGCTTCTCTTTGAAATGCAGGAACACCTGGGCACCAGGGTTTGCCCTGGACTGTTGGCTGGGGCACAGGGGCGGTGCCAGCCGGGGCATGTGACGACGGTCTCCTCCTCTTCTTCTCCTGCCACTGCAGGCCAGGCACTTGTCTGCCCTGTGCTTCCGAGCCCAGTCCTGCCCCAAACAAACTCAGCGCATGGCCTCTTTATTAGGGCATTTTACAGGTATAGATGATCCAGACACGCCAGGAACTATGCCTAAAGCAGGAGCAACCAAACCCCCAAGTCTGGATTCCCACAAATTCATTTTGGCAGATCCAACAGCCCAGAAACGGACTTGATGCACGTTTACTGAGGATGGGGTGGGCGGACCATCCCAGTTCCTTCTGCCTTGCACCTGTGAGAGGCAGTGATGCAGGAGAGAGTCGGGGCTCTGGAATTAGCCATACCTGGTGTGGAATCCCTCTAGTTACTTGCTGTGCTGTTTTAGGCAAGCTGTTAACTGAGCTTGTTTCCCCTAAAACATATACTAAAACTACCTCCCTGGATTATTGAGTTTTTAAAAAATTGTATTGGGGTAATATATATACAACCTGAAATTTCCCATTTTGGCCATTTTCAAAAATAGTGGTATTAATTACATCCACAGCACTGTGCTACACAACCATCCATGACCAAAATTTTCCCAAACAGAAACTCTGTGCCCATTAAGTGTGATCTCCCCATTCCTCTCCCCACCCCCCCACCCCCCGTAACTTGCAGTCTGCTTTCTGTCTATGAATTTGCTTGGTCTAGGTATGTCATAGAAGTCAAGTCATACAATGTGTGTCCCTTTGCTCTGGCTTATTTCACTCAATGTGTTCAAGGTTCAGCCAGGCTGTCACGTGTATCCGAACTTCATTCCTTTTTATAGTTGAATAATTTGCCATTGTGTGTATCTACCGCATTTTGTTTCTCCAGTCACCTGCTGATGGACATTGGGTGGCTTCCACCTTTTGGCTGTTGTGACTAATGCTGCTGTGAGCATTGCTATGAAGCTGAGGAACTCCACTGTCCTACTTGTTTCGTTCCTTTATAATGTTTTTCTTTTTAAGCTTCTTGGCTATTATGCCAAAGATGAAAATAACTCTGACTACTTTGCATTCATGTCCCATAACTTATTTTGAGTAGTACTATTAATAATTTACCACTAAAAGATAATCTTACCTTTAAATATGTGATTTTTAAATACGTTTTGCTGCATTCTTATTGAGCTCTTTGTATGAGGGGCAATACTTGTTCTAGAGAAATGCAAATCCCATTTTATAATAAAAACCAGAGGGAAGGTCAACATCCTAAGTACTCTACAAAGTGAATTACATCTGAAAATTTAGGGGGGAAAGTGCAATTTTCATTTCTTCTTTAAAGTGGCTACACAAAGACCTTTTAGTAAAAATGCCCCACAATTATTATTCTACCCCTTTGCATGGTAGTGCCCAAGTATATTTGACCTCCATCTGGTATCATCTTTGGCTCTCAGTTATATATATTCAATCACTTCCCAAGTCTGTAGGACCTCCTGTTGAGGCTATAAACTGGATTACTGGAGGAAAAAAACGCAAACAAGGACCTCTCTTTGTGCTGTGAAGTACGAAATGCACAATTTGATGTGGACCCAGGATGAGTTTTTAGTCAGCAAATTGGGGAATCTGCAGGTAGAATGGCAGGGGCTTGGGGCATGGATGGTCACTCCAGCCAGCGAGCAACCTGCTGATATCAGTACAACCTGTCACATCAGAACTAACTCGTGAGTCCGGCCAGGGCAGCCCTTGAAAGCCGCAGTTCATAGAAGGAACTACAGGGAGGCTCTAAAACCACGATGATGGGCTGCACTGCCCTAGGAAGACTTCAGAGCCCGCGGGGATGGCCCACGTCCTCCTCGGGGCGTAGCGACAGCTAGAGAGCCCACAATAAGGAACCCGCTCAGTTCCTCGCTGTGCCTTTCACCCCTTTCCCTTCCTCCCTTCCTTTTTCTTGTAGGTGAGGAGTGAGGGTGAAAAAATCCGAGCCAGGGCCTAACAGAAAGCCGCAATAATTGGTTGAATAGAACTGTGGGAAATACACTTTTCTTTTAACTGGACTTACATTTAGAGGTTGAATGTCTGAGAATACGCACCATAGCCTAGGGTTTTTTGGGTTTGTTTTTTTTTAGGGTAAAGCTGGACGCAGCAGAAGGTGAGATGGCCGAGAAGGGAGAGGACAGTTTTGCTAAAAGTAGACCAGACAAATGCAAATCTCACCAACAAAAGGAGTATCCAACTCCAGTGTTTGCCAGTGTGCTCTGGAGGGCTGCGTCTTGGCTATAGCCTCAGCTTCCGTCTTCCACAGTGACATTTTCGTATTCTCCCCTCATTCCTTTCCCGTAAGACTTTCAATACGCAGACACTTCCTTTGCATTAGTCATCAGCGGCAAGCTCTCTCCTGGGGTATGTCCTACACATACAGATTTGTTCACGCTCCTGCTTTTATGATAGTATTTTAGAAATTCAGCTGTTAAAACGGTTGCATTTGAACACTTTTTTTTCTATCAAGAACTTTCATTAAGCAATCAAAAAGACTAAGCTCATGCTTTTTAATAACTGAAACCGGTAGCTATAATTTTTCTTACCTGAAATCTATAGAAACTGTCACTCACCTACTGTCTTTTACCTTCAGCTTCTAAAGGAAGTTTTCTTTCTTGAGTTCTGATTCCTCTGTGCGGTAGGAACAGCTCCTGCAGGTATCATCAGGTAGTGGAAACACATATATCTGTCTGCCCCAGTAGATCACAATGTGCATTTTAGCCACATGTCTAGAGATCTAGAGATTTTCTTCTGGAATATTGTGATAGCCCAAATCTGACTAAACCAATCCGATATCTTCTGGTTTCTTTGAAGACTTGTTTTCATTTCATTATCATATTAGGTGACTAAGACTATTCTGGTCAATTTATGATTACCAAACTTTTGGCCATTCTAGAATTATAATTTGCTTTATAGATTGGCCACAGAAACCTACACATGATTACATGTACTAATAAATATAAACTAAACGGCCTGTGCTCATGGGGGAAGCCCGGGAATGCGCCCAGTTTAGCTTCAGAGGGTGGGGGCTGCTGGTGAGGGTGAGTTTTGGAACTACTCCAGAGAAGATCATCAGAAAACTCAGAGGCAGGGGAGAGTGTGAACTACAGGGTAAACGATTATCCACGTGGTGCAGCAGTGCTCCAAAAGGTGTTCACCGAGAGCGACGAGTGTGCCACAGTGATGGGGGAGGTTGTTGGTGTGGGGTGGGGAGGTGGGGGTCTACGGGAACCTCTTATGTTTTTTAATGTAACATTTTTTGAGATGTATATATCTTCAAAAAAATAGAATTTACAAAAAGGATGGGAGTGGGAGGTGAGAGTGGGTTATATGGGAACCGCTTATGTTTTTTAGTGTAACGTTCTTTGTGATCTATTAACTTTAATAAAAAAAGAAAAAAAAAAGAGAACTCAGAGGCAGCTGAGGGCATGTGTCACCCAGCTGGCTGGAGAGAGAGTAGGATCAGGGGTGGGTAAAGGAATTGGATTACTTCACATGTAGAGGATAAAATTGGGGCAAAGAGAATTTTTGTGCCCTAACAATAGAAAAGCCTGAGGAGATTTCAATCAACTTCTCAGCTTATCTCTTTGATTCAGAGAAAATGCAAATTGCAATCACAACTAAACATGAAGAGGGGACCCTTCCCCTTTAGAACCGAGAGTTGCCAGGAGTCAATTAATAACAGAGTCTGGCCTCAAGGTGGTACCCTCAACTGCTGCAGTGGGAGAGAAGGTCATTAAATTGTCTATTGTACTTTCTTAATCACCTAGCATTTTGTCTATAAGACAAGCATCCAGGTGAAGCCTGAAAAAGTAGTTCCGGGGTGCTGGGAAAGTTCTGGTGATGGATGGCGGTGGTGGGAGCACAGCACTGGACATGCAAGTAGCACCCCTGGATTGGAGACTTCCAAGTGTTAAAATGGGAAAGGCTATGTGGTAGATGTTACCACAATAAAAAAATTTTAAAATAAATTCATAGGACTACGACGATTTTTGAATGTCTGCTGTCCAGGGCCATTTTGTGCACAGTAGCCCTGGGGTGGGGCTGGGGGTAGGGTGGGGGCAGTTGAGAGGCACAGACCTGCTCCAGGAACCAACTTCAAAAGCTTGCGCTGTCATCCAAAAAAGACTCAAATGGCTTAAAAATAACCACTTACAGGTTTATCAGGAGGGAATTTTCCTACAAAATGTTTAAGACATTTTTATTTTCACTTTGGTCCTTTGGCAGTGAGTAAACGCTAAGTGATTTTACCCCTTTCACGTAGATGGTGACCATTTAGAAGTGCAGCCTAAGAGACTTCCAAAAGTGAATAAATATCTCCTGCTGTTTAAATAGTCAACCTTCAAACCGATTAAGAAACTGCCCGGGCAGGTATTCTGAGTCACCCTGTGATTCGGGACATGTTTTTTGACCTCACACCAGGCTTAAGTGAAGTTAATGTTTTTCCTCCCACCAACTCAGGATGGTGCCTGGGGACAGGGGGAAAAAAGGAAAGTTGTGAAGTCCAGTGCAAATTGTAAAAATGCCCCAGGAAAATCCAGTAAAAACGCTTCCCTTTTGTGAAATGTGCCTGCTGTGTTAAAGGTATATGACACCCAGTCTTCTTGGCTCAGGGACAAAAATATCTCTCTTTCTATCATTCAAAACCAAAGGTGGAGCACCACCAAGGAAGGTTTAGAGAAAGGAAGCAGAACGGCCTTTTAGACCTCCCAGGTCAGGCCTGTATCTCTGGGGAAAAAAAAAAAAGTGGTCCACGTACAGACGTTTTATTGCTGATGCTTACATAAAGAGACCTTGGCATTCAGAACTCAGAAGCATGTCTTCAGATGCAAGTTTGCCTCTTAAAATGATCAGAATGGAGCTTTCCTCCAGGAAGCGTTGGTGAGCCGTGTAATTACAGACTTCCAGAGGATGCCCTGGCTGTGTCTTTTGGCCATTCCCAACGGGGCCTCCTCCCTCAAATTTACCTTGTCATGCCCCTGCTTGAGCTCTTGGCAGTACTGACACATACTGTTTGGGCTGGGATCCCTTTGGTCTACTCAGTGGATCACAAGATTGTCTTGGGTCACATGGTCGTCTGAAGAGCCATCTTTTAAATAGCACCTGCTCTGTTAGCACCTCCTAACACTTAATAGACCCATTTAGTTAGAAGTCAGGCTGCAAAACCAAGGACAGGGAGGTGAGGGCCTTCCTTAGAGAGGAAATTGTGTAAAATCTCAGCAAGCAAACTTCAGTGTTAATTTTTTCTTGGTTAATTATCTACACACACTACCACTAAGGCAGGACATCTGGAAACGGGCTTTGCTTACAGATACATTCCCAGCAACCTCAGGTGCTACCAGGCAGCTGGTTCACTGACCTCGGTTGGGAACAAGAGAAATAGGCTAACACTTCTGGAAAACAGAGAACTCTGAAGGCGCTCATGGGGTATGGGGGTGCAGTCCCAGGCCACCCGCTGAAGGTCAAGGGAGGCCTCCAAACACAAGTGGATGGGCAAGTTTAAAGGGTGCTTTGGTTCTGTTTGTTTGCTTTTGGTCTCACCAAAGTGGTCAACAGATCACAAAGTTTGGGAGACCCAACTTTAAAAAACACAGATGGCCGCCTCTAGATCAAGGCACTCTATTCTCATGGAAAGTTCAGAGAACAAGAGATTTTATTTGATGATTCTTCCATTAATTTATCCAACAGTTGCTGAGCACTTACTGTACACCAGGTCCTGCCTGTGTGGAGACCCAGATCCTGCCTCCGGGGAGCCTCCAGCCCCTCCTCCAGTTTACATTCTGCACATGTGGTTTTAGGCTAATTTGCACATTGGGACTTAACCATTCTGAACATCAGAATCAGAGACAAATGATATCTTGAACTCAAAGATAACCAAAGCTCACGAAAAATGTTATTATAGATATAGAAGAGAGAATGCCTGTGACCTGTTTCAAACACCTCAGTTAAAAATACACTTGGACAACAAAAGTAAAACAATAGACTTTTTAATTCTAAAATGAGGTGATATTACTGAGCATATGCATATATTTTGGGTACAGAGCTGAGCAAGTGAGGGTTAGGGCCCCTTCAGTTCACTTCTCTTGGAATCATAATCCCTCTTCTCCACATGTGAAAGGCTGATCTTGTCGTCAACTGCAAGAGGCCAAGGAAGCAGATCCAACCGCAATGGCTCCACACAGACAAGGCATAGTCAGACATTTATTTTTAGAGGGGAAAAAAGACTTGTAGCTAATGGACCTGGACAGAGCCTGGATACGGAGGCTAAAGTCCGTTTCAGGACGACCTGCTCTGATAGGTCCTGCGAGCCCTTAGCTTAGCCCTTCGAGCCCAGTTTCCTCACTTGTAAATGGGGGCACGGTACTAGGTGATGTCTGGAGCCCCTTCTAATTCTAATTACTCTGATAAAGGTGGCACTGTGCCGCATGTTTTGCAATTTTAATTCATTGACTGGGTATTTCATCAATGGCCAGAGTTGCTCCAACGCTAAGATTGGAATTATTATGGTGAGGCTTTGAGGTTAATAATTCACTAAAATAAATGAGCCATTTCACACCTCTGTCAGTGCTATCCTTCCCAACCCTCTTCACAGGAGAACAAATAAACAGCAAACAGCAATGAATTAATTCACAAGCCAAGGTTATTTTTGGCAATTGGAAAAGTAAGACACTTCTCTGTTTATACATCTGCATTACATACATCACTGTGTATACAATTGCTATCATTCATCCTAAAACATGAATATTCTCTAATACAACATGACAGTCACTAACATTTATAATGTCTATTGAACACATACCATGTGCCA
The DNA here is from genome assembly GCF_030445035.2 of Dasypus novemcinctus. Classification (NCBI taxonomy): domain Eukaryota; kingdom Metazoa; phylum Chordata; class Mammalia; order Cingulata; family Dasypodidae; genus Dasypus; species Dasypus novemcinctus. Next base: position 8,863,816 of record NC_080687.1, on the reverse strand, counting down.
AGCCCTGTTGAAGACTTTATCTATTAATACATTATCAGTAAATTTTTTTTTCAGAGATTTATTTATTTCGCTCCCCTTCCTCCCCGTCATCTGCTCTCTCTATCCATTTGCTGTGTGTTCTTCTGTGTCCGCTTGCATTATCAGGGGGCCAAGAAACTGCGTCTCTTTTTTTGCTGCATCAGTTCTCCATGTTTGCGGTGCCACTCCTGGGTGGGCTGCGCTTTTTTCACGTGGGGCAGCTCTCCTTGCGGGGCTCACACCTTGTGCATGGGGCTCCCCTATGTGGGGGCGCCCCTGCATGGCACAGCACTCCTTGCATGTGGCAGCAGTCTGCGTGGGCCAGCTCACCACACGGGTCAGGAGGCCCTAGGTATCGAACTCTGGCCCCTCCATATGGTAGGCGGATGCTCTATCAGTTGAGCCACATCTGCTTCCCAGTTAGTTCTTATTTTCATTAATTTCTTCTACTCCCAGTCTTCACAGACACAATTGATTTCTCAAAATATAGAGGTTGACAACGTTTATTGCAAACGTCTTGTCTGGCAGGCACACTGTTATCAGAATGTAGGGAAATGACAATTGGTAAAAAGGACTCTCAGATTGTCTAAACTTTTGGTTCTCTGGAACTGTATGTATTTGATTATGTTTATTTCTGGGGGCAGGGGTTCTGCCTTCACAGAAACTTATCTTTTTTGGAGACGGAGGAAAAATCTTAGAGTTAATAGAGAATGGGAGACATTTCCATTTCTGTTAATATCAGAAAAGAATCTCAGTAAGACTCAAGGAAAATTATCTTAACAATGAGGGTTAATTTGATAAGTTCCTATGATATTTGAATCACATGCTGGAAGTGGGTTGTAAGATAAATTTTCATGTAACTAAGACAGTTTGGGTGGTTCTTTCTGTCTGGACCATACTATAATTCCTACAAGTATTGAAATTTCAGCACATCAGTAATTTCCATATTTTTTGTGCATGCAGAACTCTCAAAGCAGTACTGAAACATTTAGTAGCATAAGGGATATATTTCATATTATTATGATTTTGATGCTACATGTTTTCCCAAAATGTTGTTACAAATATAAAATGTGTTATGTTTTACTCATATGCCTGCATATAGAAAACAGAAATCAAAATTGTTTACTTTGGCTACAACAAATGTTATTCTCTTGGTTAGTGGCTTTTGGTATCCTTCAGCCAAACCAAACATTCAGCTTCTCAACATACCAGAAATCTGTATTTAAGAATGAGTTTCTTACTCCCAGTCACCCTCTCTTCCTTTTTTTTTTTTTTAAGATTTATTTATTTACTTATTTTTCTTTATTTATACACCCCTCCTCCCCAGATGGTTCTCTCATCTGTGTCCTCACTATTTGCTCGCCTTCTCCAGGAGGGACTGGGAACCAAACCTGGGACCTCCCACATAAAAAGAGAGTCCCCAGTGGCTTAAGTCACATCCTTTCCCTCCCAGGCTGTGGCGTCTGCTGGCTTGTGGCATTTGCTTGTTGCAGCGGGGGCAGCGTCTGCTCATCTTCTTGTTTGTTTGTTTGTTTCACTTTATTTTGTACTTTTAATAATTGAAAATATACACAATAATTTAAAAAGAAAAAGAAAACAATTGAATAAAAACATCCATTTCTCAATTAAATGTACTGGATTCATAGATATCTTTTTTATCATACAATATGTCACGCAATATATTTGGTTCATAACAACACAATCATATGGTATTTGCCCTTCTGTGTCTGACCTGCTTCGCTCTAAAGAATCTCCTCCAGGTTCATCCATGTCATCTTATTCTTTAATATTCATTTCTTCTTACAGCTGCATAATATTTCTTCATGTGAATACACCAGCTTGTTTTTCCACTCACCCATTGGTGGACACCTGGGTTGTTTCCAACGTTTGGCAATCGTGAAGAAAGCCACTATGAAAATCGATGTGCAGATGTGTTCATGTCATTGCTCTCAGTTCAATACCCAGTAGTGGTATTACAGGGTCCCGTGGGAACTGCCCAATAGTCCTCCACAGTGGCTGTACCATTCTGCATTCCCACCAACAGTGAATAAGTGTTCCTATCTCTCCACATCCTCTCCAGGACTTGTAGTTCTCTGTCTTTTTAATAGTGGCCATTCTGGTAAGTGTGAAATGGTGTGTCATTGTAGTTTTGATTTGCATTTCCCTAATCAGTCATTGATCTTGAGCATTTTTCATGTGTTTTTTTTTTGCCATTTGTATTTCTTCTTTGGACAAATGTCTACTCAAGTCTTTTGCTCATTTTTAAATTGGATTGTTTCTCTTTTTATTGTTGAGTTGCTCGTCTTCTTTTAGGAGGCACCAGGACAGAACCCAGAACCTCCCATGTGGTAGACGGGTGCCCAATTGGTTGAGCCACATCTGCTTCCCTCTATTTTTCAGTGCATCCCTGGTTAAAGAAGAAATGTATAATGTCAATTTCCCCAATAGTACTAGTAGTATCTGTTGCTGCTTCATAAGTAATTTAGGAAAGCCAAAGTGTAAAGAAACCAAATTATATAAAAATGTATTCTCCTCTACTGGACATCACTATAATCTTAATATTAATGTCTTCCTTACAAGTATGAAGTTGGAAAATTAAAGTTAGTGGATTCAATATCTATATTAAATATTATAAAATATTTTCAGGTGACTAGCTGGTGCCAACTTGATCATCAAACCAAAATAACGCCTGGCTTGGTGCGTGTATTATCTAAATATTTGTTTAAGTATGTGTCCATGTATACTTTTTTTTTAACAATGTATTTTCTGCAGACTTTTCTGTAAACCTGCAACTGCTTTAATTTTTTTTTTTTAAGATTTATTTATTTTTTCTCTCTCCCTCTCCTACCCTGCTGTTTTTGCTATCTGTGTCCATTTGCTGTGTGATCCTCTGTATCCATTTCCCTTTTTTGTTTCCTCTTCTCATCTTTCTCCTACAGGATTCAGAGGGCTTCAATCCTGGGAACCTCTGATGTGGAAAGAGGTTCCCTGTCAATTGCACCACCTCAGTTCCTGGTCTCTGCACTTCACTTTGACTCTCCCCTTCTTCTCTCTTTTGATGCGTCATCATCTTGCTGCGTGACTCACCTGGGGGACACTGGCTCACCATGAGGGCACTGGCCTACCACGCGAGTACTCACGAGGGCACTCGGCTCACCGCCTGGGCACTGGCTCACCACCTGGGCACTGGCTCACCATGCAGGCACAGTGTCTCTTCTTTTTCACCAGGAGGTCCCAGGGATTGAACCCAGGTCCTCCCATATGGCAGGTGGAGGCTTCATCACTTGGTCCACACCCATGTCCCTGTTCATATATTCTTATTGGTTGTCATGCCTTTTTTAAAGGACTCTTAGGGTCCAAAGCGGTTTGAGCCCATTCTCATAAGTCAAGGGCAAAATGTACTAATTAATGACCCAGTGACCGACAAGTGTGGTACAGGCAAGACATATGGAAGAACCCAGAGTGACTGATGTCCTGGCAGATGGAAACCAGTTGTGGGAAGCCAGCATGGCCAGGGTTGGTCATTCAGGCACTGTACAGGTTAACTCAAAAGCACCACTCGGGGAACCTGGAGTCCAACAGAAAGGTCCAGTGAGGATCTTGTCTGCAAGCTGGCACATCGTGCAGCCAAATCAGAGTAAGCCATAGGAGACGTCAGTTCTAGAAAGTTTCTCTTTCACCAAACAAGAAAGAGTTTCGGCAGAGATCATTAAGCAAATGAATGTCCCAAAAGGATAAGACACGCTCTCCCCGATTCACTTATCACCTCTATGGGAGGTCCACATAACCCCCCCAGACAGCCCTGCCTCCCACCCTCTCCCCAGAGAGCACCTCCATTCAAATAGCGTGAACATACCTGGCATTCTCCACACAGAAATTTGAGCTCACCTTCCCTGATGGGCAACCCCCACTTCCCACCTGTGCTGGAATGAGTGACGCTCCTGTCGTTCTCTGATTCCTTTGGGACTCCCTTGGGCTCTGCCCCTTACTGTCCCTTTCCTCTGCCACACCCTGACCCGGTGGCACTTCGAGCCCCAGCTGCCCAGCTGCCCCAACTCCACTGGGCCGTGCTGTCTAAAGCATGGTCTATCGCTGCTCTCTGAGACCCTCCAGGGCTCTCCACGGTGCACTCACTGGCTACTGCCTGCCTTTAACAGTTGTGCCCTCGTTCCGACCTCTGGTTCCTGAGGCTGAGCTCCTCTGCCACTGCTAAGCTCCTCTATTTATTATCCCCTCCTGCACTTGGCTTATCGCAGAGCCAGCTTTACCACCTGCTCTTTTTTCCCCACTTGGTATTTCCTCCCACTCCTGTCCTCAAAGCCGTGCCCACCGTTCACTCTGCACTTGAGGATGTTCTCCTCTTTGGAGAGATGCTTCTCCTCTTTGCGGGCATGCCTGTGATTGGGACAGAGGGTCTTGAGAAGCCCCAGCGCCCAAGTATCTGGAAAAGTGGGTGCTCAGCTCAGTGGGTGCCCAGTGAGCGATGAGTGTTGAGGGGATAGAGGCTGCTCCAGGGGGAATGTACCATTTGCTTTTTTGACTTAGAAAAAAACTCCTTGTAATATTTTTTCCGGCACACCATAAAGTAAGTGCTATATTGAAATAAATTAATATATCTTAAATATCTGTAGAATGTTATAGGAATTACTTTTTAAGTAGTGTTTGGAAATAAAAGAAATGGTTGAAAAGAATGGATAAATGAATGTGTGGCTAACATCTCCCAACAGACAAGGAAGGGGATATAAATTTGTGATGGGAGATCTCATCGTGCTGGCTTCACACGCCCACACACTCTGCAATTTGGGGTGAGATTAGAAAAGTCAAACTCCATAGCCCCCAAAGAGTACAAAATGGCAGGCACAGCTATTTGATAAAAAGGTTAGTCCAGACAATAACTCCCAATTGCCCACTGGCCCTATCCCAATTAAAGTAACTTCCAGAAATAATAATTCTTCAAAAAAAAATGCTTTATGCAAAGGATTCTTTATTAATAACCTACAACAGGGTTTGGCAAACCAGCCATGGGCCAAATCTGGCCCGTCTTCTCTTTGTGTAAATAAAATTTTCTTGGCACCCAACCATGCTCATTCATTCTCATATTATCCGTGGCTGCTTTCCCACTACAATGACAGAGCTCAGTAGTTGGGATAGGGACCCTATGACCCACAGAACTGAAAACGGCCTTTTACAGGAAAAGTTTGCCGACCTGCAGGATCTAGTGATATAGTAACTGGGCCAGAAGTGCCATTAATTTGCTTTCTCCCCTGGGATTGTAGTACAGCTGGATATGTTATTTTCTGGAAAAAGCGAGGGATCCAGGCCTTCCTACCAGGGACAGACCTTGGACTAGAATCTGTCTGGCTAAGATACCAAGTGGGGCGACCACATTGTCCTGGTTTTAAGCCCAAAGTTCCCGTGTTCTAGGAAATCCCTTGGTCCCCACAAACCTGGGCAGTCATCACCCTGAGATGTAGCAGCTAGAGCGTGGAGCCTGGGCAGAAAGACTTGAATTCAAATCCCATTTTTGTAACTTCATGCTATGCAGGCTTGGACAAGTTCCTTAGTCTCTCTGAGCCTCGGGTACTTTATCGATGAACTGGGATTGGTTCTAGTTTGAGGGCTTGTTATGTGGCTTAAAGGAGATTATGCATAGAAAGAGCCTGGTACAGAATAGGCACTTACTAAACTCTGGTTCCTTTCCCACCTTCTTGATTGCCAGGAGCTAATTTTTTCCAGCCCATCTATCACCAAAAATAGAACGATCCAAAGAAAACATCTAAAAGACCTTTCTTATGCTGTCCATTTTCTAATGATGTCATTTCTTTGTCCCTTATAAACAAATGCCCTAATAAACAAGTAACTTGTTCCGCAGTGGAGGGAGTAGTTGATAACTGCTGGAGAGGGCTGGGGACAGGTGGTGGGTGGGTTCTGTTCTGCCAACGATGGATGTGTCCTAGAAAGGTTTGTTTGTTCTGCCAGGCTAAAGTGGCTCGTGATGCCCCCAGTCCAGCACCAGATGCTCAACTTCCAGGGAACCTTTTCTAATCTAGCATTTAGTGGCCCTAACAGAAAATTCTGAAAGGAAGCTGAGAAAGCCTGAGAGTGCTCCCTCACTTGGGAGTCATCTGATGGAGTGGTATAGCCCGGAGTGCTAAGTGCACCAGCACAGCACTAAGTGGACAGCCCGCTCATCAATTGTTTAAAGAGGTGTCATACGCAGACAGTGGCGTACAAATCTGATAGCAAGCTACAAGCCTCCAAGATTCCCAGGACAAGATCGAAGGGATGAGGTAGCATCGATCTCCTTCCAAGCTTCAACATTCTGATGTAACATCTACTTTGTTAGCAAACTTGCAGGGTGGAATTAAATCATGTGTACTCCTGTAGTAACGCCTATACTAAATCACACATGCAATCATAGCAGGGTCCCAACAAATTCAATTTACTTTAGGCTGTGGCTATATGGGTTGGAGGAATCAAATTTTTGATGATTGAATTGGTCAAATCCATCCAAACCTATCAGCATTTTAATCTGAATCGAGTTTTTTACCAAATCTATAGAATGGAATTAAATAATGTGTACTCCTGGGGTCATTTATCATCTAAATGGTTCAATCATCACTGGTTCACAACACATTCAACATATTTTAGGCTGTGGTCATATGATATTAAGGAATCCAACTTTTTGTACAGCAATGGATCAAATCAGTCAAAACTTATAAATTCAGTGAAAAAATAGTCAAACTTTGTTCTTTGACTGATTTGATTAATCAATGCAACAAACTGAGTCAGGTTATTAGTTCGGGATAAATACTGCCTAACTTGATCTAACCTATGAACATGTTTGCCCTTTTTATGAGGACAACACCAAAAAGCATTTGTTTCCAAACTTGGCTATACATTGGAATGACCTGGGGGGTGTTTTAAAATTTCCAAAGTTCAGGCCACAACCCAGAAGAATTAAATCAGAATCTCTGGAGGTGGGACATTGGCATCAGTCATTTTTTTAGCCTCATAAATGATCCCAACAAGCTTGGGTACCATCATCATGACGTTCAAATAACTGGGAATTAATCCACCTTACTATGTGTGACATTAAACTGGAAGCCCAAGTTGGAGGAGAAAAGAATGAGGCGTAACAGTAATTATTATACACTAATAATGTTATTGTATCATTTATTATTATAAAAAATAATAACAGCTGTTTACTGGCTCTCACCAAGCACCAAACACCATGCCAGGCATTTTACAGGGATTATTTTATGAACTCCTCATACCTACCAGTGAAACCTTATGAAGTCAGCATGATTACTGTGCCCATTGTGCGAACAAGGAAAGTGAGGCACAGAGAAGTTGAGTCCTTATCCACAGACACCCACCTAGCAAGTGGTCTAGGGCCTGTCAGCACACAGTGGTCTGGCTCCAAAGCTGTCACTTGACTTATTTTTCAAAACCAGTGACTTACAACTCAATGCTTCCATCATTCTTTGGGCTTTACTACCATCTCTACGGGGGCACTGGTTTATTTCACTTTTCTTCAGTTCTGGAAGTCAAGATCTCTCCAAAGAGTGCCCCAAAGTAAGTTCTGACACCCAGGGAGAGAGCTGAGCCTGTCTTTGGATATACTGGGCAGAGGAGCTAATGCTTTGCATTAAGATCTCATTCTCTCTCAGGGGAATTTCTAGCAGGCTTAACGCACTCTTAGGCAACAGAAAGGAAACCAGAAACATAACATCCACCTGGAGGAAATAAACATATCTGCTGAAGCTTGTTTAAAATTTAATCTAAAAAAAAAAAGAGTAGGAATATAACTGTGCTTCCCATTCACTGCCAATCTTGTTATGGCCTAAAAACCTTCCGTGTCGACCTGCCGAACTGGATTGGGTTTGTCTGGAAAGTCTTTTTTGAAGCAGACACCTTAGGTAATGTGTCAAATACCAGCTGGATTCTTAACATTTACTTTATAAACACTTAATTTGTGTGTGTGTGGCATAATGAAAAAAAAAAAGAATAAGGCAAAGGGAAGAAAGGAAGATGAGAAGAGAGTACCCTCGCACGGTCGTTGGCATCAGTCTTCTGGGCGCAATCACGGCACTGGCATGCACGTCTGAATCGTGCCTTGACTCCCCTTTCCACGGGAGGGCTGAGAGATGTGCTGAGGCTGCTGGGAGAAGCTCCCCAGGACCAGGCTGGCTGGCTGAGCAGAAAGTGGGCCAGGCTAGCAGGCCTTGCTGTTTTCTCCCTCAGCCCCCTGCCCAGGAGCAGTCTGTCTCCTTACAGGAGCCCCTCAGGCACAGCACTGCCCCGGGGAGATCTGAGTGGGGCCCCTTCCTGCACCCCAGGCCCCTCCCCAAACGAGCCGGGGCTCCAGCAGCCCTGGCAGGGACCCTGAGCGAAGCAGATGCACCGTCTCTGGGAAGGAGGGCGGGCACTGGGTCAGGTGCCACACTCAGGCAACCAGTGCCGCCTGCCACCCCTCTACGCTCCAACAGGAGGGGGCGCCCTTCACGCCCACCCCAGCCCTGCTACGACTGCGTGTGGCAGAGCGAAAGGACGAAGTGCCTTCCTCTTAGGCATCCTGCTTTAAAGCCAGGTTTCCCGCGGCGCTTTAGAAATTACACTTACATGTTTGAGTTTCAAAACGTGGGCAGAGGAGAATGTGAATCTTGTATCGAGAAGAAAACCCAGGAGAAAAGTATATTATGGAGATCAAGAAAATGGACTGGGGAAGCAGATTTGGCTCAACGGATAGGGCGTCCGTCTACTACATGGGAGGTCCATGGTTCAAACCCCGGGCCTCCTGACCCGTGTGCAGCTGGCCCACGCGCAGCGCTGATGTGCGCGAGGAGTGCCCTGCCACGCAGGGATGTCCCCTGCGTAGGGGAGCCCCACGTGCAAGGAATGCACCCCCAAAGGAGAGCCGCCCAGCACGAAAGAAAGTGCAGCCTGCCCAGGAATGGCGCCGCACACGCGGAGAGCTGACACAAGATGACGCAACAAAAAGAAACACAGATTCCTGGTGCCCTGACAAGAACGCAAGGGTATGCCGAAGAACACACAACGAATGGACACAGAGAGCAGACAATAGTGCAGGGGAAGGGGAGAGAAATTAATAATAATGATGATGATGATGATGATGATAATAATAAAAGTAAAAGGACTGAGGAGCTCACGAGGGAGGCGCCCAGAGCACGCGTCAGTGGATTTCATCCCCAGCCCACGGTTAATCCGCTCTCCTCAGCCAGGCCTCCCTTTACCTCAGTTTCCCCATCGATACCCCAGAGACCACTGCTCTTGCTAACTACCCGTGAGGCCGTCCGGAAGGGGGAAGAAGGCACTGGCGGGCGCCCGCTCTGTCCCGCCTCGCCGCCGTCCATCGCCGCGGGCGCCCCGAGTCGGAGGCACGAGCAGGCCGCGCCTGCGCCCCCCAGGCCGCCCAGACCCCCGCGGGCGCTGGCTCGGGCCCCCCGGGCAGGGCCTGCAGCGCGGCCGCCAGCCCTCGGCAGCCCGCACGCGCGCGCAGGCGGCCAGGCCAGCTCCTGCAGGGGCGCCGCGCACGAGCCCGGCCGGCGACCGCGGTGCGCCGTTCCTGTCCCAGCCGGAAGAGAGCGAGCCGGGGGCACGTGGGAGGAAGCCCGCAAGCGCACGGCCTGCCCGCCCCGCTCGCCCAGAGAGGCCTCGCCAGGCCGCCCCGGCAGCCCAGCGCCCTCACCCGCGCGATGCGCTTCCTCCCCGCCCCCGGCGGCCTCTGGAAGGTTCTTTCTTCCGCGGAAGCGCAGGCTCGTGGAAAGCCGGCAGGGAAGGGACCGCGTCCTGTTTTGCCCGCGCCCGTCCTGCCGGCGTCTGGCCCCGACTAAATGAACGAGTCTGGGACGAAGGGGCGGCCTGTGAAGCTCCTGGCGTGGAACCCATCAAGTGTGGGATTTCTCCACTTTCCAGCCGGAGGAAGGGGTGTCATGGATCTATGGAGAGAAACTGGATTCGCCAAAGGTGGGGAGAGGGCTTGAGGAAAATGAATTCTTCCTGGGTTTATCTTTTCCAACCCTTGGTGTAGTGCCTTTATTTTTATGGGCATGCCACTTGTCCTTATTCAGGTAATCTTATAAATGTCACGTAAAGAAGGTGAAATTATAGGGTAAGTGCAAAGTTACAATAATATACCCTTAAACATAATAATTTAGAGGAAGGTTTTCACCTAAAACTTGGTTTAAATAAGAAATTTGAGAAGGAATTCAATAAACTTTAACTCAGTGCCAGATCCACCTTAGTCTGTTGTATTTAGTAGGAATTCAGCCCATCAAGGAGGGTGGGACGACATTAATGAAATTACCTTTATGTAAAGGAAATGGAAGGACTTAACTTCAAAAACAAATGGTCTGTAAACCTAGATGATTGATTCTTAAGAAAATCAGGGAAGTGGCCATGGCTCAATCGCCTGGGCTCCCGTCTCCCATATGGGAGGCCCTGGGTTCACGTCCTGGGACCTCCTTGTGAGGGCAAGCTGGCCTGTGTGCCATGGAGAGCTGATGGCCCGTGCAACGTGGAGAGCTGACACAGCAAGATGACCCTACAAAGGGAGACAAGCAGAAGAACACGCAGCGAATGGACACAGAGAGCAGGCAGCAAGCAAGCCACAAGAGGGGGAGATAAATCTTTAAAAAAAAAAAATCAGCTGGAGAGAAAAAAAAAAGAGCTTCTTCAAAGTGACAGCTGTTCAATAATAATGGCCACTTCTGGGGATACTGTGAAAATCATGATATTCGCTGGGCATATGAGTGTCCATTCTTCCCAAGATCTCAGGGCTTATAACTTAGTCTTCTATAAATTATAATGATGTCCCATTTTTTGCTAGCATTATGCCAAATTCTCCAGGTAACTGGGTGGCATTACCATAAGTGTCAGGAAATGACTTGTATCCCGTTCAGTATTAGAACAAACATTAGCATGTGGAGCTTGCCGCAGCGTGGAAAAGGAATTCGTTGGTGAAGCCCTGATCTGTGAGCACCTATGCTTGAGAACAGTCCAGAAGATCGGCCTTCCCGAGCCGCCAGCCTCACTGGAGAAATGTTACCACTTCATCTGAACGAAGTTACAAACATTCTTTTCTTCCTTTCTTGTGCTTGGACTCCCTCCTCGCTTTTTTAATACAAAGTGGAAAAATAGGAATCTTGAGCCCAAGGACTTTGCCTGGAAGGAACGTGCCCAGAGCCAGGGAACGGGGGCTCCAGCGCTGCTTACCACAGGCGGAGCTGTGGAGACTTTGAGGGGAACGAGTTCAGGAAAACGAAGATGGCGGCCGTCCTCGGCCGGGCAGAGAGGCCTGTGCGCTGAGCAGAGACCCTGGAGGTGCCGCGGCCGGGTCGCACCGAATCTCCATGGCCCCTTCCTCACTGGCCACAAGCACCCTGTTCCACAGGCCGTCTGCAGAGAAGGAGGTTGCGGCCAGGCTCATTCATGGAAATGACAGAGGGAAAGAATCTGGCAGAAGCAGTTTCCCTGAGGGGAAGGAAAGACTGGGCTCTACCACAGAACGTGGGGGCCACAGCGCACATGCGTCACCTGAGGGGTTCTTTCTTACCCAGTCGTTCTCCAGGAAATGACAGTTGAGCTTTTGCCCTGTTTTTACCACTCTTTGTAAGTTTGAAATCATGCTAGACAATGAAGTGAGGAGATCACATACAGTGAGCGGCACAAAATCATGCACTTGTAACAGCCAAATTTTGATGAATCAGATTTCTTTTCAAATCTGCTTTGTAAAAAAACAATTGAAAGACCTCTTTGTGCTGATCACAAATGTTTCCTATGTAAACTTAAATTGCAACCATCATTTTGATCCACTGTATCACAAACATATTTTTCTGGTTTACTCAAAATCGTCCTCAGACTTTCTCCCCTTAACCCTCTGAAGTGAAGCCAGGTGGGTTTTAGCTTACATTTTTAACTAAAATTAGTTTCTGGAATATAGACTATAGGGTTTATATAAATGTTAAACTTCTTGAGCTTGATAACTGCACTAAGAGGCTACATAATTGGATATCCTCGTTCTTACGAAATGCACATGGAAGGAGCATATCCAAGAAGCATGATGTAAACCACCTACTCTCAAATGTTCAAAAGATAGGTGATAGATAAAATGATGCAGCAAATGTGGCAAAATGTTAAAATCGGTGGGGGATAAGGATATGTTGGAGTTTTCTATGGGTTTTGTATTATTTTTGCAACGGTTCTGTAACTTAGAAATTATTTCAAAATAAAACGTTTAAGGAAAATAAAATCAAATTGGGCCTTGAAAGAGAATGTGGAGTAGATGATAAGATTGTCATCTGACAATTTCCGTTACTCACCTACTTTTCTCCCTAGAATTAAAGAGACTAGAAGCTCTAGGGAGAACAACATTCCAGAGACCTTGGCACAAAGAATAAAAGTTTTAGGAATTCATTTGCATCTCTGAACGAACGTTAGCAGAAACTATTTCTTGCAAGTCCATTGCAGTTAAGCCACAGCATAACTCACTTCCAGAAAAAAACGGTTCCAGATTTCCTTTCCTTGGAATGTGGCTCCAAAGGCGCTGGTTCCATTTCAAAGGAAGTTTGATTGGGTGCTCAGAAGGCCCAGCCGATCAAGGGAATGTTAACAGTTGTCAAAACGTGCCCTAGAACAGATCTCCATGTGCAGTTTTACGGGAGTTCCTGCGGGGAGCAAGGCCGCTTTCCCAGCGGACCCTTCTGTCCGCCAGCCTCAGCCTTGTGTTGTCCCCTCACTGTGCTGGAGAGAACGTCACTAAACTCCATGGAATATCATCAACTGCAGGAGCAGAGTCTGTGCATTTACTCTTGCTCTACAGATTTAAATACAAAGGAGTAACTAACATCTTTAATTCCAATCAGAGCAGGTTTGAAATTCTTTTATTTATGCTTTCTTGCACCCATTCCACAAATACGTGGAATGTGGAGGCAAGAGAGCTAATAAAGATATATCTTGAGGTCAATTTCTGCTTGCGTCACCCATTTCTTAAGAATTTTCCCCCTTTTTTAATTAAAAAAGGATGTTTGTAGTAAAACTTAAAATGGAAATGTTTTTATGGTTTAAGCATTATTATTATTAATAGTCCACTAAGACTGCTTGATCCTAAAGATAAGAAAGAATTAGATTTGACTTAAAAATGAAGAGGTAAGTAAAAAATAATAATAAAGAAGAAAACTACATGTGTTTCTCAGATCAGTTGATTCTTACCTTCTTAACTAAAAACTCACAAGGCTTTAACATTTAATTATTTTTAAACTCCAGGTTTCATTTTTACAGTACAGCTACTTTACAATAATATGTCTACCTTCTAAAAATAAAATCAATATTGTTTCTAACAGTCTTTTATAAGTATCTGTGGAAGCTCAATATATAAAAATTCATGATGTGAAATTTTGCAAAGTTGACCTCTAAAATCAAGGTTCTTGGGGAGTGGATGTGGCTCAGGCAGTTGGGCACTCACTTCCCATGTGGGGGGCTCCACGTTCGATTCCCAGTGCCTCCTGGAGAAGGCAAACAAACAATGAGCAGACAGATGAAAGAACCAGTGGGGGGGGGGCGACACGATAAATAAAAAAATAAAGTAAATAAATCTTTTTAAAAAGTCAATGTTCTTAACTCATTGTACAAAACAGATTTCTATAGGATGTACTAGAAGATAAAGTTTATATTATTAATCCAATTCCGTGTTGACCTGTTGGCCACCACTAAAAAAGCATGTACTTTCCAGAAGAACTGTTGACCAATGCCTCGGGCTTACAGTCATGTGAAAATGCAGTTAACCTTATTCAGAGCATATATTTATAGGGAAAAATTCTGATAAATTACTAATTAGTGAGCATTAGTAAGTTACGGAAATTCTGTAGATTACTATGAGGGATGGTGATGCAAGGAAATGAAAAGCAAGAAAGTTCTAAGGCTTCTGCAAATTTGTCCGTTTTTCCACCCATTCCAATTGATCTCACATTCTTTTTGCAGTTCTGCAATTACTTGAATATAAAAGCTCTTTCTGTTAATCTTCAACCTGAAAAGTAATAAAATAGCAGAGGTACAAAGGGGAGTGGACATTTCACCCCAATGGCTCTCCAGGTTTTTCAGGCTTATTTAGCTGCTTGATAAAACTTTCCCCCACTGCTGTAGAATCTTCGAAACCATGACCTCTCCTGTATCCCATGTATGTAAAAATTGTTGATATAGCCTTTTAAAAAGTTACTACATTTGGTGAGAACTTTGTGAAGGCAGCTTTGTAAAACTCACCAAATGTGGCTCATCTTTTGATTGAGCAATTTCACTTGGAGGAATCTATATTCACATAAAATAATCATGGACAGAAAGATACGGCTATAAGGATAAGGAGTCGGTCCAGCCTTTTTCATAACAGCAAAATATCAGAAACCATGATATTTAATGACACGGGAGCAACTAAATAATTTATGGCATTTTACATTCATTCATTCATCCATTCAATGGAATACCACACAGGCACGAGAGATGACGCAGTGTACGAGACATGAAACTTTTTCAAGACAGACTATTGAACAGGAAAAGCTGTTTACAAATAGAAAGTTTATTAATATACTGCCAATTTGGAAAACAAACAAATATAAAGAAGGGCACACAGCATGTTAATAGTCTGTCGAATGGAATTGTGGATATTTATTTCCTTCTTTGGCGAATGCCAATATCATTTATAGTAAGGACAGAACGTTTTTTAAAAGTTATTGAGTGTGCTGAACAAGTCTTGCAATCTTTCCTTCTGTTTCTGTAAGATGGTTGCTACAATTCTAAGGACACGAAAACAGCACCCAGGAGACTCCCAGTCCATTAGAACCAGGTAGCTTATGGCTTTGCATCTATTTTTGTTTTGTTTTGTTTTGTTTGGAAGTGCTGTGACTGAGTCTAACTTAAGGGCCAGGGAGGAATCACAGCAATGGCAGCATGTGCTGGCAGTGCCCACATGTCAACAATTGTAGCCATGGCAGGAGAACACAGGCATGAAAGCAGGGAGCAGGCAGGAAGCCTTCTGGCTGGGGCCCCTTCGCTCCTGTCCTTGAAGGGAAGGGAAGGAACTCAGACTTCTTTTGCACATACTGTGAGCCTGGCACTTCCCTGGGCACATATGTGTGTTCGATTGTTTTGATACTGCTTTTAGTCCTTGGGCAAGCCTTTGAGCCACCACGGTCCTCTGTCCACTAGTCCTCAAAAATGCACAGGCTGGACTGCAGTGGCCCTTTGAGCCCCTTCCCCTCCAAGACGCTCTGGGCCCCCACGCTGCTGAATGTTCCGTTCTTGCCCTCTAAGCTTTGGGGAAAAGAGGCCTTCCCGTTTGCCTCTCTGCCTCTGAGTCTGCCTGGACTCTTTGCTATGTCCAAGCCCCAGTCTGGCTGCTTCCAGCTGGCAGAGCAAGTCCTGGCTTCCCTGAGATTCAGATGGCGGAGCGGGGACGGGGAGCTGCCATGTCCTTCCTTACTCTTTGTACCTTTCTTCCTGGACATGATTCTGGCACCTGACAGTGTGGGCAGTGGAGGTTCCTGCTTATCTTTAGCAGAACTCTCCTTGTTTCCTTATTATTTGGGTGCTCGTTTTGAGGACTTTTCATTCTTTCACCTGGTTAATGTTCAGGCTGGTTTATAAGTTGTTCTCTATAATTAAAACCCAGTAAGCAAAAATATGGCAGATCCTATCATTAAGAGATTCTATGGAACTCTAAGGAACTAAGCCTAGTTCCACTTTAAAACCTAAAAATACATCTGCATTTATAAATGCATTTTGGGGAATGGATGTCCTTTACCCTAAAATACCATCTCCAGAAAAGAAGAGAAGCAGGCTTGGTCATGAACTTTATTCTTTTTAAGCTAAGTCCTCAGGATCATTCCAGCCCTCCAAAAAACCCAACTCCTAACACTCAGAATCTGGCTCACACAATCCGTGAATGCACATTGCAGCCAAACTTACTTTTCCAAAACTGTTGGCTGCAGCTGCTATAAGAATGACACACAATCTCTGCTAGGGAAAAAACACTGCCCAGATAAAACTACCAGATACTTCCGTTTAGGATGGCGGATGCCAAAATGAGAAGGAAGCTCCTCATTTTCACACAATGGATAGATTACTTAAATATTTAGTTATTGCAGTAACTTCTTAGAGAACTAGTTCAGCAGTTTAAATGATTAGTAGAGAACACAAGGGTCTTTCAGTTCAGATTCCACCTTTTTTGTGTTTTGGTGGCTCTGAACAGATGACAATATTTCAGCATTTTAGTTTCTCCTCTTTTAAACATAGCTAAGTTATTTCATAGAGCCAAAGAATAACGAGTAAAATAGTAAGTCGCTGTAACAATCATTCACATTTCACAGTACAAATATAGCCTTTTGGGGGGGGTAATCTATCAACATCTGTCCAAATTTTAAACACACATCTTCTTTGACTTAGCAATTCCTCTTTGAGGTATCTATCCTAAAAGACAAACACGTGTCTAAGAAAAAGAAAGGTACACAGATGTTCACTGTAGAATCATTAGAATCAGCATACAGTAGAAATCGAGTACCCTGACTGCCCAGCTGTAAGGGAACGGTCAAGTGTAGTACAGGGCATCATGCTAGGGAACATCATTTATCACTCCATACACCTGTGTGCCTGAATTACTTGTGTAGTTAAAGAAGAAAAACAAAACGAGTGCATCAAGAAAACGTATAGGGATCTCTCTAAACCCCGCTTGCTGATTTTCTGGCTCTAGTTGGGTGCAGAGGCTCCAGATACTCAACACTTGTCCATTTCTCCTGCTTCCACTTGCAAGTCTACTGCAGTTCCTCCTTTTAGTCCAGCTGGATTAAAGGGAAGAAGAAAATAAACCAACTGGCATTTTTTGTTGGGGAGTTATACAAACCATTTTCTGGCTTTTATCTAGTTTTAAAAGGTAGTTCAAAAGTCACTTGAAAATGACATAAAGTACAAATATGAAAAAGCAAATTTAACTATAATCGCAATCCCTTAATAAAACAGCCTTCAAGGTCACATTTAGGCAACAGTTAATCCTAGTAAGACTAACCGTATGTGCCTAGCTGGTGCTGACGAAGAGCTACTTCAGGCCCTTTCAGAAGGCATGTAGGTTCAGCAGACCTCGGTTTGAACTTTCACCATATACTGTGTGATGTCAGGCAAGGTAGTTGGCTGCATTTTTCATTCAAAAAACGCTATTTTGTCCCTCCCGTGTCAATTTCAACATGTCTGAGCACTATTTCTGATTACCTAGGCACTGAGGGAAGTATTTGTCAAAGGGCTACTCTGGTTACACTTTTCCAATCTTTAACTCTTATCCCTGTGGTGGGTGCAAAGGGCAAAGATGTCCTTTTTCAGAGTTCACTCCAAAAAGAACATGACAATGGCAAATATCAACGCTGTGATGGAAGATTATCTGAATCACGTCACTCATCATCAGTAGCTCCCAATCTTTACGCAGGCAAGTTAGGAAATTGTTATTTTCAGTAAGTTTTAATCAGCAAGCCAGGTACCAATTTTCAAAATATAGAAAGCAATACTTAAAAAGTACAGTTTGTTTAAACTTTTATATTTCAAGAAATTCTTTATTCCCTATAAGGCTGTAATGACTTTTATGAGTGATTAAAAGTTTCATAGTTCCTCTAGATATGTTGCCTAATTATGAAAAAAATCATCTCATTAATACCAAAATTTTGTACCGAATTGTCTAAATAAATAGTCTCCCACTCCATTTGCTTGCGTTTTGGATGTTGACGTTTCAGGGGTGCTCAACATTTGGATTACCAAAAAAACCCTCCAATTAGTTTTCTTATTAGAGGGAGTTTTGATTTTTTCCTATCAAGATATGAATCCGGTTGTCATTACATACCAACCAAATTACAAAGATATTCCCTTGACAGAGTTCACTTTCAAATAGGTAAGACTTCTTAGGTATAGTGAACTTACATTAAATCAGAGAATATGGTCATTTGCTTCCCTTGGCTAAAATTTTGATAAACCTTAAGACATGCATTCAGTCCTTTTTGAGATCCTCTCAATTGGCTTTAAAAGATAATCTTGTAGATTTATCCTTACTAACTCCACTGCTTATTTACATGTACCTTGCTTTAGAGAACTTTAACCCTTAGGCTGAAAATAAACTAGTTTTTCCTCGTATGAATATGTATATGTGTGTGTCACCTAAAAGTACTTGGGATATTTGACTTTAAAAATCCAAACGAACAAAAACCTGTTGCATCAGTCATTAACCTATTTATAAATTTTTTTTTTAAAAATAGGAGGTCCTGGGGATTGAACCTGGGACCTCATACTTGGGAAGCGGGTGGTCAGCCACTTGATCTACATCTGCTCCCCAGCCAAGCCTATTTCTTAAAAGGGAAAATTTGCCCTCATAGCTATTTAAATGGCATCGCTAAAAACGACTAGAAATTAAACTTAAAAGATGTATGACCTTAAATTCTTAAGTGAAAACCATTTAATATTTAAAACCTCTGCAATTATTAGTTTATTAGTATTATCCAGGACTCAGATGTTCAGTATTCCTCCTGAAGTCATACATAAACAAATGCAAATGGAAAGAATCCAAAAGTCAAAATAATATAACAAAACAGTACTCCATCACAAAAGCGTGTAAAATTACAAGAACGCTATTTTAACACACTGGCACTTTTAACGATAATCTCAAAAACCACAAAATTGCCAAATTGTTCCCTAAGCTGCTAAGCAGGTAAAAAAAATGACCCCAATTAATCAGTTTGGGTTTTATAAAGAAAAAACGAATTTGAATAAATTGGATAGCTGGTACTGAGATGCAAAGTTCAAGTGTCTTCTTTCCTTGTGTCTATTTCATCCATAAAGGGGCAGGCAAACCACAATATATGAAAATATACCCTACTTTATATGTGGCACCTTTTCAAAAGCTGGCCCAATTAATTAAAAATATTTAATTATAATGGAGAATCTCAAATTCCTAAGCAGTCCATACATAAATTGGAAAAGACATTTACAGCCAGTACTTTCCTAAGAGCCCTTGGAGGGGCTGATGTCAACAGAATACGACAGTCTTGTATTTTAAGCTCACGCTTTTGGGAATACATTCTCAGGTCTTCTTTAACGTGGGAACTGCAAATATAACTGCCATTACATAGTAATGGGAGTTAAAAGACTGGTGAGTCCTCATGTAAAGAATAGAATATATACCTATTAGTCCTTCAAGGACAGACAGAATGTTTGGCTCTAATAATCCCATCTTGTGAAGAGACTGGTCACTCTTCACTTTGTAAATGTGGTAACTGGGCTATGCACAAAGTTTGATATCCACTGATCTAGATCTGTGAGTTTCAGTTATGGATGAAAACTGTCGCAATTCAATTTTATTACCCGTCACAAGTGTGCAGATGAAAACTTATTAGCGAACTATATGAAAAGATGAACACTGTCATAAATCATGTGATCCAAAATGGACAAAAGCAAAAGACTAGCTTCCCCTCAAGAATAATTTCAGACCTATGAAAAGGACAACAATACTAATAAAAAAAATTGTATTTACTTAGAAGCATTCAGAATGTCAACAAAACAGCTGCAACTTTTTTTTCGCAATTACAGAGTGGTATTCAGTTAACAGAACGACAATTATTTCGGATAAGCTGCATCAGAGACAACTGAAGATGAAAAAACTACCATCCCCATATATAACTAATTTGTGCTGTGCACCAACAAGAACCTGCTTTAAATTTCCATGCCAATTTACAACCCCCATACTGTACCAGGCAAGGTTAGTGGCTATTGAAAAGACCACCAGGACAGGGCTATCTAAAGACACATTCGGTAGTGTGTTAACTATACAAAAAAAGACACTGTACAGTTTAAAAACAAATCTTACACAGCCTTACATTTCAATTTTTTTCTTTAGAAGGAGTGAGTTGTGTACAGGGGGGTTAAATGCTTTATAGACAAGAAAAAAAAACTGCGCTAGAACCAACTTATTCATCATCATCATCATCTTCTTCATCTTCGTCTTCCTCATCCTCTTCCTCCTCCTCATCTTCCTCATCTTCTTCATCTTCCTCCTCTTCCTTCTTCTTCTTGCTTTTTTCAGCCTTGACAACTCCCTTTTTTGCTGCATCAGGCTTTCCTTTAGCCCGGTATGCAGCAATATCCTTCAGAAACAAAGGAAAGTGGTGGGAAAGGGGAAAAAACAAAACAGAAAATAAAGGGAGAAACAAGAAATAAAACTTTGTGAAAAACCAAAACCCCAGTAATACTTTATTAAAATAAATATCCTATTAAAATAAATATCCCCAGACCCGCAGACCCTCTCCAATGCCACAAATACCTATCCTAGGACTCTGAGAATCTATAAGATAATTATCACTAGTTATCTAAAATTCCCCGAATGGCATGGCCTAATATTTGTGACATTATGCCTCAGTGCAGTGCAGTGCAACAAGATACCACATCCCAACTCTAGTTTATGAAAACTAGAATGTAGAGACTTTGATTAAAGGGTAGACACTGCCACCTTCTGAATGTAAAAAAGTACTCTACAGGTTTAGACTATCAGACCTTAATCCACAGAAAATTTTTTTGAGAAAATAAACTTGCCAGTAAGCATGAAATTAGACTGACTATAAAACTTTAAACACAAACTAAATTTTAAGTACTTAATATTCCAATTCAAAGTATAGAAGTTAGGTTTTTTTTTCTTTACCACTTATTGTTCAGTCAGGACATATTAAACTTTTACCTTTTTGGGTTTTGGGGGACTAAGAAAACATAAATGTTTCAGGGTATGTTTATGATGAATACAATCTGCATTACTTGTGCAGTTTTTATACTGCATGCCTCATCACTGAAAATAACAGACATTTCTGAGTCAGTGACTACCAAAATTTTCCTAAGTACTGGGGAATATAACAAAACCAAGTTAAATGCATGGCCTTTACCTGAGTTTATACTAAATAAAAATCTATCAGCCATTTATTTGATCTTCAGCACTCTTTGGAAAATGAAAGGGCACTTAAGACAAATGACAAGGGCAGGCTGAATGTAATCCTTACACTAAAACACATACATGCAAACCCAGAAAATTAAGATGTTGTGCCAAGTACAAACTACCCAACAGCTGGCACACCTTTCATGATCCTACCAAGCAAGCCCACACCCCTTACCTTTTCGTATTTCTCCTTCAGCTTAGCAGCCTTCTTTTCATAAGGCTGCTTGTCATCTGCAGCGGTATTATTCCACATCTCTCCCAGCTTCTTTGCAACATCACCAATGGAGAGGCCAGGATGTTCGCCTTTGATTTTTGGGCGATACTCAGAACAAAACAAGAAAAAGGCCGAACTGAAAGAAGAAATTTAATTTCAGAATTTTAGGTTAACATCACAAAAACAGAAATTATGAAGCATGGATAGAATTAACATATAAAAGTTGATTTCTACCATGCATTTGGGTAGGGTGCAAATATAGCCTTCATAACCCAAGCTTAATGTACAATTGTTTATAATACTAGCTGAAGATACCCAAACTATTAGTTACTGTTAAGAGTTCCAAGAGAACATTCTTATCAGAGAAAATCTCAAGAAAGAGGGTCAAAATTACACTTAGGGGCAAAGTTGGTGAAGGAGGCAAGTATCTAATTCAAATATGCTGTCTAAAAACTCCCATCCAGCGGGTATTTTGTATATAATACCCAACAGACCAATGCGGGCCATTTTTAGCTAAGACACTTTGATTATACCCACAAGGTGACTTGTTAAACTTCTAATTCTACTGGAAAACATTTCTTGAAGATTAAAAAAAAAAAAAAAGGGTAGGATACTCACGGAGGCCTCTTGGGTGCATTGGGATCCTTGAACTTCTTTTTTGTTTCTCCTTTAGGAGGGATATAGGTTTTCATTTCTCTTTCATAACGGGCCTTGTCTGCCTTGGCCATGTCTTCAAATTTTCCTTTCTCTTTAGCAGACATGGTCTATAGAAAAATTATTTAGGAACTCATATTGCTATTTAAGTTAATTATTTGCCAAACATTAAAATGAATAAGAGCAATGTCATCATCACCACCCGGTTAAATGTACTAGGATTAAAAAAAAAAAAATCCCCATTCGCTATTACCTTTTAAATTACCTCCTTAGTATGTCTAAAGCCCTCTTACCTTCCACCTCTCTGAGCACTTCTTGGAAAACTCTGAAAAGTTGACTGAAGCATCCGGGTGCTTCTTCTTGTGCTCCTCCCGGCAAGTTTGCACGAAGAATGCATATGATGACATTTTGCCTCTCGGCTTCTTAGGGTCTCCTTTGCCCATGTCTACTTATTTTTCTAAAAAAAAAAAAAAAAAATACAAACAACCCCCAAACACAGAACGGAACGGTGTTTGCTGCTGGCAAACGGCCTCCCACGACGGCCAGAAGCCGTTTAACTTCCCCGGGAGGGCGGCGGGGCCAGGGACTGGTTATCTAACGCAGGCGGGCACGGGGCACCGGGCAGCGGCCCTTCCCCGCCATCGCCGCGGGCGCCCCCGAGGGGCGGCGGGCCTTGGGGCCTGGCCGCCGGCTCCCGGGCCATGTTGAGCCCGCGGAGCCCCGGGGCGGCAGGCAGGGCCGGGCCCGGGCCTCCCCCTCGGCGGCCTAAAGTTTTCCCCGGAAAAGTTGGCGCGGCGGGGGGCGGCCGGGGCGTGGGGCCGCGCGCCCGCCCGGCTTCTGTTCTGACTGAACACGTCCGGTCTGAAGTTTCTGCGCGTAAACAAGGCTGAGGGACAAAAGCCACTCCCGCGCTCGCGCTGGGGGTTTTTTGTGGTTTTTTTTTTTTTTTTGGGGGGGAGGGAACACCCCGCCAGGGGAGTGGTTTTCGCCCGTCGGTGGAGAGTGGGGGGGCGCGGGGGCGAGCCGGCGGCGCCCCTTCCCGCCAGGGCCGGCGGGCGGGGGGCGAGGCCCGGGGGTGCGCGGCCGCCACGTGCGCCCGCCGCGGGCCCCCATTTTGTGGCGGCCGCGGCGCGAGGCCCCGCGCGAAATGGGGCCTGGCTCCGCCCGCGGCCCCGGCGGCCCGGCCGCTCGCAATGGCCGCCGCGCGCCCTCCCCGCCTGCGCCGCCGCCGCCGCGGCGAACATGGCTCCTTCCCTTTGTGTGTGTGGAGCCGGCGGGGGCGCGCCGCGCTCGGGGCCCGCGGCGGGGGGAGGGGCGGGGGCGCGCGCGGGGGAGGGGAGGGGCGCGGCGCCCCCCGCCCGCCGCCGCCGCCCCCGCCGGGGAACGCGCGGCCGCCGGCGCGGGCGGCGAGAGAAAAGTTGCCTGGGAACTGCGCGCCGCTCCCGGCCGGCCCCGCGCCGGGTTTTCGCGGCCGCCCGCCCGCGTCGGCCATGTTCCGCGGGCGCCCCGCCGCCGCCGCCCGGCCCCGCGCCCCGCCCGGCCCTCCCCGCGCGCCGGGCCCGCTGCGGCCCCGCGGCGGCGGCGGCGCCCGCCCCGCGCGCCCCGGCCCCGCCGCCCGCCCGCCCCGCGCCCCGGCCCGCGGGCTGGCCCCGCCGAGGTGGGGGGGGAAGCCGCGCCGGGCCCGCTTCCGTCCGCCCCTGAAGAAAAAGCCGCCCGCGGCCGCGCGCCGGGGGCGGGCAGCGGCGGGCCCGGGGCTCCCCGGCGGCGCGGGCCCGGCTCCGGCGCGGGGCAGCCCGGCGGCGCGGTCCGTGCGCAGTCCCCCCGCGGCCCCCGCGCCGCCTTTGTGTGGCTCCCGGGCCGCCGGCCCCGGCCGCGGGGATCCGGCCGCCGCGCGGGCTCCGGGGCCGCCCGAGGCGCCCTCCGCGGCGCGCCGCGGCGCCGACTCACCGTCCGCGAGGCTCCGAGTCGCCCAGCGCCCGCCCGGCTCGCACTTGCCCGGCGCTGTCTCTATGGAGCTCAATGTACTGCAATGGCTGTGAGAGCGGGAGCCAGACGCAGCCTCCTCACTCTCTCCGCTCTGTAACATTACTCTCCAGCCAGCGCCGCGCCTATTGGCTACCGCCAACTCACCGGGCCCGCTCATTGGCCCGCTGCCTCCCATTGTCCTGACCAGAGCCCGTTCGCCATTGGCTGGCCGCGGGGACACGTCATCCGGGATTGAAACAGCGCGCAAATCTGAATGTGTGTGTGCGCCGGGCAGAGAGGCTGAGGCGGGAGAGGCAGAGGCAGCGGCAGCAGCTGCGACGGGAGAGCGGAGCTCTGTGGTGGATGTGTGCCTGCGTCGAGCCCGAGCCCGCCCCGCGCCCGAGCGCCCGCCGCGCCGAGGAGGGCCGGCGCGGCCGCCCGCGGCCCCGGCTCCTCGGGCAGCAGAGCCACCCGCGGGTCTCGCCCCCCCTCCCGGCCCCGCACTCGCCCCCTCAGCCGTCGGGACCAGGGCCTCGCGCCGCCCCCGGACCCCCACGGCGCGGGCGGCAGGGCGAGCTCACGGCCCCCGACGCCGGGGACCCTGCGCGGGCCGGGGGGCGAGGGCGGCCGGGCCCCGGGCCCCCCACGGCCCTCGGCCCCCGGCAGCTGCGCCGCGGCAGCGCCCCTCCCGGGCAGGGCCGCGGCCCCCGGCCCGGGCTCGGAGCCACCGCGGCCGGCGGGCCGGGCGGCCGGGCACCCCGGGTCGCTGCCCGGCGTTCGGTTTCACCCTTTTTTCTCCGTTTGCTCGAGTTGCACGGCTCGCCCAGAACTTTTTATTGAGGCACAAAGCCCCGTCTGAACTTTGTGGAAATCGAATCATTAATTCCCTGTAATGAAAGCACAGCCATTCCGTTTCGATAAAGGGGCACTCTCTTAGGAAATGCGGGCGAGGGCCTGCTCGAAGTCACAGATCCATTCGAGACCACATTCTACACGCTTCGGCTATTTTATTTGCCCGGGTGTGGATTACCCCTAGAGCCGCACGGATCCCGGGCGTGCTATCTTCCCTCCCATCGCACCACTTAGCCCATCCGTGGAACCGCTCTGGGATTACCCGACCAGCAGGTATAGCGTTACCTGCAGGATTTGGCGGGGGCAGAGTGCAGTCGCCCAAATTTGCAGGCTGTGGTTTCTCTTGGTATTAGTAGACACACTTATTCTGTCTGTGGAGGAAGTACAGTTGGCCCTAATAACAGTTCGGAAGACTATTCGGTTACCTCGGTCCTTTATGAAACTATTGTCTATTCCTTTTTGCCCGGCACAGACCACACCCCTATTCGGTTAGAACAGACTTCCCCTTTTTTTCGCTCCCTGATGGCATGTTTATACCAGGCTAAATCCACCAGCCGACCCCTCCAAATGTAACAGGCCAAAGTTAAAATCAAGCACTTGCAGGACGTTAATTTGAATGTGTAGCTCCTCTAAGCATCCAAAAGCTCAAGTATTTGCTCAGCTTTATCAAGATATTTGAGAATAGGCTTAGATCATCTTTCCTGACCTATGGGTTTGCAGCTTATTCTTTGTTCTCTGTTTTTTGTTTGTTTGCTTTAAATACACTCTCAGTCTCCGGAATTATCTTGCTGAAGGAACAATGCTCCATGTGTGCACTTGGAAAAGACTTAAGGAATATATAAACTGGCGTCCTGCACACTCGGTGTTTAAAAAGTAAATAAAGTTAACTTTCATATGCTGTTATTTTCACACATATTTTCTCTACCTCCCTCTACTAATAAATGTTATGCTTTGCTTAAATCTAGATATTTATTTTCAATCCTATTTTATCTTCTCAATGCCTTATTTTACAAAACACTCATGAAACTATTGAAGATGCTCCCACTGGCAATTGTGATATAAAAATCTGGCCCTTATTTGAAGATGGCACTACCAATTTTTCCAGGCACAGTGTTAGATTTGCACTGACCTGTTGTCTAGAATGGCTTACACCAGCCCAGTAAGTTGATCACCACAAAACCGTGGAAGAACAGTATGCCCAGACAAGGTTTCTATTTTAGCAGGAGGGTATGGTGAGTACCAGACCTGATTTAAACAGACTGGGGTTCAAATCCCAGCCCTGCTGCTTGGGAAGGAATGATCTTGGGCATGTTTTTTTAAACCTTTCTGTGCCTCACTTTTCTCAACTGTAAAATGGAGCATTTTATAAAGATTATAACACAGCATTGTTATAAAGAATCGACTTTAAAAAAAAAAAGGTTTAAAATTATGTGACACAGACGCCATCAGTCCTGTGATTTAGAAAACCTCAGGGGCAGTTAACTGAGTTTTTCTTCAGATTAACATTATAATTTTAATTCTATGTTTGCAAATTGAGTTGTTTCTTTTCAATCCCGCCTCAAACAGTACTCATCTTCATCCCATCCGATGGTGGTGCTGCCTTTCCCCAGTGCAGCAGAGGCCGAGTTAGAGAGCAGAGTATAAAAATCGTCATCTATAGGCACAGCATTTCTTATATTTGTTTTGCTGTGATATAGGGAGGGACATTAAAAGGAAAGCCTGATGTTCACTTATTCATGATATTCACTTATGCCACCAGACCCTTCCCTTCTTCAATATGAATCATTAGCCACCATTGGACATACACTTTACTTTAGCGTTTCTGGGTCTTTTATCCCAAATTACAAAGCTAATTCAAAAGGTCTGAACACTGTTCCCCATACCTATTCAGGCCACCTGAGGGGCAGCTCTTCATTCTCCCAGCCTCTGCCCTTCCTGAAGCAGGCCTCGAACCCCTCCAGGACCGGAAGAGCCTCTCTTCTGTGACCCTGCCATGTTCTTGCAGCCACCACTGCACGCGCGATTGCACACCTGCTCTGCTGCACTGCACTCCATAAAGGCATCTTATCATTGCATCCTGAGTGCTGGCACAGTGCCTAGCATACAGTAGGCACTAAATAAAGTCTGCGGAATAAAAGAATTCATAGCAAAAAGAAGACTTACTGCAAGTTATGGTTTTAATCATCTTCCATCGGTAGAGATAAGCGATTGGGTCTTTCTAAATCAGAAGGCAAGAAAATAGAGTAATAAGTAAAATGTGGATTTTAGGGTACTAAGATTGAAAACAGAAGCCAATTGCACCTCAAAAAACTTAAAAGGGGGATATAGGGTTGGGGGATCTCGAACATAGAGAAATACACAGTGTTTACCAGTTCTGAAATAGGCCAAGGTTATTCCTTGTTGGATACAGTGAACTATGGCAAGCCAGAGGAGAATTTATCACAGAAAACTGCAAGAATGTCTGCCCATTCGGGCACTCAGTTGCTTCCAAATGAGTTTCGAAATTTAACTCTAATGAGAAAGAAAGGAAGGAAGGAAGGAAAGAAGGAAGGGAGGGAGGAGAGGGGAGGAAGAAAACAGGCTATAAGCCTCGCTGGCTGTGGAGGAGTGAGTGCTCCTTCGTGCTGTGATCCCGGAAATCAAGCTACCTGAATCCCTTGCTGTCTCCCAAGCTGAAAGGGCTGGTTTCTGGAAAGGAGTAGAAACAGTAAACCAGAACCTCTGACCAGGTCACCCTCTCTAAAGGTCACAAGTACTGAAAACTTTTTTTTTTTTTGTTTTTTGAGGGTGGTGGAAAAAAAGGCGGGAGGAATTCAGGAAGAGTAGGGGTTTGTGGACTCTGGACTAGCAGCTAGGCGACGGAGTTCCAGCCCCAATTCCTCCTCACACAGGCCTCTGGGGGCCACTCAGGCCTGTTTCTCAGTTTCGCCGACTCTTTTTTTTGTTGGTACCAGGACGAGACATTAAACCCGGGACCTCAGATGTGGGAAGCAGGTGCTCAACTGCTTGCCCTACATCCGCTCCCTCACCGCCTCTTAGGGTACTGACACCTTCTCTCTTACTTGAAAGGATGTTTCAGGGCAGGAAGAGAGGTCAGAGGCAGAAGGGAGAGGGGTGGCGTGATATTCGTGGTGGGTGGAGAAGGGGAAGTGTCGGGTCGGTCCCAGCTTGCGTCCTCCCTGCCCAGCCGGGTCTCCGGTGGGAGGTTGGCTTGCAGGCGGGGGCATCAGTGGCCTCAGATGTGGGCAGCTTATCGCTAAAGTGGAGGAAATGGTGCCCGAGCTAATTCATACTAACAGTTTCTCAAGAATTGGAACATCTGGTTAGTAAGGAAGAAATATCAGACCATTCCTTAGTGAGATGCCTGTTCTCTGGTTAGTCAAAGAATGGTACAGATGGAGAAGGAAAACTCATTAGAAAAAGGCTTTATAAAGAGATGGTTTAAATTTTGGAAAGATCACTATTCTCATGAGCCTCATCAACAGGTCAGTTCAGTTGCCATATTAAAAGTGCGATAAACCTTAAGAATAAATGTCTTGGGGAGTGAGGTATATGGGAACCTCATATATTTTTTAATGTAACACTTTGTGTGATCTACGTATCTTTAAAAAAAAGATAATAATGATAAAAAAAAGAATAAATGTCTGCTCATGCTCATGAGAAGGGCTATAACAGAAAAGCAAGATAACGGCAAGTGTTGGTGAGGATGTGGAGAAATTGCAAGTCTCAAATACTGCAGCCTCTGGTGCAGCCACTTTGGAAATCATTCTGACAGTTCTTTGAAAGGCTTGACAGAGAGAGTTACCATTTGACCCTGCAATTCCGCTCCAAGGTGTATACCCAAGAGAAATGAAAACATATGTCCATGCACACAAATGCTCATAGCAGCATTGTTTGTATCAGCCAAAAAGTAGAAACCACCAAAATGTCCATCAACTGATGAGTGGGGAAACCAAATGTGACCCACTCAGCCATGGACTAATATTTGGCCATAAAAAGGGATGAGGTTCTAATATATGCTACAATATGGGTGAACCTCAAAATCATTATGCCAAGCAAAAGAAGCAGTCATAACAGGTCACTACTAGTGTAAGATTTTATTTATATGAAATTCCCAGGATAGGAAAATTCATAGAGACAGAAAGGAGATTTGTGGTTGTCAAGGCTGGGGGGAAGAGGTAACGGGAAGTGACTGCTAGTGGGTACCAGGTTTCTCTCCTGGGGGATGAAAGTGTTCTAAAAGTAGATTATGGCGATGGTGTCCCATCCCTGTGAATATACTAAAGAACATTGAATTGTATACTTTGGTTGAATCTTACCCTATGTGAATAATGTATCAATAAAGCTGCTGGAAAAAAAAAAAAGAACAAATGTCTTATGAGTAGTTTTGGTTAACCAAACCAAAACAAGAAAGAGATGCAATACCTACTGGTCAGCTTTGTCCAGTGCCTATTCTGCTGTCATCAGCATTTTAACACCTTGTGAAAACAAGGGCCCTCTTCTTCATTAGGTGGAAATGTCTATTAGAGCCCTGTAGCCCATGCTTAAAGAATATATTTCCTACGAAATAGTAATTTTAAAAGAGCCCTTTCTAGGGATAGCCAGGGAAAGTTTTCTCGAGAGCCTGAGTAATGGTCATGAGTGAGCTGGACCACGGTCACGGAGTCCAGACCGTGCAAACTGGCAGCCCTGTGGCCTTCTCTGACCCACAGATGTTTCACTGGCAGTGTAGTGTGTTTTTTACAAATATGAGATTTTCACATAAAGAAATACGGCATCAGTTTCTTTTGAAAAATCGGAAATCTGATACCTGTGGCGCCAGGGTGACAATAGCTTGGTGGGAACAGTGGCTGTCCCCCCCACCCCCCACCGACCCCAGAGCTCCATGTTTTCTCGTTTGCCACAGTCCTCACCACTCCCTAGCATTTGCCCTGACTTCTCACCCAACCATGGTACTTGCACATTTGAGTCTGTGACCCCTGAGCTGGGTTTTTAGAATTTCATAGGTCTGGGAACTGCAATTGGAAAATGTTCTTGATTGGAGATTCCTTTCATAGGAAACACCTATTATCCTCACACAGAACACAGACTGGGAAGCCTCTGCCCTAAAAGGGTCTGTAAGGTGAGAAATAGAAACATTTCTGGTGACATCGTAGGGTGGCTGGAGTCTAAAATGAGGAAGAGAGTCTGACTGAGCTTCAGAGAGAGAATGTCTAACGGCCCAAATGAATGACTAGAAAATGCACTTTCTTTACCATGTGTCTCCAACATGCTGGGCATAGAATATTTCACTTAATGCTCTCAGAAACTCTAAGAGGCCAGGCTGCTTGTCTCTTTTACAGACAGTGCTCTCTGAGGCCCAGAGAGAGCCAGTAAGTTGTCCAAAATCACACAGCTAGCTAGAGCTCAACTCTTTTCACTCAGTTCTCCTAAAAGCTAATGCTTTCTCCTCTGAGCGGCCAGGCTTCCCAGTTATTAGTCTAACAGTGCGTGTCATGCTCCCCACCAAGCATACCTCATATTCCCAGGGAATCCTGAAGCTCTTTGAAACATAGAGTTTACAGCTTTCAAGGTATTTGTACAAGACCATACTAAGAAATGCATTTTACATATATAAAATCTGAAAAAAAAAGTCACGCAAAATACATGTTAATGTAGCAGACTCTGATTTTAAAAAATTTTTTTAATTTTTAATTTTACTTCCCAACCCACCGATGGGCCCTGCAGTTGGCGAGACACTGGCTTAGAGCCGCAGCTAGAGAAGGCAAGTTTGGCATCAAGACTAGAGCAGAGGCTGCGGGCTGGGTGAGAGGCACAGAGAGGCTGCTGCCCGGCTGGCCGGCCCTCCCTGCCCAGGGAAGGCCCAAGACAGAGAAGAGCTCTCCAGGGCAGAGGCCTCCGGGAAAGGCAGCGAAGAGGCCCGTATGCCCTGACGCCCAGCAGGGAAATCCCCCAGGCCTGAGCGCCTCGTCCCCGCCTCCGGGGAAAGTCAGAGCCCAGGCCCACAGGCTGGCGCCGCCCGCAGCCGGCCGCTGGGAGACTGGCTCCCCTCAGGGCCCCGGCCTTGTGGCCCTAAGACCCCCAAGGGCCCAGGGTGGCCTGTGGGGGTAAAGAGGGGACCGCTAACCCAGCCCTGTTTTCAACAACCAGACGCCTCACGCACCTTTTCTGAAAGGTGGCTCTTGACTCTTGTTCTGAGGTTTCCTTCTGCCTTCCAAGAACAGAAATAAGGAAGCGGGAAGGAGAGAGCATGGTCGGGTATAGTCTAACACCAGTACTACCAGCACACTGAAATTCACATTCAGAAGCGGAGCCGCCTGGAAAACGTTCATGGCATGTGACCAGGGATTTTGCTTCTAGGAAATATTCTGAGAATAATCAGAAATTAATAAAAAGCACAAGGGTATGAACAAGAATATGGATTGTGGCACTCTTTATAGTGTGGCAACAGTCTAGATGCCCAGTGAGAAGGGCTTGGTGAGATAAGGTTGGTGCACACTTGTGATGGATTACTGTTATGCCACTATGAAATTGTTATGAGTGCTAAATTTAATTATGTGCAAAAACATTCATAATATCCTGTTATGAGAAAAACTATTTTCAGAAGCCTCCCTGGTTCGGGGGGAAGAAAAAGTGGGTGTGCGAATCCAAAAATGACTGGACGAGTAGGCTGAAAAACGTTAATAGTGTTTATTTTTGCTGGAAGGATAACAGGTGATCTTCATTTTCTTACACTTTTCAATATTTCTGAAGTTTTCTGCAATCCACTTAGATACTTTCATAATTAGAAACAAAAGTCCCCAATGTTCTAAAAGTGGGAATTTGCTACTGTAAGTCTCAAAGATTCAGATAATGTTTTAAAATTGACTTCATTACTCTAGAAAGTCTTTCCTATAGGGGAATATTTAATATAGGCAATGTGTTATATGTAAATAATATGATATTAAAATATAAATCGTTCATATTTACCACTGCCCTAAAAGGAGACTCCATTGTTATCGGGGCAAGACAGGAAGGAGAACTGGGTGACTTTAGAAAGGTTCCGGTGTCTACTTTTAAAAATCTTTCACCTCTGATGGCTTTTCCTTCTTTCCCCAGAATTCCGTCCTTTGTCATCTTCTCTTTGCTTCTCTCCTGCCCTCCTCCTTAGAGACCTCGGCGAGGTCTCCATTTTGAGGAGTTTTTTAAGCACCAGCTCTACGTAAATGACCCTAACAGGCTCTCGGGGGCACCGGCTTGGGTTTCCCACCCCTTGCCCAGCGCTACAGTTCCGTGCTCTACACGTTGCCCTCAGAGCACGTTGGAGCTGAACTTCCAGGAGTGATTTCTCTTTCCCGCCTTCTTTCTCCTCTTCCCTCACATCAAATTTCATGAGAAGATATGACATGACTTATTTCTATGTCACAACACTTTTGAGG
This sequence comes from Dasypus novemcinctus, assembly GCF_030445035.2. Classification (NCBI taxonomy): domain Eukaryota; kingdom Metazoa; phylum Chordata; class Mammalia; order Cingulata; family Dasypodidae; genus Dasypus; species Dasypus novemcinctus. The sequence continues at coordinate 8,831,679 of NC_080687.1, read as the reverse complement.
TCATACCCTTTTTTCTCATTCCTATGCCTCCAACTGTAGTTCTGGCTTTTATTATTTTGTGATTAAGAACCAAAGCCACTATGTTAAAGCCCTGCTGATGGTGCTTACTAGCTGTGTCACCCCGGGCCAAGTGACTTAACCTCTCTGAGCCTCAGCTGCTTTAGGGGATGAGAACACCCTTTTTCCCAAGGGTGGTTGTGAGTCTCCATTAGTTCATATACACAAAGAGCTTAGAACAGTAAATTATCAGCAGAGACTGGCTGCTTATTTTATTTTAGTTTATTTTTTAAAGTCCGCTGCTTAAAAACTTTCCATTTAATTACATTTTCTCCCCAGTGAACTACAAAATCCTCACCCTGTCTTCAGCGCTCTCCAGGACAGGACAACATTTCTTTCTGGCTTTACTTCCCACTGCGCTTCCAATTCCCAGTCAGACTGGACCTTGCCCTCTGGCAACCTCTGATCACAGCACACCGTTTCCTCGGCTAGGAACGACCCCTGCCTGCTAAGGTCTAACCTATCCTTAAAAGCTTTCCCCACCTTCTAGAATTCTCAACTCCACGAGCTTTCTTTTATTTTTGAGCTCCCTGTCACTTTTGGCTGTACCCTTCTAATGACTTTCATAGTGTTCTAAATATAATAACAATATATTATTATCTATTTTATAGCCTAGATCACATATTACATAAACTCCTTGGGAACTGGTACTGTTTTCTTACTATTCTAACTCCAGCACCTTTGGCAGATGTCAGCTGAATGTAAAGATGATGTCCAATTTTCTATGCCATGTTGCTGATACCCACTTTTAATATACTGTCTAAAATCCCCTTCCCTTCACAGATTAAATGAAATTCTCATCTGACAGTCTGAGGAACACGGAGCAAAATGTACTGTCACATTGTCATCTTTGTAGCTCAAAGTCAGGCAACTTCGGGTGGCTCAATGCTTTTTAGGTTGGCCGCTGTCCTGATGATTGGGGGCAATGTTTTTACGAACTGCTGTCTTAAAAGACTTTCTCTTTTGGTTTTTTACTGTGTGGGATGTTGTTATAGTTTGCAAGTTTGTAAATATATTTCTATTTCATTCACGTAGCTTTTCAAAATCTCTACAGTCAGGATAATATAAGCAGGTTTTTAAATGTTGGCATTTGTTTCGTTTAAACAGAGATGCTTTTGAGGTTAAAACGTGATTTTCTACATCCTACCAAATATCAGAAAGGTTCTACACTACTCCAAAATGTAGTGTCCTTCTTGAGTAGAAAAGTCACTCTGACACCAAAATGTGTGCTCTTTGAATTGAAGGAATTCAATCCAGGTTTTACATTTGCATAAAACCAGATTAGATTTGCATAGAGCAACACCAGATTGACCTGGAGTGGTGGGTGAGATGGGGTCCCAGGAGCCAGGCCGACCTGCAGGGCCCACGGGCCTGCTCCCACCCACGGCCGCCCTCCCCTCCCTCTGCCCCCACCCCTTCCCCTACTTCAGACGCCGTGCCTTGGAGAGCACCTAGTTCCTGGGATTTATACTTGCCAAGTGGCTTTGGGGAACAAGTTTTTCTCAAGCCCCAACATCAAAAGGCACTTATTTCAGCACTTCAGGGGAAAAGAGTAACTCAGGAAATCAATAATCTTGTTCCTAGCAGAAGAATGGATTTTTGTGGGGTTATCTCTGTGGTCTCTTGCCTATTTTTTTAAAAGAGGTATGATAGCAGTCCTCTGTGTTTTCTTACCTTACCTTAAGAAATGTAAACTTCTTGCGAGGCAAGACATATGGTGACATGTTGTTTCTAAGTGCTCTGTGTTTATTAATGGCAATGAGACGGCTCAAGGAAAATTTGAATGCGGCTGTAAATTCTTCCACTGCTAAAATGGAACTTCCTATCTCTATCAAAGGGATGTTTTGAACACGGATGAGGTTGGCAGAGGAACTGCTAGGGCAGCAGACGAAAGGAACGGCAAGAAGGGAAGGCGCAGCCTGCACAAGTAGCGCCTGGTGCCAGGGAGGCTCTCTGGGCCCATCCACGGGCTAAGGAAGGTGGCGCGGGGTGGGGTGTGGGCCCCACATGCAGGCTGAGATGCCATCTCTCTCCAGCAGTAATAAAAAAGAACTGACAGAGATATCTCCAAAGGCCAGAAGCTTTGGGGAGGATTCAGGGCACATCACCAGCCTTCTTGTGAAGTGAGCTGTGGATCACGCCACGGCTCAGGGCGTGAGGACAGAGGCTGGCACAGCAGCCTTCATAAAACAGGGCACCTCGAGAGCAAAGCTTGCTGGAGACTCCACTGTCCCCTGGACCTTAGAGTCAGCACTCAGTACTGCAAGGTCAGTGTTTAGGGGGGAAAAAGACTCTCTTGGAAGGCAAGGAAATTTCTGTCTGACTCATTAGCCTGCTATTTTAGCTCAAATCAAGCATCCTTGGTTTCAACTGTGCCACCATGGGCGCACATTATTGTCACCACCAGAGGTTAGCATTGGTAATTGAGAAAGAACCGATGCTAGACAGTGGTAGGTGCTCTTTCCGGCAAAACGTTCACTTACTTAGAAAAGTCCCCAAATTTGGGAAACGGACTTTGGCCCAGTGGTTAGGACGTCCGTCTACCACATGGGAGGTCCGCGGTTCAAATCCCGGGCCTCCTTGACCCGTGTGGAGCTGGCCATGCGCAGTGCTGATGCGCGCAAGGAGTGCCGTGCCACGCAAGGGTGTCCCCCGCGTGGGGAAGCCCCACGCGCAAGGAGTGCGCCCGTGAGGAGAGCCGCCCAGCGTGAAAGAAAGTGCAGCCTGCCGAGGAATGGCGCCGCCCACACTTCCGGTGCTGCTGACGACAACAGAAGCGGACAAAGAAACAAGACGCAGCAAATAGACACCAAGAACAGACAACCAGGGGAGGGGGGGGAAATTAAATAAATAAATAAATAAATCTTAAAAAAAAAAAAAAAAAAAAAGTCCCCAAATTTAATTCTGCTCTCTACCCCTTCTTCTCTTCCTTCCCTTCTCTCCTTCATCTGACAAACAATAAAAACCCATCAGGAAACAAGAGAAATCACCCATAATTCTATCACCCAATGGCAATTATTATAAATATTTTTAATTTTAATTTTTATGCAGTTTAGAAAGTAGTTCATCTATAGAGAGAAATTTGTGAAATGTAGATGAATATGAAGAAGAAAATTTGGAAACCACCTGCAAATCCCATCAACTGTTTTAAAATGGGGATCCTGCCATCTGTGTAGAATTTATATCCTGCTTTTTCCATCGAAGATGATAATGTATCTTCCCATGTTGTTAAGAGCTCTCAATTAAAGATGATTTCAGAATAAAAATTGAAAACAAAACAAAACAGGAAGAAGCAAGACAGTGAGTAAGGGCAGGATGAGAGGGAGAAGCCAGCACTGCTCTGGCTGCAGGTGCTTGGGGGAAGGGGCAGGGACCGCTGCTGGGCACCATAGATGCTCTACCCAGGAGAAGCCGCTCAACCAGTCTTTGAAATGGGTGTTGTTTTCCGTATTTCACAGATGAGGACGTTCGGGGAACCTAAGATCACCCGACTTGGAGCCAAACCCGAGGCTGCCTGGCTCTGAAGCCCGAGCTCTTTACATAGCACCTGGCATGGGTGTCTCCTGGTTATTCTGTGCTTTGGCATTAAAACAGCAAGAGGCACCTTCCAAAGGAGGCCAAAAGACAGACGCAGCAAAAATTGAGCAGCCCCACCCCCTTCTAGGAAGAGTGTGGGAAACGAGTGAAAAAACCCAACAAGAGTAGTTGACCAATTTCTGGGGCTTAGTGCTCCTAAGGGAACGGATGACAGGGCAGAGAACGGGCCCAGGTGGTGGCACCCCACCCGCGGGCGGGCGAGCGAGCGCCCAGCACCCACTGCGGTACCAGACTCGCTCTTGGTCACTCTGGGTCCACTGGGATCCGGAAATTTGGTACCACTTGAAGGTGGGGATGAGAATCAGGCCTTCCTTGACCTTTGACTCGCCCCCGTCCCTTAATTTTTTTTTTTTTTTTTAAAGATTTATTTATTTATTTAATTTCCCCCCCTCCCCTGGTTGTCTGTTCTTGGTGTCTATTTGCTGCCTCTTGTTTCTTTGTCCGCTTCTGTTGTCGTCAGCGGCACGGGAAGTGTGGGCGGCGCCATTCCTGGGCAGGCTGCTCTTTCTTTTCACGCTGGGCGGCTCTCCTCACGGGCGCACTCCTTGCGCGTGGGGCTCCCCTACGCGGGGGACACCCTTGCGTGGCAAGGCACTCCTTGCGCGCATCAGCACTGTGCATGGGCCAGCTCCACACGGGTCAAGGAGGCCCGGGGTTCGAACCGCGGACCTCCCATATGGTAGACGGACGCCCTAACCACTGGGCCAAAGTCCGTTTCCCCCCTTAATTTTTTTTAAAGATTTATTTATTTTTATTTTATTTCTCTCCCCTCACCACCCCCCCCCCCCCAGCCCCGTTGTCTGTTCTCTTGTGTCCACTCGCTGTGTGCACACAGTTCTTCTGTGTCTGCTTGCATTCTTGTCAGCGGCAAGGGAATCTGTGCTTCTTTTTGTGGTTGCGTCATCTTGCCTTGTCAGCTCTCCGTGTGCGCGGCACCATTCCTGGGCAGGCTGCACTTTCTCTCCCACTGGGCGGCTCTCCTTGCAGGGCACACTCCTTGCACATGTGGCTCCCCTATGCGGGGAACACCCTTTCGGGGCAGGGCAGCCCCCAGCCCTTTAAAACCTTCCTTTGGTGACTCTAGCTCAGCGGCCCGACCCAGAAACCTGAGCTTTCACCGCTGACCCCTTGCCCCGCTCCCCACAGTGCATAAATCGCCAAGCCCTGTGGGCTCTTCCTCTTTAGTTTCTGTCTCTACCTCACCTCTTCCCTTCATTTCCAAGGCCCCGTCTCCACCGAAGAAGCAGTCTCCAGCTTGGTCTGCTCTAACACTATTGAACATCCTGGTCGTTAGACTTAGAAAATGCCACGTGACTTCTCTCACGTAACCATGATAATATGGCCAGGAGAGTGCCCTACTTTAACAGTCCCTCTCTGGCTCCCCATTACCCTCGAGAGAATGCCCTGAGTCCCCAGCAGGGCCTCCGCGGCGTCCCACTCCCACCACCCTGAACTGGGAGAGATGGGAGCACGGCGCGCTTCCCCCAGCACCGGCCCTCCTTTCAGTGAGGATAATGCTCCAGCCGCCTAACGCGCGCCCGCCTTTCAGCAGAGGCACCGCTGCTCTGCGAAGCCTTCTCTGGCCGTCCCACTGCGCGCCCAGTCCTGGGTGGGCACCGTGCTCAGTGCCCACTCCTGCTGGCCCTGCTCACCCAGCCCTGCTACTGTCTGTGCATCTGTCCATCCCTGAAGGTCAAGGCTTGTTTCATGCACGGTTTTTCTCAGCGTCTTGCCTCATACCTGGCCTAAAGGAGCCCCTCGATCATGAGTGAATGTTTATTATGATAAATATGATAGAGCGGGAATGTCATGCAGGAGGTAAGCCGGGTTCTGGCTTTGTAACCAGCTCCTGTATCACCTGTTGCTAAAATTCCCTATAGGAAGTGGATTTGGCTCAACGGAAAGAGTGTCCACCCACCACATGGGAGGTCCAGGGTTCAAACCCAGGGCCTCCTGACCCGTGTGGAGCTGGCCCATGTGCAGTGCTGATGCGCACAAGGAGTGCCCTGCCATGCAGGGGTGTCCCCCACATAGGGGTACCCCACGCGCAAGGAGGGCGCCCTGCAAGGAGAGCTGCCCCATGCAAAGAAAGCGCAGCCTGCCCAGGAATGGCACCGCACACACGGAGAGCTGACACAGCAAGATGACACAACAAAAAGAGACACATTCCCGGTGCCGCTGACAAGAATATAAGCGGACACACAAGAACACACAGTGAACAGACACAGAGAGCAGACAACTGGGGGGGGGGGGGAGGGTGAGAGCGATAAATAAAAAGTAACTCTTTAAAAAATTAAAGTGAAATAAAACTCACCGTAGAACAAGGTGCTCAGCTTCCCCAACTACTTTATTCAGAGCTGGGGTCTCTCCAGAGAAGGGCAATAAAAGTATTCCAGAGCATTTGAGGATTTCCTAAATAGAGATTTATAAGTGGGGGGATGTCCTATCAGTACAGCTGAGGGAAAACAGAGGAGATGACGGAGGGAATTCACGCTTTAGAGCACAGGTGGGCTGGACCCAGAAAACGAGGAAGTGCTTCACCAGAGTGACGTAGGGACAACGGGGGACGCCGCTCCTCCACTGCGCCGGCCCTCAAGAACAGTCCTGGAAGGTTAGGGCACAGGTAAAACCCAGTCCAGTCTCCTCGTGCTTTAGACGAAGGGACCAAGGCCCAGAGAAGGGAAATGCCGTCCTAGGGTCACACGTCACCTACAGAAGAGCCAACACTGAACCCGTGATTCCTGCTCTTTCTGTTAGATTATTTCATATGAAAGCACCGTGACAGAGGGCAGAGGCCAAAGGAGGGGTGCTGCCCACAAGGCCAGCGCGCCAGCCAGGCAAGCTAGGAACACGGCTGGAAGTATCCAGCAGGCTCTCTCACAGCCGCCCCTGCGCCCCGTCGGAGGGGGCTGCTGGCCGCCGGGGTCCCGCCGATGTGGGCCCACCTGGCCCTCGACCTTGGGCAGCTCACCGGCCAGGTGCTCGGCTGCGTCCCCTTCAAGATGGGGCGTCCCGCCCCGCTCCAGGCACGTGGAGGTCAAGGGCACTCTCCCGACTCGGCCAGGGTGGGGAGGGGAGCACAGGAGGGTGGTCCCTCGGAGGAGCCCGCTGCTGGCACTGCCAGGCGTCTGGCAGCCACAATCCCAAGGGCCCGGCAGTGGGAAACAGCTGAAGTATTCCAGAACTCTCCTCTTGGCACCGCAGAAGCCGGAGAAAACCGAGGCTGGGAAACCTGTCTGACAGGCCCGTCAGGGCGCCGCTGGCTCCCCTGCTGGGAGAGGCTCAACTGTGTCCCTCCTCCAGCACAGGACGTCTGCAGACGCCTGCACGTCCTCCCGGGACCAGCAGTGCAGCTGAGCTGAGAGGCACGTGCTCCCTTGGAGGTGTGCAACCCGAGGGTCACACTGCAGAGCTGTGTCCCAGGAGGGGACACCTGCGGCCAGCCGTGTTTGTTCCTTGGGGTCATTTTATTTTAATGGTAATAAGGTTCCAGGAGGAAAGAGGACGCGATGGTGAGAGAGCCCAGCCCCAACAGGGCCCGGGGAGAAAGAGGGATCGCAGAATCTGTCCCTCCAAACCCGTGGCGAAGGGGGAGGTGGCTTCCTTAACTACCTGCGGTACCCCCGGCCGCCCTTGGACGCCGCTCTCTGGGGTTGTCCTCTGACCCCGCAAGATCTGGTTTGCAGCGCCCTGCCTTGGTGGCTTCCCCGGCAAGGCGTGCGCTGAAGCATTTGGCCAAGAGCAGGCTGCGGGAGGTGGCTTTGCGGGACCCACTTCTTGACCCAATGGGAAGCTGTCCTATCTGTGCTTCTCAGAAAGGGGCTAGGGCTCATTTGGGTTTATGCAACGATTTGCAGGAAAAAATTATGCCTTTGAACTGTATACTGACCTGGTAATTTCTAACAATCTGTGTACAAACTTGATACCTAAAACATGCAGCATTTGTCTTTTCATTGTAAGAAAGGCAAGCAGAATGACATTTTTCTCCCTGACCATTTACCTTCTTTCAAATGGCTGCTGTGTCTCTTTTATTTTAGAGTCTCAAAAAAAGTTGCATCACATGTAGTACTCCACAAAAGGGAAATGGAAACATTATTTTAAAAGGAAGGAAAACAGTATTACTTGTTTAGAAAATACGATGCATGAGCCCTGAAGAATGGGAAAGCACCAACTACTATGGCAGGGAGAAGACATTTTGCCAAATTTAGAACCCACTTGAAAATCACGGGTTCTAAGTTTAGAATTGAACTAAAAAACTTGTGCTCACATTGCATTTGGCATTGGCAAAAGAGAAAAAAAAGGAAAAAAGCCAAGCTACTAATTAAAGGGGGAAAAAATCTTACACTCTTCGTAGTTCTAGAAGCTGGGGATTATTTTCAAAAAAATTCTTTATTGCCCAAGTGGATAGGCCTGCACTTAGACAGAAAAGAAACATTTTTTTCTAATTAAATTTTCCTTACAAAACAAGGGTTTAAAATTGAGAGAAAAAAACATTTTGCCCAAGTCTTCAAAGGGTTACAGGACTGTTGTGTAACCTTCTTTGGACTCAACCAAATATATCAGGTGATTGTTTAAACTTTATGTTTTTATATAATGAATGGTGTCAAACACTGAGGTAATAATATCCTATTAGTAAACTTCAAATAATAAAAATGCAGTAAAATTGTAAATATCACTCTAGGCAGAACAAATATATAAACAAACTAAACAGAACAAATATAAACAAATCAGCATTATTGTTATTTTCTAATTTGGATGCTAAGATAGTTATTGCAACGTCATTAAGAAATCAGATCAGAATTGCTCTTATGGAGAGAACTCCAAAATGTTTCAGACCGTGGGGAGCAGATGTAGTTCAAGTGGTTGAGCCCCTGCTTCTCATGTATGAGGGCCTGGGTTCAATTACCACTACCTCCTTAAAAAACAAACAAGTGAAAAAACCAACTTTCACTGGGGACAGGATGTAGCTCAATGGTTGAACGTCTGTTTCCCACATATGAGGTCCTGGGTTCAATTCCCAGTACCTCCTTAAAAAAAGTTTCAGACCAAAGGATCCAAAAAAGTTTTAGACCCAAAAGTTCAAAAGCAGTAAGTCAAGACCCAGCAGTGAAGAGACAGTGTCAAAAATGCAACTACTGGCTTGATCTTTGAACTACAAACTTTTGCAATTATAGAAAATCTAAAGGCATCTTGTGCTATCCTCCACACACATAAAATTCATCCAACCATCCATCCATATAAACATATGATGATAATAGCCTAAGGAAAGGACCTGAATTCAAATAATTAAAGGAAAGAGTAAGCATGAACAGGTAATGAAAGTATCTTTCACGGTAAGCATACTCACACACAAATGTTGGAGAAAAAAATAGTTTTTCTTTCCTGCTTACTGTCTTGGAATCTAAATACAATGAGTAACAATAGGGAGCAGGCATAGAAACTGGTGGATATGACACTCTTCCTCCAGAGAGAACATTAATTTAACAGTTTAAAACCTATAACTTTAATTTCTAGGCACTTTTAAAAAAACAAAAACTCTTGTGGAAGGATATAAAATTAATTCCTCAGTTAACTGACTGACCTTGTCTTGCGAAGAAGATGCAGTTGTTATGGTGGAAGGAGGGTAGAAAGAAAACAAACAAAACCGAAAAGAAAACAAACGAAAAACGATGCATGTGTATGTGGGAAAGCATTTGTCTAGAAAATGTATTTTTAATTCCTTGTTAATAAATAAGCATAGTTAAGCAGTTGCTATGTATTTCTCCTAGTAGCATATGTAGTATCTCATTGAGATAAAGAATCGAGGTTAATCTTCCCAAGACGTGTGCCGAGAGCAGAACACAGTTTCCCTGGGTCCATTGGGTCACAGCTTCTGAACACACACTCTTTAGCATCTCCTGGAGATGCTTTGGAATGATCCATTAATATGGAATTTCATATAAATATTCTCTTCTACTATTATACCTCTGAAATTGCTCTCATATTTATTTTAAATTCTTATTTACAAGGAACTTAATCTTTTGGACACCTTTCCTTCTTTCTCAGGCTGGTATACCAAGATGAATGGAAAGAAACAAGAGAAAGGCCCTTGATGGGAACGAAGGTTAGTTCTTGAACTGCTGTGAAGGGGGAAGGCCTCTGCTCTCAGTTGGGGGCTGAATCCACTCATCAAGCATTAGCTCTTCTTGGATTCTGGAGACAGAAGGAAGTGTCCGCACGTCTACTCTAGCACCAGGAAAAGCAGGGCCCTGGGGGGGAGGTGACTTTTTGTGGCATGAATAGGAATCAGAAAAAGCTAAATGTTTGTCGATATCCGCACCCCTGATTGTCTTTGCAGAGAAATCCCAAATCCTTAAGCTGTCTTCTAGGCATTTTCCATTCTTCTCCCTATACACTTTTCTACAGAAATAATAAATGAAGAGGTTTAATGTTGCAAAGAGTTAGGCCCCCGACATACATTTTGCCCTTATGCATTTGACCAAGTCTGAACCCAAGGTTTCTTGTTTTCCTTTGCCTTGTATTGTAGCTCTTGGCTCTACCCCTCATCCATGAGATACACATTTCAATTAGGAATTTAAGAACTGACATACAAACTTGTAACTTGTTCTGAAAGTGTTTTTTTCTCTTTGAGCTGGACAAAGGTATACTGCTGATTATTAGCAAAAAAAAAAAAAAACCCAAAAAACAAAAAACCAGCTCTAATTTCCTGTTTCAAATATCCCATTAAATATCTCCACCTAAAACAAAAATAGAGACTCCAGAAATAGACCCACACATATATGGTCAATTGATTTTCGCAAAGGTGTTAAGGCAATTCAATGGGAGAAATGAAAAATTTTTCAGCAAATTGTGCTGGAACTGGTTAGCCATATGAAAAAAAAATTGACCCTTTACACTGTACATAAAGAATTAGCTCAAAATGAACACTTAAAAGTAGACAAAGTTCTAGAGTTAAGCATAGGAGAAAATCTATAAACTACTGGAGTAGGCAAAGATGTTTTAGGACACACACACATAAACCATAAAGTAAAATTGATAAACTAAACTTTATCAACAGTAGATACAGTTTGCTCTTAGAAAGACCCTGTTAAGAAAATGAAAAGATAAGGCACAGAATGGGAAAATATTTGCAATGCATACATCTGATAAAGGTCTGGTATCCAGACTATATAAAGTGATTACAACTCCATAAGAAAGCAAACAACACAATTTAAAAATGGACAAAAAAATTGGTCACATGCTTTACAAAAGAAGATACATAAATGTCTGACAAACAAATGAAAAGATGCTTAACATCATTAGTCATAATGGAAATGCAAATTAAAACCACAATGAGGTATCACTACCTACCAATCAGAATGGCCAAAATAAAAAAATTGACACCGAGTGTTGATAAAGATGCAGAGCAACTGCTGGTAGGAATATAAAATGGCACAACCACTTTGGAAAACTGGCAGTTTCCTAAAAAGTTGAACCTAGAATTACCATTCGAACTAGTCATCCCATTTCTAGGTATTTATCCAAGAGAAATGGGAACAGATGTCCACTCAAAGACTTGAATAAGAATGTTCTCAGCAGTTTTATTTGTTATAGTCAAAAACTGGAAGCAAACCAAATGCTCATCAATGGATGAATGGATAAACAAACTGTGGTAAGTCCACACAGTGGAACACTACTCAATAATAAGAAGGAACGAGCTATTGATATTACACAGTAGCATGGATAGTTCTCCAAATCATCATGCTGAATGAAATAAGCCAGGCAAAAAAACCTCCATACTGTGTGTATCAGTCAGGATTTTCCAGAGGAACAGAATTGGCAGGAGATACATACATGTAAATATTAAGAGACTTAGTATAGAAATGGACTCACGTGACCATGGGGATTGGCAAGTCCAAGTTCTGTAGAGCAGGCAGCAAGCTGGAAACTCAAAGAAGGTTTGATGAGTTGCCCAGGAGAAGTTGGCGAGCTGACGTGGAGATAGAAATTCTCTCTGACAACTGAAACCCTCAGTTCTTGCTGATGGATGAGGAAACTCCCCTCCTTGCTGAAGGCAATCTCCTTTGTTGATTGTGGAAGCAATTACCTGTAGATGTAACCAACTGTCTAATGATTAAATCCATCTATGAAACACCCTCTCAGTAACAATCAGGTCAGTGCTTGCTTGACCACACAACTGGACACCAAATAGCCAAGTAAGTACATGAAAAAAAGAATTGACTATCATACTGTATGACTGCATTTATATAAAATTATAGAAAATGCAAACTGATCTACAAGTGACAAAAAAGTAGATCAGTAATTGTTTGGGGCCAGGGGTGAAGGAGGGTAAAAGGGAGACATGAAGACTTTTGAGATGATAGAAATGTTCTGTATCTTGATTATGGTGAATTCACGGATGTTGCATCTGTCACAACTCTCCAAATTGTACACTTTAAATGGGTGCAATTTATTGTGTACAACTCAATAAAATTGCTGTTTAAAAATGAACAAACAAACTTCAAAGGAAATTTCTTCAGGACACCCAGACTTCTTGTTTCTAAAACCTGGCGGTAATCATCTCCCAAGCCTGGTTCGCGTCTTGGTTAATGTTTGCTTTCTAGGCTAATGGCTTAATTATCCACCTCATCAGGGAAGCTAGATAGTTTGGCCACTCTTCCTTGTTTGTACCTTTAAACTCTTTCTCAACTTCACCGCCATCTCTGAAGGCCCACGGCTGCTACCCTGTTTTTGTTATCTTCGCGTGCCTAGGTTATTTCAGTCATGTAGGAAATGGCCAGCTCATACTTTTCTAGCCTGCTGTCTGCATTGTTTTTCTAAAGCAATGTCCTGCCCTTCCATTGCTCAAAGATCTTCATGTGCTATTTCAAACTAAAACGGGGCCAAATTACTAATGCTGTTCTGGACTTTGCTTTCCCCCCACCAGGACCCCTTTGAATAACTCTAAGTAGTAGAGATTTCTTCCTATTTTTAAACCAATACATATTTTCCAGTCTCTTCCTCCCATCCGTCCTAGTTCTGCCCCTAGAGTGACAATGAATGAGAATACTTCTCTCTTGCATACAGCAGACACCCTTCAAATATCTAAGATAACATTCAGGTCTTCTTTGCCCAGGCCTTCACTCATTCCTCAGATAGCATGCTTCCCAGACCCTAGCTAATTTCTCTGATTCTGTTCCAGTGAGTCAATGTCCCTCTGAAATGGCCTCTGAAATGGGACACCTAAACCAGAATATTAACCCGCATATGTCTCCTTTCTTCTGCTGCTCTATGGCTATAATGTAGCCTGACATGCTGTTGACTTTTCAAACATCAAAGGGGATGTATATTAACCTGCAGTCAATTCAAGCATTTAAGATTTCTGATTTTTAAAAATCGTTGTGACACCACTGGCCACCTGAGGAAATTGAGGCCAAAGGTAGGAAAAGGGTGAGGGTTGAAGTTGAAGCATTTTTCCTCAGTGATTCTGCCTTCTCTTGAATGTTCCTTGCTCCTGATAGCAAGTGCAGTTCATCTCCACACCCAACCCCTCCCTCCAGGCCCCATATCAGTTACTTGCCAACTTGAGACCCTAATGAATAAATGACTTTTCGACCATTTGCCTAGACTTACAAACTGGCACTTGGGTTCCTCCGAGCAACATCAGTCCCATCCCTGATAGCTACCGGCCCTTATGGCAAATGATTAGAAGCATGCAACACCCTTATCCAGAAAGCTCACTGACACAAGGGCAGCAGGTCAGAGGCTGAGCAAAAACCAAACAAACAGAAAAAACACGAGAAACAAAACCTGTAGGGAATAGACCAAGAAACCAACCTCCTGGCCTGCTTTTCTCTCTGTAGCTAAAATGCTAAGTTACCAAGAGGAGATGTTTCTTTACAAAAGAAGCATGGGATTTTCGTTGGACTTTCAAAAGTAAATTCAATGTATTCAATAGGAGAGAAGGATTGCTCTTCCAGACAGTTTCCTCAACATTTTGAGTCATGTGAGAAGAAAGACCAATCAGACAAGTTTTGGTACTATTTTCTTCATGGTCACCTTTAGGCTGATGATTATCTACTCCTCTAAACAGACATTCTTGCCATCAGATCAGCATCTACCCCCCCCCCCCCGCCCCCCAAATTCCATTTTCTCATCAATCCCTGAGCCTCACAGGTATATCTTGTCCAACTCTCTCTTTTTAGAAAGTCAGGGCTAATGTTCCTCTACCCATTCACTGGTGCTCAGCCTTCCTTCCCTTCAATTGTAAACAGAGACCCTAAGGTCCATAGACATCTCTTCCTTTCTCCAAATTATCTCCAATCTCCATTGGTTCTTTCCTCTTTGCCTTTAAATATACTCAAGAACCTCCAAATGCAGAAGACATTTCTGGTTCTGTACCAACCTATCCCTTTTTCTTTTCTCACTCAAAGCTGAATGCTTCAAGTGATTATCCACCATTTATTCCATCCTTGGATCCACCACTTATGTCATTTTCACTAACCTACAAAAATATATCCTCTTAGGAACCAAAATGGCTCAACTGGTTGAGGGCTGGCTTCCACATGCGAGGTCCCAAGGTTCAATGTCCAGCCCCGGTTTCTGAAAAATATATATTATATAATATATATATATATATTTACAGTCATAAGAACATCTTATTGGACTGATTCAATGGTCTTCTTTTGGAATTTATCTTTCTCTTGAATCCTGTTGGGAGCTAGCAGGCATGGAGGAAGTTAAGAGAAGCAATATTGGGGCAGGGGGTGTTGGGGAGATTGTTGGGTTTGCTGCCCTCAGGGTCACCACTGCTCAGCCTACCCCTTTGTGTTTCTCCCCCTAGTCCAGCAACAGAGTGGGATACAACTCCAATGTTTCTTGCTCCAAATATCACAAATCTAGAAAACCTTCTCAGTTCAGGATGCTATCACAGGCTTTGCCTTAAACATGGGTCAGATATCACTCGACCCTTTCCCTCCGCAGGAACGGTGCCCTAAGTGTAGGTGAGCTTAGGTCTGAAGTAGGTCCACCGTCTCTCCTGGGACCTCCAGGATCTCTAGATTGGGTGACTTAACCAGAAAGACTCGTCATCATCAGTCTTCAGGAACCCGAACTCTCACCAGCCCTAATTCCGTGCCTTCCCCATTTCTCTTGTTTCACGCCAGGCTTCTCCACTTTTGTCCTCCACACAGCCTGGCTGTGGATCCCAACACTGACTGTTCCATTACCATGCGCATTTCCCAACGCCACATTTAAAAGCCGTGACACCCTTCTCTTGTTCCCTCAGAAGGACAAACTACTAGAAGTAACGCTTCATTAATTGCTTGCTCTTCCTCTTTAATTAAAAACCATAGTTGCTAGTCCTGAACTTCTTATGCTCATAGACGGAGCCTGGAGATGGTAATCGTTCAGTCACACCACCTTCAAACAATTAGGGAATGGCTTTCTCTGAAGAATTCAGAAAACTGCAGAATTCACTTAAAAAAAACTAAACTCTGCCCCTAAGCCCACCGGATTTGGTTAATGTAACTCTGAAACCCATATGCCAATCATTCTAGAACCATCTGAGCACACCTCCTACCTGGAGAGGCAAGTTTAAGTCCACAGTCTAATAAAGGAATTGGAAATCTTGAAGGGCCACGTTAAATATGAAAACTGCCGTTGATACAAAGCTGGAAGCTTTGGTCAGTTTTCATCCTTTTAAGTTAAATACGTAGAGAACAAGAATTATTAACCTGAGATTTGAGCATCCTCAAACGTGTGCATTTTTCTAGTGCAAATGTTCACAGCTTTCATCAAATTTAGGAGATTCATGGCCTCCAAAAGCTTAAGAGTCTCAGTTTTAGAGGAAAGGCAAGATAAAAATCAAGGTACTTGGGACATTGGAACTGTTCTGCATGACATTGCAATGACGGCTACAAGCCATTATACATTTGTCAAAATCTGTAAAAGTGTGTGATGCACAGTGTAAACTATAATGTAAACTATCGGCCATGCTTAGTAGCAGTGCTTCAACATGTGTTCATCAATTGTAACAAATGTACCACACTAATGAAAGACGTTGGTAGATGGGGGACAGTCCCTGAAAATTACTCCTATGAACAGCTTAGTGTATTTTCTTCCAGATCTTTTCTATTCATTTACATAGAATCCCCTATATTTCCCACGCAACATTTATATAATCTAAAACTTCTTTTAAAATAAAGAAAAAAAGTCAAGGTACTACTGGTTTTATATATTTATAAATACATCAAATAAAAATAGCAAATAGCTTCCCCTTTAGCAAATAGGATGGTAAAATAAGTAGGAATTGTAAATAATCCTAAAATAATTAGTAACCATATTTAAACACTAATATAGACAATGCCATTACAGCATTTCAGATATCTTTCAATAGGTATTTACCTTGATATATATACACGTATACGAGGGAGGGGCACGTTCAAATATAGATTTTAACCTAGATTGCAAATTACCAACAGCCTTTCTTCCAGTATTGTCTAAAAAAGGCTCCATTCGGGTAACTTAATGCCATTCTGAATAAAAATAAAATTACAATTGAATATATACTATAGTGCTTCAGTTACAACATCTCATTTTCTTATATTAGATCAGAAAGAGAAATTATTGTATATAGCCGTATAGCAGATTGATTAAAAGATATACCGTGGAAACTCCCTTCATAGCCAGACTTTGCAGCCAAAATTCAAATTCAGAGCTGGAATTCTTTAAGCCAGGACCCATGCACAGTGTGCCAAGAAGTTCACAAATTGCTGAAAAGCATCACTTTTGTAAATCTATCTCAGAAATGGATTTTAAAACTTAGAAAGTTTGCGCTGGCCAACACAAACCTATCAGGTTATTGTGTATTCTGTTTCCTTTTACATTTAAAATATAATTCATTTATTTATTCATTCATTCAACAAAATACATATTGAGCCTCTACTATATGCAGGCACTGTCTAGTTGCTAGGGCTACAGCAGTAAACAAAACTGACCAAAAATACATGTAAATGTATGATCAATGTAAAAAATCCAGAGGTAGAAGCACATAGAATAAAAAAATAAAAGTTGTCTTTCTTGAGGCCTGCTCCCATCTCATTCCTTGTAAATTACTCTTTCGAACAGTTTAGTGTATTTTCTTCCAGACCTTTTCTATTCATTTACACAGAATACCGTATAGAGGATTTTCAACGCAGTTTCATGGTGAATCGATGTTTACCATATGTGCAAACATACATACCATAAAATTCACTTGTGTCAAGTGGACAGTTCAGTGGTTCTTACTATATTTTTGGGGTTGTACAATCATATCATAATCCAGGTAAGTGAATTAAAACTTTTTACATATATTATTATCATAATTTAAAAATTGATTTATCTTGATTATGATGAATATAATATATATGTCTAGGTCATATATTAGTTTTTTTTTCTTTCATTTTTCAGTTACTAAATCTTGGAGATCTTCTTTCACATCAGTATAGACAAATTTGGGATTACTTTCTATAAAGAGAGGAATGAGTCATAGCTGCACCTCCTTTGTCTAGATTTCTTAGAAAAGGAGTACATAAACTAGAATTGTTTATGATGACCCTGTGATTTCAATATGCAAATATAAGTCAATTGGTTTACAGAATTTCTTAGGAGTCCAAAAATCAACTGGAAAAAAAGTACAGAAAAATATTTTCAAACACACATGCACAAACTAGAAGTTTTGAGTACCCTGAAATAAGAATAAGAACTGACCATTAAATAGCCTTCACTCTTTGCTAGCAGCTGTCCTAAAAGCTTCACAAGGAGTTCAGCTTTAATTTAATACAATGCCGTGACCTAGTAAACGCTATTATCCCATTCAACAGAGGCAGAGGCGGAAACCCAAGTGGTTAGGTAACTCGTCCAATAAACTGACCAGCTAAAAAGAGCCTGGTTGAGCCCCAGGCCGTCTGGCCTCAGAGTCCACACTCCTAGCGGATCTGGCTGTGGGGGTTGGGGAAGAGGGAGCAGCAGAGGCTCAAGGTAAAGGAGGTGCCGCAGGGGGAGCCTTCAGCACAGAGCGCGGAGAATGCGCACGAGGAAAGTGAGCTGCTATTATGAACTGCGGACCTGCACTTTTCAGTAGAATGCTCCTCTACGAGGAAAGTCACATTCGAGGGTTTGTTCACTCAGCTGCCTTCCTTGGGGCAGTCACCGTTCTGCACCTTCGGGGATCCCACTTGAAGCACAGGGACTGCGAAGGCCAGCAGGCGCCTGAGCCCAAGGGCGGGGAAGCAGGGAGAACAGCAGTGGAGGTCCTGCACACAGGCCGTGGGAGCAAGCTGGGGCTCAGCGTCACGCAGGCGACGGGAGGAAGGCTTCCGAGGGGAAGGCAACCCTGACCCACTCCTGACAATGACCGTGGTGCCCTTTATGGCCTCTGGGTGTGGTGGGAGCCATTGCGGGTTTGACAGTGGCGGGCTCGCCATGGCAGGTGGAGTGGCATGGGAGGTGGAGTGGCGTGGCAGATGGAGTGGTGTGGCAGGTAGAGTGGCATGGGAGGTGGGTTCGCTGTGGCAGGTGGCGTGGCGTGGCAGGTGGCGTGGCGCGGCAGGTGGCGTGGCGTGGCAGGTGGCGTGGTGTGGCAGGTGGAGCGGTGTGGCAAGTGGAGCGGTGTGGCAGGTGGAGTGGCGCGGCAGGTGGCGTGGCGTGGGAGGTGGGCTTGCCGTGGCAGGGGGAGTGGTGCGGGAGGTGGAGTGGCGTGAGAGGTGGGCTCGCCATGGCAGGTGGAGTGGCGCAGGAGGTGGAGTGGCACGGCAGGCGGAGTGGCGTGGGAGGTAGGCTCGCCGTGGCAGGCGGTGGCATGGCAGGCCTGGGGACAGGGCGGCGGGGGCGATGGTGAACGACCCCCGGCCTGCGGCCCAGTGGCTGCACCGTTTGCTGGATGGCCTCTCTTCTTCTGACTCTCAAAGCTACTTGCTTTGAAGTTTCTTAGTCACACCGTGGTCTCCAATTTCCAAGATCATGTTTTTACATGGGAAATTTATTTTACCTGCTTAATACCGTCACACATCTCTGCCGTGCTCCAGAAGTTCTGAGTGCCGCCTCCTACAACATCAGAGGCCTAGGAAAACACTGGACAAAGGAGAGTGATTTACCTCAGAGATGCCCAAGGGGATAATTTAAAAACAAGGGGAACGACCAGCAACTGCCGGTCCTGTAGAGTCGCTGCTGGAATGGAGAGGAGGGTTCGGGCCAGGGGAGCCCTAGACGGGTGTAACCCCAGGAAGGACACGGGTCACCCGGTGGAACCCAGGCCTGGAGGAGGTAAGGGAGCTCCCAGGGGAGAGGGATGGTGCTCAGACTCAAACCAGGCAGAGAAACACCAGAGAACACTGGCGGGGACTGGAGAAGCAGACGCAGACCAGGAGTGCTCCGAGACAGTGCTTTTTTTTTTTTTTTTAAATAACCTATGCTTATTCACATTATCTGGCCAAAATGAAGCATTATTGTAAACCCAGAGCATTTTCGAATACCAACTTTTACTTTTAAACTTCTTATGATGGACATTTTCCAACATAAACAAAAGTAGAGAGAGCCGTAGAACACAAGACCCCACCTACTCACGTCCAACTTCAACAATTACACACCGTGACGCACCTCGTTTTCGTCTGCACTCCCTTGCCTTAAGGCACTGGGTTATCTTGAAGCGGTCATTTCATCTGCGATTACGATTACCTCGGCCAGGACCAGCATACAAAGTTGTGGCCTGCTCTTTTTATCTCACCACCGCCCCCCTCCTCTCAGGGAGGGGCTGCAGGGCTGGAGGAAACAGCGTTGAGAAATAAAGTCTCCCTAGAGGGCCAAACCAGCTGATCGAGGGCTAAACCCATTTGAATGGGGAGGAGATTAGGAGGGAGTGGAGCAAAGCTGGCCGGGGGGCTGGGAGGGGGTCCGCAGCCCTGGCGGGGGGGGGGGGGGGGGGGGGGGGGCACGTCCCAGGGGGGCACATGGGGGGGGCAGCGTCCCAGGGCGGTCGTGGGCCTTTGCATGGAGGGTGAGGGAGGGCTGGAGTTGTCTACCGGCCACTTCGTGGAGGGGGCACACTCTGAACTGGCTTCTGAGCTGGGGACAGCTTTGAGGGAGAGGAAGGAAAGAGGAGCTCAGCAGCGGAGGATAGAAAGGGAAGCCGCGTTCCTGAAGCCCCCAAGTGTCGGGCCAAGGATATAGAGTTAATTGACCGACTTAGCAAACACTTACGGAGCCCGCGGCTCTCACCTGCTCCCTCCTTAAACGCACCTGCGGTCATGCCCGTCCTCTCTTCTTCCCCTCCAGTCCATCAGCAGAGGGGTCCCCGGGCTGCCCTCCTCCACCCTGCACCCCTCCCCGCCTTCCTGGGGGCTTGCTCTAAGGGCTGTCACCTGGCACTTGCTCCGCGCCCACCCAGTGCCCCCGTCCACGCCGGGCACCCCCGCCTCTGCGCTCCCTCTCCCTGTGGACTCTGCGCTCTCCTCTCCGATGGGCGCCTCCAGCTTGCCTTTGCCCAGGTAATTCGTGTCCCTGTTCTCCAAAGCCTCACCTTCCCCGGGGAACCCCTGGGATGTGACTCCTCCCGCCCGCCCGGGTTGGCACGCTCCTCCACCTCCGTGGTGAGTGAGCTGACCCCGGGGGGCTTCCCCACGTCTCTGAAAGGACAGAGGTGAGCCTTCCCCGGGGTGCAGGGTGCCCGACACTCGGGGTGCTTAGGAAAGGTGTAGGATAACAAGGTGGATGCAAAGGTGAACAAAGCCACGGCTGCTCTCAGAGTGCCTGAGCCTTTCCAGAAGTATTTCCCCCAAGGCCAAGCGAGCAGAGCGCTGTCCTGCCTGCCTGTCCGCAGCGCTTCCCATCACCTTCCGGGGAGAATCCAAACCTCTCCAGCTGCAGGCCCCTGGATCCCAACGGCCCCGTGTCCCGGCCTGTGTGGAGCGTCCCCTCGCCGTGGCCCTGGGTGGCCGGGCAGGGGCCGCACACGTGTCCCAGGGGACGCACAGGGAGCAAGGACCCGACCTCCCGGCCACATGCCCCAGGCCATTTGCACAATGCCTGGGCACCTTGGGGCCTCTGGAAATGTTTGATGAATGGCTGAATGAGGGAGTCAAGAATCTGATTCTTTTAGTTTCTGTCACTGCAGAAAAACAAATCAACTGATGCCACTTTCCTGTGGTCCGAGGAAGACCAGGCAAGGCAGTTGGAATTTCTGAGGTCTCAGGAATTGAAATTTCAGGAAACCATCCCCAATCTCCCTCCCGCTGTTGAACTTCTGAAATGGAATGGCTCCTTGCACAGGAGACACACCTTGGAGCTCAAGTCAATTAACAAGTCAGGAAACCCAGGGGAGGAGCCTTCCACCGCTGCATATGTTAGGGGCTGCAGACGCACACAGGTAAAAACGTACAGACTGACCATGCCGCGTTCCCTGACAGATGCCGCCGGTTTCTAGCCCTTTGTCCAAAAAATAAAGATGAATCTCAGGGAGTTATTTTTAAACTGGCCTTGTGGATATGAAAAGGACAAAAGAGCAGGCCTTTCAAGGAGCCCCTTTGTCCCCTGCTCATCCTTGCCCTCGATCAAAAAGAGCGCGCCTAAACTTAGACCCCTCCGATTCGGCTTTGAGAATTTTCTAAAGGCATCCTGGGCTCCCCCTTGTCTTTCGTATTGACAAGCTGGGGGTTTCCTGACAACAACTTGATTTTTTTCTCTCTCAGATTTCTCCGAATTTCCCCTACCCTTCACTTCTCAATGGTCAGAGTATTTTTAAATATGTCTGACGTCTTAATCACTTCCGGGTTTTGCTTTCAGACGTCGAGCTCAGGAACAGCCCAGCCATCCTGCCTTGCCTCATCTTCCCGCCCTCTTTGATCTTGGTTGACTTTTCCTTTCATATCTGGAATCTGTTTATGACTTATTCTAATAGTCTCACTTTCTGCTCAAAGCCAGGGCATGAGGACCTGCTCGTTTTAAACTCTCACCCTGGCCTGGCGGTGCAGTGAGAATGGGATGATGGAGGAACACTGGTACAAAATTTGGTTTTCTCTGGGGATTTGCTAAGCCCATCGGTGAGCCACATGCTGACCCCACCGTGATGAAACTTCAGCAGTTCTATTTTCAATATTTATAATGTTCTGCTCTTTTCAAAGCCCGCACACGTTCATTCGACCCTGGGTAGTCCTGTGATATCGACATTATCATCATTTCCCACAGAAAGAAACTGACGTGTAGAACTGTTAAGGCCCTTAAGGGAAATGGATGTGGCTCAACTTACAGAGCGTCTGCCTATCACATGGGAGGTCCAGGGTTCAAACCCAGGGCCTCCTGGCCCGTGTGGTGAGCTGGCCCGCGCGCAGTGCTGCCGTGTGCAAGGAGTGCCATGCCACCAGGGGTGTGCCCTGCGTAGGGGAGCCTCATGCACAAGGAGTGCACCCCGCCACCCGGGAGTGGTGCTGCACACACGAGAGCAGACGCAGCAAGATGAGGCAACAAAAAGATCACAGATTCCTGGTGCCACCGAGAATACAAGCAGACACAGAACACACAGCGAATGGACACAGAGAGCAGACAACTGGGGGGGGGGGGCGTGTATAAATAAATAAATCTTTTAAAAAAGAAAGGGGGATCTTAACTAAGACCCTCCCCCCCAAGGTATCTAGCCCACAGTCATGGTTTTAACCAGTACCCATAGGCTAGTTGATTTCCAACTCGACTGCAAGCCTCAGACTTCTTCCCTGAAGGAGCCAGGCCTTTCTGTAAAATGAACCACCTGTCAGTTTGCCCTGGCTGTCCCCCAGGCACCCCACATTCACGGGAGACCGCCACCCCAAAATCCACCTCCGCAGCAGGCCCTCTCCTGCCACCAGCTCCTGCCTCCTGCCTGATCTACCTGGCACCCGAGCACCCAGGTGCGGTCTGGACTCACCACAGACCGCGGGTGAGAGTGGTGCGAGAACGGGGGTGGGGGGCGGCGGCCTCAACTCCCCTCCCCGTGAGGATTAACTGGTCACAAAGTCTTGCTATTTCTACGTCGTAAAGCTCTCTCCAATTCGTTCCCCCTTTATATTCCCAAGCTGCCTCCCTTGCTGGAGGTGTCAGGGCTAAAATGAGATTAATGCCCAGAAAAGTGTTTTGCAGAGAAGAGCCCGCCAGAAGAGAAGAAAGTCCAAATCTCCCTGGAATCCTCCCTGTGCGCACAGCCCCATCTTGCCTGTCCTGCGCGCTCGGCTGTCTTTGTCCTCCTGACCACGTGGCGCTCTCTGCGGCTGCTTCCAGGGGGCCCTGGCTCAGCTCGGGCCTAAACGCCAGCTTGGTTAGGGGTCCTTCTACTGTGGTTTCTCCTCAGGAGTCAGGCCCCCTCCCAGGAAGGCTTCACACCCCCAAGGGAAAGCAGCCGTTACCCATCTTTTGTAGCTTCCACAGATTCCCATACAACACTAGGCATGCAGTAAGTGCTTAACAAATGCTCAGCGAGCCAGAACTCAAGTCCCATCTCGCCTCCCCCAGGCTCCTGTGCTTCTCTTCCTTAGTCTCCGGAATTTGTTTATTTCGGGAAGAGCCTGGCTTCGCCTATGGGTTGGATGTTTTCAAGGGGTCCCCAGTTCTCTGAGGTGCACTGGTGGGCCGGGGTGCAGGTGCCAGCCAGTGAATCACCGCGTCTCCCGCGCCCCCCTCTGCGGAGTCCACTGAAGGAGGCGCTTCCTTCTGCACACCCGCACCAGGTCAGCCCTGGCCCGGGCACCCGGCCAATCCATCCCCTCAGCCTCTTTTTTTTTTTAAAGATTTATTTATTTTTTATTTATTTCTCTCCCCTTCCTTCCCCGCTGTTGTCTGCTCCCTGTGTCCATTCACTGTCTGTTCTTCTGTGTCTGCTTGCATTCTTGTCAGTGTCACTGGGAATCTGTGTTTCTTTTTGTTGCATCATCTTGCTGTGTCAGCTCTCTGTGTGTGCGGCGCCATTCCTGGGCAGGCTGCATTTCTTTCGCGCTGGGTGGCTCTCCTTGTGGGGTGCACTCCTTGTGCGTGTGGCTCCCCTATGCGAGGACACCCCTGCGTGGCAGGGCACTCCTTGCGCGCATCAGCACTGCACATGGGCCAGCTCCACATGGGCCAGGAGGCCTGGGGCTTGAACCCTGGACCTCCCATGTGGTAGGCGGACGCCCTATCCGTTGAGCCAAACCTGCTTCCCACCTCAGCCTCTTAACGGGGCTCCTGGCCCTTGGCTGCTTTACTCTGCCCCAGTCACCCTCAGACTGACTTTATCGTGCTGCGCCTCTGCCCAAACCCACCCCCAAGCCCGGGCTGCCCAGCATTCGCAGGCCACAGCGCCGAGGCCAGCTTTTCCAGGACCGTGAACTCAGGTCCCCGACTGTGAAAGCCCCCGACTCCCTGTGCCGGCGGTGACCACGGGCCGCCCTTACAGCCTGGACGGCTGCGGGCAAGCTTTCCCCGTGAGCCTGCGCGCCCCGGGTGTCGCCAGGCGTCTGTGAGGGTCGCTCCAGCGGCGGCCTGCTCCACAGG
Organism: Dasypus novemcinctus; assembly: GCF_030445035.2. Lineage (NCBI taxonomy): Eukaryota > Metazoa > Chordata > Mammalia > Cingulata > Dasypodidae > Dasypus > Dasypus novemcinctus. Next base: position 8,807,520 of record NC_080687.1, on the reverse strand, counting down.
GGACAGGCTGACCCAGAGCGCCCCTCACAGCCCGGGGGTGGGCGTGGAAAGTCGCCACCTTCACGAGCAGACACCCACGCGGGACCCGGCTGAGAGCAAGGGGGGCCGAGAAAGGCCAGAGAGGGTACCCAAGGACTGGGGCTGCCCACGGAGGGGTCCTGGGCTCTGGGGCAGGCACGGACCGCGAGGCCCCGAGGCCGGTGGGCGCCGGCGCCCCGCACGTGGCCCCGGCCTCCCAGGCAGCTCGGCCTCCCGCGGAGCGCACCGTCGGCCCGGTGGTCCCTGGGAATCGCGCCTGGCCCGGTGCAGCCTGTCGGCCTGTGCACAGGGGTAAGGCGAGGCCGCTGGGGGGCAAGGGGCCACTCCATCCCCAAAGGAATAGCGATAACGAGCAAATAAAGGCAACCAAGGTTCTGAGCCTGGAAGCCCGAGGGAAGTGCGCCCCAGCGAGGCCCCCCGGCGGGCCCTCCGCTTGTGCCTGGCGCATCCCCTGCGCCCTCGTGCGGAGTGCGCCAGGACAGAACTGCGTCACTGCGCCACGTGCCGCGACAGCCTGGCAGTTCCTCAGAACGTTGGCAGTGACGTCACCCCATGACACAGCAACCCCACTCCTGGGACTGAAAACCGGAGCTCACCCCCAACGTTCACAGCAGTGTTATTCACAATAGCCGAAAGGATACACAATCACAATACGTGGTGGACACACAACAGAGTATTATTCAGGGGTGAAAAGGAAGTTTGGATATGCACTACAACATGAATGAACCTTCTGTGGTGAGTGAAACAAGCCGGACACACAAGGGCGAAGACTGTATGATTCCACGCGATCGAAATACCTAGGATGGACAAAGTTACAGGAACAGAAGGCAGGCTGTGGGTTACCAGGCCTGGGGCCAGAGGAGAACGGAGAGTTTTTACTTGCTGGGTGTGGAGTGTCTGCTCTGCGGTGATGAGAAGGTTTTTAATGGATGGCAGAGATGGCAGCACAACGCTGTAAATGCAAGGAATGCCGCTGCATTGTACCCGGACAAACATGATTAAAAGGGTAAAATTTTCAAGCTACATATATATTACCCTGATATATATTTTTAAAGAAACCACATATTATTGAAGACAACACTGTCCTCCTCTGATTCCATTTTCTGCCCAGCCACCCTGACCCCTGGCTATCACGATTTCTGCGCTCGCTGGGAGAGCTCTTCCACTCTTGCGTCTCCCTGGGATCGCCTTTAGGAAGTCTCTGCACACCAGGGTCCCGTTGCATGCCGCGCACGAGCCCATCAGACCGCAGCCACCTCTGGGGCTGCACGTGTGGGTTTACAGTCTCGAGGGCAGGGTCTCCACCCTCAGATCTGCTCTCCTTGGGCCTCGCACAGGGTCTTAGGAGCTTCAGGAAGCAGGCACTGGATTCATCCGATGGTCCTGAAGGTGCCACAAATCGGCCTCTCTAGGCCAGACTTCTCTACTGAGCTCCGACATCCAAGTTTCTCCTGGATGTCTCTAGCTGGGCCGAACAGAGACAATCTCAATTTGGTCAGTCCTGGATTTTCTCTACCCTCTCCCTTATGCCAGTCCATGTCCCCATCACCCAACCAGACTCAGAGTCACCCTGGCATCCTCTTTGCTGCTCACCGCCTGCATCTCCCAGGTCACCGCCTCGTCCAGGCCCTTTCACCCCATCTCTCTGGTGTGTCACTTCGCACTTGGCCCTGCGGCTTCTCACTCAGGCCCTCGACAGCCCTCCTCTAGACTGACACAGAAGTCCTCCAGCTGGACGCCTTGCTCCACTCTTGTTCTTCTCAAAAGGTCCTTCACCCTACTGCTAAAGTTATCTTCCGGGGCTACAACTCTGACCATGTTATTCGCCTACTCAAATAAAGACGGCTGGATTCCCTGCCTGTGGACATTAGGGCATACGGGACCCGCTATGCCAGGACTCCTACTTTGCCGTCCCCACCTCTTACCTCTCCCAGTCTCCACAAGACCCAGTCACATAGAGCACCACCAGCACATGCCAGCGTTTCCCTAAATAGGCACGTGGTTTACGTCTTCCTTGCCTTTGGTCATAAGCGGAATTTCTCTTGTCCATCCCAGCCCTCCACATTCTTGAGAAATATTCGTTCTTCAAGATCTAGCTCAAGTGTCTCCTCAGCGAAGTCCTTGGTGACCCACTAATGCAAAGTTGGTCATTTCTTTTTTCAGTGAAGCTCTTGTTCTTAATACCTACCCATCATTGCACTTTACAAACGCTCAGGCAATGATTTGCTTCCTTGACCCTCTTGCTTACTGTAAAGCCTGAGGGCAGAACTTGGACCTTATCTTCCTGCCTTGCACAGGGCAGCGCCCTAATGTGTGGGTGAAACCCAACAGCAGAAAGAGCCCATTGGCCCGGCACTGCTCCTGCTTCTGACACTTGCCAGCGCCTTCCCCTCTCTAAGCTTCTCTTTCCTCATCTGTAAAAGGGGAAATAACAGTAGTAGGAGTTTTGTAAGGATCAGATGACATAATATATGTACACAGCCCAGGACCTGGGGTTTGTAACTATGTGTGTTAGCCACTGAGAGCATCCTGCAGCGTCGAGCGCCATTTTGTTTGGACTCAGTGTGACCTTCCTGACCAATGGTTTCCACTGACGTCCTCTTCGGAATCAGTGCAGCAGTCAGAGAAGTCATTGAAACATTTACCTTCTGCTCCACAGCTGGATGTCTAGCTCCTCACTACTTTTAGACTGTGGAGAAACTGAGCTGTGTCTTCCACTTTGTGGTAGGCAGAATTCTGAGATGACCCCAAATGGCCGCCATCTTTGTATAATTCCTCCCCCGTTGTGGGAATCTGGCATACCTGTTCCCTAGTTGTTGCACTTGTCCCCAGTTATTGCAAACATTGCCGTGCTGATGAGGAACAGCTGCTTTGGAGTTCCTAATAGATATGATGCGGACACTAGGGTGGAGGCTCTCAGTTCCAGAAGCTGCGAGCCCCCTGCTTCCATCCTTGGTTCCTCTCTCATGTTTCTCTTTGTCTGTTAATTCTCTTAAGTTCTGCATCGCCTTCCCTTCCAGCAAACCTATTGCTGAGCTGGTTCTCAGCACTCCCCTTTGAGTGGGGGTGGAATCTGGGACGACGAGGTGGTGTCACCCCAGATGAGGTTCTGTTCCATGACAAGTGGACCTGAAGGAGAGCGTTTACCCAGGGGGGCCCGGCCCACCCACACGGGCCCTTCCACAGCAGAGGGCTCTGTGGCTGGGGGCAGAGGAGGAAATCCGAGTCTGAGCACCAGGAGATGTGAGGCGCCTGCAGGCCTGCAGATGGGGAGGAGCTGTGAGGACCAGGCAACAGGAGAGGAGTTTTAAGTCACTGTTTGCATTAATTTTTTGTTATGCAGCAATAGAAAACTAATATGTACTTCTTTTTTAGTACCTTCATTAACTGAGCAAAACACGATTTACACATCACATTCAAGGACTATTCACTGGTTATGCATTAACGATTGAAATGATACATTAATAACGGAAGTAAATTTTTCGTATCACCAGTAAAATCATAATGTCAACAGGATTTTTCTATCCTAAAAAAAAATTAACAAAGATTTTAGTTTGAACAATATCTGCCGTGCTCATTGTATATTTATTAAATTGCTCAAAATACATTATTCCAGAAGCGATGTACTTATAAAACACGAAAGGAATTATTTAAAGCAGGAATACAACAAGGCATACATTTCCTATACCGTGGGGCTATTTTAGTTTCAGGACACCAAGAACCAGCCAGTAAGATATTTTACAAATGAAACTTATCATCAAGAGTTTACAGGTAAATATTCTTTGCATAAATTACCATTACAAAGAAGGATGCTGTATAACATAACTATTTCCATGTCAATGCAGAAGGTCCTTAGAAACTATGCTTTGTTGGTTTGTTTCCAAAAATTTTTATTACAAAAATCTGGCAAATGCTGTGAACTACACCCCTTAGGGAGTCACAGTACATATTATCATATTAAAAATGCTAAGAAGTCAAGAAGTGAATCCACCGATTTAAATTTTTTTTTTAACACAGTATTTCCCAGATGTATTTTACCACAGGACTTTTTCTTTGAGAAATAACTTTTGACATCTTGCAGGCACACCAGTGGGAAATGACAACCTAAACAAATTCCTTATTTACCCAGACCAAGAATCAAATAAAAATAATAGCAGTGAAACAAATGTTTTAGGAATGGAATTGATTAAAGATATTCGAGAGCCAGAAAAGTATCTTCCCTCTCTCCCCATTGGCTACAGCAACTGTTCATCAAACTGTTTCCAGATTCAATAAATTGGAAAAGTGATGTTTAATAACTCTATTTTAACAAAAGACCTCTACAGAAAAATGAATGTCCCAAGGAATTTTCTGACATGGTTTCTGCAATACCATATAGTTGTTTGTGCATTACTGAAGGGAATCCTTTCCAAAGAAAAGTGGAGCAGAGGGGAATTCTGTCATCTAATCCTTTTACGATCTAACACAGAGAACAGAGACTATTGACAAGCTTTTCAAGGAAAGATGTTTTTAGTCAGTGCTAACTGCTGAATCGGTTAAGGCCCAAGGAGGACAGCAGGGGAATAGAAATAGCTTTAGATTAGGTTTCCTGTGCTTTTAAATAGTGCAGATGTTAAGAGAAATTCCATGTCTGCAACAGGAAAAGGGATTTTTTTTTTTTTTTGAGGTAGCAGGACCAGGGATTGACCCCTGGACCTCGTATGTGGGAAGCCAGCACTCAACCACTGAGCCACATCAGCGCCCCTAAATTGTTTTTTCCGCTTGTTTTTGCTTGTTGTTTGTTTCCGTTTTCCTTAGGATGCACTGGGAACCGAACCTGGGACCTCCCACGTGGGAAGCAGGCACTCCGCTGCTTAAGCCACATCCACTCCCCAAAACGAAGATTTTCTACTGAATTTGAAAGAGAGCCGAAATGAACTTCTCAGAAGGAGAAGTCACCTTAGGGCCCTAGCTAAAGTCTTGTCTAGATCAGCAGTCACTGGAACCTGCTGGAAGGCTTGGTAAAGCCCAGACTGCTGGCCCCACTCCAGGGTGCCGGAGGGGCCTGAGAATCTGCATTTCTCACAAGCTCCCCGGTAATGCTGCTGCCACTGCTGGTCCAGGCGGCCTCGTGTGAGAACTGCCGAGCTTCGTGCTCTGGTACCAATTCCCTTGAGATTCTCATTCAAAAAGTTGGAGGGAATCTTCGTGAGTGATGTCAATGGCGCCAGGCTTTGAGCTCTTTTCCAGCTCTCAGGTTCTGTGCCTTGGGATTTTAAGGGAGGCTGTGATCGCTGTTTCTGCTCCTCGAACCCTTTCTAGTTCTCTCTGTGGGCATTTCAGCACAGAAAAGCAAAAGCGGAGTGCTGGGAGAGGCAGGGTGGAGGCAGAAGCTCCACGCGGTTTGCAGCTCAGCAGCAGCACTCAGGGAAAGCTGGAGGGTGGCGCTGCGGTCTCGCTCCTCCTTGCTCCCCTCTCCAGCCAGTAACCAGGACCACGCAGGCCGAGCTGACCCGGAGTGTAATCCAAGGATGCCCAGAGAACCTCTACATCCTTCTTCCTTTTCTTGTTTCCCTTTGCATTTGTTAAGTGTCTGTGACTTTAAGACTTAATTTAGAACCGACCAGAGAGGTGTTCTGGCAGAAGAGGGGTCAAGTGCATCGTCTTGGGAGCGAACGTAGCTCAGCGGTTGGGCCCCTGCCTCCCACAAGGCAGTCCCAGGTTCAATCCCCAGTACCTCCTAAAAAAAAAAGCATGGTATTTGGGAGCCCTGTGGTGTCAAGTCTGTGCTTTATCATTTGCTTACCAAAGGACTGAGGGAGAGCAACTTAACGTTTCCTAACCTTAGTTTCCTCTTCTATAAGATAGGAAATCATGCCTTCTGCTTAGAGTTGTTCAGCATCAATGAGAAAATGAATGAAGAGCTCGGGGAACAGTGCCTCCCCAGGGCAAGGGTTAATAAATTGCACTGACCCTTCCTAATAACAAACATTTCCATGAAAGTCCTAGAACAGGTGTCAAGTAATTTTAATGTTTGAGTAGGGAGAGTTATACTACAGTATTTTTTAAAAAGATTTATTTATTTAATTTATTTATTTCTCTCCCCGCCCCTCCCGCCCGGGTTGTCTGTTCTCTGTGTCTATTTGTTGTGTCTTCTTCTTTGTCCACTTCTGTTGTTGGGTCATCTTGCTGTGTCAGCTCTCCGTGTGTGCGGCGCCATTTCTGGGCAGGCTGCACCCTCCCTCATGCTGGGCAGCTCTCCTTACAGGGCGCACTCCTTGTGTGTGGGGCTCCCCTATACGGGGACACCCCTGCGTGGCACGGCACTCCTTGCGCGCATCAGCACTGTGCATGGGCCAGCTCCACACGGGTCAAGGAGGCCCGGGGTTTGAACCGTGGACCTCCCACGTAGTAGGCGGATGCCCTAACCGCTGGGCCAAGTCCGCTTCCCTACAGTATTTTTTTAATGAAACCGGTCAAGATGTCACGTTCAACTTGGAGAACAGTTCCTGCCATCTTCACAGACTATCTTTAACAAAAAAAGCACCAAATGTTATCAAACACCAGACCACTGATTCTAAGTACACCATTATATTATGCTGTACTAAGAAAGAAAACATGCCACAAGCTAAACAGTGAGGTGATTTTCTTTCACTTACAATTTTGATTTTACATCTTTTGAAATACCACTTTTTCTTTTTTCTTTTAGGAGGTACCAAGGATTGAACCTAGGACCTTGTACATGGGAAGCAGGTGCTCAGCCAGAGTCACACCCACTCCACAATGACGGTTGGTTTTTTCATTTATTTGGTTTTAGAAGGTACTGGGGAATGAACCCGAGATCTTGTACGTGGGAAGCAGGTGCTCAACCACTTGAGCTCTTACTGCTCCCATGAAATACCTTTTAAAGATAGATTTTTAGAATATTTTACTGCTCTTCTGCATCCCTAAAAAGGAAAACAGACAAAATAAATTGATTTACAGTTTTCCCAAATTACCTTCACATTTTTCAAGACCCAGCCTTCAAAATCACGTTTTTTGACTCAGAATCCATGTCCGTGTTTTTTCACTCAGTGTCATCACTTGGCCATCCAGGACATCAGTGATGTGGCATTTCTTGAAAGAATAAAAGGTACTGTTTTCGTTTCTCAGGCTGCTTAAAGCAAATACCATGAAATGGGTTGGCTTAAACAATGGGAATGTATCAGCTTACAGTTTGAGGTCGAGAAAATGTCCAAATCAAGGCACCATCAAGGCAAAGCTTTCTCCCAAAGAACGGCTGCCGGCGATCCTGGGCTCCCCTGCCACGTGGCGAGCGCACAGGCCACACGGCTGCGCCTGCTGCTCTCTCCCTACTCTTTCAGCTTCTTGCTTCTGTGGCTTTATCCCCTTTCTCTGTATTCATTTCCGTTTACAAATCTTTCTCTGCCTTGGACTGGATTTCATCTCCTTACAAGGGACTCTGGTAATATGATTAGACCCATCCTGAATGAAGTGGGTCTCACCTCAGCCCCAGGAGCCTCATCAAAAGGCCCCACCTGCAACGGGCTCACACCCGCCGGGCGGCCGAGAGCTCAGAAAGTGCTTTCCGGGTACACACAGCTCCAAAGCTCCACAGGCACCAAGCACTCCTGGAGCTGGGCTCTTTGGGACTGTGTTAGTCAGCCAAAGGGTGCTGCTGCAAAATACCAGAAATCGGCTGGCTTTTATAAAGGGTATTTATTTGGGGTAGGAGCTTACAGATACCAGGCCATAAAGCGTAAGTCACTTCCCTCACCAAAGTCTATTTTCACGTGCTGGGGCAAGATGGCTGCCGATGGCTGCGAGGGTTCAGGCTTCCTGGGTTCCTCTCTTTTAGGGTCTTGCTTGTCTCTGGGTTCAGGGTTCCTGTCTTCCTGGGGCTCCAGCTTAAGGCTTCAGCATCATACGCCAACATCAAAAGCCCTCAACTCTGTCCTGTGCCATGCCTTTTATCTGTGAGTCCCCACCCACCAAAGGTGAGGATTCAATGCTCTACTGGCACAAGAGGTTTACATAATTACATAAACCTATGAATCCAATATAATCTAATATGCCCAGAGGAAAAGATCAGTTTACAAACATAGTCCAACATTTCTTTTTGGAATTCAACAATAATATCACATGGCTACAGGGGGACTCTTTTGATTCCTGCTTCAAGAATATTGCCAAGCGTATCTGATTTCTCATTGGCTCCACCCCTGTACCCAATTAAAAGAATGTGTCACACTTCCCTCTGGGATTTTATTCCAAGCTTCTGACTCCCATTTTGCAAATTCTGTCGCTGGTGCTTTGGGTGCCCGTGGACTTGCAGGCAAGGACAACTGTGGCCTGGCTGGCAGAGTCAGTGAGACACCTGCAATCAGCAGATGCTTCCTGACTTCACAGATGCCGGAAGGAAGTTAATCAGATCCTGGATTGATCATTGCTGGAGTTCAGCAACTCTTCGTCATTAGCTGAAAGCCTGGAATTATTATTAATGGCCTTTGCTTTGTACCTGATATTTTCCATAAGCAATTTATTGAGATAAAATTCACTTATGATACAATCCACCTATTTAAATAGAGTGTGCAATTCAGGGCTTTTTAAATATATTCGCAGAGTATACTAATCAGCACATTTTAGAACACAATCAATTTTAGAACAATTTCATCATCTCCCAAAGAATCCCTGTACCCACTAGGCATCACTCCCCATCCTTCCCCCCGCAACTCCCAGTCCCTGACAACCACCAACCTGCTTTTTGTCTCTATGGATTTGCCCAACCTGGACATTTCCTATAAATGCAATCACAGCATGTGGTCCTTTCACTGCACAAAATGTTCCAGGTGCGTCCATGTTTTAATGGGTCAGGACTTCATTCCTTTTGACGGCTGAATGGTATTCCATTGTATGGACAGGCCATATCTTGTTTGGTCATTCTTCAGATGATGGACATTTGTGCTGTTTCCACTTTGGGGCTATTATGAATAACGCTATGAACATTTGTGTTCCAGTTTTTGCGTGGATGTCTCTTGGCTATATGCCTAGGAGCGGAACTGCTGAGTTGTAAGGTAACTCCACGTTTAACTCTTTGAGAAATGGTCATACTATTTCCCAAAATGGGTGCACCATTTTGCTTTCCCCCCAGCAGTGTCTGAGGGTCCCGATTTCTCCACATCCTCACCGACCATAGTTGTTATTTGCCTTTTTGATTGATGAGAGCTACCCTAGTGGGTGTGGAGTGGTGACTCACTGTGGCACTGTGCTTGCGTTGAAGCACTCTCATTGGCATTTTCTCGTTTGGTCCGTACAGCATCTATCAACGTTCCCCGTCCACGGCTAGGACTGCTCCACTGACTTGCTCGAGATAGCTCAGTCGGCGGCAGAACGAGCTCACATGCCACCCTGCCTGGCGATTCTGGGACCACTGTCCTTAGAGCACACGAGGCTATTCCGCCCCAGGACAGCAGCCCACCTGCAGGATTAGGTCAACCTGATGGTGGTTACAGGGAAGCCAGTTTGGTGCAGGAAGGCTGTCAGGGCATTGCACCGCACGACCACGCCACGCAGCATGCACTGCTGCTGGCTCCGCCGGACAGCAGCAGCCGGGGCGCAGTATCGGCCTGCAAACAGCTCAAGAAGAGGGCTCAGACCTGGGGAGAAGGCCCAGTTATTTCTTGGGGAGTCCAAAATAAATAAATAAATAAAAGGAAGGTCTAGAACACAGAACAAAGTTATTACAGAAAAAGGCTGTACCGGTCAGGCTAGTCTCCCTTGGCACAACTGTTCTTGCAGCAGAATGATTTCCTAGCGCTCCCTACTTCCCAGCAGGAATAGAAGACATTCCTCTGGGTATGTGCAGGATTCATTGCTCTTTGTGTTTATGAGCTGAGAGAACTAAAGGATTTTTTTGCTTATGCTTACATTTTCTATTCATGAACGATCTCCTTTATGTGCAGAAAAAAAAATCAATATTTTATGAACTAATCTCCTTGGAGGTTAAGTACTACAGCACCACCCTTTTCTAGTCAAAGAAAATTTGCATGTTATGAAATCCCAGCTGAGCGAAGGAAAAGGTCTTTCAATGAAGCTTCCCAAACCTCAGTGGTAAAGTCAACTTCTAATCATCAGGCCACAAAGCTGTATCATGTGGTATACCTGCTGAAACCCTTTTTGTCCTTAGGATAACAACGACGACACAAATGCGGTTACTGATAGGTCCACTCTCCGCATAGGCTGAGGGGGGTTGAAAGGACTGGTGTCTTTTTCACATTCAAGACACAGGAAAAGTTATTTTCCCCTGATCTTACAGACAGCAGCTGCTACTTGCGGCACTGGGCATGGCTTTAGTTATTTATTTATTTAGTTAGTTAGTTGCTTTTATTTGGGTGTGTATATGTGTTTTAAACTGGAGGGCAATGTATGACAAATTAAATAACCCAAGTCTAGCAGCTTTTAATTTTTATACTTTGCTTCCAAATCCTTGCCTGCACTTTACTTTCTATAGTTGCAATCAAGGTGCACACATGATTTCGGATGTGGGTTTGTCAAGCTGACCTGATCTTACGGACACTTTCTGTTTTATACGGTCTGCATAAAGACGTCAGCAGCTGGATACTGTTCTGCCATCACCTGCGAAGAGCTTCCCGACTGCTCGACAGCGCGGCCTCCTCCGGGTGACATCCTCAGGCATACAGTCTTTGGCTCCTTTTTAGCCATTTCTGTAGGACCCAGTTGTGCAAAAGAAAACTGACGTTTACTGAACACCGATTCTCTGGCCCAGATCGGACGTGAAGTGGTCAGGGCTAGTCCCCCTCGGGATGCAGCAGCTTTTATTCCACTGTGCAGATGAGCAATGGAGCTGAGAGAAGTTAGCTGGAGAGGGTGATTCAGCGCACGCATCCGGATTCCGGCTCCACTGCTCAGCAGCCACGTGCTCTGGACGTGCCACTTAACTTGGGGAGCTCAGACTCTCCATCTGTGACATAGATGGACCAGGAGTCCCTACCTCCTAGGACTGTTGGGAGCTAACGGTGCCTGGCACACAGAAGACCTCAGAAGGGTTGACAGCAAGAGCTCCTCTCACGACTCCTGGCTCTGCCATTTCGGAACTTCTCCAAGGCAAATGCTGGAGAGGGGCCTGGTCCGGCTGAGGCCCCACTTCCTGTTTTGATCCCCTCCTCCACACTGCCTTCCTGGCGAGTGCTGGGCTGAAGGGCGACTTCATTCCCTGTGCTGCTTTCCCCCATGGACCCAGCTTCTCAGGTCTCATCAGCCACTCGCTTCCTTTTTTTCTTTAAAGATTTATTTTTTATTAATTTCTCTCCCCTCCCCTACCTCCCACCATTGTCTGCTCTCTGTGTCCATTTGCTATGTGTTCTTCTGTGTCCACTTGTATTCTTGTCCGCGGCATGGGTAATCTATGTCTCTTTATGTTGTGTCATCTTGCTGCGTCAGTTCTCCTTGTGGGCGGCACCACTCCCAGTCAGCCTGCACTTTCTTTCGCACTGGGTGGCTCTCCTTACAGGGCGCACTCCTTGCGTGTGGGGCTCCCCTACGTGGGGGACACCCCTGCGTGGCACGGCACTCCTTGTGCACATCAGCACTGTGCATGGGCCAGCTCCACACGGGTCAAGGAGGCCCTGGGTTTGAACCATGGACCTCCCATGTGGTAGGCGGATGCCCTATCTGCTGAGCCAAGTTCGCTTCCCAAAGCACTCACGTCTAAGCAGCGTGTTCTGCTGATGGTCTTGTTTTTTTAGATCCCACAGCCTTGCATGCACTGGTAAAGTCTGTGGAGAATGGGGTTCAGGGGCTGGCAGGTACGACAGGTATCCTGGGGAGTTCTGGCACTGGAGACCCTGGATTCCCTGGCAAGGCAGGCTGACGATGGCTGTGGAATGGGACCTGAGCCTCTATCTCTCCAGGGAGGAGGGACAGAAAGCTTGCATCCTGGTTTGTCTTTTGTGGATCCCAGAAAATTGTGCTAACCCATACCTTTGCCTGTAAATGCAGTGTAGATGGGGCCTTTTGATTAGATTCAGTTAAGGGACCTTGGATTAGATCACTTGATTAGATGACTTTAGGGCTTTTTGATTGGACTGCGTCAATGAGGCTTGACGCATATTGTGTTTCTGCCCTCTTGCTGGGTCTGAGAACACACACAGAGAAAAGAAGAGACACAGAAAAAAGAGAGCCACTGCCTTCTTTACCCTGCCATGTGTAAGAAAGGACTCCAGGTTCATCTACAGCTGCAGAAAGACAGAGAAGCCCGGAGAGGCTCAAGGAGCCAAGACCCAGGGAGAGATGCCTAATTGCCCACAGCTGAGCTTCAGGAAAAAGGAGAGAGACCAGTAGACCTGCTATCCTGCCTGGCCACGGGGCAGGACTCCAGTATCTGCTAGCAGCCAATGTTTGGTGCCTTGATTTGGACATTTTCATGGCCTTCAAACTCTAAGCTTTTATCCTAATAAATGCCCTTTATAAAAACCAATCCATTTCTGGTATTTTTGCATTGGCAGCCTTTGGTAAATTAAGACAGCTGGGAAGGAGTAGTTGGTTCAGAAACTACTAGTCCCAAGTAGTTGGATCAGAAACTCCCTGGCCTGGGCAGGCAGTGCTGGCACCCAGGACCCAGATCCATCGGCTCTTGTTTGCTGGAACTGAAGCTTCTGTTCTGAGAGAAACTTCAGGAAGAGGAAAGAGTTGACCAGACAAGAAGGAGGCACAAAGCCTAATCTTAGGTTCACCTCATCCTTCACCTAATCAAGGATAATAAGGAACCTTGCCCCTTCCATCCAGTTGGTGACAGGACCACACCTGGTATGGCAGTGTCCCTGGGTGAATGGCATTATCCCCAGGTGATATGGCAGAGCACCTGGGTGATGTCGTCGTGTACCTGGCGATTTGGCTGCTTGTCCTTTGATGCTACAGTTCTTTGGTAATACAATACCTGGGTGATGCGGCAGTGCTGTCCTGGGTGAGTGATATTCAAAGGCTCTGAGGGAAGCAGAATTAGTCCAGTGGTTAGGGCGTCCGTCTACCACATGGGAGGTCCGCGGTTCAAACCCTGGGCCTCCTTGACCCATGCGAAGCTGGCCCATGCGCAGTGCTGATGCGCGCAAGGAGTGCTGTGCCACACAGGGGTGCCCCCACATAGGGGAACCCCACGTACAAGGAGTGTGCCCCGTAAGGAGAGCCGCCCAGCGCGAAAGAAAGTGCAGCCTGCCCAGGAATGGTGCCACACACACGGAGAGCTGACACAACAAGATGACGCAACAAAAAGAAACACAGATTCCCGTGCCGCTGACAACAACAGAAGCGGACAAAGAAGATGCAGCAAATAGACACAGAGAACAGACAACTGAGGTGGGGAAGGGGAGAGAAATAAAAATAAATCTTAAAAAAAAAAAGCAACACAAAGCTAACATGAACACACGTAACAGCCACCCTGTGCTGGCTGGCGTTGTGTGCATGCACATGTGTGTGTGCACGCATGTGAATGTATACTCAGCTGGATTGTTTTTCTGAGGATAAAAGTAAAAAAAATTTACAAAACAGAAATCTAAAGTCCCTCATATTTCTGCCTTCTCGAGATAACTTATAATCATCTTTACGCTACTGTAAGATTTTTTATGCATGTCCAAAAGTCCATGTAAGGTTAAAAATGGGATTCTAGTAACTCAATTTAAAAAAATTAATCCCTTATTATTTCCATTATTTCCACGTTGTTGTTTTATTAATAAGACTGCAATCAACCACCTTTGTCCACAAGTCTTTGCACACCCATATATGTACATAGATAAACTACTAGATGATCCAAGAGAACATATATATATTTTTAAAATAAAAATGTTTAAATGTTTTTTTTTAACATTTAAAAACTGTTTAAAAATTTTAAAAAAAATTTTTATTCCCCCCACCTAAGATGGCTCCCTCATGTCTGCTTATTGTTTCTGCTCGTTGTCTGCTCGCTGTCTGCTCAGTGTGTCTACTTTTAGGTGCTAGTCTTCTCTTTTTTTTAAGGAGGCACCAGGAACCAAACCTGGGACCTCCCATGTGGGAGGCAGGTGCCCAAAGGCTTGAGCCACATCCACTTCCTGCTTGTTGTGTCTGCTCATTGCGTCAGCTCATTGCACCTAATGTCTTCTTTAGGAGGCACTGGGAACTGAACCTGGGACCTCCTATGTGGGAGGAGGGCGCCCAAACACTCAAGCCACATCCACTCCCCCATATAGTTTCTTTTTTTCTATATATATATATATATAATTTATTTCTCCCCACCCCCTCGTTTGCACTTGCTGTGTGCTGTGTCTTCAGGAGGCACTGGGAACTGAACCCAGGACCTCTGATGTGGGAGGGCAGTGCCTAGTCGCTTGAGCCACCTCCATTCCCTGCTTTGTTGAGTCTCTCATTATGTTTTTCTTCTCGTGTATCTTGTTGCATCAGCTTGTGGCATCTGCCCATCACACCAGCTCACTGTCTTCTTTAGGAGGCACCAGGAACTGAACCACAGACCTCCCTTGTGGTAGGTGGGAGCTCAGTCTCTTCCCCCGTATATTCTTTTTTTTTTTTTAAATTTTAGCCTTTAATTCTATACACTTTTTCTTTTAAAGACTTATTTCTCCCCCGTTCCCTCCATTGTCTGCTCTCTGTGTTCATTCACTGTGTGTTCTTCTGTGTCTGTGTGTATTCTCATTAGGCAGCTCCGGGAACCAATCCTGGGATGTTCCCGAGTGTGAGAGAGGTGATTACTCTCTCTTTTTGTGTCACCTCAGCTCCCTGTTCTGCTACGTCTTCTTACTTTCTGTCCTCTGTGTCTCTTGTTGCGTCGTCTCGCTGTGCCAGCTCTCCGCATTGGCTGGCACTCCTGCGTGGGGCAGCCTTCCCGTGCTGGGTGACATTCCCACGCAGGGTGGCACTCCTGCACGGGGCTGCATTCCCGCGAGGGCCGGCACTCCATGTGGGCCAGCTTGCCCTCACCAGGAGACCCTGGGCATCAAACCCTGGACTTCCTATATGATAGATGGGAGCCCAATTGGTTGAGCCACATCCGTTTCCCCCTGTATATGATGCTCATTACCACCCCAGGAGAGAGGTATTACTTCCCCCACATTTCCTGAGGCAAATGAGGCTCGGTAAGGCTTCACAACTTCGCAATTAAGCAGCTGAGCTAAGCTCCGGCTGAGTCTAAAACAAGCACGCGTTCCATGACGCCACGTGGATTCACAGTCAGGAGGGACCCGACCAAAGGGGGGCAGGAGCACAAAGGGCACCCGGGCAGGTGCACGGGGACGCCTGTGCTCCCACCGTGCAGAGCCCCCAGGACCGCGCTGTGCGTGGCACGAGTCCAGAGCGGCTTCCCGTGCCTTAGACCTAACATAGCGCGCGCGTTCCTCCGCGCTAGGGCCTTTCCATCTGCTCATAACTCCCTGCAAGAAAACATCCACCCTGCGTCGACACGCACGCCGCACGCGTTTCTACCCGTGGCCAAAAGGACAAAACTCTGCTCATACTTGCCATAGGCAGCACATTTTGTATATTATTTTAAAAGTAACGATACCGCTGTACAGAAGCCCCAGTGTGAAAAGCATCTTTAGCTGCCAAGTGGGTGGCATGTAGAAAGGCGGTCCCGTTCCACCTGCGGGGCCTGAGCCAGTTCCACCCTGCAGCCAGCCACAGCCCCGGCGCCCGCGGCTCGGCCTGGCCCGTGGGGAAGCTCAGGGCTCTCCAGCTCTTCCACCCCAGATCAAACTTCCCGAGGGGCGCGTGCGCAGCCTGGCCGGCCCGCACAGATCTCTTCCTGGAGCAGAGCTGCGAAGAGATGCCCGCCCCGCCTCCGCTCCTCCCGGCCTCCGCTCCTCCACTCCTCTGCTCCTCCGCTCATCCATTCCTCCATTTCTCCAGTTCTCCGCTCCTCCGCTCCTTCCCTTCTCCGCTCCTCCGCTCCTCCCCTCCTCTGCTCCTCCAGTTCTCTGCTTCTCTGCTCCTCCATTCCTTTCCTCCTCCGCTCTTTTCCTCCATTTCTCCAGTTCTCCGTTCCTCCACTCCTGCATTCCTCCACTTCTCCCCTCCTCTGCTCCTCCCCTCCTCAGCTCATCCGTTCCTCCATTTCTCTGCTCCTCCATTCCTCCGCTCCTCCACTCCTTCCCTCCTTCCCTCCTCCGCTCCTCCACTCCTTCCCTCCTCCGCTCCTCCACTCCTCCTCTCCTCCCCTCCTCCACTCCTCCCGGCCTCCACTCCTCTGCTCCTCCATTCCTCTCCGCCTCCGCTCATCCATTACTCCATTTCTCCAGTTCTCCGCTCCTCCACTTCTCCCCTCCTCTGCTCCTCCATTTCTCCGCTCCTCCATTCCTCCGCTCCTCCACTCTTTCCCTCCTTCGCTCCTCCACTCCTCCAATTCTCCTCTCCTCCGTTCCTCTGCTCCTCCGCTCCTCCAGTTCTTCGCTCCTCCACTCCTCCAGTTTTCCGCTCCTCCGCTCCTCCACGCTACGCCCACGGATTCACGGCGTGGCTGCTGCGCTGCCTCGTTCTGTCCACAGAGGGCAATAACCGCCGAAGTGAGACAGAGCAGGAATTACGACTGTGGACTGGTGGTGGTTGATCTTAGGGGTACAGGTTTCTGTTTGGGGTGATGGACAATTCTGGGTACGGGATGGTGGTGAGGGTGACACAGCACTGAACATAGTACCACCACCGCATCGTAGACCTGAAAGGGTGAAACTGGGGTATTTATGTTGTATATGTTACCACAATAAAATTTTTTTAAAAATTTAAAAAGAGAATCTGGGTTGGGGAAGACGCACAAGTTAGGAGCCAAGGAGAGAATAAAAGAAGGTAAACTTGCAGGCCCTGATGCTCCAATGCAGGCCACAGCTGAGCCTGGAAGTAGGCTGGGAGCTTCCTGAGCACAGAGGGGAAAGGCCATGTTAATTACCGGAGGAGGAGCCTGCCCCTTCCTGGGGATGGAGGGTTGGGCTGGTCCTCAATTCTAAAGGCCACACGGCCAGTGGGCAGTGACCCTGCCAGGCCCAGCCGCAGCTTCCCGCTCCTCGCTGAGGCTGCTGGAGCTTCACCAGCTGCCTGTGCCCCTCGCTCTCCTTCCATCCCTCACCTGGGCCTCTGCACGTCTCTTCCAGGGCCCGGGACTGTCACCCCGGAATTCCGCCCAGGCCTGCAGGCAGGGGCAGGGGAAGGCGATCATCCAGGAATGAGGAACAAAACAATGCCGTAAACCGCCTTCCTACTGTTAATGCTCGTGTGACTCTCATGATGTATGTAATCTATTTCTTATAATGTCCTTTAATAAAAGCCAAGGGCAGAACAGCAAAATGCAAATCACTGAAGATGACTCTTCAGCGGGCAGAAAGAACTTCTGAAGATTTCTATTTCAAAGTCCCTCTTATCTGAAAAAGAATAAAAAGCAAAAACCATCCTTTATGCCCACACATCATCTCTTCTTTTTTGCCATCGCTGTATATTTTACAGGATTCCTGCATTGTCATTTACTTGTTATATCGTTTTGTTTTTCCGATTAGACTAAGAGCGCCATGAAGACAGGAAATAAAACTTGTTCATCCTGTACCTCTGATATTAAGTGAATTAAAGTGTATGTTTAGTGTTGACTGTGCATTTATATATAAAAAGGTATAGGTTTTATTACAGGTTACACTACTGAGTCAGGCTGCACATTCATTAAGCACACAAATTAATGAGTATGAAAAAATAAGAGAAATACCTGTAAATAAATTCTAAATGTATTATAAGAGTCCCTAATATCCAAGGAAACTGCACCAGAAAAGGCCACTTAAAACGAATCCACATAATTCAGGGTTAAATTTTATAGTTAATAATTTTTTGGGAAAAATGGTTTAGTTGATGAAACGAAATATTATGAAAATGTTCATTTCATGTCAGTCAAAATGTAGATGATAACTGCAACAACAAGCCAGTTCTCAGAATAAAACAAGAACGAATAAATTATTTACTTTTTGGGGGTGTATGCCAGCACAATAGAACGATATAACCTTTTGCTTCATGTTTGACTTGCTCATTAAAATGGTCATTGTTTTCACAAATATTCAAGGAGGAGCATATGAATTTTTAAAGAGCCTCCCTTAGATTTTTAAATATTCAGGTCATTTTTCTTTGAAGCATCTTTCATGTTATCAACCACATCAATTCTTTTCTTCTATAATAGCTAATTAGCCCAGCTCCACTGGATCTTTCATTGCCTGTGATTCAGGTTTTCTTTTTTCTTTTTTTTTTAAGATTTATTATTTATTTATTTCTCTCCCCTTCCCTCCCTCCCCCATGTTGTCTGATCTCTGTGTCCATTCACTGTGTGTTCTTTTGTGTCCAATTGGATTCTTGTCAGTGGCACTGGGAATTTGTGTCTCTTTTTGTTGCGTCATCTTGCTGCATCAACTCTCCGTGTGTGCGGTGCCACTCTGGGGCAGGCTGCGCTTTTTTTTGCGTGGGGCGCACTCCTTGCATGTGGGCTCCCCTACATGGGGGACACCCCTGTGTGGCAGGGCACTCCTTGCGCACATCAGCACTGCACGTGGGCCAGCTCCATGCGGGTCAAGGAGGCCCTGGGTTTGAACCCTGGACCTCCCATATGGTAGACGGATGCTCTATCTGTTGAGCCAAATCTGCTTCCCTCAGGTTGTTTTCTAACATTTCTTTCATAGCCTCTATGAGCTCTCCCATTTTTCTGATGATTTGCAGTTTCAGTGTCACCCATTTGCTTTGCATTGTTGAATGTTTACAACAGAGGAAAGCCTGTTCCATGACTTACATATATTACGAGGTGAGGAATGTTTGAATGAGGCTAATTCCACAAATCACTAGGACATCAGTTGATGTTTTCAGCAGAACTCTGATAATACATACTTGGATAATGAGGATCCTCTAGCCCCTCCTCCCCTGTGGACTTCTTTGCCTGCACTGCTGTGAAGATCATGCTAATGCCACCATACACATAACGATCCCATCCACAGCACTGGACAGGGTTCATCTGAAGTTGTGTCTTGTCAGCACTTGGTGAAGATGGTGGAACTTCGGTACCTGCTTAGTGCATTCTGATTTTTCATAATTGTCAAGATTTGGAAAAGAAAAAATGCATGTCATGAATACTGATGGAGAACTTCTTTAGAAATGCAATACTCTGGGGCACTGAAGTATTTATTAAAAGAAGGTGTGTACGTGTGTGTGATGCTCCCTTCTCTAAACTAGAAAGATGAGCTATGCAAGTAACAAAAGAGGAATGGTTGAAAAATGTTTCCAGGATTAACCACCTTGGCAGGAAAGCTTCAGGGATCTATCTGGTCCTATGCTTACGATACATTATCATTCCACTAATTTGAATTTATAGATACTTTATAAAATTTTACTATTTTCTTTCCTCACAGTTTTGACAGGAATGTACCATAGGTAAAAGCTAAGCAACACACTCAGATCATCTGAATCTGGTTACAAAAAAAATTCAGAAAACTGAAACATGTTTTATATTTGATTTTCTTATTCTGTGCTCTACAGAAGCAGACAAAATATTAAAATGCACTTATAGGTTTCCTTTCAGATGGAATGCAAAGTGTTTTATTGTCTCCAATTAAACAGAAATTACTTGCAATAAGTAATTTCATTGTATTGCAGATGGATCAATTATTTTTCTCTCATAATCAGTGCTTTAAAAATTATCAGAGGAATATATATGCATAGTATATGTAGCAGTTGGATATTATTGATGAATTCCAAAAAGAAATACTGGGTTATGTTTGTAAACTGGTCTTTTCCTCTGGGCATATTAGATTATATTGGATTTAGAGGTTTCCATGATTAAATAATGATTAAGGCTTTGATTGGGTCACATTAGTAGGACATTGAATCCCTGCCCCCTTAGTGGGTGGGGACTCACAGAGAAAATGACATGGCAGAAGAGTTAGTTGGAGTTTTTCAGCTGGAGCCCCAGGAAGTAAACACACAGAGGAGCTTGGTCACAAGGAATAGAAAAGGCCCTGGGAAGAAAAACAAGCTGTTTGCCTGATAGTCTACAGCTGGCCTTGTGGAGATACCAGAGGAGCTGAGCCCAGAAAGAAGCAAGCCCCAGGAAGAGAGGAACCCAGGAAGCCTGAACCCTGGCAGATGTCGGCAGCCATCTTGCTCCAACACATGACAAAAGACTTCGGTGAGGGAGGTAACTTGTGCTTTATGGCCTTGTAACTGTAAGCTTCTACCCCAAATAAATACCCTTTATAACAACCAACTGTTTTCTAGTATTTTGCATCAGCACCCCTTTGGCTGACTAATATAGTATATAAGTCATACACTACCACAAGGCACAAAACACAAATGAGCTGTCCCTGGCCCCACCATTCTCCACTTCCAAGTTCCATTAGACAAGGTAAGCCTTTCAATTTTCTTAGTAATTTCTTCTGAAATTTAGCTCCAACTATCTAAACAGCATGCTTAAACTGTTGCTTCTTGATATTTCATTTTAGACACCATCAACGTAATAATATATATAGTATGTAAGCATATATTTATAGCATAGTCCATAAAGGGTTCAGATTTTTTCCCCCAACTTCTTCACAACACAATGCACTTCCCTCCCCATTTCCCAACACAAAGACTCGTAAAAATTAAATCAATATTCAGTGTTTATATTAGAAATGACTGCCAATATTGTTCACTATTGTATGCCATCATGTGTTTTCCTTTATCACACATATTTTGTTTTCCTAGCATAATTCATTTTTTCCCCATTTGCTAAGATTTCTCTGTATCTATTACTGTTTATTGCCGCACACTCCAGAAGGACTTAAAACTCCTCTCCAACAGTTCAGGCCATCTCCTTCTGGAGCCCTTTTCCTCTAGCTCTGATGCTCTGATGCACCTGCAGCCTACTGCAGAGCTATAGTGTTGGGGCTTCTTTTCACCAGTATTTTAGAAATTCTCTTCCCCACTTTCCTGTTTCTTGGATCTTTTGTCTTTCCATGTTCTCTTAAGTTTGTAGGGTATATCTTTTAGAAACTTCCCAAGAAAGGGTGTAGGGGTAGTAAATTTTCTGGGAGTGTGTTTTATGAAATGTCTTTCATTAACCCTCACACTTGACTGATAGTTTGGGAACAATTTTCGCTCAGAATGTTAGGGATACTTCTCTGTCTTTTCTTTTTTTTTTTTTTTTTTAAAGATTTATTTATTTATTCAATTTCCCCCCCTCCCCTGGCTGTCTGCTCTTGGTGTCCACCTGCTGCGTCTTGTTTCTTTGTCCGCTTCTGTTGTCGTCAGCGGCACGGGGAGTGTGGGCGGCACCATTCCTGGGCAGGCTGCTCTTTCTTTTCACGCTGGGCGGCTTTCCTCACGGGCGCACTCCTTGCGCGTGGGGCTCCCCTACGCGGGGGACACCCCTGCGTGGCAGGGCACTCCTTGCGTGCATCAGCACTGCGCATGGCCAGCTCCACACGGGTCAAGGAGGCCGGGGTTTGAACCGCGGACCTCCCACATGGCAGACGGACGCCCTAACCACTGGGCCAAAGTCCGTTTCCTCTCTGTCTTTTCATTTCCAGTGTTACTTTTAAGAAGTCTTAAGGTAGTGCATGAACAGACATCTGCACACCAATATCTAGAGGCATTACTGACGATTGCCAAAGTTGGAAACAACCCGGGTGTCCATTAACTGCTGAATGGATAAACAAACTGTGGTGCATTCACACGATGGAACATTATGCAGCTGTATGCAGAAATGAAGTTGAGAAGCACATGACAACATGGATGAACCTGGAGGACATTATGTTGAGCAAAGCAAGCCAGACACAAAAGGACAAATAATGATTGCACTACTATGAACCAAATATATTTTGTAACATATTGTATGATTAAAAAAATTTTTATATGCATCCAGAACATTTAATTAAGAAATGTTTCTTTTTATTCAACTGTGTTTTTTTATTTTAAATTATTGCTTATATTTTCAATTATTAAAGGTACAAAATAAAGCTAAAAACAAACGAACAAAAAAACCCACAAGCAGTCTTAACGTTATTCTGTCTTGGTCCTTTTATCTCCCTATCCTTACAGAGACACATTCAAAGCTTTTAGGATTCTGGTTCTAAAATTTCACTATCATGTGCTTTGGTCTGGAACTTTTAAGAATGTAAACTTTTATTGAAAAATAACATGATTAGAGACCACAAATATCACCTTGATGAAGATTTACAAAATGAACATACTATGTAACTAGTAAATCGACTGGGCCCCTTCCTACTCTGACGGTGACCTCATTCTAATTTCTAACACCACACACCAGTTTTGCCTGTTTTAAATAGTTGTGTTCAGGAATCACACAGCATGATTCATTCACTCAACATTGGGTCTGTGAGATTTATCCATGTTGCCGCAGGCAGCGGTAACTCATTCACTCCTGTTCCACGATATGAACATACTACAATTGATGCATCTACTTGCAATAGCATTGGCCTGTTCTGGTTTCCAGTTCTTGGCTATGACAAGTAGTGCCACAATAACACTGCTGTGTACACCCTTTGTGGAACATATGTATGCATTTCTGTTGCAAGGTGTGAGATTTTTTTCATTGAAGAAATGAATTCTTCAGGTGGGAAAATTTTCTGGAATTATTTCCTTGATAATTTCCTCCCTTTCCTTTTTTTCTATTCCTTCTTTCTGGAATTGTTTTTTTTTTCTTTAAAGACTTATTTTACTTATTTATTTCCCCTTCCCCCCTCCCCGGTGTTTGTACTCACTGTCTGATCTCTGTGTCCATTCTCTGCGTCTGCTTGTCTTCTCTTTAGGAGGCACTGGGAATCAAACCTGCGACCTCCCATGTGGGAGAGAGGTGCTCGATCGCTTGAGTCACCTCTGCTCCCTGCTTTGTTGTGTCTTTCATTGTTCCCTCTTTCTGTTTCCTTGTTGCATCATCTTATTGCGCTAGCCTGTCGGGTCAGTTCGCTGTCTTGCTCATCTTCTCTAGGAGGCACCGGAAACTGAACCTAGGACCTCCCACGTGGTAGGCAGGCACCAAAATGCTTGAGCCACATCTCTTCCCTTTCTGGAACTCTTAATTGGTAAATGAAGCTTCTACACTGATCCTCTAATGTTCACATCTTTCCTCTCATATTTTCTCTTTTTGGTTTATTTTCTGGGAGAACAGCTTAACCTAGTCTTCCAACATTTCTACCAGCTTTTTAATTTCTATCATTTCAGCTTCTTAGAGATTAAACCTTTTTTTCCTGATTTTTAAAATAGCTTGGTCTTGTTCAATGGATGCAAGATCTTCTTTTTAAAAAACTAGAATTTTTTTTTCTT
Organism: Dasypus novemcinctus; assembly: GCF_030445035.2. Lineage (NCBI taxonomy): Eukaryota > Metazoa > Chordata > Mammalia > Cingulata > Dasypodidae > Dasypus > Dasypus novemcinctus. The sequence continues at coordinate 8,784,177 of NC_080687.1, read as the reverse complement.
ATGTTCCCTGTCATGCGTTGGTTTCCAGGCCCCTTTTATGTTTGTATTGATCTCCCTTTCAGCGGGCAGCATTCCTCAAATGGATGGTGACCTTTGGCTGCCTCGTCATATGTAAGTGTGAGGCACTTAGAAGGCTGCCTGAGAGCTCTGTGTGTGCGGAGAGCTTGCCAAATGAGGGTGAGAAGTCCGGTGCCTGCCACTCCAGAGCAGGAAGAGAAAATGTCCGAATATGTAGATCCTTCTTGTTGGCAGCTCCATTTCCTCAGAAAGGAATCCTCCAATCTGGGGCGCAGTAGGAGGCGGGCGTTGAGATATCTCACCATTCAGCGTGAAGAATCGTACTCGTTTACCCTGTTTTCTCAGCCAGATCACCCATTCCCCCGCTTAGCTCTGCCTGGTATCCCTGAGTCCAGGGCTGCCCTATCCAGTATGGAAGCCATTAGCCACATGTGGCCATCTGAACATAAAGTCATGAAAAATTTAGTCCCTCAGTCATACTGGCTACATTTCAAGTGGCTGTTGAGACTTGCTGACAGACACTGCAGAGAGAAAATATTTCCGTCATCACAGAAAGCCCTACTGGACAATGCCGGAGAGGAAAACTTGTATTTTGTGCTTGGGGAGAAGCAGTTTTCAGGCTGCGCAGTTGGAGGAGGCAGTCTGGAAGTTTGAGTACTCTCTGTTCAGCCTTTTAATTAATTCTTTGATTTTTAACCCTACCCTGAACCCAACTTGAGAGGTACCTGAAGGCCCCCCTTTGCTGAAACTCAACTCATAACTTTCCGCCCTGCCCACCCTCCACACTTGCAGGCAGTAGGTTTCAGTTTTCTCCTGTGGAATCACCACTTGCCCATCTGTCTTCCATCTTCCAGAATGTACTTACGCCGTTTTCACTTCTTTACTATTACTTTAATGGGTTTTAGGCAAGAGGCAGAGACAAACTAGTGTGTTCAGTCTGCCATGTGAAACCAGAAGTCATCCTGAGAAGGTTCCAAACATTGATGACAAAGTGAAATGCGCAAAGAGCTGCCTGCTGTTCAGTCAAGCAATTTCCCCAAGGTTTGGTCTTAATTGTTATAATTTTTGGAAAATGATGTCATCATCTCTGATTTCTTTATAGTCCATTATTTTCTTCTTTTCCTAAGGCATTACTCTGGTTATGTATTTTACCTTAACCTTTCATTTCTTGGGAAACACCATAACTCAACATTTTCAATGAAAGCTTAATAATTACATACAGTGACAAAACCCAATGAACCTAATGTCGAGAAATATTATTGCCATTTAACTAAATAATAGTGTCCTTTACCCACAGCATGAAGTAGAGCCACTGTGCTGGTTTGAGTCTTTTGTGGACCCCAGAAAATCCTGTTCTTAAAGTGGGTCCAATTTAAGGGTTAGGTAGGGGAGGGGAGGAAGGGGCAATGACAGGATTCAAGTGCATTCTGGATGCAGGAGGGAGACTGGAGGAGGGCCAGGGTGGAAAGGAATGGGCTTGAGGAAGCTATTGCAGAATGCCACCTAAGGTGATCCTATTAATAATTTGGGGGAAATGGACGCGATTCAACTGATAGAGCATCCATCTACCATATGGAGGGTCCAGGGTTCAATCCCCAGGGCCTCCTGACCCATGTGGTAAGCTGGCCCACATGCAGTATTATGCAGAAGTGTCCCCATGTAGGGGTCCCCCACATGCAAGGAATGTGCCCTGCAAGGAGAGCCGGCCTGTGTGAAAAAAGCACAGCCCGCCCAAGAGTGGCACTGCACACATGGAGACCTGACACAGCAAGATGATGCAACAAAAAAGAGATGCATTTTCCCAGTGCTGCAGGATAATGCAAGCAGACACAGAAGAACACAGTGAATGGACATAGCAGACAACAAGGGGGAAGAGGAGAGGAATAAATAAAATAAATCTTAAAAAAAAATTTGGCTGATAGGTGACAGCCGGAGAGAAGCAGCAAGAACTACCAGTCTGTAGATGGAATGAATATGAAGGACGAGGGAGAGATGTATCAAGATTTGTTTTCTGATCTGTAAAATGGGACTGTAACAACACGTCATGTTTGCCAGCTGGGATAGATGATCATAAATGTAGCATATGGAAATCATGTAGAATAGTGACTGGGATGGCTTTTTGTTTGTTCGTTTGTTTGAAATAAAGTGCTTTAATGCATGTGGTAAAAATAAATAAATAACCAACCAACCAAATAAATAAAAGAGAACCCATTCCTGTGCTTGTAAACTCATTATAGATGGGACCTTTTGATTAGATTCAGCTAATGGACCTTTTGATTAGTTCAGTTCTGATTAGATCAGTTCAATTAAGGGTCTTTGATTAGGTTGAGGGATGTGGAGTGGGTTTTAATCCTCTTACTGGAGTCCTTTATAAATGGGGGACTAAAAAGCTAAAGACGTGTACACAGAAAAAAAGGGGCAGAGACAAAAATTCAGAGAGGCTGAGAGAGAGGTGCTGGAGGCTGGAGGCTGGGATCAGCTGAGCACAGAGGCACAGAAAAGAGGCCCCAGATGGGTTGAAAGAGATGAGATTAGAGAGGGAGGAGAGAGGAGCCACATGCCTGACTGCCCCCAGCTGAGCCAGGAGGAAAGGCTGGAGGAGAAGGAGAGGCTGGCCGAACCCCACATTGCCCTGCCGTGTGCCCGGTCCCCCGCAGCTGTGACTTGTGAGACAGCATCTCTTGGTGGTGCCTTGATTTGGACACTTCAAAGGTTGATCTCAGAACTAGAAGCTTTTAACCTAATAAATTCCCATGGTAAAAGCCAACCCATTTCTGGTATGTTGTTCCCGGGTGCTTTTGGCAAACGAAAACAGCCACCCCGCTGAGCCCATCTTACATAAGCTTAACTTGAGTCAACCCTAGGACCCCGTGAATGTGAGAACACTTGTTTGTGTAGACCACTGACTTTTGGGTGGTTTGCTACACAGCACTGTTGTGACAACAGCTATCTAATACTGTGGGGAAAGAGTCTAAACAGGCCTCTAGTATTTCCAAATAAAGGCGAGACACCTATGTTTAGGAGAAAATAAAAATCCTTGCTCTGCTCTTATCCCACCTGCTGCATCTTCTCTAGTAGTATTTCCTGAGAGCGCTTGCACTAGGAACCCCACCACGTCTCTGATGTGAAACATGGCGAAGTAGCAACTGTCAAGGGAAACCCTTTGCATTCGTGAGTAATTCCTTTCCCTTGTAAAGGGTATTTGATTAATAAGCAGCAACGACTATGCAATTTCCATGAAGATCTGTGTGCCTCTTTCCCAGAAGATAAATCACGTGCACTGCCATAAAATAAGAGTGCATCATGCCGGGAACCCCGCCTGCTGGCTGCTCAGGGCTCCCCCTCAGTTTCGATAAGGGGTCACTCAGGACTTCGTTTCTGCCCCAGGGGAAAGTAGAATAGAGAGAAGAGCTCTCCCTCTGAAGCCGCCGCCTCGGAGTGTGGCTGTGGCTCGTGGACTGATTGGTCAGTGGCTGCTCCTAACACCAAACTGACCACGTCACCCGCAAGTCCTGGCCTGGGAGCCAGGTACAGCTGGCGCAGGAACATCTTGCAGAGAGCGGGGAGCCATCACGAGTAACGCTCCCTCCCACGGAGTAAAGGGACTCTGTCAGCGCCTGTGACGGCTTTCTGCCTTGGCGTCCCGAAATCTTAATTTTATCACATTTTTAAAAATCAGAGAAAGGTCCAGTCAGATTGAGGAGATCTGGCAGACTGTGAAATAAAAATAACACCTTAGTAATAAATACTAATTTTTAATGCACTGGAGCTTAGATTATTTTTCAATTGAATATTCATATTCACCAAGGAGACTCTAGATTGAATATATAATATATATGATATTACTAATTATCTCTTGTTTTCTTTAAAACACTAATTGAAACTCGTTGTTAAAGGAAAAGGTTACTACTAGCTGTCTTAGGCTGCGAGGGCTGCTTGGACTAGCACCAGACCGATGGGCTTAAACAGCAGGAATTTACTGACTTGCCGTCTGGAGGCTGGAGTCCACCGCCGGGCTTTCACCTGGAGCCCGTAGCATTCCCATGGTGGCTTTTGATTTGGAGATGCAGCTCTGCTTCCCTCACGTGGCCATCTCTCTCTCCTTCTCTGCCTCCTCCCGACTTCTCTCCTGCTCGGCCCTCTCCTTAGAGCTGGAGTTCTTAACATGTTTTGTCCACGGACCCCTTTGCCAGGCAGGCGAGAACCACGGACCCCTTATGAAGTGCACACTCTCCTGTGTATTATTTATTAACTATATCACACCCACACCAACCCGGCCCCACAAGAATAATGCTTTTTTTTGAATTTCAGTTCAAGGTCACGGACCCTTTGCTCAGAAGCCCTGCCTTGGAGGACCTCAGCCATACCGGCGTAAGCCTCCTTCAGTGTGGCCACACCTAACCTACAACATCTCCAAAGGGCCTGTTCACAAACGGTTTCCCAGGACCAGGGTTGGGACCTGATGACACCTTTACGGGCGCAGGATCCAGCCACCACAGGAGTCCCATGGTGCCGAATGCGAGCTGCGATGCCCTCTGAAGAGTTCTCATAGGATCATTTGCCCATGCACAGGTTTAAGAACCATTTATGGGGCACTGGCCTAGTGCTACTCAGCACCCTGCTGAAGGCAGGAACACAGCTGAGCAAGACAGATGAGGGGCAGCTTTCATAGGGCTTCTCAGCAAAGGGAGCCAGCTGACAACTCCAAGTCATGACAGTAAGTGGCAAGTGCTACGCCCGAGGAGGATGAGGGCAAGAGGGCTCCTTGACAGAGGTGGGGAGGGGCAGCGAGGAAGGCTCTTAAAGCAAACTCTAAAGAGAGCCCTGCCGTCTCTGGTGTTTCCTCGGCTTAGGGGTTTTCTCTAACGATTTGCTGGCCTTCTTTGGTCACCTCGACACCCACCAGGTGTTCTCCCGGCTGGGCCTCCCCTGGCCACAGGCCAGGCTGCCTGTCTCCCGCCGGGGGCCTTGCCAGGTCTAGCTGAGCTGGGTTTCAGTACCCTGTGTCCCAGCACCGCGGCTGTAGAGCACAGGAACTGCTCCCCAGAGGAAATTGCGGCGTTTGAAAATTCATCTTGTATGAAATGTAAATGTTTCCTGCTTTGTAAATTTCCACAAATTCACATCTTGTGTATTAAATACTTGCGCTTCCTAAACCGAGACGATAAACTAGCTGGTGGAAGAGAAAAGTGATTCTAGACATAGCCTCTTTTTAAAAAGCAAAGGTACTTTAAGTGGCGCTACACTGGCAAGTGTGCCCTTTAGAGTGCCGTGCGAGTCCCACAGGTGTTAGGGAACAGGTGTTCACCAAACACTCAGCCTGTAGGGGGAAAACAGTAACAAAACAGAGCGCGTTCCCCTTGCATGTCAGCCATCGAGCATTTTACCACTCACTCTCATGACTTCTAAAAACAACACAGTTTTACTGAGTGCCTACTGTATGCTAAGCAGTACTAGATATGGGGATAAAAGAGAAATAAACCCTTGATGTGGAAACCAAGTCCCTTAATTTTCCAGTCAGTGGCTGAAGAAGCCCTGGAATGACTCTTATCCCGCCACACTCCCCTTTCTCCTTTGGGTTTGAGAGACTCCTTGCTCAGAACTGAGCCACGTTAGCCCGCTTCCAAACTCACTGACCCCATCCATTGCTGAGTCCTGTGGACTCTTCTGCCAAGTAGAGTGTCAAAGGTATCTTTCCAAGTTCACAGCTGGCACCAATTTCCTTTAGGCCTGAAGAACTGGCCATCTTAACTACTGGAATAGCTAGGAAGTAGTCCTTCCACCATGGTTTGCCCCTTTCTAATCTATTCCTTTTTGTTGTTTTTATAAGTCTTTGCATTTAATTGACGTAATGTGATTGGAAGGTGCTTTTAAGTGGAATCAGAGGCGGGGTGATGGAGCACTTATCTCTTTGGGGTATTTGCCTTCCTCTTGCTTCCTTTAAAAAAAGCAGCTGGTCAACAACCTGCTCCCTCACTTCCTTAAGGTTGTTATATCTAATCAAAATCACTCGAAGAGTCTAGCCTTCCATTCTGTACTTAAATATCAGTTCATGGAGCTCCAAATGAAAGACACTTCTTTATTCTACCACCCACTTCCCATAAATTACTTAGACCTTTCTTTTCTATCTTCAAAAGTATTCTCTTCCCCATTTCCAGTACTGTCTTTTTTTTCACCCCACTTTTAAAATTTTTAAAAGATTCTTCAATTACGTAAACGTTACAGAGAATATATAGGGGATTCTCACATGCCTAGCTCCCCACACCTCCCACATTTTCCCACATTAGCAACATCTTTCATCAGTGTGGTCATTCACTGCAATTGATAAGCACATTTTGGGGCACTGCCGCTAAGCATGGATTACAGTTTACATGGTAAAATTTACCCTCTCCCCCATGCGACTCTGTAGGTTATGGTTGGCTATATAATGGCCTGTATCTGCCATTGTAATGTCATTCAGGATGATTCCTAAGTCCCAAAAATGCCCCCCATTATGCCCGTTATTCTCTCTCCCCAACCCCAGAACATCCATGGGTCACTGCCTCCACGAATCCATCCTTGTTAAACTGCTGCTAATGTGATCACCTTTCTACAGAGGCTGTGTCATGTCTTCAGGATGGAGCCCAAACACTTGAGCACAGCTCACAGCCTCCTCTCCCTTCCCCTGTCATCCTCCTGCGCACACATTCGGGGTTCCTGTCAGACCTCGCCGCACTCAGAAGCCCCAGGCTCCCTCACGCCCTGATGCCTTGCACAAGCTCATCACAGTTGACCCCACTGAACTCCCCCCAACGCTGCTCATGGGCTGCTGTTGATTTTAACAGCACGCCTCCAATTTTATTTTTAGTTTTTTACAAACACACACCCCTTTTCCCTGCCCTCCATCCCCTGGTAGCCTCTGATCCACTCTTTGTCTCTGTGGATTTGCTATTTCTAGACATCTCTTATAAATGGCATCACATGCTATTTGTTCTTGTGTGTCTTGCTTATTTCACTGAGCATCATGTTTTCAAGATTCTCCCATGTTGCAGCCTGTCTCAGAATTTCATCCTTTCTCAGGGCCGAACAGTATTCTGTTGTGTCTATGATCCACATTTTGCTTATCCATTCATTTGTTGATGGACACTTGGCTTGTTTCCACCCCTTGGGTTTTGTGAGTATTTTAGGTTGCTAAAGGCTGCTTGGAGCAATGTACCAGAAATGGGTTGGCTTTTAGAATGGGAATTTGTTAGGTTAGAAGCTTTCAGTTCTTAGGCCATGGAAGTGTCCAAATCAAGGCATTGTCAGAGATGCCATCTCACCGAAGGTTGGTGTTGGCAATCCTGGACTCCTGCCATGTGACAAGACACTTCAAAACATCTGCTGGTCTGGATCTCCGCCTTCTCCTCCAGGCTGCCTTTCTCCCCGAAATCAGCTGTGGGTGATCAGGTGCACGGCTCAGCTCTCCCCTCTCCTCTGGCCTCCTCTCTTTGAGCCTCTCAGTGGCCTCTTTCGGGCTTCTGTGCTTGGCTGATTCGGCCTCCGCGACCTCTCTCTCAGCCTCTTGGGGTTTCTCTGTGTCCGCTGACTTTTTCTGTGTGTCTGCTGCTTTCAGTTCTCTGTTTATAAAGGGCTCCAGCAAGAGGACCAAGACTCACGCTGGGTCATGCCTCACTGAAGTAATCCAATCAAAAACCCCATCTGAATCTAATCCAATCCAAAGGCCCCACACCCACAGGTGTTTTTTTATTTTGATGAAGTCAAACTTATCTATTGTTTCTTTTGTTACATGTGCTTTTGGTGTCACAGCTAAGAATCCATTGCTGAATCCCAGGTATGAAGGTTTGTCCATTATCTTCTAAGAATTTTATTGTTTTAGCTCTTATATGTAGGTCGTTGATTCAGTTTGAGGTATTTTTGTGTATGGTGTAGGGTGGGGTCTAATTACATTCTTTTGCATGTGGATATCCAGTTTTCCCAGGACCATTTGTTGAAAAACTTTTCTTTCCCATTGCATGTACTTAGCAACCCTTGTTGAAAATCAATTGGCCACAGAGGTGTGGGTCTATTTCTGTACTTACAGTTCTGCTCCACTGGTCCATGTGTCCATCTTTATGCCAGTGCCACACTGCTTTGATTACAGTAGCTCTGTAGATCAATTTCTTTCTTCTTTTTCCTAATTGTTTTGACTATTTGGGGTGCCTTGCATTTTCATATGAATTTGAGGATTGACTTTTCCGTTTCTGCAAAGTTATTGCTGGGATCTTTGGTAGGGACTACAGTGAATGTAGATCACTTTGGGTAATAGGGACATCTTAATAATATTAAATTTTCTGTTCCATGAACATATCATATCTTGCCATAATTATTTAGGTCTTTAATTTCTTCCAGCAGTGTTTTGTAGTGTATCAGTCTTTTATATTCTTGATTAAATTTATTCCTAGGTATTTTATTCTTTTGGTTGCTACTGTAAACAGAATTGTTTTCTTAATTTCCTTCCCCTACCCCCACATTTTTCATTTTGGAAAATTTCAAAAAGTTGTAAGATTAGTACAATAAACACCCATATACTCTTTGCCTGTATTCATTAGTTATTAGCATTCTGCCTCATTTGTGCTTGCTCTCCTTACTCTACCCTCATGTATTTATTTTGCCAAATCATTTGAGAATAAGTTGCAGACATTATAACCGTTTATTCTTAAATTCTTCAGCAAGTATCCCTTAAAAATAGGACAGTCTTTCTACCTAACCACAATACAATGATCACACTCAGGAAATTTAATATTGAACTATTACATTTTAATTTGAACATAAAGTTAATATTCAAATTTCTCCATAGCGGTTAGTTAGCTATTATTTATCTCTCAAGACTAACCTCTAGGAAAATGTTAGAATGACCTACACATACACACAAAGGTAGGTTTCTCTCTTCCATACTTTTATTACCTTGTGCATACTTCTACTGAAGCACATATCATACTCTAACATACTGTCTATTTCCTCAACTATAGTATCTGAAACCCACCTGGACTAATTTCAATTCCTTTAGCACTTCATACACTACCTGTGCTATTTGTTGACCAAATGGATAATTTAATGAATGGTGACATTCCAGATTCTCCTTCCACTCTCTCATTATAACTGGTCAGCATGGGTCTGAGAACCCTTTGTGCATCATTTCATATCTTCTCAATTTCACCTTTTATTTCAAACATTGTTGCAGGCACCAGCCTAGGTAGGTGACTTCTAGTCATGTGCAGGTGCAACCTGATGGCATCTCACCTTAGGTAACTGGTGCCGGGCCCCAGGGCAACGCTGATGCTGTGGCATAGGATTCTGCGGGGCCCCCTGGCGCTCCTCCGTGAGGCCACCCAGTACTCCTTTATGGGGCCAGCTGGTGCTCCAGGACACAATCTGGAAATTGGGTGGTGAAGTCCTATAGGGCCACTCCTGACCACTGAGGGACAGGAGCTGATGGGAAAATGTTTCCCCTACTTTACTCTTCCTTTCATTCAATAAATACTGATTAAGCATTTTAAATGCGCCAGGAACTGTTTTAGGTGCTGGTAATACAGTGATGAATACAACAGACAAAAAGGCCTGGCCTCATGAAGATTATGAATAATTCTAAACAAAATATTTAGTAGTTTACCTGATGACACACACAATGGGAACAATTTGGCCTGGGTGTGGTCGGCGGAAGGGTGAGTGGTGTCCTCATTTCTCCAACGGAGGTGCTGGAGGTTGGGGTTAAAGAGCCTTTGGTTCCATCTCTGCCTTCACCATTTGAGGGACAGGACTGCTTTTTACGGCTTCCTTTTCTAATCCAAGGTGACCTTTTTTTTCTTTTAAATAATATGATGTGGTAAATGTGAAGGACATGATACTATGAATGGCCAGCCCTGACCGCCTCCTGTCCCTTGTATGGGACAGTCTGTGAAGATTAGAACAAGGGGCAAAGGCCTGGGACAAGGAAGTTACTGAGAGTCGAACTGCGGGGGTGCCTGATCAGGGAAAGTGGTCCAGTCTAGCTGGGCAGGGCATGCACAGGACTGAGAGGATCTTGGTAGGCTGGAGTGTTAGCAGAATTTGCCATTTGGAAGGGATTGGGAAAGAAGAGAGGTTAAACCAAACTCTTTTGAGAGAAAGTGCAAAACAGATTTTGTGGGTTTTGACCAGTTGGAAATTTAATTCCAGAGTTTTCAAAACAGTGAATCTTACAATTTACAAGTCAGTTTCATGATGAGCTTAAACTTGATCTATTTTTTCCCCCTGAGCCTTTGCATAAAACAGGCTAAGCTTGTGCAGTGTTCCACTCTCAAGTAGAACTATGGGCCAATCTCAGAGGTCCCAGACTTGTAAAATTCAAATCTGCCTGATTTATAAACAAAACTGACAAAAGAGTTTTCTAGGATGGGCGCTTCCCAGTCACTGCAAGGAGTTCCCTTCCCTCTGCGGCCACTGAGGATGCCCTTTCCCACGCTGGCTTCCAGAGCTAGGGCAATCTGCTGGCCCCCCTGCACCAGCATCCGCCCTCACCCTATGGACCCCCCCACTTCTGATCCTAAGGTAGGTGATTCAGACATGCATTTTATCAGGTCCCTCAGAAGGTCCAACAGGATGGAGATACAACGGCTGCTGGCGTGAGAAGGCTCCTTGGATTGGCTTTCCTGCCCTCCCTGGGACCATACCCCCCAATAAATGACCTGCACCCCAATCTCTGCTTCAGGAGCACCCCGAGTAAGACAGTGCTGCACAGGCCTGAATTTGAACCCAAGCTGGGTCCTGCAGCAGCCGCCACTCCAGGCAGGGACTTGCCTTGTCTCAGCCTCTCTTCTCTCACTTTGTAAGGAGGATAATACTTATTTTGCCAGATTATGATAATTAGGAAGTCTCTCTCCTTCCCCGCCCCTCTCTCTCATCTATTGCTATATAACATACATAAATTCCTAGAGGAGTGTTTGACTATAGGATTCCAGGTTAGTACCTGGCCACCCATCCCTCTTCTCTGAAAACGTACTACCCCTCCCCCATTCCCTGGGGGTGGACTCAGGCCCTTTCCACTTTAACTAGGAGCCTGGGTGATCCTGCTGCTCTAGCCAGAGCTTGGGAAACTGAACTGGAGATCAAAGATAGGCAGTTAATCTCACATATGGCTTTAGCTAAAAACTGTAAATCCAGGCTCTGTGGAGTGGCCATATTTTGCCATGTGGATGAAGAAGCAGAAAAATCTGGTCTACAGAAAGAGATGATAAAAATGAAGCACAAAACTAGGAAGAAGCAGAGCCAAGAGCCGGAGAGGGACGCAGAGAGGGAACTTCTTGGAGTCTCCAAGGCTTCCATTTCCATCCCTTCTTGAGGCGCAACTGCTCCTTTTTTTTTTGGATAGGCTAATTTTAGTAAGTTGTTCTTATTAAGAACCAAAGTTCTAACGAATACATTGAACCATATACACTAATACACTGAATGAACAATACCTAGAACATTCACCCTGAATTTAGGAAAAGACACATCACATTTCTGTAATATATTGAATCTACATTTCAGCCAGAATTTCTCACCCTTGGATGCAAAATTTAAGAAAACAGGCTTGTATAGCAATAGCTCATTGGAATAGGTTGTGTAGACCTAAGATTTGCAAAGCTTTGGGACCTCAAAAGTAGTCTGGGAGGGAGTTATACAGGGCATATGCCCAGGGTATATGGTAATGTCTATATATACTCATAGTGGAAACAAAAACAACAGCTGGGGGGGTACTGGGCTCCTGGCCGGGGGGTCACTGTTGTGGGCCCTGGGAGAGCAGCGGCAATCCTCCAGGTGCAACGGCAAGAACCAGGAAGGAAGGAGGGCCCAACAGTGGGCTCGTGATACTAATGGTTACACTTTTGAGCCTATACACCTGCAATAAGAACAAGGCCTAGAGTAGCATTGTGCCTGGGGGTTTCCTCCTGACAGCCTGCATGTTACTCAAATGTGGCCACTCTCACAGCCAAACTCAGCGTGTAGATGCGATGCATTCCCCCCAGCGTGGGACATGACACCCGGGGATGAGCCTCCCTGGCACCGAGGGATCACTACCACATACCAGCTGAAGAAGCAACTAGAAAATGACCTTGAATTAAAGATTCAATGCGGAACAGCAGAATATACCTGTCTACATATAATGACATGACTTCGGGAAGCTGTTTGACCTAATGTAAGGGGGAAATGGAAAGGAGAAATGAGATTATAAGGCTGTGAGTCTCTAAAAAAGAGTCTGGAGGTTGTCAGAAGGAATACCCCTATGTACAACTGAACAGAGTCTAAGAGACAGATAAGGTAGATACAACCCCAGGTATTGGTTCTTTTGAGGGATAAAGAGACCCACGGGTTCTATGGTCATGGCAGAAGGGGTTCACTGCCATGACAGATAGCCCTTCTTTGGAGCTGGTGTTTCTGCATGATGGAATTGGACTCAGAGGGGATCTCTTTTCACAAGACTTGCATGCTACTTTATTGGAATTGTAGTTGGTGCTGGGTTTAAGATATATGTAGGGGATTTGAATCTCTGGACTGATAATATGACACCCAGGCCCAGAGCCTCAACAGACTTCAGCTCCTACACTTTGATTTATTGGACTTACTCCACTCAGCTAACATGGAGTTGAAGAAGGTCAACCACCACAACATGGAGCCTAGAGTGTCTACAACTGGAAGCGGGAGGAGTGCATCCAGTACCCATATGGAATCTAAGCCCTCACTTGACATAGATGTGCAATCGACACAACCAATCCAATGTCCACAGAGAAAATGTGGAATGGGTGTGGGAACGGTAGCCATGGTGGCTGCTGGGTTTGGGGAACGGGAGGAAGAGATGAGATGTGGAGGCGTTTTCGGGACGTGGAGTTGTCCTGGATAGTGCTTCACGGACAATTACGGGACATTATAGATCCCCCCAGGGCCCACTGGATGGAACGTGAGAGAGTCTGGGCTATGATGTGGACCATTGACTATGGGGTGCAGTGATGCTCAGAGATGAACTTACCAGGTGCAATGGATGTGTCATGATGATGGGAGAGAGTGTTGCTGTGGGGGGAGTGGGGGGTGGGAGCGGTGGGGTTGAATGGGACCTCATATTTTTCATAATGTAATTAAAAAAATAAATAAATAATTAAAAAAAAAAAAAGTAGTCTGGGGAAGTGGACGTGGCTCAACTGACAGAGCATCCATCTACCATATGGAGGGTCCAGGGTTCGATCCCCAGGGCCTCCTGACCCATGTGGTGAGCTGGCCCATGTGCAGTGCTGCTGCACGTAAGGAGTGCCCTGCCACGCAGGGATGCTCCTGCGTAGGGGTGCCCCATGTGCAAGGAGTGCACCCCGTAAGAAGAGCCACTCTGAGTGAAAAAAAGTGCAGCCCACCCAGGAGTGGCGCCACACACAAGGAGAGGTGATGCAGCAAGATGACACAACAAAAAAGAGACGTGGTTTCCCAGTGCCGCTGGATAATGCAAGTGGACGCAGAACAACACACAGCGAATAGACACAGAGAGCAGACAACGGGGGGGGGGGGGGGGCGGGGGGCAGGGGGAGAGAAAGAAATAAAATAAATCTTAAAAAAAAAATAGTCTGAATTCAAAACTTCTATTTGTCATAATAATCTCCAAAATCAAGCCAGAATGTATAAGGGTTATTATGCTTAAGAGAATAATCTGTCTGGATCTCACAAAATACTCCAGGTTACTCATATTTAGTGTGAAATGAGAATTATTTCAATGAAAAATTATTTTTCAAAGGGAGAACTGTAAGAAAGTGGCAAAGATCTCAGGAAAACCAGTTTTGGGAAACTGCTGCCACAGTTGTCAATAAACAGAAGGTACCAGCATGTCTTCAAAGGGAGGATGTGCTAAAACAATTTATTGAATTCTTAAGACACTAAAATTAATTTATTTACATGACAAATTAAAGACAACTTATTTCTTGTGCTCATGATTTTTAACATTCTAACTCTCAATCATTTCATGTAAATGTTTTAAATGTGGGTAGTGGGTGAGAGTAATAACTGTGTAGTATGTTTTTGTAACCTAATAAAATTGGCATTCGATTCCACATTTTCCATGTTTCATCTTTATTTTTACATAAGCAATGTTCTCAAGAAAGAAGCTGCCCCGCAATTCCAGGAAAAAAATTTAGGTTCCGTACATCAATCTAAATGTAATCTTTAAAAATTTACCCTAAACATAATCACAGTGCCCCTTAACACCAGTTCCAGTGCTAACAGTAATAATACCTAGTCTATACTATTATTATTATTATTTTTCTTAAAGTGCATTTGTTTGGACTCAACTAAATGGTAAGCCTTCTTTGGGCAAAGACCCAGGCCTTATGCCATATGGAGTGCTCTGTCCATAGAAGGTTTTGGGAAAAGTTGATCAAAGACCCTTAGATTTAGAAGGTCATCTTGGAGTACAAGGGCTTCAGAGATCAACCCAATCCCCTACCTACCATCCTACTGTACAAAACACTTCCAGGGAAAATAATCTCTCTATGCCAAGCCAAAAGATTTCTTTAAGCATTACAAAGCTAACTGGTATCCATCCTTTCTTGAGTTGAACGGAACTTTGCGTCTTTCTAGTCTTTCACGTATCGGTTCTAGTTCTAACCTGAAGAGAAGACAGTTCTAGAAAGAATAGGGGAAGCTGGGGAGATGGTGAGGTAGGGACAAGTGCTATTTCTCTGGTCTCAGAGATGGACCTGAAACTCAGGCCTGTCAATGCAGTACATATAGAGGTGGTTTGTTGCCTCCATGGGATACTTTTACCCCAGTGCCACTGGGGTCCCCGTGCTTGACACCTCCTGTTTTCACAAGGCTGCCATGTCTTGGGTATTTATCCATGCTAAAATTATAATGACATACCTAAATCAACATCATATAACTTCTAAAAACCAAGCCCAAGCAAAAGCTATTTTTAAAAAGTATATTGGGGGGAACAAGGATTTGAGTTCCTGCTTCTTGTACTGTTCCCTTGAAACCTTCCCAGGCAAACATGGAACAGAAAGCTTTTCTTGTCAATTCTGATTTGTGGTAGTCTAGAAACCTACCCCTTGATACGCTGAAACTTGCTGTTTGATTGCCTGATGACACATTTCAGGGGAAGGATAAAAGCGATTCAATAAAACAATATTCTAATACTTTGGTCTCTTATCATCTGATGCATTACAGTTTACGCTCACTTGGCTCAAGTGAACAGTGTTGAATTTCAGGAATTAGTGTCTATATCATGCATCTTATTGTTATCCATAATTATGGAGTTTAAAAACATTTGCTTGGAGTGGATTTAGCTCAAGTGGTTGAGAGCCTGCTGCCCATGTAAAACAAGGTTCTGGTTCAATTTCTGGTACCTCCTAAAAAACTTATATATATAAACATCCATTTTATACATATATATATTCATTTGCTCACCAAGACCTCAGCAGAAAAATGGGAAAAGATAATTGAAAAGAGATCATTCACTTAAAACAGATACACTTTTTAAGATGAAAAAAAAAAGTTCAGCCTCACTGGATTTAGGGAAATGTAAATTAAAACAGCTGGGCTTTTTTTTTTTTAAATGTCTGTGGATGTAAATGTCAATTGAAAGAAATTAGGGAATGTATAACATGGAGATTGTGGTGGTGGATGACGATTGTGGGTAATAGAATAAATATAAGAATGCTCTTCTTTTATGAAGTATTAAGAATATGGTGACACATGAAAAAATTATAACTAATATAACTATGGATGATAGTTGACAGTAATACTGTAAAATTTTGCAACAATGGCAAGAAAATATTTCCATACTAAGGAACAAGAAGAAGGGAGCGTAAGGGGGTATGGGATTTTTTCTTTTGAAGTGATGAAAATGTTCTAACATTGACCGAGGTGATGAAAACACAACTCTGTGCTGACTCTGACAGTCACTGAGTGTACACTTTGAATGGATGGTACAAAGCAGGGGACTGTGTAACAGGAATCCAGTGGTGGGTGATGCACTGTGGTTACCAGGACAAATACGAGAATGTTCTCTCCTGAAAGATAACAAATACGTAATACTAATAGAGGATGTTAATAGTTGGGTAGGTTGGGGGAAAATGCACCAAATGTAAGATAGGGATTACAGTTGGTAGTAATACTTTGGCAATGTTCTTTTATAGTTTGTAACAAACGTCTCACAACAATGCAAGGCGCTGGTGGTGGGGAGATGACTGGGAGCCTTGTATGATGTTATACAGGTTTGTTTTTGTAAATTTGCAAAGTTTACTATACACTTATTGTTTACATATGCTCATGTATGAATGATATACTTCAAATAAATTTTATTTTAAAAAACCAAACCAAACCAAAAAACCAAGCAGCTGGACCTTCTTCGATGCTATGAGTTCTCAGCAAAATACCACATCTATCTTAACATCTGCAGCCTTGGGCTATGAATATTCCTTCCTCTAAAGACATTCTGGCAGATACAAATAAATCTTTCAAGTGTCCCACACATATTGTGAACTTGATCCTCGAAAACCCCAGGAGTGTTCTGTGTCCCCTAGAGCAAGGGTTCTCAAGGTGTGCTACTGCAAGGCGTCTCACCTGCGTCACAGGGCCTTGTTAGAAATGCAAACTCTTGAGTCTCACCTTAGACCTACTGAGTCAGGAACTCTGGGGGTGGGGCCCAGCAACGAGTTTAACAAGCCCTCAAGATGCAGGCTAGAATTTAGGAACTGCTGCCTTAGACTGGATTAAAATCTCTTTAAGGGCCGGGACCAAATCTAGCTGCAAGTTGAAATCCTGATTTGTGGCTCACAGTAGGTGTCCACAATGTGTTGAAAGAACGAATGGCCTCCATATGATTTTCCAGAAAACTCTGAACCTGTAATTATTATTTCCTAGTTAAAAACACCTTTTGAGGGCTTCCCTAGAAGGAGGAAGTATTACATTTCCCCTGCCCCTTAGTTGAGGATTTCACAACCCCGGCCCTCCGGGGGATTTGGAGCAGCCACTGGCTGTGGGCTGCCTGGGCCCTGCAAACTGGGGAGCTCCCTGGCCTTCACCCATCAGGCCCAGTGGCCCCTCCACCACTGAGGCCCTCCCACCACCAGATGCTTCCAGGCTCAGCCAAATGGGCCTGGGGGGCACAAAAGCTTCTCGGCTGGAGAACCACCTCCCTCCTGGGCTGTCAGTGCTTCTGGCATCTCCATTTCCTAGACAACAGAGTTTTTCACGGGAACCTCTCACTCCCCGCCCCCACGGCTGTCCGTTGGAAGCTGACCGCTTAGTTGTTCTTCTTGAGCAGTGAATTTAAGTGACTTGTCAAAATTATGAAACGAAGGAGGTCAGGTCCAGGCGGACCGTGCGCTCCGCCGCCCCTCCGCAGCACCCAGTACCCAGCAGAGTGGGCTGCGTGTCTGTGCAGGGTGCTGGCGTTAGCCCCCCTGGGGAGAGGCGAGCTTCTAGAGAGCGGACAGAAGTCCGCTTCAGATCGGAGGGCGCTGGGAATGCCCTGGGGGTCTGCCTGCTGCTGGCAAGGAAGGCCTCCTGGAACGGAGGAGGTTTTACAAAATGCAGCCAAGCCCAAATCTACAGAACTATTAATAGGAGACTGGATGTAAAAAAGCTAAAAATATCTCCACTGGGAACAGCAGATTGTGAACGTGTGGCTGACAATCACTCCGTAGTAAGGCTCTGACTGAGAGGGAAACAGATTCATTCACCCAAGGCCGTATTCCACAGGGAGGGAGGCGTGCAGCCTGAGGACGCGCCCCTCCTCCTGGCCTCGCGGGGCCCCCCACCTGGCCCGCCTGGCCCTCACACACTGCCACAGCGCTTACTCACTTGTCATTATTTATAGTATCGCTTGATTGATTACTCGATCCATCTCCTTCTACTCCGTGTGAGGGAAGAGTAGTGCCATGCTCGTCAAAGGAAGGAAAGTTCCAAGAAGAGGCTTTCCCAAAAGGCAAACACCAAGCTTACCGGATCCCCATGGAGCTACTTCATCTGAGTTTTGAGGAAAGAAGCTAATTTGGATGGGTTGGGAAATCCAAGAGGCTTAAGGAAGTGGGGAGGCCAATTACAGACTCTTCTTTCAAGAAGTGTCTATCTGACGGCGAATAGCGCTTGGGCAGTAGCCAGAAGGAAATGTGGGGTCAGGGGACTGCTGCTTCCAAGGGGGTAGGTCTTAGGGTGTAAGCAGGGGATGGAATCACTTGAGATAAAAGCCAATATCAGGTGAAGAGTTAAAACAAATTCCTGAAGAGTTGGGGAGGGGTTTGATGAGGTGTAAAGAGGTGGGAGCACAATTCTTCCCCTGAGACAGAATGAGGAAGAGAAGGTACCTTCCTGTGGGGACGGGGCTGCATTTCCAGGTGCTGAGGAAGTTCTGGCAAGATGGCCTCGTTTATTTTCCTGTGAGGTAGTTGTGAAGGCAGCTAGCAAGACAGGGAATCAACAGACAGCTCTGCAACCTGGCAAGAAGTCCACGTGGACATCAGTAACCCCAAGATGGCTGCTGGAAGACCCCCCCGCCTCCGCCCCCCGCCAAGAGTCTGTCGGTCAGAACAAGATTCCTCCAGAAGCCGGGATATTCCCCAAGGACTTCCTCACTGGGCCCTCCCAGGGGATGGATGGGGGGGGTGATCAATCAAAACAGCAAACAACTGGGGCCCCTCCCCTGCCATTAGCAAAGGGGCGGAATAATTAATGGTTCAAAAAGCAGGTGCAAGGCTGAATGTGCTCTCTCACTCTGGACCCCCGTTCCTGCCCTCTGCGCCCTGCTCTCTCTCTTTTTCCTCTGCCATGATGGCCACACAAGTAAAACCTGGGCATTTATAGTCTATAATGGGAACTGTAGTCTGTAAATCAGCCCGCTTTATCACTTTTCTGTCTCTTCCTCTCTACCTGGAACCCATGATCTATTATTTTTCCCACTTCTCTTCCCTCCCTACCTTAATAAATTACTGGTCTAACCCACCCAGCATGCTCTTGAAATTCATTTCTGTAGCATAGCCAAGAACCTAGACAAAATCCGGTAATAGGTGGTTAAGTTAAATGCTGGGAGATAGGTCATGGGACTGAAGAGCTTGAAGAGAGGCAAATTTGGAATAACCACTCAGGCACACCGAGGTTGGAGTCCATACACTGGCACCAGTATCAGGTCATACTTTTCTCCAGGAGTAAGAGAGAGAGTGCAACGTGTCTGCAGGAGGGAAGAGTCAGGAAGAAGCAGGCAGCTGGGGCCGGTGGCTGTAATCAGGAAAGTGATGGATTTACGTTTCAGAAAGATCTCTTCAGTTGCAAAGAGCCTGGAGAATGTGCTGGAGGGGGATGATGTAACGTGGGAATACTGGACCGGAGGGCGTCGCAGTAAGCAGGGGCAAGGTGGTGACATGGGGGCTGAAAGATGTGCCCGGATAGAGGGCACCCAGGAGGTGGAGTCAGACGGGAGGTCCAGAGGGGCAAGGAAGACCCCAGCTCTACGTCTAGGCCAAAGGGGACTGAGAATCGCCAGCTTGGAAGAGAGTCTTTTACAAAGAAGGGAATGACCAGAGGTGCCTTCCTTGCCTGGAGCTCAGAAGAGGGCGGCAAATGCATCTCAAAATCCTTCGTGGAGCCAGGGATGCTGGATGGCTAGACGGGACTGGGAGAAACACCCGAGGAATGCAAACATTGAGGGGGTGGGGAAGAAAAGAGGCTTGCAAAGGAGACTGGGCAGGCACTGCCAGTGAAGGCAGGCGGGCAGGCGTGGGGGAGCCGGGGGCAGACAAAGCTTCCAGAAGGAAAGGTGCCTGAGTCACAGTGAGGCTGCTGCCACTTGGTCACCAAGCGGTAACAAGGAAATCTCTGAAGACTGAGAGTGAGAAGTGTGAGTGGAAAGAGAGGGCAAGAAGTATGGTGTATTAGCCAAAGGGGTGCTGATGCAAAACACCAGAAACGGGCTGGCTTTTACGAAGGGTATTTATTTGGAGTAGAAGCTTTCAGGCACAGGGCCTTAAAGAGTTCCACTCAAGGCACCGTAAGAGGTATTTTCTCACCCAGAGCCTGTCGCCACGTGTTGATGCAAGATGGTGGGCGACGTCTGTGAGGGTTCAGGCTTCCTCCTCCTCCCAAGGCTCCGTGGTCCCAGCTTCTAACAATCTCAGCCACAGGTGGGGACAAGTCTTGTCTCTCTTACAGGGCTCAGCTGCTCTGGTGTCTCCACAAGGTCAGCTGTAGACCTCAGGCTCTCGAGGCGTTGACTCTCTCCCAGGGCTCGTTTCCCTCTGGGCTCAGCTGCTCTGCTCCTTCCACAAGGCCAGCTGTGAACTACCAGGTGAACGGCTCCTCTCTCTTCCTGGGGCCTCTGCCGTGGTATGGAGCTATCTCTGTTCCTCTTGTTCTTCTCCTGCCTGTTTTCTTCCCAGGGCTCCAGCTCAAAACTCCAACTGCCCTTCTCTGTGGTGCAGCCCAATCAAAGCCTTAATCATTATTTAATCAAGTAAAAGTGAAACCTTTGAATCCAACATAATCTAATATGCCCAGAGGAAAAGACCAGTTTATAAACATAATCCAATATATCTATTTTTGGAATTCATAATATCAAACTGCTACATATGGCTATGAAAGAAAGGGGGTGGCGAGGAAGAATTTTTTAAAGATAGAAGACACTTAGGCTTGTTTAAACACTGGTGGGAAGGAGTTAATGACCTGAAGGTAGAGGAGAAAGAAGGATGATGGAGAGTCAAATCCACTGGAAATGTAGGGCAATCCCAGCCACAGGAAGTTGCAGTAGTGGGCGTGAGGGAGGGGGGGCAGAGGCAGAGGAGGCACCACCACCCTGGGCCCCTCTTCTCAATGAACTGGGGGCGCGATCAGGAGGGGCCTCATGGCTGTGTAATCCCCTGGTTGATGATGGATTCCTGAAAACTCAGATGGAAACATGTTGTAAGACAGCAAAGTATGGCTCCCCTGTAGAGGCAATTCATACTTCTCAAGAATGATGGCAGTGACCAAAGTGTCAATTATGCGCTTCTGATGGTGAAAAAGAAAAACCACCCAAGGCCAGCAAGAGAGATGCTAATCTGGGAGGTAGGGGACCTCACTCTTGGACTCCAGTGTCAGGATGTAAAGATGCAGGAACTGCCCCCCCCTGCCAGGCTGCAGAAGGAACCACAGTGGCGAGGGCATCTGCCAATCAGGGGGAACGTTCCAGCTAACCTAGAGTCTTCTGAAAGGGTGTGGGTAGGACGTTTACAGAAGACGCGAGCTCAGTATATCAAGCTCCAAGAGGAGGAAAGGGAAAAGTTCAAGGGCCAAGAGATGGAAATGGGGGAAGCAGATTTGGCCCAGTGGATAGGGCGCCCGCCTACCACATGGGAGGCCCATGGTTCAAACCCCAGGCCTTCTTGACCCGTGTGGAGCTGGCCCATGCGCAGCGCTGATGCGCGCAAGGAGTGCCCTGCCACGCAGGGGTGTCCCCCGCATAGGGGAGCCCCACGCGCAAGGAGTGTGCCCCGTGGGGAGAGCTGCCCAGCGCGAAGGAGGCCAGGAATGGCGCCGCACACACAGAGAGTTGACGTAGTGGGATGACGCAGCAAGGGGAAACACAGATTCCCGTGCTGCTGACAAGAGAAGTGGATAAAGAACACCCAGCAAATAGACACAGAGAACAGACAACTGGGGGGGAGGGGGGGGAGAAATAAATAAAAATAAATCTTTAAAAAAAAAAAGAGATGGAACTGGGAATACTTTCTGTGCAGTTTGGTGCCAGTCCCCAGGGCCCAGGGCTCAAGGCTCCTTACCGGTACCAGCAGGAAGGCAGCTACCCAGGCAAATATTACTAGAGCAAGGGAGATCTGCTAAGGTCAAAATCTAGTCCTTCAGTTATAGAGGCATCTAGAAATTCTCTGGATAAAGGGAATTTAACTTCTGATAGGTGGTCCCACTACACTTGCTGTTCAATAATATTAATACTGCTGGGCTATTATTAAAAAAATATTTTCTTTCCTTTGGTACATCATAGCCATGTGCGGCCAAGGCCAGCAGAATTAATTTTCTGCAGTCCTACATTTAGGTTCCAGCTGAAAGCAACCTATGTTTGAGGTGTCTTTGGCACTAGTTCTTCATGGGTGAAACATTCTAGCTGATTCAATGACGAGAGAACTACCTCACCACTAACTGAAAGGTAGTTTAAGGATTTTCTGTACCCAGTTATTTATCAACAATTTGTTTAAGCTTTAGTAGCTGGTTTTCTACTCTATAACTGCATTCTTCTTTAGTTTACAAGGCAATAAAAATTAACATAGTTATGGGAAAATCTAGCTTGCTTTTCAACAGAGATTATTTAGAGAACTTCAGGGCATTGTGCCCAATACATTTTAGTTGTGGATATACATTCAATATATAGTCAGTTCACTTTTATTTTTTTGGATCATTTTGATTCTTGTGAGAGAGCCTCAAAGGAAAAGTGGACAAATGATCAGGGACAGCCCACTGTCCTGTGCCTGGGAAAGGGTTGTTGATTTTTAATTCTACCTAATGTAAGATTGTTGGGGTCAATTTTAGTAGGTTTATTATAACGCAGGGTGATAATGTCTATCCCCAGGAAGGTTCTGCAGAGATTTTTCTATTATGGTCTGTAGTGGCAATAGTCCCAGAGTCGTATTTCAGGAATACACTCAGGGTACTCAGCTGTTTTCCAACAGGTACTGTTATCCCCTAATACTGATGCTTGCAGTGGACCCAGCTGACCTAAAGAAAGATGGTACCAACAGTGGACCCATGATGTTTCTTGGTGACAGAAGCTGGTGGCAGGAGCAGAAGCCCAATGCCTAAGAAGCTGTCATCACCAAAAACAATGCGGGCCCATCAGCATCAGTAGTTGGACCAATCCTGTTGCAAAACGAGCTACTTTGGTTAGTGAAGGCACAAAACAGCATGGCCTCATAACTTAGCAAGTTGAAACAATCACCATGACCTTCCTTAATGGAAAGTGGAGCTCCTGCTGGGCACCTGCTACATCATTTACAGATCACCTCTCTGCCTGGTGTTATTTATTCCCATTTGAGAGATGGGGAAGTTTTGGCTCAAAAGGTTATGTAAGGTATATAAAAATTGCAATCTAAGCAGCAGAGCTGGAACCTGAATCCAAGTACAGCTGGGTTCAGATTAAGCTTCTGCATCTGAATTCTTTTTGGCCTTTGAAATGATTTTTGGCTCTGTGATTCCACTGGCAAGTCATCCTTTTCAAATAGCCCGTATTTCTGAGTGGTCACTCCCACTGTCCACCTTCACTGTCAGAGTTTCCTCTGCACTGCCTTGGGACAGGATGTTACTGGACGTAACGTGTACGTGTGTGTGGGTGGTGAATTTTTAAAAAAATTAAAATTGTAGTAACATATATACAACATAAGCTTTTGCATTTTAACCTCCTTCAAGTATCAGGTCAGTGGTGTTGGTTGCATCCACAATGTTGGGCTACCCTCACCGCCAGCCCTTACCAGAACTTTCCCGTCACCCCAAAGAGAAAACTCTGTACCCGTTAGGAAATGCTGTAATTTTGAAGTTTGTAAATATGAGGGCTTAAAAAATAAAGAAACTGTGAGAAGCCCAGGTAAGGCTGCAATGTTCCTGGATAAGCTCCAGGGCCAAAAATATATCCCCCAAACTGCCTGATTATTTTGTTTTGCTTCATAATATTGTCTGCAATCTTGCCAAATTAGAACTTCATGTGCCTCTTGTAGGGTTAATGCACAGACAAATCACCTGGCGATCCTGCCAAAATGAGACTGATTCTGGGCATTTCTAACCTGCTCCCAGCTCACGTTGATGCTGTTGGTCCATGGAACACACTCTGAGTAGCAAAGATGCAGAAGCATTTTAACTGATTCTCTGGCTGTCCAGCATAGGTTCTCATCTGGGGGAAATCTCTTTGTGCATGCATCGCTGGAGAGAGGAGCTGAAAATCAGCATGTGGGTATCGCCCTCACCCTCCTGGACCCCGACGACTCACTGCAGGCATGTGGCTAGCTCTGGCCAGCCACAGGGGCTTCCTTCCTGGGCTGAGTCTTGTGAGACCATGCTGCAAGGATGCAAGGACCATCGAGAGATGACTGTTGGCCCTGGTGGCATTGAATCCAATGTCAGTGGTGTTGGTCGAGCACAGCCGCGTTCAGACTGTTCCAGGGGCAGCCCAGCAACCACATTTGGTGCCAGGCCACTTTCTGAGCGTATTAGGGTGTCTGCCTGCCTGCCAGTGCTTCGTAGAGCGACTGCTCTTAATCCACAGGAATGAGGCCTGGTAGTGTTATGGCTCAAAGCATGCCGCTTTTCTCAGGTCAAACTACAGCTCGAGGGAACAAACTGAGGTTCTCAATATACTGATGTTCCAAAACCAGTATTCTGCTTAACAGCGGATCGCAGCAGGGGTCGGCAGATTCCTTCTGTAAAAGGCTGTTCTTGGCCTCCTGGGCTGTCCATGGTTTCTGCCACAACGACTCAACGCTGCTGCTGTAGTGCAAAAGCAGTCACAGGCCGGACGTCACAAATGGGCCATGTTCCAGGGACACTTTGTTGTGGGCGCTCAAATTTGAATTCCACTTATTTTACATGTGTCATGAAATACTACTCTTCTCTTGATTTTTGTCCCCAACCATTTTCAGTCTGGGATCACACAAGACCAGGTGAAGGGCCAGATCAGATTTGCTGACCTGCTTTTAGGTGGTCATACCTTGATCTGACTTAGAAGCACCACTCCTGGAAACCATGCACGCATCTTGCATCTCTTCTTACCAAGACAACAGGCAATTATGCTGAAAAACAGAGAGCTTCTGTGCAACTTAATCCAGCATTTGACCATGCCGTTTACTTCCTCAAGGTTTTGATCTTCATGAAAATCAATTATATCACCTTAAAAGGTGAGCAGTGAGGGTACATGCCAACTAATTGGCAGATTAAACATCTCCAAAACAGGCACGATAAGAAGAGCAGGGAGGCAAAAGGGAGCAAAACAGTCATTCACTTTGGGGCTATCTTGGTCTAGAGAGCCGATGAACAAATGAGTTCTGCTTTCAGAAATGTGCACAATGCCCAGCACTTTCCCAGGTAGCTTGTTATGTGTCTACAGGCAATTCTAGTCAACAGGTTCACCACTCTACCAGCCTGGGTGGTCCTGAAATATGGATCACTCCACACCGTTTCAGGTTGATTTAAGATCAAATTCTAAGTCTCAGGCCAGGGGTTTTAGCATGACCCTTTTTCCAAACAAGAGTCACACTCTATGGTGAATAAAATCTGGTGATTTCCTTCCCTTCCCTTAGTCAGTCCTTGTAGCCAATATGCTGCGCTCCACACAGAGCTCGAACTGAAAGGTCAAGAACACGACCTCCTCACTTATTTTGTTGGCCAAACGTCCAGTTACACACCTGAGGCAGCGTAGATGGTGCCTGACGATGTGGGTGAGAGAGAAGAAATGACCAAAGTGGCTGAAAATGTGCTGACAGCTGTCGCTTCGTCTATAGGTGGTTCTTCTAGAACATTCCATCCTGGCTCACATGCCCAAACCACGTGAACATCCTTCTGGCTCCGCTGCTTACTGTTCACCCAAATATAGTCTCTAGGCTCCAGGAACTATACAGCTCGGATAAACGTCACAAAGAAAACTGGACAAATTCCGACAGCTCCTGCCCCAAGCTGAAGCTGGAGGAGATGTGCCCTTGGCAGAAGCTTAGCGGTACCTGGAAGACTGTCCTCAGAGGCCTCACGACAATGTGGGCAGTGACACTGTGGTTTTCCCTCCGGGTGGAATCTCCAGGAAGTGTCGATTCCTTTACTAACAGTTTCCCATTCTCCCCAGATTCAGGTACTTCTCTCTTACATGGTATAAAAAAGTAAAAATGGTTTACCCTAGGACAGAGCAAAAAGAGGCTGATGAAGGTCTCTGCTTCTGTAATCTGGTAAAACGGACTTGTGCCATGAGATAAGGTTATGGGCACTCTCTTGTTTTTATTATTATTATTTTTTATTTCTCTCCCCTTCCTGGCTCCCCCGCTCCCGTTGTCTGCTCTCTGTGTCCATTAGCTGTGTGTTGTGTGTCCACTTGTATTCTTGTCTGTGGCACTGGGAATCTGTGTCTCTTTTTGCTGCATCATCTTGCTGCATCAGCTCTCCGTGTGTGCGGCGCCACTCTTGGGCAGGCTGCACTTTCTTTCACGCTGGGTGGCTCTCCTTACGGGGCGCACCCCTTGCGTGTGGGGCTCCTCTACGCGGGGGACACCCCTGCGTGGCACGGCACTCCTTGCACGCATCAGCGCTGCACTGGGCCAGCTCCACATGGGTCAAGGAGGCCCAAGGTTTGAACCGTGGACCTCCCATGTGGTAGATGGACACCCTATCCATTGGGCCAAGTCCACTTCCCTCTGGGCTCTTTTAAAACAAAAGCTCCTTCCCACAGACTGCCTGGTGTTCCTAATTCCACAATCAGAGGCTGTGTCCTCATATCCTGTTAAAAACGTCAATTTGTTTTCTGGGAAAATTACCACATTACCTTAGACGTTAGATGTATCTGACCTGCAGTAGGTTAAGTCCAGCAGATCCTTCCTTCCCTTTCGAGTGCTCACCCATTTAGCACGTGCTTCTGCATGCTGGGTGAATGCATTGCGTTGTTCTAGCCTTTACAGAATTCTGGGAGGTAGACATTGTTTCTGTGTTATAGATGAGAAAACTAAAACGACAATGACACTAAGCGCCTCATCTGTCCGAGAGGATGGTTACTAGGTGGCGGAGCTGGTCTGAGACTGGTCCCCAAAGTCCTGTTCCATCTAGACGCCTTTCCTATACGGACCCTCGGGGGCCAAGGCCAGGGAGCACAGGCCACAGGGGACGGATCTGGAGTG
Organism: Dasypus novemcinctus; assembly: GCF_030445035.2. Lineage (NCBI taxonomy): Eukaryota > Metazoa > Chordata > Mammalia > Cingulata > Dasypodidae > Dasypus > Dasypus novemcinctus. The sequence continues at coordinate 8,757,304 of NC_080687.1, read as the reverse complement.
ACGAGGATGGTGGACAAAAATGAGAGAGGGCTTCAGGTACCCAAGACCAGTTTACACACTTTACAATGGAAGTCAGTTCTTGCGTCGACAAGGGCAAAGGCCATGCACTTCCTCTCTGTGGGTTTGGTGACCCTTGCTTGAGTGTGTAGCCAGGGTTCCCGAACCTGCCAGGAAGTCTGTAAGGCACAGGCTAAAGCCGACCCGATGACAACAGAGCCACTGCCTTCCCCGGCCGTGGGTCCTCAGCGTTTGCTTTGCCAGACAGCACAAAGGTTTTCATGACTCAGAAGAGTAGGAGTGAGCAAGTCTGAAGCCTGCACTGAAGCCACCCTTCTGTCTTAGCAAGTACACTAATAAAACAAGTGAGAAATGACTCACCTTCTCGTTTGTTAAAAATCCACTTGGGAATTTCCAGATATCAGTGAGAAATTTCAGTGTGGCCAACCTCCTTCAGTGCGTAGTCAGGTTCTCATTTTACTCTTCGTCTCAGGGAACTTTTTCACTTTGAACCTCTGCATCTTATTTTATGATCACTTTGCTTTCAGAAAGCAATTTCGGTCAGTGCTTAACTTCACCGACCTGCGCTGGGACGCCGACACGTGGCTCTGCCCGCATGGCCCCGTGTGCCTGGCTCTCTGTAAAGCTTGGGCTTTCTACAAGACACATTTCCCGTTGTGTGTTCAGCCCTCTTGTTCACCCACTGCATTGGGAGGCTCTCCTCCTCCATTGTATTTGAGAATAAAAGCACAGGTTCTGTCACTTCTGCATATCTAAGGAAGTTTACCACCTGTTTATCAGAGGCTTTAACTGTTTATCTTTTTCTGCCACTATGCTAGGCACTCCACCAAGACACCTCAGCTAGATAGGAGATAAGGTCCATGCTCCAGAGGTGAGGATTATATATATTCCAGATTTTCGGGATTGATTTCATGCAATTCCCTCTTTTTAAGTAAAGGCAATTCACTGAATATATTCCTGAATTTATTGCTTTTTTAAAATTTTAAAATCCTCCTAAGATTTTCTCATATAAATTAAATCTCAAAAAGTAGTATTAGGGAGCAGATGTGGCTCAAGTGGTTGAGCACCTGCTTCCCATGTAGGAGATCCTGGGTTCAATCCCTGATACCTCCTAAAAACAAAACAAAGCAAAGGAGTGTTATAGCCCTTTAAAATAGTCAAGTTCAAAAGGCAGACTAGTGAATAAATGTGTGCATTCAGTATAAATGATATTTTCGTAAATGCAAATTTAAAAGAGTAAGAATAGCTATAAGGGAGCAGATGTGGCTCAAGCAGTTGAGCGCCTTCCTCCCACATGGGAGGTCCTGGGTTTGGTCCCCGGTGCCTCCTAAAAACAAACAACAGGCAAACAAATGAAAAAAAACCAACTCAGGGAGCCCATGTGGCTCAGTGTTTGAGCACTGGCTTCCCACATATGAGGTCTGGGGTTCAATCTCTGGCCCTGGTACCTAATTAAACAAACAAACAAACAAAAGAGTAGCTGGGAGGTGGGAAAATCTTGTTCTGACTAGAAATGCACAGTCATAAGGAAATTTTTGATGTACCCAGTTATTTTATCCTTTCTTGTTTTATTTTTCAGTTATGATAGGCTCCATAAATACGTGAAGTCTGATAGCTTCTAGAAGGAACAGACGTGTGCGGCAGCAGTCTTCTGGAAGGCTGGAAGTTGCGCACAGGCAGGCGCTCAGCCGCGTCTCCCCACCCTTTCCCCTTTCCTGCTGTGCCAGGACTTCTCACTCATTTCACCCATTCCCTTCCTCAGCCCTGGCCCATGCTCCATCTTCTCAGACAGCCTGACCAGACCTTAAACCCGGAAACCGAGAAGCAGCAGCCCCTGATGCTTATCAGGGCGGAAAACTTTCAGTTGTCGAGGCCCCCCCTCCCCTTGGGGGGGGGGGTAAATACTCCACCCTCCGCAGCACAAACTGGTCTCTGCTCTCCGAGGTGACGTGGGGCTGTGCAAATGAACCTTCCAGAGCAGCTGGGCCGTCCCGGGAGGCCAGCCACGGTGGCCCTCGTCCCTGCTCTTTTGGACCCTTTGGGCTGTGAGTAATGAAGCGGTCATCTGCTCAAGGGTCTGTGGTGCCCGAGTCTGAGCTCCCACGACACACCAGAAAGCGACTTGCTCCACACAGGACTGGCCAAAAATGTGACGTTCTTTTATGGACAGTTAAGCCGTAGACTAAAGCCCCACTTTGAACTGCTGGCACAGCTGCTTGGTGGTCCTCAAGCCACAAACAGGTTAATGAAAAACACTGCAGTCTATTCAAGCCTGGGGAAAACCACAGCTGCCTGAGCAGAGCATGAAAGGAGTTCAAGACTGGTAAGGAAGGCTAATAAGCAAATTTAAGTACTTGTGCTTTTGCAAGTCATTCTTTACATTGTGCCCTTTATATTACGGTGGTAGCAGTTAACGTTTATATTCCAACAATTCCTATGATATGTGGACTACGGATACGTATTGCACACAGTGCATGACACTCATATTCACAGGTGCTAAGCTAGCGTTTTGGACTGGGAGACGGCACCCAGGGCTGTTTTTCTAGCGATACACACTTGAAGAGCAGGTATTTCCTTTAGAGGAAATAGCTACAAGGCCTAGTTTTGCAAGCTTATGATACGAGAGTAAGCCTGGCTTCAGAGAACTGAGCCCGACTTAAAACTTGGAGGATGGCTGTGATGTCACTGGAGGGACACAGCATTCCAGGCAAGGCGTGGCTGTTCCCTGGTGGTAGGAGCAAGTCAGTGCTGACCGCTCAGGTTCGGAAGCACCTTGCTCTCCTCATACATGTCCGAAAATAAGTGCAATATGACAAAAGACCATATCAGAGGGAAAGCATTCACCTTGTCCTTTATTAGAGACCACTTGTTACATTTTGGAATGGCATAGGAATTTATTCCGTTTTGAAAACAATTCTAAATACAAATTCTCCACCTTATTGACAGAAACTGGGCTTTTGGTTTATTATGAAAAAATTTTAAAGTTAGGTAAATTCTCTAATTATATTATATTAGTGGAGGCAGAATTAGAATTCAAGACTTTGCAATCATGGGAGGATTATTTTAATGCAATTCAGTGGATGAACAGAAATTTTCTTTAATTCTTGCATTTGCCTTTTATTTCTTACTTTTTTCTAGTATTTCACCAGAGCAAGATATCAAAAGAGTAAATCGCTTATCAATGAACTTTGCGAATTCTTGGTAACTCTGATATAACGCTTAGGGAGAAATTAATGAAACACATTTTCATATACCTCTGCTTTCCCTAATACCTAATATCACTCTACGAGTATTTGTAGATAATAGTTAACAATCTGGATAAAAAGAGCCCATGATTACACTTCATGGATTTTAACAAAACTAAAACTGTCATTAGAAAGGCCCAGAAACTTCCCCGACTCCTGGCTTAACCCACAATTATCTACATAACTATCAACAAAACTCTGAGGAGTTAGTTAACTATTGATTCTGATGGCTGACAGTTTCACTTTCAGTTTTCAAAATATCTGTTGTTTCAGTGGTGTAAGAACAACATGAGTGTTAGTAAAAATTAGTTATAATTGTATCTTCTATTAAATTTAATACTAGAGAAGTCTACAAGATACGATTAAGTCATTATTGGAATTTGACGAAAGAATCTTCTGGGCATATGAATTTCAAATGAAGGCGTCTTTGCAAGTCAGACTCAACTTCTCTTATTCTGAGATGCAAGCTCCTCCAAATGGCAGTAGAAACGTATTACTGTCTAGAAATTCTAAGTAGTGCTAAAACTGTATGGATCGCGGTAGGGATGAGACATTAAAAATGCATTCTTAAGAAGAAGAGTTTTTTAAAAATAAAAGTAATTGTCATAACTTCCTATCAGGACAGCATTGCTATAATAATGTGATGTTCACTACAATTTTCTGTGTATTATTTAGAAGACATAATTGTACTTTTTCAATGGGGAAAAAATGAAGAGGAATCGTTTCAAAATGTGACTTTCTTTGAGTATGATTTACAATTTAAAATGTAATACAATATATTTAAATTTAAAATATGATAAACTTTTGATTATATATACAGTATCCAAAACTTCATATAACTATAGTGACAAAATGGATATCGTCGGGGAGAAAGGGAGAGTCAAAAGACCCTAGTGTTTCCAGAAGGATAAACTTGGGTGTTTGGGACAGATGGGTGGGAGGGGAAGAAAATGAATATACCTACGGACACAGTGAATTTGAGATGTTAAGACGCCAGTGGAATAGTCTTCAAAGTCCAACTCAAAAGTCAATTTCCAAGTGACACAGGATGGCGACCACCACGGGCTCAGGAATACAAGTCCATCACAATTTCTGACTGTTGGAAGAACTCAAAGAAGGCCAGAAAGGAGTGGGAAATGGCCCAGTTAGCTGGGGTCAAGAAGATGACGAAGACATGATATTAGATGGACAGGGATGATAACCGGGCCTCCAAGAACAATTTATAGAAACGGAATATTCAGTCTTAAAACAGAATGTGGGGAGTTGATGTGGCTCAAGCAATTGGGCACCCGCCTCCCACATGGGAGGTCCCAGGTTTGGTTCCTGGTGCCTCCTAAAGAAGACGAGGCAGACAACTAGCAGACAGACAAGGTGGGGGAGGGGGATAAAAATAACCAACAACAACAACAATAAAAAAAAACAGAATGTAGACCTGAATACCCAGCCTTTGTAAGATTTGTAACAAAAATTAATATGAATGGAGTTAGTTATAGTTCTAATGGGGTGGTGGACCCAGGAGCTGTATCAGTGCTAGCAAAATGGCAGAATACATAGAGCATCAAAGTTGTCCTGCAAGAGTTGTGGCACCTAATGATGTCTAAAGAAAACATGAAACTCCCGCAGCCACCCAAAGGACAGTGCTCCAGCAATTAATCAAAAAGAAAAACCACAGGTCCTCCCCATTTGATTTAAGCAGACTTCATTTTCCACAGTAGTAGATTTTCTAGGTATGCCTTATAGATTCGAAAGGGAGCTCCCATTCAAAGGCATTTAACTTAAGATACTGTAAATGATACTAACTTTTTGTCCGTTTGAAATATATAAACTGCTATAACAAATCATACTGCGAACCATAACCATTGTCCATGTAGCTGAACTCCTGAGATCAAGAAAGTTGATCTAAACTGGCTTCCGTCACAGCTGGTGGCTCATCTAGGTCAACTGTGAAGAGTGATGTCACACAGTCACCTTGCTGCTGACTGCGTGGCAGGGGTCTCTGCCTTCTCCCCTCCTCCTTCTCTCTCTCCACTGGGCTGGCTCATCAGACTAGGTGTGAAGGTTTCCAGCTGCAGCAGGTTTCCACACTCTGCTGGCTGTGTGTGGGTGCTTCACCTGCACCCCCGGGTTCTTTTCTAGTCTTGAATGCCTCCCTCTTTCCCCTCTCCCACTACCACCCTTGGTGGTCGAAGAATAGATGTGACCCCCTTTGCTTCCCTCGAAGTAGGCCTTTGGTGAAGAGCTCTTTCAGGGCCTTCCCCATCTCTTCTTCGCCCCCCCCTTTCATTGAGGGGTGCTGCTTTTTCCTTCCTCCTCCTGAAGTCCCTTCCTGCACTGTGACCACCAAACATTTTCCATGACACTTGCTTTGGCCAGAAGCCATCAGGTAAGGCTGAAAAGAGGCTCTGGCCTCCCTCGTTTAGGTGTGGGACCACATTTCTTTACTCTCCACCAGCCTGGGAAATGGAAATTGGGTCCCCACCCATGCCACCCTCTGCTGCTGTCACTGCCAGCGGATGCTTTTTTTTTTTTTTTTAGCTCAGATTTTGATATGGTGAAAAGAACAGTCACCAGGATTACTCAAACCCGCCAGCTCTCAAAGTCCTTGGTGGATAAACTTGGAGAAGGGCCATGTGAAGACACTTGTAAGCACACACAGTCCCTCTGAGTGAATTGTTTTCTTTTCTTGTAATTGCTTTTAAAAATTGAAGAAGTTTTAAACAAAAACAAAGAAGTCAATTTGCCTGTGATGTCTTCCCAAATACTCCTACCTCCAACTGGAATTAATTTCTTTTCTGAAACTATAATAATGATAATATCAGTAATTATACTAGCATGGCTGTATTTCATTAGCAGATATTTCTATGATATTCTTGTGGCACCAATGACCTTTAACGGATGTTTCCAAGTTTTTCACTTCCCTCTTCCACATGCTCTTCCCCAATCCCACTGCTTGAAGGCCTGTCTTACTCATGTTGGGGGTAAGGCCACTCACAGAGAGTGTTCACCTTAGAGGGAGTGCTCACCCAGAGGATGTGCCATAAATGGGTGCTAGACGAATCCTCTTATGGTAACAGCACGATATTAACATAACCTCCAGTCAAAATTTCTCCTTAGTGTTTTACTTTTAACAGAATGCATTCATTTAACGAACATTTATTGAGCCTCTATTTCCCAAGACCCGTGCTAGGAAATGGGAATATAAAGATGAATATGTTAAGGTTCCCATTCTACCGACTCGTGCACCATTATGGGCCAACCCTTTCATGAAATGGCTTCTGTGGTAAAGTTAATATTTGGAAGAATTCTTCACATTATTAGTTGGACCAAGATTCTGATACCCTCAGCACTTTTGGCAATGGCAGAGCTTGGAGTTGGAGCGCCACAATCTGTCACTTCAGCTAAGAACAGCCTTAGCCCTCTGTGCATGAAAAACGATCGTTTTCTATGTGTAACAATACATGAGAAAGCTTGGGAAGCACTTGCAATGATGGACTGTCCAGATTACAGAAGACAAGGCTGCCATCAAAACTCGTACGTTGTACAAGGGTAACGGGATCAAGGTGGTGGAGCGAGACGCTGCAGGGCTCTGTTCCCCCCTAGAAGTTTTGGACAACCAGCAAGAACTGGCAGAAACATCTTTCTAAAAGCTCCAGAAAATATCTAAAGGATTGCAGAAATAGGGTGAGGGTTAAATCAAGAAAAAGTGAACTTAGGATTTCCTGGTGCCCTGGTTGGCCTCTCCGCCACTCCCACTCCTCGGCATGGAGCTGACCAAGCACCCAGGACGGATCCCTGGCCCCCATTCCAGAGGGAGGAGAGCAGCCCTCCTGCACATCGGGAGCTTGTGTGTCTGGCCCAGTCTCTCTAGCGGTGGCCCTAGGGACTCGCGGACCCAGACCTTGCCCTGCATGTGGAAAGCAGCTCACCCCTCTCCTACAGAACACCAGGGGGGAGCGGTCAAGTCGTGGCTGCCTGGGACAAGGGATTGGCTGTGGGGCAGACAGTGCAGTGCCTGGTACCGTAAGGAAACTATCCTAGGGAGAAGGGGGCATTTGTACCCGTGTTCAGGGGGGGATCCTTAGGGCCCAGAAAGGGCCAGAGAGGTCCCTGTGCTTAGCTAGGGCTCTTCTCTAAACTCATTGCATGGGTAAGGCCTGGAAAGCACCTGCACAGGTTAGTCTGCAAAGACTGGGAAAGGTGTTTTCTTTATTCACACCCTGCCACCTCTTCTGCCACTATCACTTCCTTCTCCTCCTCTTTGTTGCCGGCTCCTGGCATTCAAAGAAAACTCTGTCATAACATAGCTGGATACAAGTTTAGGGAACAGACACCTCAGAGTCCGAGTTCCAGTGGTAACACATTAAAATATCAAAATGTCCAGGTTTTAACAAAAGTTCACAAAATATAAAAAGAAATAGGAAGTGATGGCCCAGGCAAAGGAGAAGATTAAAGGATCAGAAAGGGGAAAGAATGAAGAAAAGTGAGCAGAGCCTGAGGGACCTTCCGGACTTCACCAAGGACACCAATGTAGGCATTATGGGAGTCCCAGAAGGAAAGAGAGAGAGAACGGGGCATGGAGAATATTCAAAGAGATAATGGCTAATTTGTTCCCAAATTCAACAAGGACATGAATATACAGATCCAAGATGCTGAAGGAACTCCAAACAGGATAAACCCAAGTAGAGCCACACCACATTATATTATAACCAAACTGTCCAATGCCAAAGATAAAGAGAGAATTCTGAAAATTGCAAGAGAAAAACGTGACACATACAAGGGAGGCTCGATAAGATGAAGTGCCAAATCCTCTAAGGGGAGTTCTGCGGGTTGAAAGGAAAGGATACCAGACAATTGACTGAAGTCACATGAAGAAATAAAAGCTCTCTGGTAAAGACAATGACATGGGCAAATATAAATACCAGTACTACTGTACTTTTGATAAGTAACTTTACCTTTTCTTCCTACAGGATCTAAAAAGCAAATGCATAAACTGTAGTGATAAAACAATGGTTTTGGTCTCATAATGTATAAGTACGTAATTTGTGACAAGAACTACTGAAAGGTAGGGGGATAGAGGGATAGAGGCATATCATATATGCACACCATTGACATTGTTAAGTTGGTATCAAGACAAGATTTTCACAGACTTAGGATGTTAAATTTAAGCACCATAGTAACCACAAAGAAAAGAGAACATACGAACTCACAGAGACAGAAAGTAGAGTACAGGTTAGCAGGGTGGGGGCAAGGACAATGAGGAATTAATGCAAAATGAGTACGGGGTTTCTCTTTGGGGTGAAGGGAAAGTTATAGCAATAGATGGTAGTGAGGGTACCGCAACACTGTGAATGTGATTAATCCCACTGCATGGTATGCTTGGGAGGGGTTGAGATGGGAAGATTTACATTGTATATATGTTTCTGCAATTAAAAAAAAAAAGAAACTAAAGAGGTAATGACAGTTAAATGCAATATATGATATTGAATGGTATCTAAGAATGGAGGAGAAAAGGCTCAAAAGGACATTATTGGAAAAAACTGGATTATAGAATGTAAGTTTTCTATCAATATAGAATGTCTTGACCTTGATAACTGCACTTGGTGATTACATAAGTGAATATCCTTGTTTGTAGGAAATGTGCATGGAAGTATTATGTGTTCAAGGAATATGCAATGTGCAAACTGCTCTCAACTGTTCAGAAAATGGATACATGGTGGGTAGGTGATAGAAAAAATGGTATGGGAAAGATGGCAAATGTTAAAATTGGTGGATCTGGGTATCTGGCATTGTGGAGGTATACTGGCATTCTCTGTATTATTTGTGCAACTGTCCCATAAGTTTGAAATTATTTCAAAATAACAAATTAAAAAAATCATGTTGTACAAAACTAACTAAAGGCATGTTGTTATGTAAAAAAAATTCAGTGTATGATCAGTTTTGATGAAAATAAACAAATATAGAGTAAAGCCTATAAGGGCATACACTTAAATGTTCAGCGACCACTTCTAGGGGATAGAATTCTAGTGCTTGTTTTCTTCTTTGTGTCTTGTATTTTCAGTTTTTTTTTCTTTCAATGAATTATATTAGAAAAAACGTAATTTCAAAAACATGAATTCTTTTATAGAAAGCAACATTATGCTGCAGTGCTGGCTTTTAAAATCAGTTTTACCTTACAACCTGTCTGAGTTTGAAGCCTCCAAGTCACTTCCCCCAAATAAGATGCATCTTCATCGCCCACATTTGTTTTCAGTAGTTGTTTACCTTGATCGACAACAGGCTTGCTGTAGAAGTACCCCAGAAGTACTGTTTTAAATACCCTGGTGCTGGCATGCACGCCACTGGGCATGGCCATAGGCACCGAAGGAAAAGTGCCGTCCATGTGTTTTTGAGCCTCGATACTGTACACGATGGACGAACCATTTACTCATTCCTGTGAATATCCTTTGGGGTCACATCAGTTATTCTTTCCTTAGAAGATGAAAAACCATGGTGTGGGCTGTTTTCTGAGCCACATCTGGTTTGGTCAGGCTGTTTGTATGTACATTCACTCACAGGACCTTTGACCCTGATGCACTGACACACCAGATTAACTGATGTTCTCCATTTGCTTTAAAACACACTGACCGATGGCCACAGCCCAGCTCGGCGGCTTCTCATTTCTGCTCCCATCAGCTGAGACTATGCTTACTGCAAATCAGTTGCTTTTATTTCTAAATTCCTGTCAGTTGTACTTGTCATCATTAAGAAAACTTTAAAAAAATCTATTAAAGCAATTGGTTAAAAGGAGTTAAAGCAAACTAGCAAAAGACAGGGTGGAGAAGAATCATACCAATCTAAAGGGATTCTACACTCAAATTGCTTGGCAAAGTATCTTACTGTACCTAAAGAAGCTGAAACTGGAATTAACCGTCAATGCCCAACTGGTGTTTTTACCAGACTGATATCAAGGAACTCCAATTGGAAAAAAAAAAGATCTAGACCCAACAGTGAAAAGTTGGTATATACATTGACAACTACAAGGTTTACATTAAAGTTAAATGTTTACGCTAATATGGATTTTTAAGTTTTTGAATGATTCCCCACTTTAACCGGCTTCTTCCAATCACTCACCGCAGGGAATACAGCCTCTGCTGTACCTGCTGGCGAGCTAAGCCTGAGGCTGTGTCCTTTCTCCCTCTCCTTTCACATGTAAGTGTCCTAAGGAGGGGGCACATTTAAAAATAGCGCCTTCTGAAACTCCCATTATTCTTGATGGGAAAGAACAGAGTAGGCTCTAGAAGCTGGCTAGTAAAAGAAGGGAATGTTGGAGGTAAACAAAAGACTGAGGTGAGCAGCTCTGAAGCACAAACTTCAATTTATGCTATGATAGCCACACTGGCAAATTCTTTCCATGATGCCAACTGAACGTTACCTAGTCTTTTTACTTAGTGCTTACATATACCCAATGTGGCTTGCTTTCCATATAATTTAAAATGCATGGTCCTCATATACTAATCCTGTTCATGGCCTAGGACCACCAATTTAAGAATCCTTGAATTCCACTTTTAAATTTCAGCTTTGAAAGCCAAAATGATAAAAATATGGGGAGGGGAGGCAAGAAATTTTATAGGGTATTAAGAGGTCTGTTGAAACACACAAAAAAAGTGCTCTATCGGTCACCTTCTAAATGACCATGCTATGGTTAGTATTTTATATGGCTTGCTTGAATTAAAAACAGCTGCTCTTACCAAGTATAATGATGCATTTTAAAGGAGAGTTAAACTAAGTCTTCCTAAATTTAATTTATTTTCAAAATATTTAAGAATATTTTCCTCTCATATGTTTGTTCTTTCATATCTGATGTGTACTGGTTATCATTCTTTAAAATTCTATTTTAATTGATATGTTAAAATCTACCAAAAATACAAATACAGAGGAAGACTATTTCTTTGGTATACATGTATCTATTACTTTGAATGTTAGCTTATACGTTTTCAAGCTAAAGACTTAGAAAATGGAAAAATAGTATTTTTATTGTGTTATTAAGTCAAATTCATGCCACCAGGCCTCTTTTTCAACCCAGTCCAACATACTATGCTGTTTGGAACCAGTTCCATTTTTTTCTTAAAAGCCAAAGGAAGGGCTGAACTGGGTCCATCCATAATAGGGAGTCTGCAAAACAAACTCCTTAGGAAACAAAAGGAAACAATAATCCCAGTCATGCAGTCAACCAATAATGATATCCAAATGACCCAATCTCAAGAGGTTGGTTAGGGTAACAATAATGTCTATGTAATGATTAATGATTGATTTGCAAAATAATCTGATTTCTTCCTGTGATTTCATTTGCATAAAATTGACAAAACAGGAAAAATCAAAACTCTAGAGTTCCTGAAAATGCTTGCTTAGCGGATAAAAACAAGAAAGCAATGATTATAAAAACCCAAGATGATGGCTAAACCTGCATTTTTTGTTTTTTGTTTTTTTTAAATTTGAAAGTGATATATATATAACCCAAAGGCAGCTCACATACATTCAACGGTAAGTACTGAAAAGGACCTACCGGCATTCTCAACTGTGCTGATATGATGAAAAGTATTTGTAAGTCTGAAGGTTCATATGAAATTGTTCCTATCCCCAATAGGCTATAAATATCTTACATCTACCCAATTCATTAATACAACCAGAAGTGCTTAGCAGAGTGGCTTATTTATAGCAGGTACTTAGGATATACTTCATTAATTGAATTGCAAGATAAACTGTCTCTCTCAATGACAGAAATTTTCACTTAGGGGCGTCTGTATGGCTGAAGGCAACTGTGAAATCCTTAAAACAGAGAAAGCTACTCCTTTCCATGAGAAAAGAAGTTTGTCGACTTCAAGCCTACAATAAGATACTGTGTTAATTCAATTTTATAATAACATAGTATTGCTATGTATCCAGTATGGGGTAAGTCAATGATAGAAAAGCCATAAAAAGGAATCACATTAACAGATGTGTGCCCAGGGCTTAACAGGCAACCTGGCAATGTGCCATTTCCACTCTCTTAGAGTAAAGGGAACCCGTCTCAAAACCCTCTCCCATGAGTCAATTTTTAAAAAAATCCCTATTCAAGGCCAGCATTGTTATTCTCTCTTAAACAAAGTTTCAGGCATTTTATATGCTGCTTCTTCCTTTCCCCTCAATATTGCTATTTTGTATATAGCAATAAAATTCTGATGCGTCCTTCTCCACCTTCAGTGTAATATTTTACAGTTTTGACCCAATTTTCAAGACCCCCAAATAATGGATTCAGTATGTTGTTTTAAAAAAATAAAACCTCCTTCTACCATGAGAAAGCCAAATCACCAAGCTTTGCTGGGCTTCAGTTTCCTTGTGAGGAGAATGAGGGGACACCAACTGTCCAGTCCTACTAGGCAAGAAAAAGCTACAATTCCATGACTGCATCCTTTCCTCACCTAAGAATACTAATCGGACACACACGAGGCTATGGAACTGACACTGGTGGTGATCAAAGCTTGGAATTCTCTCTTCCTCTGGATTCCAGGATAAAGGGCCCATTGCCTCAGTCTCCCTCTGCTGTTCTGTGCCGTGCAGTGTCCCAGCCTTGGTGGTACCACTTCTCTAGGTGCTCTGTTTTTCCGAGGTGATCCAATCCCACCTACGGCTTCGGCTGCCATAGCATGTGTATGGTCCGTTCACATCAGCATTACCAACCACGGGTGCTTTCCAGGTGCTTCTGATTCACCAGATTCCCAGGGGAAAAGTCGTTCACCCCACAGACTTGCTCCTCTTTCTGGGTCCTTGGTGAGAAACCCAAGAGTCATCCTAAACCTTCCCTCTCACTCACGCTCCACACTGAACCTCCCACCACCTTGCTGGTTGTACCTCCTAACCACTTCCCTGCAACTGAGCCTACTCTCCATCCAATACCACTTCCCCGGAGCTCATGGCAGTCTCCCCTAAAGTCTGGCCAACCCCATCTCTCCAGGAGAAGTCACCATGGGCTAGAAGCAGGGTGCCGGACTGAAGCCGGCTCCTTCACCAAGGTGACCCGTGTGGGAAGCTTACAATAGTCCACTGCGCTTGATCAGGAGTCAACAGAAGTTGCTGCCATTACCCTCTACTTGGGCAGAATAAGCCACCGACACCACAAAGTTGGCCATGTCACTGTCATGTTTTAAAAGCCTTGGTGCCCTCCACCTACAGGATGAAGCCCATGGCCCTCAGCATGAATTTCGGGCTCAGGTGACGTGCCAGGATGCTTGTGCACCTTCTGCCACTGCTCTGGGCTCGCTGATATCATTCCTTGCCCCACACTAAGCCCCAGCAACGCTAAACTCCGTAGTCTCATGCCCTCAGGACTGCCTTCTTTGTCCTCTGCCTCTATCTCTTGTCCTTTTCTTCTTTCATTTCTCTAGAGTTGACTTGGATGCCTCTTCCCCAAGAAGCCTTTATGAAGCCTCTTAATCTGGATTATAAATATCTCATCTTTGCTCTTTCCATATTTTATGCAAGCCTTGATCATAACACTTAGCCAGTATAGTACTGAAGTGATAGCTTTCTGTGTCTCTTCTTCCTTCTAGACAAAATCCTCAGGGTCAGAGACTTTCTTGTTCTTTTGTATCACAGTATTTAACAAACTGGCACGCAAGTGGCACTGAATAAATATTAAACAAAATGATGGACTTGAACTCTGGAACCTGGATCATCTTTTACATACATACTGCTACGCTCTTAGGTCCCAATTTCTCCTTTTAACCAATGCAAAGGATTTCCTGCTTTAATCTCTCTTATCTCTGGACCATTCTTTAAAGAGCTCACAGCACTGTCTTCCCAAAGCATAAATATCTTTTCTTATGTGTCCTATATCCAAAACCACTTTGGGCTTCTCACTGCATGAGAAGAAAGTCTTATCTCTTTAGCAAGGCATATAGGTCCTCCAAATATGTCTCCACCTCATTCTTCCATAAACTCCAAAACTGTAACTTCCATCATTGCTAGAGCAAGTTCCACCCTTTCAAACTGCCCTGTAATTGTGCATGCAGTTCCCTCTGCCAGGAATGCCCTTTTCTCTCTATACCTGGAAAATTCTCATTCATTCCATCTGATGTATTTCAAAAGCCACCTCCTCTCTCACGCCTTCCTAGGACTTCCACTGGGAGAATCAATAGGTTGCTCCTCTCTGTTCTCATAGCACATTGTTCATACTGATATTATAATTCCTTTTTTTTTAAAGATTATTTTTATTTATTCCTATCCCACCCCCCATTATTTGCACTCACTGTCTGCTCAGTCTGTATTTTAGGGGGAACCAGGAACTGAACACGGGGCCTCCCACGTAGGAAGGAGGCGCCCAATTGCTTGAATCACCTCCATTTCATTCGTTGTGTCTCTCATTGTGTTTCCTTGCTCTTAGTTGTATCATGCTGTTGCGTCATATCACTGTGCTGGCCCATCATGTCAGCTTGCTGTCTTGCTTATCTTCTTTATGAGGTACCAGAAAACGAACTCAGAACCTCCCATGTGGTAGGCAGGAGCCCAGCTGCTTGAGCCACATCTGCTTTCCTGATATTATAATTCTTATTACAAATTATTTTAATGTTGATTCTATAACCGACTTGAGTTCAGGGGTAAGGACTGGTTACCTTTGTGTAACCTGAAACAGAGCAGCATCTAACATACCGTAAGCACTCAATATGTTTGTAGTTTTTATATACATTAGTGAATGGAATGACTAGAAAGCTCAGAGGAACCTCTCACTTAGGAGTGTCCTACTGTCATGTTATGCACACATAGTGAGTAGGATCACATTAGATCATTTTTTTCCAAACTGCAGGTCAGAACCCATTAAAAAAAAAGAATTAGAATAATAGAAAACATCAGAGGGCATCGTATCTATAATAAGGGTAGAACTATTCTGCACAAGTTTTGTTTCAGCTATATATACGCGTGCATGTACTGGGTTGAAGTACAAAATGTATTTCCAACTATGGAGCGTAGTTTTTTTTTTTAAAGGTTGGAAAATACTGCAGACGGTCATTTCTCAGTTTGGCATAATTTATTATATGTTGTAGTGACCTCTACTATAATGTAACATAATACCACTCCCATAAAGTTTGGGGAAGGTTAAATGAGATGCAGTAAGTAAATCTGTTCCATAGACTGGGTTCGGAACACAGCTAGCTGCGCTACCTTGCTTAGCCTTACCCACGAGTGTCAGTTTCCTCGCTGAAATCACTCTGAGGACAACAGCAGCCTCTTTCATGTAGAGTGGCTGAGAGGAGAGCACGAGATGAAGAGGATGAAGCCCTTAGCATTGGCCTGGCACATAACAGTTAAACACCGTCAGCTCCTTCCTTCAGCCCTGTATGCTGGAATTGATCGCTGATACTAAACTGGGCAGCAGGTCAGTGCTGGCATCTTGGAAAGACAGAGTAAAATGTAAAATGACTACTATTACAAGGAATGAATACTTATTTA
Source organism: Dasypus novemcinctus (assembly GCF_030445035.2). Classification (NCBI taxonomy): domain Eukaryota; kingdom Metazoa; phylum Chordata; class Mammalia; order Cingulata; family Dasypodidae; genus Dasypus; species Dasypus novemcinctus. Next base: position 8,741,579 of record NC_080687.1, on the reverse strand, counting down.
CAAAGTCATGTTCATCTGGTATAATAGTGGGGTGAGTCATTGGGAAGAAAAGGAAAATAATACAAGTGAATATATAACCTTATGTATGACAAAAGAAATAAGACATGAGACTAATTCACAGTCCTTCTAGACCAGCATTTTATTTCTGACCTAAAGGGACAGTAAGAAAACAAGGCTTCCCTCAGATCACTTACTTCGTCTTTTTAGTTTCAGTTTTCCATCTGCAAAATAATATATTACAATTGCAGAGGTTTTTGTTTAAAAAAAAAAGCGTCCTAGCACAACACCAGAAACCAGACACTTAGTAGGCGCGCAAAAAGAAATATCAGTTCTGCTTTGTTAGCCAGCAGATACACCCCTGGCTACAGACCCAAAATGAGCTCTTAATTAGTTCATGGAATTTAGAGCTCCTGTGTTTATTTAATTCAATCATTTGCTTCAACATGTTTCAGTGCCATATGTGCCAGTGTGGGAAAGGAAGAGCTATTTCAGTCGTCCTGTTAAAATGGTCAGACATCTCAGGCTATGTAGAATCACCTAGGCTCACAAGTGGATATCAGCTTTGGCTTGTTTTGTGCATCAATTCATCCACCGATGTGTTTTAATCAAATTCTTGAGAGTAATTTACAAACAGTAATATCAATTTATTGATTTATAATGGGGGATATTAATTCAGCCACAAATATGCACCGAGCATTTCCTATCTGCCAGGGAATAGGCTATATATGGCAGAAAAACAGATACCAAACATTTATATTAGGCATTTTTTCCCAGCAGAAGAGATGGTCTCAGGAAACACTGCCTGGCACCGCGCCTTGCACAGAATGAGCATTGGACAACTATCAGATGAATGAAATGAGAGACTCGAATGTCACACAAAGACGCAAAGAAAGGGAGCAAAGTGGGATCTTTTCAAGGATTCTCTATCAAGCTTGGCCCGGTAGACTGTCTTTATCCATTCCCCTTATTTTTCCGTAAAGGTGATCAGTACTGGCCATCAGAACCGAGACACCCTCCCCCTGGAAACCACTGCCTAGCCAATGACTTTCTTCCTCTTCGCCAGCTCTACTCTCAATGTTGCACACTTACAGCAGTATGTCTACCTACCTGATACAAAAGAGAATATTTAAACAAACATAAGAGGAAGTCAGATACACTAATCAAATCTTATAATTTAAATCACTTAGAGAACTTACAGAAATGAATATATGATGGCTCCTTCAAGTCATAGTCCATAAATAGGACTTTCCTCAGCCTAACATGTGATGACAGCTGAAAAGCGGTGGAACCATTTGTCTAACAAAGGCCTACACCAGAATATAGCCAACAACAGCCCATGGGCCAAATTGTGCCTGCTGCCTGTTTTTGTAAATAAAGTTTTATTGAAATAGTCATTCCCATTCATTTTTGTATTGTCACTGGCTGCCTGTGCACCACAAGAAGGGAGTTGGGTAGTTGTGGCAGAGACTGTATGGCCCACAGAGACTAAAATATTTATCATCTGATCTTTCACAGATCAGATGTGTGATCTCGGAGAGTGTAAGTATTCAGTATTGCTGATGATGAGCAGAGCCTCATGTCTAATATTAGAAGCCAGACAAGCAGGTAAGGCTGATGACCTGCCATGGAAACTGAGGTTCCTAACCAGGACTCTTGCTTCGATGGGCCAATCTCAACTCAACCAGGAGGGAGACACCTGCAGGCAAAGTAAGAATTTTCCACAGGAAGAAGTTTTGAATCCATTCCAATATGTGAATAAGTGCTCAGTTATGTATTTAATCTTTGTTAACCGTGTTTCCACAGATGGCTCTTCTTGGCAAAGATTCCTTTATTGAGTAAGCCCCAAGACCTTCTGGGAAGGTGGGAGGAGATGGGGGAAAATGTCCCAGGACTGCTGAACAAAGGAAATGTTTTACAATTTTACCAACAGAATCATATCATAGCAGAGACTTTGGGTCTGAAAGTAGAGATGAGAGTGAAAAAATGGGCATCAAAACTGGAGCCAATACCAGGGACGGAGAGCAAAACAAGACATTGGAAAGAGAAGAGGGGAGATTCAGAATGATGGGAACTTTTATGTGGAACGTTTCAGTGTGCTAGGAGCTGGCCACTTAAGCATACAAATATGTTGATAAAACAGTGGCCCCCACACTTTATTGGAATTGGAACAACTCATCTTTGTTTCTTTCACTTTCCAATTACTTAAAACATGTACTATTTCGGTCAAACAGAAATATTACATTGGACAGTGTTTTAGCAACTGGATAGCCTCTAAAAATGCACACATTAATGCAAGTTTCTCTAGCAATGTGTATTCACTGCTAGAAGGAATACACTAAAATCCTTTTCTCATTTATTAAAAGCAATGCCAGATGAAACATTAAATCCTTTATTAAAAAAGTAGAGTCGATTCTGCAGGAACTTTTAAAGTATAGATATCTCTCTAATATCACAAAGCTCTAATGTCTATCTAGAGGCTTAAGACTGACTGCTAGCTCATTCCCATTAGAATATAAGTATGCTCTTTTCAATTCTATTTGAAGGAGGGAAAACTGTCCTGTGACTTCTCATCTCCCCTTAGCAAACAGCACTCTGCCCCCTGCCCGTTTCTTTCCTCTCTTGGGAGCTACATATCTTGAGAGCTGCTTCCCCTTGATCCACTTACCTTTGGCCAGCTCCAATCTTGCATCTGTTCCCCTTACTCCACTAAAACTGCATTTACAAACGCCACTAATGATGTCCATGTTGCCAAATCCAGGGGATATTTCCTGTCCTCAACTTACCCATTCTCACAGAACCACCTGCCATAGTTGTTAACTCCCTCCTTGAAACACTCTCCTCTCAACATTTAAGATGCTTCCTGTGAAGGGTAGGTTCATGTGTCAACTTGGCAGGTAATGGTGTCCAGTTGTTTGGTCAAGCACGCACTGGCCCGACTGTTACTGTAAGGACAATTTGTGGCCTTAAGTCATTAGTAAGTTGATTGCATCTACAATCAACTGAGGAGATTGCCTTCAATGATGAGAGATGTCTCATGCAATCAGCTGAAGGCCTTAAAAGGAGAAGTGATGATTTCAACATGAGAAGAAAGAATTTCCATCTCTCCTTCAGACAGCCAGCTTCTCTGGGGAATTCATCAAGGACCTTCATCAGAGTTACTGACTTGCAGCCTGCCATACAGAATTTGGACTTGTGTACCTCCATGGTTGCTTCTATAAAATCTCACAATATTTACAGACATCTCCTGTCAGTTCTGTTTCCCTAGAGAACCCTGACTAATATACCTCTCTCTACCAATTTCCTCCTACCTCCTTGGTCAGTCCTTGCATTGGCTTCTCTTTCTCAACCTGACCTCTAAGTGTTAAGAGTGACTCAGGAGTTGGACCGAGTCCATTTTCCCTGCTCCTGGGGCTCTCATCCAGTTGGATGGCTTTCAGTACAATCTATGGGCTAAAGACACTGTTATATCCCCATCTTTCTCCTAGGCTATAGACTTAAAATAAACACTCTACTTGACATATCCATTTGTACTTCCAATAGCCACCCCAAACGTTATATGTTCCAAAAAACTCCTTGTTTTCTCCCCCAAACCTTTCCCTATTCCCTTCAATAAGTAACATTACTATTCTTGCATTCATATATTGAATAAACGCTTGCTCCACAAATATTTGTTGCTATAAATTTGCTGACTTCTTTTTTCTCACTAGTTATTGTGATTAAAATGTTACATTTTTCTTTAAAAACAACTCTGTAGGATTGTTTTTAAACAAGGATCGACATTAGGTAATAAAACTTCTCCACATTGTTAAAACTAGGGCTTTCCCTTGTGCTCCATTTAGGATAATTTTTTTTGCAAAAACTAACAACCCAAACCAATACTGGTGTCAAAGAAATCATAATAACCTTATAAGTACAATATGGAGAACAGAATTTTACCATCTTACGTTGCAATAAACTTTTTAGCTGGGCAAGGGCTGCCAAGAATAAAAGCTACATTTCTCAGCCTCCCAGGCTGCTAGGCTGTGGCTGAGTCACTAAGTTCTGGCCAGCAACATGTAAGGGAAAATGTCACGGGATAGCTTCAGGATAGCTACTCTAAAAAGACAGAGCACAGTCATGGTTGTTTTTTCCTTTATTATTTTTCTTCATACATTTCTCTCTCCTGATACCTGGAATGCATATGCCACCATCTTCAACCCTAAGTTGGAAGCAACAATGGAATCAACCAAAGATGGCACAGAAATGAGACAGAAATTTTGTTCCTTGATGCCTTGGAATGTTATGATAGTCTTGGCATCACTGCACAATCATGGATGTTTAAAGGAATAAACTTCCAGCTTGTTAAATCACTGTCATTTAGGGTTTTCTACCACCTAGAACTCAAACTATTTCTAACTAGTCACAATAATAGCGCCTATGTTCCACTGCAATAGGTATTTTCCATATATATATCATATATGCCTCACAACAACCTATAAAGCAATTACAATTTTCTCTACTTCACAGATAAGGAAACTAATGTTCAGGTAGAGTAACTTGCCCAAGATCACCCAGCTCTAATGATAAAAGAAAGTCCCATTCTCTTTATCTGCAAGGAACTAGTCACAACTCTTTTTACTCTCTAGTTCAAAGTGATCATAAAGGTAAAACACCAAATGAATAAATTTAATACTGAATCATGGGTATTTCTTTTATACCTACCATATGTGATAGTTAATGTACATGTCACTTGGCTAGACTATGGTGCCGAGTTGTCTGGTCAAACACTAGTCTTGATGTTGCTGTGAAGGTGTACTATAGATGTGATTAACATCAACAATCAGGGAACTTGAAGTAAAAGAGATATCTCATAATGTAGGTGGGCCTCATCCAACCAGCTGCAGACCTTAAGAGCAAAAATCAAGGCTGTTGGGTAAGAAATTCTGCCTCAAGATTGAACAGAAATCCTGCCTGAGTTTCCAGTCTGCTGCCCGAAAGGTCTCAGACCTGCCAGCCCCCACGAGCACGAGACAATTCCTTAAAATAAATCTTTTAATGTGTGTGATATCCCATTGGTTCCGTTTCTCTGGAGAACCCTGTCTGATATACCATACTGCCTGAAACCACGTCTTTGTTAATTCTGTGCCCACTACCTGGCACTCACACGTGCTCCCACACCCTCTGAATGAGGACAGCCTCCTCAGTGCCCCTTCTCTGAATTCCCACAGTACAATATCCATCTGCAATAATAAAATGCAGGCAGTGAATTTAGCCAGAATGACTGAAAGCATTAGTTTTGAAGTCAAAAGACTTGGCTGTGGAGGCAAATGACAAGGTTTTGGAAATCTCCTCTGTCACTTAGGGGCTGACAGATTTAGGGATGGGTAACTTTTTAAAACCTCAGTTTTTTCACCTGAAAATGGAGATACTCATCTCATGCTGTGGGGATTGAGGCCAAGTAAAATCTAGCATCCGCCTCATTTAACCATTGTGCTTTGATCTGGTTCATCAGCTACAAAGCCCACTATCTGTGGCAGTTTGAAATTCTTTTATGAATCCCAATGAGAAAGATTTATGTTTGTGAACTAAATCCATTCCTGTGGGTGAGAGGCCCTTTCAGCTGGACTAGGTTAGTGAGACATGGCTCAGGTTGAGTCTTTGCTGTCTTAGTGGGTCTGACATAAATGGAGACACACAGGAAAAGGGAGCTCTGCTATATTTGATCCTGCTAGGTGAGAGAAAGGACTCCAGTGTTGCCCACAGCTGAGCTGCAAGGAGAGAAGTCCCAGAGAAGCTCAAAGAGCTGAGGCCCAGCAAGAGATGAGCCGTATGACGGATAGCTGCAGCTGATCTCAGGAAGAAAGCAGAGCAGCCCAAACTGAGAGAGGAGGCCAGGAAAGAATCAAGCCCCATGCCTAGCTGCCCACAGCTGTGCTCAGGGAGACAAAGGGAGATTCTGGAGGGGAAGGAAGGGACCTCAGCAGAGACTGTCGGCCATCTTCCTTCACCACGTGGCAACTTCCTTTGGTGAGAAAATACTTCTGATAGTGCCTTGATTTGGGCATGTCACAGCCTTGGAACTATAAGCTTTTACCTCAAATAAAATCCCCTTTCTAAAAGCCAACCTATTGCTGGTAATTTCATCAGCAACCCTTTGGAAAATTAAAACATTATCCAAGTAAAGAATTTTAAATTACCATCCACATTAGAATTTTAAATTAGAAATACTTAGCTTTCATATATAGGTATGTGTGTATTCACGTACACATACACACACATATATGTGACTAGTGGAATCTTTAAATAAAATTCATGCTATCTTTACTAAGTGATTTATTAAATATCTTAGATTTATATCTACCAGAAGGGTCTCTGGGGTACAGGGATAGCTTCTGTATCTCCTAATATAGTTCATCACAATATTAAATAAAGGCATGATTTATGCTGCACATACTGCAGAGTAACCAAGAAAATTAACTACACTTTCTTATAGGGCTATAAGCATATCAATTTTTACATCATACCATCATCATTAACAACAGGATAGAATTTTCTTTATTTTGAATAGTATGGAAAAATACTAAAAGGGAGATATTTCTGAGGAGTAAACTGATAATGAGGGATCTCCTAAGTATCCAGTACAAATTTTTTTCGAAAAGTTCAATAAATGATGATAAATGATGACTAATCTCTTGAAAAGGAGTGAAGGTGAGAATGGAGTCTCCAAACTACACAAAATGAATAAATAAATCAGTGGTGAACATTTGTGAGCAAAACAAAAATCCTATGAAAAATACACATTTTCCATTCTGACTTAATTCAAATGTAATAAACAAGAATTTATTAGACTTATATGCTCAGCACAGTGGCAAAAAAGAGGAAACACAGAGAGTATAATAGCTATTCTTACAAAAACAACATTAACACAAATTAGATAAGAGAAAATAATGAGAATGTAATGTTGAAAATATGCAGCAACAAGGAAAAAACAAGGTATAATTACATATTAAGCAAAGCCAATTTACATTTCATAAATAATAAGGTACTGAAAAGTTAGATCCTGAAAACTGAAATAATCAGAGAAATCATAATGAAGGAGTTGAGATCTGGGTTGGATCCTTTTTTTTTTTAAAGATTTATTTATTTATCCTTCCCCTCCCCCATTGTCTGCTCTCTCTGTCCATCATTGTGTGTTCTTCTGTGTCCACTTGTATTCTCATCAGGCGGCACTGGGGATCTGTGTCTCTTTTTGTTGCGTCAGCTCTCCGTGTGTGTGTCACTACTCCTGGGCAGGCTGGTTTCCCGTGGGGTGGCTCTCCTTGTGCAGGAGCCACTCCTTGCGCGGGGTGGCACCCTTACACAGGGGCATCCCTGTGTGGGCTGCTGCTCCTCACAGGCAGCAGCACTGCATGGGGGCCAGCTCACCACACAAGCCAGGAGGCTCTGGGTATTGAACCCTTGGACCTCCTATATGGTAGGCGGACGCTCTATCTGTTGAGCCACATCTGCTTCCCTGGGTTGGATCTTAAGGGACAGTAGCTCATGTATAAGCAAGGGAAAGGAATTCCTGATCAGGGATACAGTATAATGTCAAACTCTGGTAAGACTGACTGCTGAGATCTCAGGCCTCCCTGTAAGGCCTCCAGCTGATGGAAAGAGACTCCTCTCATTGCTGGAGGCAATCTCCTTTGATAGAAAGGAGATGCAATCAACTGACTTCGGATTTAAATCCATGTTTATTAGTCAGCCAAGCAGTGCTGATGCAAAATACCAGAAGCCTCCTGGCTTTTATAAAGAGTATTTATTTGGGGTAGGAGCTTACAGATACCAGGCTATAAAGCATAAGTTATTTCCCTCAACAAAGTCTATTTCCATGTGTTGGAGCCAGATGGCTGGCAACATCTGCCAGGGTTCAGGCTTCCTGGGTTCCTCTCTTCCTCAGTCTTGCTTTTCTCTGTTTTCTCCACTAGGTCAGCTGTAAACTATGAGGCTCTCTAGCTTGGCCTCTCTCCCCAACGTCAGCTGTAGACTATCAGGCAAATGGTTCTGTTTTTCTCCCCAGGGTTTCTGCCATGTCTAAGGGGCCGTCTCTATTCCTCTGTGTTCTTCTCCTGGCTCAGGTCCTCTCTTCCTAGGGCTTCTCTTTCCTCTAGGTGCTTAATTCCCAGGGCTCCAGCTCAAGACTCCAGCATCAAACTCCAAATCAAAACTCCAACATCAAAATCTCCAACTCTGTCCTTTGCCATGTCTTTTATCTCTAAGACCCTACCCACCAAGGGGCAGGGACTCAACACCCTACTGGTGTGGCCCAATCAAAGCCTTAATCATAATTTAATCATCCCAGGTACAGACCAGTTTACAAAAATAATCCAATATCTATTTTTGGAATCCATAACTATATCAAACTGCTACACCATGTAAGAAATACCCTCACAGCCACAGCCAGGCCTGGGCTTGCTAGACCAAACTACTGGGCACCATCACCTAGCCAATTTAACTATCACTCCTTTTATACATAAAGAAACAAAGGCTCAACAAGATTAAAGCTAAGGTCACAAAGAGAGTGAGTAGAGGGGCCAGGATTCAGAATGAGATCTGAATAGCCTTTGACCCGAGTCTAAGGTAGTTCCACTACATTTAGAGCGAAGGGGAAGGATCTGTGAAATATTTAGGAGGTGAAATTTGGATATTGCACCATCTAGAAAGAGAGACATATGCATAAACATAAAAGGATTAAAGGTATAATGCTAAAAGAGAGAAGGGAACTAACCCAGAAATGGGAAGGAGCAGGACTGGCTGAAAAAGTTTCTTGTATTAAATGATACCTGATCTAAATCTTGAAGGATAACAGGTAAGAAAAGGGAGGTAGGGGTGGTGAGCAGGAGTTAAAAGTCTCTACTGCAGGCCTCTCCAGACAGCAGCACTGTCTAAGACTTTCTGTCATGATGGAAATGTTCAAAACCTGCAATGTCCAATAAGATAGCTAGAGGTCACATGCAGCGTGTATTAGTCAGCCAAAGGGGTGCTGATGCAAAATACCAGAAATTGGTTGGTTTTAATAAAAGGTATTTATTTGGGGTAGGCGCTTACAGATACCAGGCTGTAAAGCATAAGTTACTTCCCTCACCAAAGTCTATATGGAGCAAGACATCTGTGAGGGTTCAGGCTTCCTGGGTTCCTACGTTCCTGGGGCTTGCTTATCTCTGGGTTCAACGTTCCTTCCTTCCTGGGGCTGGCTTCTCTTTCCTCTGTGAGCTTACTTCCCAGGACTCCAGCTTAAGTCTTCAGCATCAAACTCCAACATCAGAAAACCCTCAACTCTGTCCTTTGCCATGTCTTTTATCACCCCCTTGGTGGGTGGGGACTCACAGCCCTAATCATAACTCAATCATGCCCGGGTACAGATCAGATTATAAACATAATCCAATATTTCTTTTTGGAAATCATCAATATGATGCTGCTACACAGCTGATTCTTGAAATGTTGGTAATGCAACGGAGGAAGTGAATTTTTAACTTAATTTAATTTAAATGAATTTAAAGTTTAAAAAGCCACGTGTATTAATAGCTAGTGGCTACCATACTGGACAGTGCAACTCTGAAGTGTTACTTCAGAGTAACAGTTAGATATGAGCAAGGAAATGGCAGAGGAAGTTCAAGATGAACTGAAGCAGGCTGTAAGGCTGGATGGGAGGTGGAAGCTATATTACAAAGAATCCCATTTAAGGCTGAGTCATATAAAATTGCCTATATTAAACCAGTTTTGATTTTAAAAAGAAACACCTGGCAATTTTATATACTATACTGTGCTAAGGAATTTAAAATATTCTGCATTCTACTCTCCAAGCTTTGTGCAAAGCACAGGAGTTTTAAAATTTAAGCCAACCATACCTTCTTAAGTAATCTACGTTACATTCACAATCAGAATCAGAGTTTACCTTAGGTGTCACAATATTGTCCCACTGTGGGCAGCTCATCAACTAAGGTCGTTTGAAAGACTGATATAAACATACTACAGTTAGGGGTATTTAAACTGCATGTGAGAAATATGTCTATATTCCTTTCCTCTCTAATAGAAGGAAAATTGTCAAAATTAGTTTGTTTTGAATGTCATATCAGAGAATTATTTTGATTAAAAAATATATTTATTAATAAAAGATTTCTCTTTGGCCATTATTTGCCAAAGGACTTATACACAGGACTTATACACAGCCCCTTCAAAAAAACACCTTTTTCCCCCATCTCAAATTATATTCCTGGGTCTTGAACTCCTTTTTGTTCTTTAGGGCTTTTTAAAGTCCCATTTCTAACGAGTATAAAATCATAGCTCCTTTATTTTGGCCTGGTATTTTGTTATTGTATTAACCAAATATATATTATAGAATTTAGAATAAATAGAAAGTGATTACACTTTATTCTTTTATAAAGAATTATAGGAAAATGATCAATTTTCCCAGGTACCTCAATTTTAGTTAGAAATAAGGAACATCTTCTACATAGTATGACCATACCCATTCCCTTATGTTGGTAAAAAGTAGAAATTATCTAAAAAGTAGGATTCTTAGAAATAATCCTATTTGTAACATATTAGGGTTTTATTTCCAGGTTTAAATTATAGCAAACTTTATAGGAAACTGGACTTACAATGTTGAGTGGCTGAGAATGCATTCAGTCTTTCTAGATGAAATAAATTGCCCAGGACCTTGTCACATGGAGACAGCCAAAAACAAAGGCTTTACTATGATCACAGCATAGAAGATGCAAAACTGAGGCCCCATGTTTGGACTTAAAAATCATTTTCCATCTTAAAATAATATTTAAGCATTCGCCTGTGATACCATGCATAGATAGATACATAAGTAAAATTTTAATGCTATTATTTTTAAATTAAAATTGTGAATTCCCAGGGCATTTCATACTGTACAAAACAACCGTGAAAATTCAAAAATCCAAACATTAAAAGAAATTATCTCACCCCCAGTCATCTAAAGGGATTGTGTGCACTAAACTATTCAATATGATTTAGTCATTTTTAATGCAACAGACTAGTCAAAAATGCCAAGCCCAGCAAGATAAAATTTCCTTGCAGATAGATATGACTCTTAGAGGAGCAACAGAAATTTCCCTCTCTGGATAGAGAATCCAGGCACTTCCACACCAGTGCCGTTACAGAAATGACCCCAAGTAGTAGCTGTCAGAGGCACTTAGCCCCACTTACCACTTTTTTTTCTCTCTCTCTGATCACTTTTAAATATACAGTAGTGCATACTAAGTCTGTGTTATATTTTCCTTTGCATTCTCCATACACACCCTGGTATCTGGCAGATAACAAGAATTTAGCAATGTTTGTTGAATAAATTTAGCAGAAGTTGGAAGAAAATCCTTTGTTTCCAAAAAGATACCACTGGCATTCTGGGGAGCATAGTTCAGGATGAAGCTAAATAAAACCACTTACAGTCACTCCAATGCCAAGATATTTGATTTTTTAAGGGAAATAGATGTGGCTCAAGCAGTTGAGCTCCTGCTTCCCACATGGGAGGTCTGATTGGATTTCCAGTACCTCACCAAAACAAAAAGACAACCAATCAACCAACCAACCAACCAGGCTGAGCACCAGCTTCCCACTTATGAGGTCCCAGGTTCAATCACAGGCCCCAGTATCTAAAAAAATAAATAAATAAAATAAAATAAAAGTCACTAAGCCACTCAATAGCACACAAAGGAAAAGATGGAAGACTATCCTATCTGAAACATTTTCTAAGAGGTTGATTCTACAGGAGGTTTTGGTTTTCCATTTCAATTTCAAACAATTCCTTCAAATGTTTAAAATTGATCTTCTGGATGGAATACCATTTTCATATCTTAGAACATTTGAAAGGACACTTTGCAGAATGTACCAACTGAATTTAATCACAAAGAAACACAAGACAAACCCCAAGTGAGGTTAAAAAATGGGGGTGGCCTTTCGGCTGGAACCGCCATCTTGCAGTAATTCGCCAAATGACGAACACAAAGACAAAGTGGAGAGGCACCCGCTATATATTTTCTAGGCCTTTTAGAAAACATGGAGTTGTTCCGTTGCCCACATACATGCAGTTCTACAAGAATGGTGACATTGTAGGCATCAAGGGAAAGGGCATTGTTGAAAAAGGAATGCCTCACAAACGTTACCATGGAAAAACCGTAAGAGTCTAGGATGTTACCCAGCATGCTGTTGGTATAGTGGTAAACAAACAGGTTAAGGGCAAGATTCTTGCCAAAAGAATTAATGTACGCATTGAGTATATTAAAGCACTTTAAGAGTCGAGACTTCTTCCTGAAACATGTGAAGGAAAATTATCAGAAAAAGAAGGAAGCCAAAGAGAAAGGTACCTGGGTCCAACTGAAGTGCCAACCTGCTCCACCCAGAGAAGTGCACTTTGTGAGAACCAATGGAAGGAGCCTGAGCTATTGGAACCTATCCCCAAGAATTCACAACATAAGAAGAGTTAAAAAAAAAAAAAAAAGACTTGTGGATTGTTTATTAAAAAGTTGGGGGAAGGGGGTCTGTATTCTTCCAACGTCAATATCACAAAACATGAAGAAAGGCTATGAAAGCATGACAGATTCAGAGACTGGAGATATACAACTTAATGCATGGCCCTAGACTGGATCCTATACTGGAGGGGGGAAATGGCAGAAATGGCATTATTGGGACATATAACAGAACTGGAATTCAAACGGTAGCATAAAAGTACCATATCAATTAGGTTGATAACTGTAAAAGAACATTCCTATTCTAAGGAAGTATACAAGTATTTAGGGGAAACAGGGCTGTGATGTACTTAAGTCACCTTTAAATGATGTAGAAAAACTAGTATGTGTGTGTGTATGTACATACATACATATCTATCTAAGAGAAAGAGAAAGCTTGCACAAGCACAAATGATAAAGCAAATGAGGCAAAATGTTAATAGGTGAACTAGGTAAAAGGTATACATGTGTTTTTTATACTTTTTCCTTTCAATTAATCTCTAAGTTTTAAATTATTTTCAGATAAAGAATAAAAACAAGCAAAAAAGAAAAGGACTTTTTTTTTTAATTTTATTTTTTTACTTATTTCTCTCCCCTTCCCTCTCCCCTCCTCCTGCCAGTTGTCTGCTATCTGTGCCCATTCACTGTGTGTTCTTCTGTGTCCACTTGTATTCTTGTAAGTGGCAATGGAAACTGTGTCTCTCTTTTGTTGAGTCATCTTGCTGTGTCAGCTCTCCGTTTGTGTGGCATCACTCCTGGGCAGGCTGCACTTTTTTTGCGCTGGGCGGCTCTTCTTACAGGGTGCACTCGTTGCACGTGGGGCTCCCCTATGCGGGGGACATCCCTGCTTGGCACAGCACTCCTTGCGCGCATCAGCACTGCACGTGGGCCAGTTCACCACATGGATCATGAGGCCCTGGGTTTGAGCCCTGGACCTCCCATGTGGTAGACAGATGCTCTATCAGGTGAGCCAAATCTGCTTCCTGAAAAGGACATTCTTGATCTTAGTATATACATTCTTCAAAGATTACCAACTTCTACTGTTTTTCCTGGTTCTACTGTTGGTGCACCCACAATTGTTTAGATCCTTGTTAAAATGTTAAGTCTGATAAAAACAATTCCATTTTAATCTCATTTACATATTTCAAACACTTTAAATTTATTTTAAGGAAACCAGTTTAAAATTTTAAAATTGATTCCAAATACAATGGCAAAGTAATTTATATCTTTGCAAACAGAAGCAGTGGGAGCACCCATGTGTTCTAGCTTTGATATGAATGAATCATGTTTCCCACAAAGACATATTCAGGTCCTAACCCCTGGTCCTGTGGGTGTGAGCCCATTTATAAATAGGAATCTTTGAAGATGTTATTAATTAAGGTGAGATCAAACTGAATCAGGGTGAGCCCTAACCCAGTATGACTGGAGTCCTTAGAAGCAGAGGGAATTTGGACATAAGGAGGATAAGACAGGAGACAAATGTCCAAGTGATGGAGAAACAGACTGAGCTATGGACTGCCAGCAAGCCACTACTAGAACGCTACAGACTTTCAAGAAAGCATGATCCTGCCAACACCTGGATTTTGAAGGTCTACCTCTAAAACTATGAGACACTGAATTTCTGTTGTTTAGGTTAACAAGTCTGTGGTATATATTGTAGCAACCCTGGCAAACTAAGGCACATTCAACTTAAAAAATACTTATAAAGCACTATAATAACCTCTGTAAGGTCTACAAAAATGAGTTAAGAAATGAACTCTGCCTTCCAGTAAAATAAAAATCTTATGGGAGAAAAGATATAAACAATGATCTAAGAAAAGAATCAGAATTGAAAAGGGTGTATTAGTTATCTGTTGCTGATAATGTATTTCCTGAACACAGTAGCTTAAAACAATAAATATTATCACATGTAGGTAGGTTCTGTGGTCAGGAATCCAGGAGCAATTAGTGGGTGATTCTGGGTCAAGAACAGATAACACATTGGCTGGGGCTGCGGCCATGCCAAGGCTTGACCAGGGCTGCAAGGCTCACTGCCAAGATGACTCATCTATGTGCCAGACAAGTTAGTGCTGGCTGTTGGGAGAAGGCCTTAGTTCTACCACATGGCCCTCTCCACAGAGCTGCTGAGTGAGTGTCTTCACGAGGAGTCAAAAGATCTTCCTAGAGAGAGGGATCTAAGAGAGCAAAACTGAAAACACACTGTCTTTTATGATGTAAACACAGACGGCACACATTGTTATTTCCATATTATCTAATGGTTGTAAAGGTCAATCCATTCCTTCTGGGAGGAAACTTCACAAGGGCACAAATAACAAGAGGCAAGAATCACCAGGGACGACAACCTTGGAGGCAGGCTACCACAGAAGCCTATACAAGAGACAGAAAATAGCCAGGGAGTACAAAGGAGTAACTAAACTCAATTCCTTGGGAAGCCAATGGTAAGAGGTTATCTCTGGGGTGTAAGCTCTTTCTTTTCACCTTTTTATTTTGAAGTAATTTCAAGCTTAACAGTTACAAAAATAATACAAAGCCAATATAGAGATCTCTAATATATCCCCCACCCCCCAGGTATCCAGCTTGACCAACTTTGAACATTTTGTCATTTTTGTTATATTTATCCCTCTTTCTTCTAAACATTTGTGTATAGGCCATATATATCATGGTCCTTGAATACTTAATACTTCCATTTAGGTTTCGAAGCATAAAGATATTCACTTATGTAATCACATTAAAAAGTTATCAAAGGGAACGGATATCGCTCAAGTGGTTGAGTAACTGCTTCCCATGTATGAGGTCTGGGGTTCATTTCCTGGTACCTCCTAAAAACAAACAAATGAAAAAAATCAACTTTCATTGGGGAGTGGGAGTAGCTCAGTGATGAACACCTGCTTCCCCCCATGTATGAGGTCCTGAGTTCAATCCCCAGTACCTCCTTGGAAAAAAAATGATCAAGTTCAAGAATATTAACATTCATATAAAGCATGCAGTCTATATTCTATTTCTTTTCTTCAATTGTCCCAATAATGTCCTTTTGGGCATTTTCTTCTCCATAAATAGATCCAGACCAGGATCACATATTGTACTTAACTGTTGTGTCTTCAGGTTCTTTTCTTTTTTTTTAAAACTGTGGCAACATATATACAACATAAAATTTCCCACTCCCAAGTCTACAATTCAGTAGGATTAATCACATTCACAATGTTGCGTTACCTTCACCACCATCCATTACCAAAGCTTTTGCATCACCACAAACAGTATTCATAAACTCCCTTAGTTTGCCAGGGCTGCTATAACAAATACCACACAATGAGTTGGCTTAAACAACAATAATTTACTGTCTCATAGTTTTGAAGGCTAAAAGCCCAAAATCAGATGTCAGCAAGGCCATGATTTCTCCCAGGGCTGGTGGTGTTTTGGTGATGGTAGTCCTTCAGCACGTGGCAATTGCTCTTTTTGCTACTCTTATAGTTTCTGCTGATGCTGACTTCGGGCTTCTGCCTTCTACTGACTGCTTCCAAGTTTCCTGTGCCTTATAAAGGACTCCAGTCATAAGAATTAAGGCCACCCTATTTCAATTTATATTCATCTAAATAGGATCTTTGAAGATCCTATTCACAAATGGACCCACACCTTAACCAATATCATCCTCAAAGGTCCTATTTACAAATGGGATCACACCCACAGGAATGTAGAGTAAGACTTAAGCATGTCTTTTGTGGGGAACATGATTGAATCCCCAACACTCCCCATTTCTCCTTCCCACCTGCCCCTAGTAACCTGTTCTCTTTCTGTCCCTATGAATTTATACACTCTAGTTATTTCATATAAGTGGAATCATACAATACATGGATGTTTTCAGTGTCCATCCATGTTGTAGCAGGTATAAAAACTTGTTCTGCATGACAGAGCAATGATGGAATGGGCCATTATACATTTCGTCAAAACCTATAAAATTTGTCAGTGCAGAGAAATGGATGTGGCTCAGGCAGTTGGGCTCCTGTTTACCATATAGGAGGTCCAGGGTTCGAGGCCCAAGGCCTCCTGGTAAAGGCAACCTGGCCTGAGTGGTGAGCTTGCCCACATGGAGTGCCAGCCCACGTGGGAGTGCCATCCAGCACTGTGCTGATGTGAAGAGCTGGCACAGCAAGAGGATGCAACAAGAGACACAGAAGAGAGACAAACATGGAGCTGAGGTGGTGCAAGAGAACGATCACCTCTCTCCCACTCCAGAAGGTCCCAGGATCAGTTCCCAGAGCCACCTAATGAGAATACAAGCGGACACAGAAAAACACACAGTGAATGGACACAGAGAGCAGACAACGGGGGGACAAGGGAAAATAAAGAAATAAATCTTTAAAAAAAATTGTGCATGCAAACTGTATATTTTTATAATTGTGTGTGTGTGTATATATATATAAAAGATTTTTTATTTATTTCTCTCCTCACCACCCTTGTGGTTTGCGCTCACTCTGCTCTCTGTGTCTGCTCATCTTCTTTCTAAGAGGCATTGAGAACCAAGGCCAGGACCTCCCATGTGGGAGGGACGCACCTAATCACTAGGTCCACATCCACCCCTTCGTTGTGTCTCTTGATGTGTTTTCTCAGTGTGTCTTCTTGTTGCATCATGATGTTGCATCAGCTTGGTGTGCCAGCCCATTGCGTCAGCTTGCTGTCTTGCTTGTCTTCTTTAGGAGGCACTGGGAACTGAACCTGGGACCTCCCATGTGGTAGGCAGGGGTCCAACTGCTTGAGCCACATCTACTTCCCTCCTGTATATTTTTGATGTAACGTTTATGTTTATTTCTTTAAAAATAAAATAAAATTTAAAAACCTTCATTCCTTTTCACAGTTGGATAAAATTTCACTATACACACACACACAATTTATCAACATTCATCTGTTGACAGATATCTGGGTTGCTTCTACCTTTTGGCTATTGGAATAATGCTCTATAAACATTGGTGTACAAATATCTGTTTGAGTTCCTGTCTTCAATTCTTTGGTGAATATAATTAGAACTGCAGTTGCCAGTTCATATGGTAGTTCTATGTCTAACTTTTTAAGGAACAACCAAATAGTTTGTCATAGCAGCTACACCATTTCACAATGTTCGTGTACATTTCACTAACAATGTACAAGGGTTCCTATTTTCTGCATCCTAGCCAGCACTTATTATTTTCCATTTTTCTAATAATAGCCGTTCTAGTGGGTATGAGGTGGTATTCTCATGGTGTTGATTTTTGCATTTCCCTCATGGCTAATGATGTTGAGCTCCTTTTCATGTGCTTAGTGGTCATCTGTATATCTTCTTTGGAGAAATGTCTATTCAATCCCTTGCTCATATTTTAATTAGGTTGTATGCCTTGTTAGTTGTAGAAGTTCTATATATAAGCTGGATATTCAACCCTTATAAGACATATGGTTTCTAAATATTTTCTCCCATTCTAAGGGTTATCTTTTTACTTTCTTGATAACGTCCTTGGATGAACAAAAGTTTTAAATTTTGGTGAAGTCCAATTTACTTTTTCTTTTGTTCTAATGCTTGTGAAGTCAGTCTACAAATCCATTGCCTAATATAGGGTACTGAATACACTACCTTATGTTTTCTACTAAGGGTTTTATGGTTTTAGAGTTTATATTTAGATTGTTGATCTATTTTGAGTTAATTTGTGTATATGGTGTGTCAGGTAAGGATCCACTTTCATTCTTTTGCATGTGGATATCCACTTTTTCCAGCACCATTTGTTGAAGAGACTGTTCTTTCCCCATTGAATGGACTTGATACCCTTGTCAAGACTCAGTTTAGCCGCAGTCAGGTGGGTTTATTTCTGAACTCTCAATTCTATTCCATTGGTCTATATGTCTCTCCCTCTGCCAGTACCACACAGTAGCAGTTTGATATGGATATGAATTCCAAAAATAGATATTGGATTATGTTTGTAATCTGGTCTGTATCTGGGCAGGATTGAGTTATGATTAGGGCTTTGATTGGGCCATGTCATTAGGGCATTGAGTCCCTGTCCCTTGGTGGGTGGGGACTCACAGATAAAAGGCATGGCAAAGAACAGAGTTGAGGGTTCTTAATGTTGGAGTTTGATGCTGAAGTCTTAAGCTGGAGCCTTAAGCTAGAGCCCTGGGGAAAGAGACAGAGCCGTTTGCCTGATAGTTTACAGCTGACCTTGTGGAGAGAGGCAAAGTCTAGAGAGCCTCATGGTCTACAGCTCACCTTGTGGAAAAAAGAGGAGCTGAGCCCAGAGGAATCCAGGAAGCCTGAAGATGTTGGCCGCCATCTTGCTCCAGCACATGAAAATAGACTTTGGTGAGGGAAGTAACTTATGCTTTATGGCCTGGTATCTGTAAACTCCTACCCCAAATAAATACCCTTTATAAAAACCAACCCATTTCTGGTATTTTGCATCAGCACCTCTTTGGCTGGCTAAGACACACACTGATTACTTTAGCATTGTAACAGGTTTTAAAATTGGGGAGTGTGTGTCCTTTGATTTGTTCTTTTTCCAAGATGGTTTTATCTACTCAGGATCACTTGCTTTCCCATATGAATTTGATAATTAGCTCCTCCATTTCTGAAAAGAAGACTGTCTGAATTTTGATTGAGATAGCACTGAATCTGTAAATCTCTATGGGTAGTATTCACATCTTAATGATATTAAGTCTACTAATCCATGAACATGGGAAATCTCTAATTTAGGTCTTCTGTAATTCCTTCCAAAATGATTTGTAGCTTTCCATGTACAGGTCCTTTACATCACTGGTTAACTTTACTCCTAAATATGAGTCTCTTTATTGCTATTGTAAATGGATTTTTCCCTTGATTTCCTTTTTGGATTGTTTACTGCTGGTGTATACAAACATTATTTCTTCTTAACAAGTTGTCATTTTTTCTTTCTTAGAGAAGTTGTGGGTTTACAGAACAATCATGCAGTAAGTACAGGATTCCCACATACCACCATATTATTAACACCATGTATCAGTGTGGAACATTTGTTACAACTGATGACAGCACATTTTTATAATTGTATTGTTAACTATAGTCCATGTTTTAACTTGGGGCTCACTATTTGTATAGTGTATTTCCATGGATGTTTTAAAGTCTGATTTTTGTTTGCTGATCTTGCACCCTCCCACAATGCTGAATTTGTTTTTATTAGTCTAGTAGCTTTTTTGTAGAATCTTTGGGATTTTCTATAAACAGGACCACATCATATACAAATATGGAAAACTTTACTTCTCTCTTTCCAATCTGGATGTCTTTTCTTTCTTTCTTTCTTTTTTTTAAAAGAATTTTTTATTTATTTTTCTCCCCTTCCGCTCCATTGTCTGCTCTCTGTGTCTATTTGCTGTGTGTTCTTCTGCATCTGCCTGCATTATCTGGTGGCACCAAGAAACCGCGTCTCTTTTTTGTTGCGTCGCCTCTCTTCGTGTGTGTCACCACTCCTGGGCGGCCTGCACTTTTTCACACGGGGTGGCTCTCCTTGCGGGGTGTACTCCTTGCACGTGGGGCACCCCTACCCTACACAGGGGCACCCCTGCGTGGCATGGCACTCCTTGCACGCGGCAGCACTGTGCGTGGCCAGCTTACCACACAGGTCAGGAGGCCCTGGGGATTGAACCCTGGACCCTCCACATGGTAGATGGACGCTCTATCAGTTTAGCCACATCTGCTTCCCTCTTTTTTTTTATTGCCTATTTGCATTGGCTAGACTTCCAGTAAAATGTTGAATAACAGTAGTGACAATTGGTATCCCTGTCTTGTTTCTGATCTTAGGGGAAAAGCTTTCAGTCTTTCACCATTGAGTATGATATTAGTGGTGGTTTTTTCATATATGCCCTTTATTATGCTGAGAAGTTCCCTGATATCCCTATATTTCTGACTGTTTATTATTTTTAAAAAAGGTATGCTGAGAAATAAATAAAATAAATCTTTAAAAAAAAGAAAAGGGAAGCGGATGTGGTTCAACTGATAGAGCATCTGCCTACCATATAGGAGGTCCGGGGTTCAGTACCCAGGGCCTCCTGGCCTGTGTGGTGAACTGGCCCACGCACAGTACTGCTTGTGGGCAAGGCGTGCCATGCCATGCAGGGGTGTTCCCTGCATAGGGGAGCCCCACGTGCAAGGAGTGTGCCCCACAAGGAGAGCTGCCCCCTGTGAAAAAAAAAAAGCACAGCCCACCCAGGAGTGGTGCCACACACATGGAGAGCTGACGCAGCAAGATGATGCAACAAAGAGATACAGATTCCCAGTGTTGCCTGACAAGAATGCAAGTGGACACAGAAGAACATACAGTGAATGGACACAGAGAGCAGACAACTGGGGGGGAGGAGAGAAATAAATTAAATCTTTAAAAAAAAAAAGGTATGCTGGATTTTGTCAAACGCCTTTCTACGTCTGAGAGGATCAGGCAGGCTCTTTTGCTTTATTAATATGATCTACTGCATTGATTGATTTTCTTATGTTGAATCACCCTTGCATTTCTGGGACAAATCATACTTGATCATGTTTATGTAAAATCCTTTTAATGTGCTGTTGGATTTGATCTGGTGGTATTTTGTTGAGGATTTTCATATGTATATCCATAAGGGATACTGGTTTGTAAAATTCCTTTCTTCTGATATATTTATCTGTCTTTAGTATTAGGGTGATTCTGGTCTCAAAGAATGAGTTCGTAAGTCTTCTCTCTTCTTCAATTTGACTATAGTGGTGTAATTTGGTTTATCCTGTTTGGAATTCACCAAGCATCTTGGCTGTGTATATTCATATCTTTCATTAAATTTGGGAAGTTTTTAGCCCTTATTTCTTTGAATTTACTCTCTGCCCCTTTCTCTCTCTCTTTTCTTTCTGGGACTCCCACAAAGTATATATTTGTACACTTGATGGTGTCCTACAGGTTCCTCAGGCTCTTTTCACTTTTCCTTTTTTTTCCTGCTTCTCAAACTGGTTGATTTCAGTTGTCATATCTTCAAATTCACTGATTCTTTCTTGTGGCTGCTTCAATCTGCTGCTGAATCCTCTTGGGGAATTTTTTGTTTCTCTTACTGTGGTTTCCAGTTGTTTGGTTTCCTTTTTGTAATTTCCATCTCTCTATTGATATCCTTTTTGTTCTTCTATCATTTTCCTTATTTCCTTCAGTTCTTTGCCCACATTTTTCTTAAGTTCTTTGAGCATGCTTGGACTATTTTTTAAAAGTCTTCATCTGTTATGTCCAGGTCTGGTCTTCCTCACTGATAGTTTCTAATGCTTTAATCTTCTCCTTTGGCTGGGCCAAGTCATATTTCTTTGTATGTTTTGTAATCTTTTGTTGCACCCTGAACATTTTGATATGTTATCTCTGGAGTTTAGTCACTGAAGCATCTGTTCCTTAAGCTTGTATCCAGCCAGAGCTGTGACAGGGATTTCCTTGAATGCCAGGTGCTAACAAATAAACAAAAAATACCTTTCTTAACCTTTTCAGATTGGTTTGTGCAGTGCTCTTCTTCAGAGATTAGTCATCATAATAATGAATCTAAAGAACAGCCCAAGGAGAAAGCGTATGGTTCTCCCATTCTTTCCTGAGCATGTGACTTGTCCTGGGTATGCACATGTAGCCTTAGGAAGTGACCTATTTAAGGAAACCTGAATGTTCCCACCTCCTTTATGAGGCACTATTTCCACTAGGTGCTATACTGTATATCTTAAAGCTGGTAATCTTTTGCCCCAGGCAGCTGCAATCTGACTGCTTTCTTACAGTGCATTAGCTGCCCTGTGGCCACCTCTACATGCTGGGCAAGTTTCAGGATAGTAAGTCTGTGACAAGCATCCTGGTTCAATCCTTCAGTCTCCCACCAGATAAACTGTTACAGACATACATGCACCCTAGTATGTGCATAAGGTTTACTCTGCTCCCTCTGGAACTGGGACCCATAATGGGAATGTGGCCAGGTCCTCACTGAACAGGGGAGAGGGTGGGGGAAGGACCAGCATGGTGCCACAAGGTTTTCCTACTGTTCTTAAGTCCCCCTTTTCTGCAACTCTTTAACTCTGAGAAAGACGGTTCTGCCACTTTTTGCTTATTGTTTAAAGCTTCTGCGAGGAGATGGAGTCTTGATGATGTATGTACCTCTGGGGTAAGACCTTTTTATATAGTTTTTCACCCAGAAATTTGACTGATAATTGTTTATCAGAACTTGACTGATAACAGAAAATATGACAGCCTGGCAACACTGCTCCCTTTTGTAATCAAGCATATACTAGAATGTATCCAAAGAGAGATTTATGTACCATCATAAATAATTGTTTTATGTATATTTTAAGCATAGTTTTTAATAATCCAATACTGGGGCCCAATAATTCATGTTCTCACACATTCCTCCAGGTTGACCAAATAAATTTCAGTCTGTATAGAAGTTTACTGTACACCCCTTAGCAGGAATGTAAATGTATTGTCCCTAACCAACAGATGGCCCAAATGCAAAAGGGTCTCATCACACTCACAGACTGAGAATTATAGATTCCTAATATTACAGGGGATATTTTGAAATCTTTTCTCTTTCTTTTACAGAAAAGGAATTAAGGCTTAAGAGGGTGATTTGTCCAAGGTCAAATCTGTGAGATTTGAGTCTGGAACCTATAGTAGAATTGGGACTAGAATCTCTCGAAGAGCCACAAGCTCATAAATGGTGATAAAATAAGCAATGCACAGATTCAGACTGTGGCAGTTTGATCTTATTGATGAATTCCAAAAATAAATAATGATTATGTTTGTAAACTGATCTGTTTCTCTGGGCTAGTGGTACCCTTAGATTGTACTGAATTCAGAGATTTCACTTTTACCTGATTAAATTATGACTAGGGCTTTGATTGGACCACATCGGTAGGACATCAAGTCCCTGTCCCTTTGATGGGCAGTTGGAGTTTTGATTTTGGAGCCCTGGGAAGTAAACATACAGAGAAGATGATACATGAGGATGGAGAAAAGGCTCCATTAGACTCAGCAAAGGCCCCAAGTAGATGAACATTCACCTGATAGTCTACAGCTGGCCTTGTAGAGAGAGAGAACAGCTGGGCCTGGAGAGAAACGAGCCCCAGGAAGAGAGGAACCCAGGAAGAATGAACCCCGGCAGATGTCGGCAGCCATCTTGCTCCAATATGTGGCAACAGACTTTGGTGAGGGACATAACTTATGCTTTATGGCCTGGTAACTAATAAATACCCTTTTATAAAAGCCAACAGACTTCTGGATATTTTGCATCAGCACCTCTTTGGCTGACTCATACCCAGACTAGTGCATATTCTCATCAACTTTCCAACAACCACTACTTAGCATATACATGGATGCTTAGGAATCTCCTAGTGAACAACAGACCTCCCGCACATTTTTTTCTGAAGACACAAAAGTGATATTAACACACATTAGTGCATTATGAGCTTGTTTCTATAATGCAGGGGTACTTAAACAAGAGTCCATGTACCCCCCAAGGGGTCCATGGAAAGATTTCAGGGGCATCTGTGAGCTTGAATTGAAAAAAATCAACTTATTATCTTTATTTTCTCTGCCATCTGACTGAAATCTAGCATTTCCTTCACTTATGAATGTATGCAATAAATAAATTACAGTAGTATTCATTTTACCTGACTGGCAAAGTGGTCCATGGACAAAAAAGGTTAAGAACCCCTGCTGTAATGGAAATGATGAATTAATTCTGATCCAACTATAATTTCTTTGTTCCTCTATAATTAATGGGAAGCACATGAAAGATGGCTGAAGTAACATAAACCGTACAAACAAGTACTAGGCTTGATGTGAACTTTACTACATTATTATCAATTGTGTATTATGGTGTAAAGTGTGTAGCTGAACAAGTACCATGCCAAGTCAGAGGGCCTACATCTTAATACCAGTTCTGCACCTCCATAGTTGTAGGATCCTGAATGACTTTTTCACTTTCTTGGTCTCTATGTTCCTATTTGCAAAACAATGGCTTAAAAGGGATGATCTCTTAACATTCTTAAAGGTCTAAAATAGGACAATTTCATGATATAAATCCAAATGTTCAGTAAGATTTCTCACACTGAACTGTTTATAGTATACCATCAGTCTCTCAATAGAAAACATGAAACAGATCTCTATGCCCATATGCAGGGGGCAGCAAACTTTTTCTGTAAAGGGCCAGACAGTAAATGTTTTAGTCTTTGTAGGCCACATGAGGTCTCTGTAACATATTCTTCTTCTGTTTTTTCTTTACAACCCTTTAAAAATGTAAAAACCATTCTCAGTACACAGTTGACCCACAGGTCCTAGTTTCCTGACCCCTCGTCTATAAGGTTAACCAGCCTCTTTTCCCTTGGGTTCCTTTTCTTCAGAATTCCAAGCCCAAGGAAACAATTTCAAATTCTTTTCATAGCTAGGTAGAACATATTTTTCACCAGCCCAGGCATGCTTACAATGTCCTTAGAACTAGCTGTCCCTTCCTCAGAATTATATTCTAAGAGCCCAGAAGGTAGCATCTTTTTCCATTTTCCCTTCAGTCACTGTCCATTAGGAAGGGGGCATGCACACACAAATTAGTTATGACTGGCAATGACATGCATTCAGAAGCAGGAGTACTCCAAGTTATTTCCAGGGTCACACTAATAGATAGGTATGCCAAGGATATGCTGCTTTCACATCACACAAAATGATTTAACTGTAGAGATTTAAATACCTAAGGTACTTTTCATAAATGCCAGGTATTGGGGATCTGAGTACGGCAGGGCTAACTGTATAGGAAGTAGAGCAATGGGCAGAGACTCAAAGTTCTAAAACAATGCCACAGTGCTAGAATCACTGCTGCTTTTCCCTCTTTTCTCTTTCTAAATCAGGCTACTGTTGTTTTCTCGCTAAATGAGATGGTTTATGTAAAGTGGATAGCAGGCACCTAGCACAAAATAGGTACTCAATAAATGTTAAAGCCGTTCATCCTTCTTTAATTAATGTTTTCTTACAAAGTGAAGATAGAAAATAACATGTAAGATTTTTCTGTTGCTTAGGAAAATAACCGAAGTTTGCTTAAAGAGAATATGCCTAAAAACACAGGGAGTGCAGGAAAAAGAGCCAGGCACCTGCTATGCTGGTATGCTGGAATGGATGGGATACTGTAGGGTAGGTGAAGAGGACAGAGAAATGCAAGGAAAGGGGTTATGGCTATGGTGGCAAAATAAAGAATAAGATGACATATGTCTTCTACTCCAAGTGTGCCAGGTACTATAACTCAATTTGATGAATTTGTGAGAAACAGTTCCTATAATCCACTCCTGATTTGTTCAATTAAAAATTTTTTTGCTTTAAGAAAATAAAGAATAAGCACCAGGTGTAAGGGTAGAAAATGGGCCCAAACTTTAATTTGCCAGCACTGCTGTTTACAGTTTGTAGCAGAGTAACTGCCTTTGTGTTAAATGTCATATATAACATGGGACGATGATCTGACTTTATTAAAAGGCAACTCTCTCTTTCTTCTCTATAGAAAACCAAATCTATAAATTGTACACAAGCTCTCCTGATTTACTTGCTAACTTGCCAGGGCTGCATAATCATAGTAGGTAGAGTGCAAGGAATACAGTTGAAAGATTCCTCTAGTCATCACAGCTTCCTCACTGGCTGGCCACAAAACCTGAAATTCTTCTATTTATTCCTCCATTGGCAGTTTAATTCCTTGGAAAATGTAAATAATCTCTGGAAGAGAAATATATTAAGTGATCATCAGCCACTAACACCTTTAGTTAGAAAAGGTAAGACTGCAGTCTTAAAATCCCTAATTTCATTAGAATAGAATTTTCTTTATCATTGCTTTGCTACTGGAATGTTACTCACTGTCTCCTTTAATAATAATTATGGGCTAGGTATTTCAATTTTTGTGTAAGATAATGAGACAAACATCAAGTATAAACATATTTCCCCATCTATTAGGGAAACCTGAGAAGGGTAAAGGGGAAATGGTGCAAATAGCCTTTTTGAGTCACCTTCTAGGTATTAGGCCCTCTGCTAGGCACTTTAGACACCCGCTCACTTAATCCTAAAAGCAGTCCTGTATTAATCCCATTTTACAGACGAGGAAATGGGTTCAGATAAATTAATGTCATAGAGCTTGTTGCTATGACTGAAACCCATGTCTGGTTCTGTAGCTTGCCTGTTGGGTGTCCTGGATCAAACTACTAGTGCTAATCTTTAGTTTCATTTAAAAAATAAGGATAATAAAGGTCCCTACCTTTGATAGCACTGTCGTGAGTTTTAAATGAGTTACTCCACATATATAAAAGTGTGGTAGAATGCAGCAGAATTATATAGCGCAACCTCTGGAAGTAGGCCTTAAGGGACCTGATAGCTCTCGCTCCTGCTGTCTTAGAGTGAGCCCTCCACCATGTTCAAAAGCCTGAGGGATGAGAGATGGGGTAGGGGTGGGGGAAGACCCAGTGACGGCCAGCACTGAGGCCACTGGCACCTCAGTAAGGCCATCATAGACCCTTCAGCCCCAGGGGGCCGCAGGAGTAGGCCCAGGGCACACAAGCAGAGCCTTCCAGTCTCCCACAGAATCATGAGAAACCAAAAATTGTGTTTTTTAAGCAGCAAAAGTTTGAAGTGGTTCACTGCACAGTCAATAGTTGACTATTATCATTAGACTAAAAATGTTAGTTTACAATCCCAAATTAAAAGTATGAAAGAAAAAGAACTCTTCATAATCCATATTTTAAAATACTTTTTCCTCCAAAGATCTCCAAGTTTGAAAATATGATTTTTCTAATGCATAAAAATTTAAATAACCTTAGTACCTATATGCACAACCATAGCCAGCAGGCTTCATATGTGGGATGTAATCAACACTTCAAGATGCCCAGAGGAAAAACAATGATTTTGCTTAAACCAGATAGGGCAAAAGTCCTGAAGCGCCAGAGATGAACTGACTGTATCTTGCTTGTTTCCTTGGTCTTAGGGAAACATAGTAGTCTCCCATCCCCCACCCCCATAATTTCTCTCTGTAACATTTGTGTAGGGATTTTCTTTAGTTTATCAGACTAAACTTCAAAGCTTTTCTCCAATTTTGATAAACTTTCTCTCATTTTCCCCATATTTATGCATAATTCCCAAATCTGTATGTACAGTCCAGATCTCTCCTGAGATCAAGACTCATCTCTAACTTGGAGGTGGAATCTCCTCCTTGAGATACTGGAGTCAGTCCAAAATTGAATCAATCATTTGTTCTACTCTTCCTCCTCCTCTAATGAATGCCTTTTCTCTCCTTCTACACCACCAGACTAAGTCATGTTTAAGCATCATTTCTTCTGGGAGATCTTCCTAGAATCTCTGGATTAGGTGTACTTTTCGTTCTTATCTTGGTAAATATATTTATCTATAGACCGTTGCAATTCTAGGTCTCACTTGACCATTCATTCAACAAATATAATATGTAATGCTGCCGTGACAAAGTACCACGAACGGTGCCTTGAAACAACAGAAATTTTCTCTCTCATAGTTCTGGAGGCCTCAAGTATGAACTCGAGGCTCCGGCAGGACCCTGCTCCCTCTGAAGCTGCAGGGAAGACTGTTCCACGCCCCTCCTGACTTCTCGCAGTGGCTAGCCGGCCATCCACGGCATTCTCTGCTTACATCATTAAGTGGCTTTTCGCCCCCTTCTGTGCCCAAATTTCCTCATTTCATAAGGACACCAGTCACAGTGGATTAAGTGCCCACCCTTCTCAAGAATGACCTCATTTTAACTTGCCTACTTCAACCCGTAATGGCCCGATTTCTAAAATGGTCACATTCCAAGGTAATGGGGATTAGGACTTCCAACATATCTTTTGTGGGGACACATTTCAATCCATACCAGATGATGATACAGACAGCAAAGAAAAATAAGCTAGGGTAAGGGGCTGCATCCTCTGAGTGGAAGGGGTGGTCTTTCCTATTTGCACAAAGAAAAAAAGCTGGTCTCCAATTGCTGTGTGTGTGTTTGTCGGGAAGGGATCTGCAGGGACTTACAGATTTGACCCTAATGAGAGGAAGCCACAGGAGGGATTTGAGCAAAGGAGTGGCCTGATATACATCTTTAAATGATACGCTGGTTGCCAGATGGAAAATGAACTGTAAAGAGGCAGGAAAGGAAGCAGGGAGAACAGGATATTGTTACAATCCACTGGTCCTCAAGTGGGGCAATTTTGCTTCCAGGGGATATCTGTCAATGTCTAGAGACATTTTTTGGCTAACACAACTGGGGGGGTATAGGTCGCTACTTGCACCTTGTGGGCAGAAGCCAGGATGCCGCTAAAGATCCAAAAAAACAGCACAGCCTCCCACAACAAAGAATCCTTTGGTCCAAAATGTCGTTAGTGCTGAGGTTGAGAAACACTGCTATAATCTGAAACTGAATGGTGAGTTGCATTAAGTTGGAGAAGTAGTCAGATTATGAATATATTTTGAAATAAGAGCTGACCATATTTGCTGAGGGATTAAATGTAAATGGGGAGAAAAAGAAAGGAGAAATCAAAGGTATTATTGCCAGAGCAAAGAGAAGAATGCAGTCTTCAAACTGAGACAAGGAAGACTGTGGGAGTTGCAGGTAAGAAATGGATGCTGGGAAACGGACTTGGCCCAGTGGTTAGGGCGTCCGTCTAGCACATGGGAGGTCCGCGGATCAAACCCCAGGCCTCCTTGACCCGTGTGGAGCTGGCCCACGCGCAGTGCTAATGCGCACAAGGAGTGCCTTGCCACGCAGGAGTGTCCCCCGAGTAGGGGAGCCCCACGCGCAAGGAGTGCGCCCCATAAGGAGAGCTGCCCAGCGTGAAAGAACGTGCAGTCTGCCTAAGAATGGCACCGCCCACACGGAGAGCTGACATAACAAGATGACACAACAAAAGGAAACACAGATTCCCATGCCACTGACAACAACAAAAGCGGACAAAGAAGAAAGATTGCAGCAAATAGATACAGAGAACAGACAACCTGGGTGGGGCAGGGGGCGGGGGGAAGAAATAAAAAAATAAAATAAATCTTAAAAAAAAAAAGAAATGGATGCTTTGTTTTTTTTGAGGGTAGACAGAGAATTAACTGGAATCAAGAGATTAGTTTTAGACTACCAAATCTGAAATGTCACCTTGACATCTGTTGTGGTTTAAAGCTGTATGTTACCCAGAAAAACATGCTCTTAAATGTAATCCATTCCTGTGGGTGTAAACCCACTGTAAGCAGAACCCTTTAATGAGGTTACTTCAGTTAAGGTGTGGGTCCCCTCAACCAGGATGGTCTTAATTCTACTACTAAATCCTTTATAAGAGAATGAAATTCAGAGAGAAAGCTACAGAAGCAAGAAGCTGAAAATAATGAAAACCAGAAAAGTAGGGAGAGACCAGCGGATGCTGCCACGTGCCTTGCCATGCGGCAGAGGAGCAGATTACTAGCAGCCAGTTTTTGGAAAGAAAGCATTGCCCTGTGTGCATTGTTTTAACATTTTCACAGCCTCAAAACTGTAAGCTAATAAATTTCCATTGTTTAAGTCAAACCATTTCATGGTATTTGCTTGGAGTGGCCTAGGAAACTAAAACAACATCCAAGTGAATATTTCAGGTAGGCAGTTGAATATATGAATCTGAAAGTTCAGGGCAAGAGGTATAAACTTGGAAGTCTGAGCATCCATATAGCATTTAATGCTACAAATTGAGAATACAAATTGAGAAAAGATCTGAGGACTGAGCCCTTAGGCACGTCAATGTTTGCAGAAGAAGGGGCAGGAGGCACCAAAAGAAGAGGAAGCAAAAGATACAAAGGACAAGCCGTGAAGGAGGAGAGCAGAGAGTAGGTGAGAATGACAACTGTGTCAAATGCTAGAGGTCAAGTACAAAGGGGACTCATAAGTGACTACCAGATTTTGCAACACAGAGGCCAGGGCCAATGTAGAATGAAGTAGTTTAGTTGGGGAAGTAGGAATTAAAGTCTGACTTGCATGGATTCCAAAGGCAAGTAGAGACAGCAGATATACACAATCATAAACTCTTCTGAGGTCTTTTGCTGTAAAGCAGATTATAGAAACAGTATATTTGGAGGGGGAATTTTTTCTTCCAACTTACTTTACATACAGAAAACCTGAAAGAATTGTGTGACAATTATTCATTTATCTACGTCCTAAATTCACTGTTTGTTAATACTGTATCATATGTGTTATAGATGCATATGTGCATATATTTTTTTCTGAACTATGCGAAGATAATGTCACCTCAAGATATACTTCAGATATATATCCTATATTAAGACCATTCTCCTCCACAATTATATAGTCACTAACATACCTAAGAAAACTAAAAATACATTCCCAAATGTTCTAAGGCCAGGAATATTAACATTTCCCCAAAATGTGTTTTACAGGAGTAGTTTAAACACCAGATACAGCAGTTTGGTATTAATGATGAATTCCAAAAAGAAATATTAGGCCAGTTTAGGTCCTTTCCACTGGGCATACTAGAGTGTATTGGATTCAGAGGTTTAACTTTTACTTGATTAAATAATGATCAAGGCTTTGATTGGGCCATGTTAGTAGGACATTACATCTCTGCCCCCTTGGTGGGCAGGCACTCACAGAGAAACTGCACTGCAGAGAAGGGAGGTTGGAGTCTTGAGCTGAGGCCCCAGGAAGTAAGCACACAGAGGAGCTTGGATGTGGGGAAAGAGAAGTAAACCCTGGGAAGAGAGGAACCCTGGAAGCCTAAACGCTGGCAGACGTCAGCAGCCATCTTGCTCCAACATGTGGCAATAAACTTTGGTGAGGTAAGTAACTTATGCTTTATGGCCTGGTAACAGAGGGCTTCTACCCCAAATAAATACTCTTTATTAAAGCCAACGGATTTCTGGTATTTTGCATCAGCCCCCCTTTGGCTCACTAATACACTAGGATTTCCTCAAGGTTTACGCATTACATTTGGTCACTAGGTTTCTTTTAATGACAATGATTTTTTTTTTAAAAGACCAGTCTCATAGAATTTGATTGAGTGATTCTTTGTAATGCTATTTAATTTGTCCTTCTATCTTAGAAGGGGAATTTCTGAGAGTAGTGAGTGTATTTGTTATTCCCAGCACAAGATCTAAAAATGAACATTTCTCAACTTTCCTATGCCTCCCTGTCCTTTCATTTTCAGAAAATCTTCAATTTATTTCAAGAGTGTTTTCATTTCACCACTCCCTATTAGCTCTCTTCTCACTTTCAAGGTTTATATATTCCATATTCAGAAAAAATGTACTACCACTTCTTGTTTACCATAAGAATTCATAGGAGAGCTCATCTAAAAGCTAATCAGTACCCAAACCAAACCTGACTTTATTGATTAATCATGACAAATTACATTTGGAAAGTAAACTGAATTTCCTGAAATTTCTTTCCTGATGAGCAAAATAGTGCCTCCTAATACTTGAGGATAAAAGCTGCTGACAGTATGCCTACATGT
This sequence comes from Dasypus novemcinctus, assembly GCF_030445035.2. NCBI lineage: Eukaryota > Metazoa > Chordata > Mammalia > Cingulata > Dasypodidae > Dasypus > Dasypus novemcinctus. The sequence goes on along the minus strand of NC_080687.1, from coordinate 8,709,629 downwards.
CTGGAAATTATGACAGGGAAATGAATTAACTGAGTCTGGTGCTGGCTGCTGTACACACTCTCTTCTGCCCATGTAGCAAAGAGCTTAAATGCAGATGAGAAAACTGGTTATATTATACTAATACCTGGGCTTCTATAACTTTTCATTCATGTATACAGTTCTTTAAACAACTTAAAAGCAAATTGACCCAATGATGCTTGTGACTACAATCCCAAAGAACATTTAGACATTGTCAATTTATCTTAAAACATTTTTTGCCACTGTCTTGAAATTATTCTCTTCTCTGTAGTGTAGTAAAGCATTAAAAATAGAGGACAAATGAATTTTATACTCTTTACTTCAAAGAACATTTCAAGTTTCCTCTAACATTGCTATTTTACAAAACCTAAAATTATGTAGCATATTATATGAAATCTAAATTATATTCATAACTATTTTATTTTCTTTACTTGGACTTCTTTAATATTTTGGCATTAAAATTTAATCAAACTCCTGTCTGCTTACTTCAACTCCTTTGGGTCTGTGGAATATTTCAGCGAGGTTGATGACCTCTCACTACCCATCACTACCTCATCCTGATTACCACTGTAAAAAAAAACTCACTTGAATAAATCAGAAGATGGGATTCAAACTTTAACAGGTACCTCCCAGGAGGCCATAAGTAAATCATAAATACATACTAAAATAAGAATTGTAGCTATTATCACCTTATAAGTCTGCCTATAAATCCTCTGAACTTTCATAGACTATCTGGAAGATCATGCAAACCATGAGTAGTCCCTGACACCTTATGTAAACTACTGACAGCACTCCACAGGAAGGAGGGGCCAGTAGTAAAGAATCATTCACTGGGCACTCACTCTCAACTTATTCTCTAGCTAGGAAATTATACAATCATATATATACACACACATACATACACACTATATAGATATACATATATGTAAGTATATATATACACACACACACTTATTTAATGAACTATAATCAATCTTTTCATAGTTAATAGGATATTAAATATTCTTGAATTATTTCCTCTCCTGTGAAAACACCATAAGGTAGAAAATCAAACTAACAAGTGAAATACTTGTGGAAGTTGCTACTGACCCCTACCTCCTGGTATTCACAGTCTTGAGTGGGTCCCTCCCACATCAGGCAATCCAAAGACCATGGCAGAGTGATGGTACGTCACCTCTGAGGGTAAGCTATAAAAGACATGTGGTTTCTGCCTCTTTCTCCAGTCACTTGTTCTGAGAGAAAGCCAGCTGCCGTGTTGTGAGGATACTCAAGCAGCATTCAGGTGACTGCAGCTCCGAAGGCAGCTTGACTACTGCGCCCTCATGAGAGATCCTGAACTGGAGCCACTCAGTTAAGCCACAGCTGGATTCCTGACCACTGTTAACTGTGTGAAATAGTAAATGTTTGTTGTTTTAAGCTGTTTGGGGATAATCCATTATACAGCAAAAGATAACTAATACAATATATATACTGAAAAAAACCTACCTTTCAATTTAACTGGTTGAAACTGTAACTTTGTACTTTTCATTTAACTACTAAAAATCACAGCACCTTCATAAAAGATATTTTAAAAATCCATTAACAAATCTACTAAGTACTGTGAAGGCATGAAAGCTATTTCATCCTCCACATGAAACTTCCTTAAAGTACTATTCATGGGTGACCTCTCCCCTGTTACTAACTTCTCCCTAGGGTAGGGCAGTGTTACAGTGTGAAGCTGGGGGGATCCCAGAAGATCATGTTCTTAAAGTTAATCCATTCTGTGGGTGTAAAATATTTTGTAGTTCGGACCTTTTGATTAGATTCAGCTAAGGGGCCTTCCTTTTGATTAGATCACTCCAGTAGGGCATTAATCAGGATAGGCCTTAACTTCTAACTGGAGTACTTTAAAAATGGAGGAATAAAGAGATGCAGACACAGAAAAAAAGCAACAGTGACAAAGAAAAGCCTCAAGAAGTTGAAATCAGCAAACCCAGGAGAAAGAAATGCCACAGATAGAATAGCCTGAAGTACAACTAGCAATGAGGCCTGGAGGAGAGGCAAGCCAATGTTGCCATTATTATGCCTTGCCATGTGCCTGACTGCACACAGCTGAGCTCAAGGATAAAGTAAGTCTGGAGTAGAAGGCAGAGACCGGCAGAGCTGCTATTGTGCCTTGCCACATGGCAGGATCACTAGCAGCTGGCCACTGGGAAAAGAGTTTCACCTAATGCCGTGATTTGGACATTTTTCCCAGCCTCAGAAATGCAAACTTTTAACCTAATAAATTCCCATTGCAAAAGCCAACCCATTTCTAGTATATTGCTTCTAGAAGCTTTTAGCAAAGTAAAACGGAAATTGGTAACAGAAGTGGGGTTTGAACCCACACAGATATCAAATCCATTGACTAGTACCATAAATAACACCTACTTTTATGAAAAATAAATATATTTTCCTAAACAACAAATTTAATAAGGAGAGAGACATTGTTCAAATATTTGCAAATTTCTTTAATGTTGGCTTGGTAAAAGTTAGCTGAATTCACATCTCTCTTTTTGTATCCAACCTACTACATTATGTTTTTCTGGTTAAAGCATATTAGAACTACCTGGTCTCTCCCAGATTTGTAACTGGAAAAGGTTTTTTCATACACTAAGATCCACTGGTCTATCCTGAACTTTGAGTGGATCTTTTACCCAGAAATGATTAAAGCTCATTGGTCATTTCAAAATGTTGGTTCACTGCGTTACGCAGCTCTTCAAATACTGACACATTTTCATATATATCATAAAAAAAAGTCACATTCATTAAGATCACCACTGCCATCACCAGAAGGTCTTTTAAGTATGAGGAAGTTGTCAAACTCACAGTGGTACAGTGAATTTTGTCATTGGCAACAATTATGTCACTTATTTCCCTTAAAGGGCAGGGTCACTTTTGATAAAATATCTGCCAAATACTAGTCTGTAAAATCATAGTCTGTCCATTCTTTCAAACAGTGTTACATAAAAGAAGCAACTAGTTTAGCATGTGTATTAGTCTGGGTTCCCTAGGGAAACAGAACTAACATGAATCATCGGTAAATTGTATGAGGTTTTATAAAATTATCTCATGTGACTATGGGGGGGTGCAAAGGCTAAATTCCATAGAGCAGGCTGCAAACCAGGAACTCCAATGAAGGTCCTTGATGAATTCCCTAGGAGAAGTTGTCTGTCTGAAAGAGATGGGAATCCTTTCTTCTGACTGTTGAAATCATCACTTCTCCTTTTAGGGCCTTCAACTGATTAGATGTCTCTCATTGTTGATGGCTATCTCCCCAGTTGATTGCAGATCTAATCAACCATAGATGCAATCAACTTACTAATGATTTAAGTCCATGAGACGTCCTTACAGTTAACAATCAAACCAAAGCTTGCCTGACCAAACAACTGGGCACTGTTACCTGGCTAAGTTGACACGAGTCTTACTATCACAGAGGGGGTAACTGATGTGACAGTAAGTTAGGGAATAGAAATTATGTGCCCCATTCATTTCCTTTCTCCTTTTAACATGGGATTTGGCTGACTGAAGAGGGACATTAGGTCTGTTCTCTGTCACACGGTAAACTTAGTGGGATAACCACTATACTTGTCAATAAAGAAGCTTGAGGTTTAAATCTGCCTAATTCTGGAGCGCAAGATCAGGAAGCCTGTTATTGCTGCAAACTGAAGCCACATTTCCAAACATCCTTTTCTGAATGTAGGCTTTTTTTTTTTTTTTTAAGGTAATGGGTTGGACTGAACCCAGGACCTCATATGGGAAACTGATGTACAAGCAGCTACACTGGCTCCCCTGAATTGTTTTTTTGTTGTTGTTGTTGTTTGTTTTCTTGCTTTGTGTTTTTTTGTTCCTTTTAGGGGGCACCAGAGACTGAATCCAGGACAGACCTCCCATGTGGAAAGCAGACGCTCAAATTCTTGAGCCATATCTGCTCCCTAAGCTAACATTTTAAACATCATCTATCTGACTTCTGCTTCATTTAAGTGAATTTAAACTAAGACAGAGAAAAAAAGGGAAATTACTTATTGTTTTGTATACAACAAAATATTTGCAAGTACTCAACAATATACTTGCTAATTTTATTCAACAACACATTAAACAAATTATATACCATGTTCAAGTGGGCTTTATCCTAGGTATGCAAGGATGGTTCAACATAAGAAAATCGATATAAAGTACCACATTAACAGATTGAAAGAAAAAAAAAGATAATCATCTCTCTTGACAAAGGAAAAGCATTTGGCAAGATACAGCATCCTTTCTTGATAAAAACACTTAGAAAGACAGGAATAGAAAGAAACTTCCTCAACGTGATGAAGGATATATATGAAAAACTCACAGTTAACATCATACTTAGTGGTAAAATGCTAAAAGCTTTCCCTCTAAGATCTGGAACAAGACAAGGATGTCCACTGTCATCGCTCTTATTTAACACTGTATTAGAGGGAAGCAGACGTGGCTCAACCAATAGAGTGTCCACCTACCATATAGGAGGTTCAGAGTTCGAACCCAGGGCCTCCTGGCCCATGTGGTAAGCTGGCCCATGTGCAGTGCTGCCGCGTGCAATGAGTGCCATGCCACAGAGGGGTGTCCCCCGCATGGGAAGCCCCAAGTGGAAGGAGCGTGCCCCTCAAGGAGAGCCATCCCACGTGAAATAAAGTGCAGCCCACCTAGGAGTGGTGCCACACACACAAACAGCTGACGCACCAAGATGATGCAATAAAAAAGAGACACAGATTCCCAGTGCCGCTGAGAATGCAAGTGGACACAGAAGAACACACAGCAAATGGACTAGAGAGAGCAGACACTGGGGGGGGGGGGGGGGGGAGGGCGACGGGAAAGGGGAGAGAAATAAAATAAATCTTTTAAAAAAACCAAAACATTGTATTAGAAATACCTGCTTGAGCACTTAGGCAAGAAAAAGAAATAAAATGAATCTGAATTGGAAAGGAAGGCGTTAAACTATCACTATTTGCAGATGACATGATCCTTTATGTAGAAAGCCCCCAAAAATCTACATCAAAGCTTCTAGAGGTGATAAATTAGCTTAGTAAAGTAACAGGATATAATCAACATGCAAAAACAAGAAACATTTCTGTACACTAATAATGAGCAATATGAGGAGGAAATCAAGGAAAAAATTCCATTTATAATAGCATTAGATTAAAATAGCTAAGAATAAACTTAACTAAGGATGTAAAGGACTTGTACACAGAAAACTACACAACATTATTAAAGAAAATCAAAGAAGACCTAAATAAATGGAAGAATATTCCATGTTCATGGATTGGAAGAGTAAATATCATTAAGATGTCTACCCTACCCAAATTGACTTACAGATTTTACACAATCCCCATAAAAATTACAACAACATTTTTTTACTGATCCAGAAAAGCCAATTATGAAATCTATTTGGAAGGGCAAGGGAGCCCCGAATAGCCAAAATATATTGAAAAAGAAAAATGAACTGGAGGAATCATGCTACCTGACTTTAAAGCATATTATAAAGCTACAGTGGTCAAACTGTATGGCATAGGCACAAGGATAGATATATTGACCAATGGAACCAAACTGAGAGTTCTGATAGAAACCCGCACATATACAGTCAACTGATATTAAAAAAGGCCACCAAGCCCATGCAATAGGGACAGAATAGTCTTTTCAACAAAAGGTTTTATGAGAACTGAATATTCATATCCAAAAGAATGAAATAGGGTCAGTGTCTCACACCCTATACAAAAATTAACTCAAGATGGATCAAAGACCTAAATATAAGAGCCAAGACCACAAAGCTCCTAGAAGATAATGTAGGGAAGTATCTACAACAGGGGTTCTCAATCTTTTTTGTTCTAAGGACCCCTCTGCCAGTCAGGTGAAAACCATGGACCCCTTCTCAGAATGTAGCAGCAGATACTTTTATGACACTCAACATTGGCATGTCTTTAAATTAAATTTTAGGAGTATTCAAAATTACGTTTTACAACTTTCCCATAATTTCAATAACTGATAGCCTAACATAGTTCAACATCTGTTCAAATGGTCATTTTTGGCAAACATTTAGAAATTCAAGTTTTTCCACAATGTCATAAAACCATCTCTGCCATCCTTACCAACCTTTCAGCGGGCAGTTATCCACGGCACTCAGAGCATGCTACATCAAAATAAAAACGATACTAAGTCCACACTATACTGCGTATTATTTAATAAATATATCACACCCACACCAACATGTCCCCACAAGAATAACACTTTTTAAAATTTTCAGTTCAGCCTGATGGATCCCCTGAAATCTTTCCGTGGCCTCCCGACCCCTGGTTAAGAACCCCTGATCTATGAGATCTTGTTGTAGGAAATGGTTTCATAAACTTTACACCCAAAGTGTGAGCAATGAAAGAAAAAAAATAGATAAATGGGATCTCCCCAAAATTAAAAATTTTTATGCTTTTAGGAGTTTGTCAAGAAAGTGAAAAGGTAGCCTATGTAATGGGAGAAAATATTTGGGAACCATTTATTCGATTAAGGGTCTAATAACTACCACATAAAAAGAAATGCATCTCAAAAGCAAAAAGACAAACAACTCATTGAAAAAATGGGGAAGGGAGCAGATATGGTTTGAGCAGTTGAGCGTCCACCTCCCACATGGGGGGCACAGGTTCGATTCCCAGTGCCTTCTGAAAGGACAAAAACAAACAACAAACAAAGGAACCAACTCAAGGAAGCTGATGTGGCTTGGCAGTTGAGCGCTAGCTTCCTACTACAAGGTCCCAGGTTCAACCCCCAACTCCCAGGACTTCAAAAAAAAAAAAAAATGGGGAAGAAATTTGAATAGACACTTCTCCAAACAAGACCTACAAATGACTAAAAAGCACATGAAAAGATGCTCATCATCACTAGGTCTTAGGAAAATACAAATCAAAGCTAAAATGAGATATCATCTTACACCAATTAGACTAGTGGCTATTAAAAAAAAACACAGAAAACTGCAAGTGGTGGAGAGGATGTGGAAGAATGGAAACAATCATCTACTGCTGGTGAGAATGTAGAATGGTGCAGCCATTGTGGAGGATGGTTTTCTGATTCCTCAGGAAGCTAACTATAGAATTGCCATATGATCCAGCAATCCTACTACTAGGTATATATCCAGAAGAAATGAGAGCAGAGACACGAACAGATACATGCACACCAATGTTCATAGCAGCATTATTCACTATAGCCCAAAGCTGGAAGCAACCCAAGTGTCCATCAACAGAGGAGTGCATAAGCAAAATGTGGTATATACATACAAATGAATATTACTCAGCTGTAAGAAAGAATTAAGTTTTAACATATGTAACAACATGGATGACTCTTGAAGATGTTTTGTTGAGTAAAGTAAGCCAAACACTAAAAGACAAATATTGCATGACCTCACTGATATGACCTAAGCATATTGAGCAGGCTCACAGAGACAGAATCTGGAAGATAGATTACCAGGTGACAGAAAAGAGGTAGAGAAGGGTGAGTCAATGCTCAATCTGGACAGAACCTATGATAAGATGGAAGAGGGTGCTTTAGCACTGTATGGGGGTGATGGTGGTGGATAAGTGAGTGGGGTTGATGGTGCGCAAGAGTAAGCGTGAAAAAAAAGACAGTAAAAATAAATTTTAAAAAAAAAAGAAAAAACCACTGGTAATATCACAAAAAAAGAGAGTAAGGGCGAGCAGGGTTGGTAAGGTGGGCTGGGCTATCCATGGAACTGGGGGAAGGGCTGGAGGAAGGAACAGGTGACCTCTGGGAAGGTGGAGGTCTGTAGTTGAAAAGGCAATTGTGGAAATGGTCTTTTGGCAAATATGGCAGGAAAGGGTCACAGGGGCAGAGTATTGGTGGTGGTAGGGATGAGTGAGAAATGGTACACCTGGGAAATGGTTCTTTAGAATATGAATAGGTTCATTTTGTTGGAGGGTTTTATCTCAGTGGGCGGAGACCCACACAATAAACAACAAAATATTAAACTCCCACCCTGGGGAGTCCTGCTATATTCATTCTCAAATAGATGGGCAAGAATGAAAACAGACCAATATGTCAAGCTCTCAATATCAATGCATTTAACAATGAACCTTATTCTTGTAAAATTGAAAGTTAGTCTAATAATAACTACTGCCTAAGAGTTAACCTCCTGAAAAACCTCCTTGTTACTGAAATGTGACCTCTCTTTAAGCCAAACTCAGCAAATAAATGTGCTCCCTTCCCCCAGGGTTGGGGATGACTTCTGGGGGTAAGCCTCCCTGGCACTGAGGAAGTAATACCAAGCACCAACCAGCAATGCATTTGGAAAAAGACCTTGACCAAAAGGGGGAAACATCAAATACAAAAGAGTTTTTACAGCTAAAAAATTTCATCAAAATTAATTGGGAGTTTCATTCAAGAGGTTACACTTATGCATGTCTCAGGCAGATTTCACTAAATGCCACTGTGAACAAAGCCTCAAATTGCTCTTTGGGGCTCTACAGCCATCCAGATACTATAGGGAAGGCACCCTGAAATCAGCACCCTCTTTCCCCAATGTAACAGACTCATTTATAATTTCCCTACACGTGATTCTTCTACCACTTTTATTTATGCCTATATTTTGCACTATACCCATTAAATTTTTGTCTCAGAGACTTAAATCTTCAGTTTGTTCATATGCTGGTTGGGCGCTGAATCTCAGAAGAATTGCAGCCAACACACTACTCTCCAGATCATTGGACTCACCCAGGATGACTAAGAAAATTATGATGAAAGACAACCCCCATCCAAATAAACAGTATATCTACAACAGCAAGCAAACAGTTCCTTCCATTAGCCTCATAAATTCTAAGCCCCATCTCAATCTGAGGCAGAGCAGGTGTCACCATGCCAAAATCCTCAAGGTTGAGTAATAAACAAACCTAAGGAAGAAATGCAACTATGGACAAAGTAAACTTATTAACATTGTAATAATAAAAGAACATGCAACAATGTTATAAAGTTAGTGGTTACCAGAGGTTCTGAGGGGGAGGGCATAATAGGTGGAACAAAGGCATTTTAGGACATTGAAATTAAGTGTAAACCACAATGTAAGATATAAACCTTGGTTAGTAGCAATGCTTCCATATTTATTCATCAGTTCTAACAAACGTGGGAAAATGTGGGAGCAGGTAGAGTATATGGGAATGGGAAGTATATGGGGGTGGAGAATATAGGAATCCTAATACTCTAAGTGAAACTTTACTGTTATCTAAAACCTCTTTAATAATAGTTTATTATATTAAAAACAAAAATAAAAAACAAGAGGGAGGCCCAAGGACTCACACTTCCTGACTATGACTTGTAGAATAAAACTACATGGTCAAAACAGCATGGTATTTGCATAAAGATAGACACATTGATCAATGGAATCGAACTGAGATTTCAGAAATAGACCCTCATCTCTACGGTCAACTGATTTTTTTTTTTTCTTTGAAGATTTATTTTTTATTTATTTCTCTCACCTTTCCCACCCCTCCCCACCCTTAGTTGTCTGTTCTTTGTGTCCATTCGCTGTGTGTTCTTCTGTGTCTGCTTATATCCTCGTCAGCAGCACTGGGAATCTGTGTCTCTTTTTGTTGAGTCATCTTGCTGCATCAGCTCTCTGTGTATGCAGCTTCACTCCTGGGCAGGCTGCACTTTTTTCATGCTGGGTGGCTCCCCTATGCAGGAGACACCCCTGCGTGGCACGGCACTCCTTGCGTGCATCAGCATTGTGTGTGGGCCAGCTCACCACATGGGTCAGGAGGCCCTGGGTTTGAACCCTGGACCTCCCATGTGTGGGTGGATGCTCTATCCATTGAGCCAAATCTGTTTCCCTCAACTGATTTTTGATGAGCACCAAGTTCACTTTTCTGGGGACATAACAGTCTCTTTAACAAATGTGCTGGGAGAACGAGATATCCCTAACCAAAAAAATGAAAGAGGACCCATATCTCCCTCCCTATGCAAGAGTCAACTCAAAATGGATCAAAGATCTAAATATAAAAGCCAGAATCATACAAGTCCTAGAAGATGATGTAGGGAAACATCCACAATACCTTGTAATAGGTGGGGATTTCTCAAACCTTATACCCAAGGCACAAGCAAAAAAAGAAAAACAACAACAGATAAATGGGACTGTCTAAAAATTAAACACTTCTGCACCTCAAAAGACTTTATGAAGAGGGTAAAAAGCCAGCCTACTCAATGGAGAACATATTTGGAAATCACTATCTGTCAAGGGTCTAATGTACATGATATATAAAGAAATCCTACAACTCAACAATATAAAGACAAATGGCCTGATTAAAAAAATGGGCAAAAAACCTGAATAGGCATTTTTCTGTGGGTTCAGTGATAACATCCCCCCTTTCATTTCTGATTTATTTGCATCCTCTCTTTTTCTTTATTAGTCTAGCTAAGGGTTTGTCAATGTTATTGATTTTCTCAAATAACCAACGTCTGGTTTTGTTGATTTTCTCTATTTTTTCTTTTTTTGTTCTCAATTTCCTTTATTTCTGCTCTATTTTTCTTATTTTTTTCCTCCTGCTTGTTTTGAGATTGGTTTGCTGTTCTTTTTCTTGTTTCTCCAATTGGTCAGTTAGGTCTTTGACTTTAGGTCTTTCTTCTTTTTTAATATAGGCATTTAGGGTTATAAATTTTCCTCTCAGCACTTCATTCACTGTATCCCTTTAATTTTGATAAGCTGTGTTCTCATTTTCATTTGCCTCAAGGTATTTACTAGTTTCTCTTAAAAGTTCTTCTTTGACCCACTCTTTAAGTGCGTGTTGTTTAGCTCCACACACTTGTGAATTTTCCCTCTTCCTGTCTCTTGCTGATTTCCAGCTTAATTTCATTATAATCTGAAAAGGTGTTTTGTCTATTATTTCATTCTTTTTATATTTACAAGACCAGCTTTGTGACCCAACATGTGGTCTACAGTGGATAAAGATCCATGAATACTTGAGAAGAATGAGAAGCCCACTGAGCTGGGATGCAACGTTCTATATATGTCTGTTAGGTCTAGCTCATTTATCATATTGTTCAAGTTCTCTGTTTCCTTATTGATCTTTCTAGTTCTTCTATCTACTGATGTGAGTGGTATGTTGAAATCTCCAAATACTATTATAGAGATGTCTATTTCTCCCTTCAGTTTTGCCAAAGTTTACCTCATGTATTTTGGTGTACCTTCTTTAAGTCCATAGATATTTATGACTGTTACTTCTTCCTGGTGGATTGTCCCTTTTATTAGTAATATAACAGCTTTTACATCGCATAACTTTTTTTGCATTTAAAGTGTGTTTTGTCCAATATTAGCATAGCTACCTCAACTCTTTTTTTCACTTTTGTTTGAGTGGAATATCTTTTTTTCAATCTTTCACTTTCAGCTGATTTTTATCCTTGGATCTAGAGTCTCTTGTAGACAGCAGCAGATGGATGCCTCATGTTTTTTAATCTATTCCGTCAGTCTGTATTTTTTAATTGGAGAGTTTAGTCCATTCACATTCAATGATATTAATGTAAATGCACTATTTACTTTCACCATTTTATTCTTTGGCTTTCGTATGTCATATATTTTCATCTATCATTTTTACCCTTTTGGTTATCCTTCCTGATAGTCTTTCTTTCTACACTCTACTCCAAGCCTCTCTCTCTTTTTTCTTTTTGGGCTTTAGGACTCCCTTTAGTACTTCTTGTAAAGCTGTGTTTTTTGTTTGTTTTTTATATACTCTCTTAGTTTCTGTTTCTTTGTGAATATTTTAAACTCACCTTCACCTTCATATCTGAAGGGCAATTTTGCTGGATAAAGAATTCTTGGTTGTAATTTTTCTCTTTCCTAATTAAAGCATACCAGTGTCCTTTCACCTCCATGATTTTTTTTTCATTTAAAAATAATTTATTGAATATGTCATTCATACATGTACATAAACAATAAGTGTACAGTGAAAGTTGTAAAGTTATAAAACAAACATGCATATCATACAGGGCTTCCATATATCACTTCACCACAAATACCACGTAATGTTTGTTTCTCCCTCGCTGCTTTCAGAATTTTCTCTTTATCTTTGGTGTTTGACATTCTGCGTAGTATGTGTCTTGAAGTAGATTTATTCAGACATATTCTGATTGGAGTATGTTTAATTTCTTGGACATGAAAATTCCTATCTTTCATGAGAGTTGGGAAATACTCTGCCATTCTTTCCTCAAATACTTTTTTTTTTTTCAGTTTATGACCAACTGATTTTTTTTTTTGAATTTTTAAAATTATTTTTTAAAAGATAAATAGATCACAAAAAATGTTACATTAAAAAATATGAGGTTCCTGTATACCCCACTCCCCACTCCTCCCATATCAACAACCTCTTTCGTAAGTGTGGCACATTCATTGCATTTGATGAATACATTTTGGAGCCCTGCTCACAGCATGGATTATAGTTTACATTGCAGTTCACACTCTCCCCCAGTCCATTCAGTGGGTTACAGCAGGATATATAATGTCCTGCATCTGTCCCTGCAATATCATTCAGGACAACTCCAAGTCCCAAAAATGCCCCCATATCACACCTCTTCTTCCCTCTCCTTGTCCTCAGCAACTCCTGTGGCCACTGTCTCCATATCAATGATACAGTTTCTTCCATTGCTGGAGCCACAATAATTCTGTAGTAGAATACCAATAAGTCCACTCTAATCCATATTTTATTCCTCCATCCTGAAGACCCTGGGATGGCAATGTCTACTTCACCTCTAAATTGAGAGGGGACTTAGATCCCACATGGCTGATAGATGGGATTCTCCTGGTTGCAGTTATAGACTCTCTCGGTTCCCTGATGTGGTGGTTTCCCATCCTCACCTCCCTGTTAGCTGACCTTGGTAAGTCCAACAGACCGGAGAGTAGGTGTGGTAACCTAACTCCCTGAGCCCCTGCTCACATTTTTCCATTCTTTTCTCCGTTCTTGCTCTTCGATTTCCATTGTTCTGTCTCCAACATCACTTGTTATTTCTTCTATGATTTTGAGTTTGGTGTTGTGGGCTCTAATGTGTTTTGTTTTTACAGATTTATTTCTCTCCCCTTACCCCTCCCCCTCATTGTCTGCTCTCTCTGTCCATTCGCCATGTGTTCTTCTGTGCTCACCTGCATTCTTGTCAGGTGGCACCTGGAATGTCTCTTTTTGTTGCGTCATTTTGCTGCATCAGCTGTGTGTGCTGCCACTTCTGGGTGGGCTGTGCTTTTTTCATGTGGGGTGGCTCTCCTTGTGGGGTGCACCCCTTGCACGTGGGGCACCCCTACAAGGGGGACACCCCTGTGTGGCACGGCACTCCTTGCATGAGGCAGCAGTGCATGTCGGCCAGCTCACCACATGGGTCAGGAAGCCCTGTGTACTGAACCCTGGAACTCCTATATGGCAGGTGGGTGCTCTATCAGTTGAGTCACATCTGCTTCCCTCTAATGAGATGTTTTTAATCTTACCTATTATGTTTTTCATTCCCATAAGCTATTATTTTTTTATTAAAATTCTTCTCTGTGCTCACCAAGTTTCTTCTTGATGTCCTTTATATCTAGTCATATTTTCTTACAATTTGTTGATTTAATTTAATAGATTTGTATTAACCTTGTTGATTAGTTATCTCAAATCCAGTGTCTTGTCTGGGGGTTTGATATATTCCTTTGCTTGAGCCATATAATTTTTCTTAATATGGCTTGTAATTTTTTGCTGATACCTAGGCATGTGATTATCGCATGTTTGATTTCACTCTCTTGCCTAGGGATTTAGTGGTGGGATGCTGTGGGTTACTGCTGTTCTTTGATTCCTGGTTCAACTTGTTATAGCTCTTAAGGATTTTCCCAGTTTTGTTGCTCAAATTCCAGCCATAAACCCAGTAATGGGTTGCAGACTTGCTTCCAAGAGCCCTGGGGAGGGAGGCAGGTTGTAAAGGCCCAAAAAAGCCTATTTAATTAATTTTTCCTTGTATACACTTTTTTTGTAGGTAACTGTCCTGCCTTGTATGGTACTCTTCAGCAGTCCTCTTAGTTCCAAATCCTGGTCAGAATGTGTTAGCTGTAACCAGGTGACAGAGTACCCTACCTCAGGGCCATTCAGAGCCTCGCAAATAAAATGTTCTCTGCTGTTCTCCTCCCTCTGGAAGCAGCTCTCTCCCTATTCTGGGTAGGAAATAATTCCACTCCCCTGGGTCCTCCACAACCAGTCCTCATCAGTAGGGAGGGTGTTTAAGAGGGCTGGATCTCTTTAGTCCCTGCTGGCTTCCAGGGCAAACAATGGTGTGGCCCCACTTGGCCCGGAAGGGCTTGTGGGACCTGGCAGACCAAATTTGTTGGCCAAAAGCTGAACCAGCTTTCCTTCCCTGGGGAAGTGGTCCCCTGTGGCCCCTCTGTCCATAGCCAGCCAAAGGTCAGAGGGCTCAAAGCTGTCTGCTCCTAGGGTGGGGGGGATGGCTGCTGGCAGCTACAGCTTTTACTCACAAGTTTTCCTGTTCAGATTCTTTTTATTTTATCCTTTTCTCTTCTGGTTGTCAAACCTTCCCCTGGTGTTCTGAGCCTTAGAACATTATTTCCCATGCCATTTCTGCCTGTCTTCTACCTATTTTTTCCTGGGAGAGAGAGATGAATACTCTCTCTAATATTCCATCATCTCAGAAGTTTGGGTTGGCTTTTATAATGGGAATTTATGTCAAAGCTCACATTTCTGAGGCTGTGGAAGTGTACAAACCAAGGCATCATCAACAGGTCACTGTCTCACCAAGCTGCAGTTGTGTGTGATTAGGTACACAGCAGTGACATCTGAAAATGCTTTTTCTCCAAGCTCAGCTGTAGGTGATGGGGAACATGGGCAGGCATTAATGGCTGTTCTGCAGGTCTCTGCCTTTTCCTCCAGGCTAACTTTCTCCCCAAGCTCAATTGTGGGTGATCAGGCCTATGATTCATTTCTCCCATCTCCTCTGGTCTCATCTCTTTCAGCTTCTAGAGAAACCGTTTCCATGCCTCTTGATTGGCATGGAAACATTCCAACCTATAGCCTCCAGGACCTCTCTCTCAGCCTTTTGGGCCTTCTCTACCTCTGCTGCTTTTTCCTGTGTCTTTGGCCTTTTATTCCTGCCTTTACAAAGGACTCCAGTAAGAGAAATAAGACCTATCCTGGGTCCTGCAATCTAATTAAAGGCCCTTTACTCAAGTGATGTCATCAAAAGATCCCATCTAAAATCTGTTTACAGGCACAGGAATGGGTTCTCTTTAAGAACAGGATTTCCTGGGGTCTACAAAAGACTCAAAGCAGCACAGTTAACAACTCCTAAATGAATTACAAGGCACTATAATGGGTATTTTGTGCCCTTGATGAGCTTAAAGTGTTATCTGGGGTGAAACAAAACACCCAGAGGGTTACATAGTAATATAAGAACCAACTAAAAATTATAAACTATTAGAAGCATATGATTATGAACAAATGGTGAGAAACTGTGACATGTGGACCTTTGGTAAACAGAATATCTATGAGAGGAAGGTAAAAATATAGATGCCCAGGTCTACAGGAATAGGACCCAAACGATTTTATCTTTCCCAGTATAACATGACCCATACCAATTTATGAGCCAGTGGTACACATGGTTAGGGCTATGACTTTGGAAAAATGAGACTACTGTGAGCTGGAACAGAAAGGGTTATAGTCATAGAACTTGAACTGAACTTTTATGGACAAGGAAGGTTAGACAAGTTGAAAGAGGAAAGGGGGAAAGCAATAATTTGCTGAGAACTTAACTACCACTCTTCTATATATTACATCATTTAAATCATTTCATTTCATGTATGGAAAAATTGAGGCTGAGAAAAGTTAAATAATTGCGGCCATAAAACTAATTAAATGACAGAAGTGGTATTAATAGATATTTTATTTTACAAATGAAATTGAGCCTCAGGGATGCTAAATATTTTGTCTCAAGAAACAAAATTGGAAAGTGGCAGAACTGAGATTATTAAGTGGGTAATTTGAAAACAGGTCTGTGAATCTAAAGCTTTTCTTTCTCTTTCTTCCTTTCTTTTGAGTGGAAGGAGGTCTATATTGCTTAAGAAAATAAATCAAATTGGACTATCAAAAAGCAGATTTCACTTTAATTTGTGATATGGCCAGAGATTAGTATATTAAAGAAAACATATGGCTTAAAAAAAAAAAGTTTTCAATGATCAATGTTTTTGTCTTAATCAATTAGCTTATTAAACCATTACCAAATGCCAATTAGCCATCAGTCAGAATCCAATCGTTAGACTGAATGGATAACTCAGCAGCTAGTTGGAAACTGCCAATGGAGTAAAAACAGTCAAATTATTTTAGGGCTAGCCTCAATTTTAGAAGTATAATGTTTAAAGCTGGCTTAAGTTTATTTATAAATGAGATTTTAAAGATTTGTTTTATTATAATGCTTGATTAGAATACTTTGTGGTCAATATTACCATTTTAAGGACTTTAAAGAAACTGAAGATGAATATTCACTCACTTCTATTCTCCTTCTATAGGGACTTGTAGTCTATTTTTTTTTATCTTCAAAACTAAAATCAAAGCTCATCCCCCCCATTGATAATACACTTTGAATGGACTGTATGCTTTATTAAAATGTACCAATAAAATTGATTTAAAAAAATCATTTCCATGAGGCCCTTCACAAAATCATTTTTCCACTGTTGCTCGTACACAACATTGCTTTTAAGTCTATTTAGCATTTAGGTTACTGTTTTTAGGGATAAGACCCATGCATTATTCACCTTTGCATTCCTCAGCATTTAGTACAGTGCCTTACACATTCAATAAAACTTGTCAAAGAATCTTTAATGTTTTCCTCAATAAAATGAACACATCGAATATGTGTACATATTCCAAACCAACCTTGAAGTAACATAGAAGAACATGGAGGAAACACGCTGTTGAAAACATTTCCTTTTAAGAATGGGTTTGGTCAGCCATGTCAATCGGGATTTGGGAGCCATCATGATCATAATAATTGCTCAACAAGTATGTGCTATACACCAGGCACTGCATGTACAATGGCAAACGAAATAGCTGTAGTGCATGCCCTTACAGCTTACAGCTCAGGAGAGGGACAGACATTAAATAACTTAAACAAGTAAATAATGTAATTAAAAGTTGAGAAGAGTGGTATGAGGAAAGCAAACAGCAGGTGGTAACAGAAATCAGAGAGGGGAGGATGGTAGAGGGCTCCTCAGGTTGGACAGCTTGACACGTGGCATTTAAGCAGATGCTTGAAGGATGAGAACAGTCAATTAGGGAAAGAGAAGGATAATAGCATTGCCAGGACAAAGGCTAGAAAAGGGAGGCCAGTTGCTTCAATGCCAGCTTTAGGAAAATACAGTTACTATAGCACATACCTTAGCCTTCTGATTTTCCTTTTTGTTACTGTTTCTAGCATTTTTCCTTTTCTGATGATTTGCATGAGGGTTAAGTGTTTTAAATTTTTCTGGCTAAATTAAATGATGGCATGAACTCTGGGAACATGAAACTACTCATTTCCAAATAATCCTAAATTCCTTCCAATCCTTACGACTGATAAATTCATCTTCAAGTGACAACCATATCCCAATTAGGAAAGAGTACTTTTCTATGTTAGCTTAATTTTTGATTTGGTGCTCTCCTGATTGCTAATCAGCGTGTTGTGTGATTATTTCACTAAATTTTATAGAATGTTGTTTTGCCATCAGAAAAATGCAAGGTTGCTTTCTGAAGTATAGGTTGCTCTAGTGTCTAGGCAGAGTAAATGTACCTAAAGCAATCCCTAACCACTGGAGATACTCAGTTCTACTGCTGGAGCCCTAAGTAAACTGTGGAATCATGTCCTGTAATGGAAAAAGCCCAGGATTAGAAATCAGGATTTAGCTTTTAGTACCACATCTGTACCTTTTTATGCAAATTTAGGTGAACGGTTTACTCCTTCAATGCTTAGTTTTCTTATTGGTAAAGTGGGAATACACAGAAGTTGGATTTTACACAAATTCAACTATATGTGCTTGGCAAGAAAATTAAAAGGAAAAAAATCAATTTAATAGCATTCAGTGAGGATATGCCCTGGAGTGAGCATGAGATGGAAAGCACAAATCCGGTGCTCCATCCACAAAAATATTGCTCTGCTACCTGATTTTAGTGTTCAAAGATGTATAGATTTGTTTAGGACAAGGTCCTTAAACATCATTCATCTGTTTCATCTAGGGTTTAAATGAAGAAAGTCACTCAGGCGATATGATTTGTCTCAAAATGCTTACTTTAGAATCAAATTGGGTGTTGACCCTACTATATTATTATATTATACTGGCATAGGAAATAAAAATCAAAGTAGATGGAACCTTAGAACTACATGGTTGTGACCCTGATTTACAGCTTTTTCAAGTTTTATCAATTATGTCACTTTCCCAATAGAGTCATAACATTGTTTAGAGCACAGATATATTCATGTATACAGAGCAGGATAAAAGCACAGTAACACTGCACAATGATTTTAATAAAGATCTGAAAAAGCAGTAAATATCCAAAAGGAGGACTGATGAAAAATGATGTATGCATACAATGGAATGTCATGGAGCCATAAAAATGAGGAAACACCTTACATAATGACATACAACTTCTAAAAGAAGTAAAAACAAAAAGGTAAATAAACAGTATACATAGTATATATCATTTATGTAAAAAAAGAAAAATAAAATACAGTAAATATAGTACCTATTTGCTTGCATATGCTTTTATTTAAAAAACAAAAACAAAATAAAACAGAAACTATCATTGGCTGCTTCCTAGGCAGGGAACTAGGTGGCTGAGGGACAGGTGTGGAAAGCAGACTTTACACTGCATAGACTTTACATACCTTTTGAATTTTCGACCATGTAAACTTATTACCAAATCCAAAACAAAACACAGAATTTATATCACAGAGAACAGAGCTTAGGATGAAATGGGATAATGTTCTTAGTGGGAACATTCGAAAAAGTGGACAGTTTTTTCCAAGATTAAATGTCTGCAGATAGAATTTTAGAAGTATAAAGGAACTTCTTTAAGAAATCCATCCATTCCAAACTTCTCATCTTATAGATCTTTAAAGTGAGGCCTTGAAAATTGACTTTGTAAGGTCACATAGATGGAACCAGAAACCAGATAATCCAACAGTCACTCTAGGACCCTTGATTATTTTGTGTGGGCAAAACAGTCATGTAAATTTGGGCTACCTAATGAGTTGTCATGTTCAATCTAAATTTCAGAGTCTAGAGTATTAAATAATCTCAAACTCTAGGACTACAATGTCTTGTCTGGACCACCTATATAGATACAATTATCAAGGGTCTGTACATATCTCTATCATCCCACTTATTACATTATGATCAATGTATATTTTTACTATCCTTCTAACTGACCTTAATTCACTAAGGTCCAACGACTAGAATATTTTAAGTTTTGTAAATATACAAAATTAACAGAGGTAAAAAAAATCCCTTGACCAAAACCCAGGAGTTGGATGTGTTATACAAACAAAAATTTCTTGAACTTAAAAATGATACAAGGTACACAAACCATCATGTTACACTCCAAATCCCAACAGCCAGAGGCTGCACCCCATAAACATTGCTATTTCTTCAGCAAAACATATGGGATAAAGACGATCTATAACTGCTCATTAGTTCAGGTTATATTTTGCTACCAAATGAATTTTGTCTCAAGCTTAAAGAGCTTTTGGTATTCAGAGCTTTCTGGATGTTGTAATTAGGGGATTACGGACCGTACTCAAAAGGGTGCTATTAGAAAGCACAGTCACTTAACTCTCATCCTTTTTATGAGATCAGAACAGCAGTCATAGCAGCAGAAGGCTTGCTTTGCAGTTAAGGAATCCAACCTAGCAGAGTGCTGCGGAGCTGACAGCGAGAGAAGAAAAAAGGAAACTCCCTGTTGTATAAGACTGAGTCCTCTGCAGTTTTTTCATTAGTTATAATTCAATAAAAGTTCCCTTTGACTAAATCACGTGAGCTTACAAATGGAAATAAGTAAATAAAATTTTTGTCCCACATTGCTGACAAGGGGATTGAAGCAATGGGCTCTACTCCTACTGGAAGGTAACTGCACTTCTTGAGGGACCAGCATATACAGAAGGAGGCATTCCAAATATATTGTTAAGTAAGAAGCAGAAATGTATAGTTTACTCAAGGTGGCACCATTACCGAAATTGAAAGGGGAATTTTCTAGTCAACCTCTTTATGAGTAAATTGTTCCTACTTCAGAATCCTTCCCTTATATATTTTTTCTACCTTTCACAAGGGGAAAAGCTCTGAGGTAAATTAGCACACTAAAATCCTTTTCATTCTTTCCACAACTCAAGCCCCACCCCCATTTTGTTTGTGTCACTACTATTTATTTTTTTCGGGCAAAAATTCAAATTTGCACTAAAAGGCAACAAATCAGCTTTGCAGACAATATTCGATTTTTGATATTCAGTTTGGTCATGTTTTTTCAATCTTAACATTTTAGGTGCATTGTAACCAAACCAATTGTTTCGTTCAATTTCAGTAAAATCCAGCCAGTTTATTTAAAAAAAAAAAAAGTGGATTCCATTTTAAAAAGAGAAACAGCAATGGTGACCAAGAAATACCCTCATATGGGCTATGTCAGGAAGAAATGTTGCTTTCTCTAATTATAATTCGTAAACAAAACAAAACCCCAAACCCTAACCAACTACATCTTATAACAAATACACCAGCATATTAATAACCTAGTACACACAAAAAAAGGTAAACAAAAAATACTAACCAACCTATATATTCAGTCTGGAGAAAAACCAAACAAACTTCCTAGTTGGCTTTCTTGGCTATTTGCATTCGGAAGTACCGAAAACTATAACCCTTTTTACGTATAAGAATTTCTTGGTAGATGGGATTTGTTTCCTCACCCTATCAAAACAGTCTACATTATTCCAGAATATAATCATTTCGATTGAGACCACACATTCAAAAACAAAGACAAAAAAACCCACGGCCCAAAATGCCAATTCGTGGCTTCTCGGTAAAGAAATGGCCAGAAACTGCAAATTGCTATCCCAGGACAAACTACTAACTAGTTTACAGAAAGGACTTCTGCTGTCTCTAAGATTCAGAAAACATACTCAGAAACAGCGCACACGATAATCTTCCTACGAAGGCAGAGCCTTACATTTAGAAATGAAACGAGGACTCCCCCTTTTCTCTGAAGTTAAAACCAGGCAGAGCAGCTGACAAGCGCGCCGCGGGGACAGAGGAGCTGCGGGGCGGGAAGAAGGGCTCAGGGATGGAGTCCCTGCGCTGTGGCCACTCCCCTTACCGTGAGAAGATCTGGGAGGGAGGAAAGGAGGAGAAACACCCCAGAATCCTGGAAGAAAAGCCCCTGGCCTCGAGTGGGGAGTAGGGAGACAGGGGGCAGCTCCGTGTGTGGTGACCCTTGTGGTGAACTCGCACTAGGGTGCACGGCTGTCGCCGAGGCTTTAGGGGAGCCGGATCTGGGGGCGTCGCGTGCCCCGAAGCGAGGCCGCGGCCCAGCGCGGACGCGCCGGCGAAGCCCTCGTTCGCGCCTCCGTGGGCTCCGGGGCCCTCCCTTCGGCCCCCGCCCCGGCCACTCCGCTCCAGCAGCTCCCGGCCTCGGCCTGGAACTAAGGCCGCGCAGAGCTCTGTCTCCTCAGAGCAATCCCTCCGCGGCGGGGCCCGCACTTGTTTAGTCACGCCCCACCCCCTGGTCGCCGGCGTCACCTCCGCCACTCGAGCGCTTTCCAGCAGCTTCCAGAAACCTCGCCTCCCCCCAACCTCGTCACTCACACGGGGCGGGCTGGGCCGGCCCCAGCCCCACCCCTGCTCGTCGCTGCAGCTGAAATTACGGCTGCAGCATCGGGGCGGGCGGCCACGCCTCTGCGGAGCCCGGCCGGAAGTGCCCTCGCCCTCCCGTTCCTCCCCGTGCCCACGGCCTTTCGGGCCCCGCGCGGGGCAGGAAGGGGGACTCTTTTGCGGCGGACTCAAGCCGGAAGCTGCTTTCCCGGCGCCCGGCCGGTGGGGGAGGAGCCGTCGGAGGGGAACGTGGGGTGAACGTTGCGCTGGGTGGTGTGGAGCTCAAGCTGGAACTGGGGTTCGGAGCGACCCGGTGTGAGGAAGGGGAATACCCGCGGCAGGTAAGGGGGAAGAGGTGTGGTTTCCCTCCGCTCTCGAGGTGGGAAAGGGTTCCAGAGTTGGGGTGACTCGCGGGGTGGTTTGCACGCCGAGGCGACGGCTAGGCTGGGAGGTGAGGGGCTGGGTTTGGGTAGAAAGGTTGGTGAATGAGGCATAGGGATAGCATTACTGAACCTTTTGGGCTCAGAGAGGTAAATACCGAAGAGAAACCAGAGTTTGTTTCACTCTCCCAAGGAGGATGGAGAAGGGGAGGGTTAACAGAACCCTGCGCCTTCTTGGGTTTCCAAGGTTGGGTTTCGAGACTGACCTCGCTTGGTCTTACCCGTCTCTGATTCAGGACGTCTGGGTTTGGTGTCAGACCCTGCCGGGCGCTGCAAGCCGACCCCCTTCTTCGGTTTGAAGTCAGTTGTGGCCTTACCTTTAACAGTTCACTTGCTGAACCCATTTGATCTTGCGGGTTAAGCTCAAATGCCTATAAAGCTCTCCCCGAGCAGCGTTTCTCAGCGTTTTCCCAATTTGCGCTTGGGACCGGGAATTACATTTAAATTGCATACGTTTCGCGATTTCCAAGGCCAGCTTTCCAGGTTTATTGCACCGTAACTGAGTCCATGCCGGGCTAGTAATTCACATTCAGACCCTGGGAGTATCAGTGGCTCACGGAAGTATGAAAAGCCGGTGTTAGAAGAAAGGTGGAGTGGAGTAGAGAAATAAGAAAAGCTGGATTGCTCTCACAGGTCAATGAATGTTAGGTCATACTGTACCGTTTGGACTTTTTAAGTAAACAGTCTGGAATAAATAAATGATTTTAAACTGAACAGGGACAGACTCAGATTTGTTTTATAGGAACATCACTTTGCCACTGATAAAAGAGTGGGGATGGAATGGAAAGAGAGGTAGGATTTGAGACATGTATGCACAGAATTGGGTGGCTTGTACTTTGTAAAGAAGGGGGAAATGAGAGTTGAGAAGGACTCAGATGTTTCTAGTTCCTGCGTTGGGAAGGATGGAAATGTCAAAATTTAGGTGAGATACACAAAGGGGAAGAGGTTGTTTTTTTGAAGGTGGGGGCAATGAAGGAAAGACTAATTGAGTTTTAAGAACCACCCCAGGGTTTTGTGTGCTTGGACAATGCAAATTGAATTTGAAAGAAAACTGAGTAGCCTACCTTTGTTATTTTATTAAGTGAATTTTCTTTTGGGGGAAAGGGATTCTATATATTTCTGGGTTTCAGGATATCAAACACCAGCCTACCAGCTTTCCTCATTGGAATGTTGTGATGGCCGGAGCAGGAGAGCAGATTTGAAGACTTAGTTTTCGCTATTCAGCATGCCTTCCCCATACTTTAGTTTATTTTTTTTAAATATAACAGAGAGAACCATCCAGAAAAAGGTTTTCAAGATCCCTAAGGCAAATAGAAATTGTCACCAAAAATAACTTACTCAAGGTACATAATTTTCCAGTTTTTCTTTTGAGAATACTGCAGAATGATATGAGGTGTGTTGCATATTTTCTAGATAGAATGAACTAAGTATAAACTTAGCAGCAGATGAATAGTATATAATTTATGCTTCAGGTGTGGTGATAAGCATTTCGAATGCATTGGCTCATTTAATTCTTAGAACGAATCAGTTTTACAATCAAGAAATTTCTGTACCCTGATCTGCTAGTGCGAAGCCCATGCTTTTAGGTGCTCTGGAACTATAGAGGCTTGACTCTTTCTTCTATGGTCACCTTTGTAAGTGAATTATAAACTCGGCCAAGGTAATAAGCCTGTGATGTCAGTGAGGAGTTGAAAAAGAAAAAGAAAAAGTTAGCATCACACTTGTGTAAACTGTTAAGTCAGCGGTTCTCAGTGAACGATATACCTTTCTTCTTCCAAAATATTTTTGGTTGTCACTACTCGGGAGAGGGTGCTACCGGCTTCTGGTAAGTGGAGGCCGAGGTTGCTGCTAACCATTCTACAATGTACAGGAAAGCCCCCACAACAACGAATTAAGTGGTCCAAAATGTCCGAAGTGCTGAGGTTAGGAAACTCTGCCTTGTGGTTAATTCCCTCAGAAATAGGAAATTGAGATTCACAGGTACCGACTTTTTAAAAAGCATTTTTGTTTTTCAAATTATTCCTTGGCTTGAAAGGTGTGTGAAGTTTATACAGCTGTGAGCCACTGATTCCCAGAAGATGATTGTTGTAGAATCATGGATTCTTAGATTTGGGAAGGATCTTAAGAACTGTCTAGTTCAGTCAACTATGCTTGAAATTATTTTTACAACCTCCTGCTAAATGATAATTCACCTAGGCTTAAAAGTCCCTTGTATCTGTCTTTAACTTATTTTTCACTAGAGAGGTTTTAGGTATATAGAAAGATGCAGAAAATAGAGTTCCCATGTACCCCCTCATATAAGCAGTTCTCTTTGTGTTAGTGTAGTATCATTGTTTCAATGGGAACAATGCTATGGTAATTATACTGTGAAGTATAGTACATCGTTTATATGAAGGGTCACTGTGTTGTGCAATCCTATGTTTTTTTTTAAATTTTAGGTTTTATTAGAGAAATTGTAGGTTTACAGAAAAATCATGCTTATATTCAGAGTTCTCATATACCACTCTATAATCGACACCTTGCGGTAGTGTGGTGCATTTGTTAACAATTATGAAAGAACTTTTTTATAATTGTGCTATCAACTATGTGCATTATTTACAATAGGTTCACTATGTTGTATGGTCTTAATTTTTAAAAATTTTAATTCTAGTAACATATATACAATTTAAAATTTCGCCTTTGACCACATTTAATTATATTCAGTGTTGTAAGTTATAGTCTCAATGTTGCACTTCCATCACCATCATCCATTTGCAAAACTTGACAACCACCCCAAATAGAAACTCTGTACAATTTAAGCATTAACTCCCCATTGCCTGTCACTCCCCCCACACACTCCCCTGGTAATTATATTCTAGTTTCTGACTCCATGAATTTGCTTATTCAATTATTTTGTATCACACAATATTTGCCCTTTTGTGTCAGACTTACTTGACTCAACAGAATGTCTTCAAAATTCAGGTTTCACTATATTTTAAATACCTATTTAAACTGCTCTTTATTTCCCCTTATACTCACCTCTAGTCTCTTATATTCAACTGCTGCCTGTGGTTCTACTTCATGGGACTACACTCAACTAATTTGTCACATGTGTAATTTATACTATGAAAGTATATTTTTGTTCTGATAGAGATCATTTACTTTTAATATAAAACAGTATTTTGTGGACAGCTTTTAAAAAGGCATTATGCTAAACTGGTGAAATATTTTTGGTGGTTGAAAACAGTAAGAACAGATGGGATAAATGGTTGTTTGGTTCTTTTGTCCCTTTCAAGTCATGGTGCAGTGGAGCTGGGGTTTTTAAGTACTTTCTTCGTTTACTGTTGGCGTATTCATTTCAGGTTCATAGATTCTAAAAACTTACTTTGTCAAACTCTGGTTAGTAGTTTGCTTTTAATAATAGCTACCTCTACTACAAGATTTGTTTAATTTGCTTACAAATGAGTCTACTATGAAAATTGATCCTATGGTCACTTTCTATTCTCTCCACAAATCTGTGAGATTTATAAATAAATTTAAACATTTTGTTTTCACTTAAGATCGAATTTTCAGGATATGTTTATCTTAGGGCATATAACTCTTGATATACTTAATATATGTAAACCTTATTAAGTAGTATAGATCTTTTTCAACATAAATGGGACTTTTATTTAATTGCCTATTAACTTTTTTTTTCCAGGGTTCATTGAAAAATCCTTAGTGATATTGACATGTTTCAAGTGACATAAATTAGCCAATGACTCGGAATGATGGATTCCCTGAAGATTGGAAATGGTTTGCCAGTGATTGGACAAGGGACTGATATAGGGATATCTTCACTCCCCGTGGTGGGGTATTTGGGAAAAGTTAGTGAGCTCATTCTTTGCCTCAGTGCAAAGTTTTTTATTTTTTCCCCTTATCTTTTTGAGACTTAAATTCAGTTTGAATTTTACCATTAACTTCTAAAAAATTGTATCTTCCACGGAAATCTTACAGCAATGGCGAAAGATTATATTAATGTATTTATCTCTCTGTGTTTTATTGATATGCGAAAGTAGACATAACACAAAGACTTTATGGTTTGCTATTTTTGAAAATATGGAACATACGTTTTTCCTGGCTGTGTCACTCCTTTTCCCCTTGCATATAAAACTGATGCAGTTCTTAATACTTTAAGTTTAATATTTAAGACTAATATAACTGTGGTTAAAGCTTTGTATGCATTTCTTTTATTTGTCATGTTTAAGGTATTTTACCAGGCACTTCTAGTGAAAATTTTGTAATTATTTTCTGTTTAATTTTCTTTTAATGTTTTGTAATTTGATACAGTGTAGAAATGCCTGTATGTTAATTTGCTTTATTTCTCTTTTAGAATTATGATTCAGCTAAAGTTCCATCAGATGAGTATTGCCCAGCTTGTAGAAAGAAGGGAAAGTTAAAAGCCTTAAAGACTTATCGAATTAGCTTTAAAGAATCTATCTTTTTGTGTGAGGATTTGCAGGTAAAGTATTCATCTGATAGAACATATATACTTTTGCCTATTGCTTTGTCTTCAGTGTTTGTTTGTTCCCATGTTTTAGTTCTTAGAATGTAAATTTCTAATACATAGATAATTTGATTTCCTAAATCTATCTGGTATGCAGTTTTAAATAGTTTGTTATGTTTCCATCTGGCTTCCTGACTTGTTTATTATTAGATTTGACCTGGCAAATTAGAGGAGAAATAACATTTCAATTAAAAAAAAAACCAAAAAACCTAAGAATCATTGTTCCCTTTTAACCTATAGTGGATAATCTCTCATTTCTTTGGTTTATTAACTTTGAGACTAATTGGAAAAGTTATTCATCTCTCATATACCTGAAAGGGTATTGTGGAAATTGGTTTGTCCAAAAACAGTGTATGTACTCTGAGCTAAGTATTTTGTATTTAGACTTTAAAAGGCTCTAAATATCTTTTAGAATTAATTATAGTAGGTACAACTTCTTTATAAAAGAACTCATAAAATTCTGTAATACTCTACAGTTTAATGTACTTGACAGCTTATGAAACCGTTTAATACACATTTAATTCTTAAAGCTTTGCAAGGTAGATATGCCCATTTTATGATTGAAACGCAAATTAAGAGGGTTTAGGGACCCAAGATCTTCATATAGTAGGAGAGTAGTGACTGGAATGCAGACTTCTAATTTCGATCTGTTTACTCCAGCTAAACTAGATGTTTGTCAGAATAATATGATGGAGTGCTTTTAAAAAATTCCTAGGTCTTCTGCCTTGATTCTGATTTAGCCGTTTTTCTGATCAGCCAAGTTTGGAAGATGCTAGACTGAACCACACTGTTGGTGATAATTTTGCTGGGTATGACCTGAAGAAAAACTATATTTAAAAATCCCAGGCATTCTGATGAAGAGAAATAAACTTCTTGATGCATTTATTTACTTTATTTTTAAATTTTGTTTTATGCATTTATGTAGTAAATATTTTTTTGAGTGTCAGTGTGTTCCAGATGCTAGGATACAGTATTGAACAAACAAAATTTCCTGCTTCAAGGGGGTTATGTTCTAACGTGGGAAACCAGCACAATAAATGAGTAAAATTTTGCATGTGTCAGATGCTGAAAAGTGCTGTGGAGAAAAGCAGTAAGGACTAGAATGCCAATGATGGGGAGTTTGCAGTTTTAAATAGAGTGGTCAAGGGAATGCTTCATTGAGAAAATGATATTTGAGCAGGGCCCTGAAAGAGATGAAGGGGAGCAAGTCAGGTGGCTGTCTAGAGAAAGTAAAGTGCCTTGTGTGGGTGCGTGTGTAGCTGTACAAAGGCCCTGAGGGAGTGAAGGTTGCTTGTCAGGTTTGGGTTCCTGCAAGGAAGCCAGTGTGGTGGATCTGAGTAAGGGAGGGAAAGAGTGATAGAAGATGGGTCTGGAAAAGACTGGCGGGGCTAGACCAAGTAGGGTCTTACAGGCTTTTATTTATTTATTTATTTTTAATAAATTTTACTTTCAGGGAAGTTTTAGATTACCAAAAAGTTACGTTGAAAGTATAGGGGATTTCCATATAGTTTGCCCTTCCCCCTCCCACACTTTCCCCTATTAATAACATCTTACCTTAGTTTGGCATATTTGTTAAAATTGATGAACCAATATGGAAGCATTGCTACTAGCCAAAGTCTTTAGTGTACACTATGGTTTGCACTTTGCACTGTATAGTTTATAGGTTTTGACAAAATGTATAATGGCCTATATCTTCTATGGCAATATGCAGAACAGTTTCAGTGTTCTAAAAATGCCCTATGTTCCACCTAACCTTCCCTTCCCCTCCCCTCAGAACCTTTACAAGTTCCTTTGCTACTACAATAGTCTCCTTTGGTCCATGGTTGCATTTCTCCCTTACATTTGTTAATTCCTCAATTTTGAGGCTTTTGGGATGATGATGCCCGCTCTGTGTCAGATTGGGAGGAGGCTTAGATCTTATAGGGTAGATGGAAGGAGCTGATTTGCTTGCAATTGTGGATACTCTCCGTTTTGGAAAGAGTGTTCTCCTGAGCGAGTCTGTGTTGTCCATCATCATCATTTTATTTGCTGTACTGGGCAAATAGGTGTTGGCCACAACTCTGCTAAGGTTCACGGTTTAGTGGGCAAGTGAACAGACCAGAGATTTAAGTCTCTGGGACATATATTTAATGCTAATTATAGGTTCAAATAAAAGTGGTAAAAGAATCATGATTAGGGAAATTATAACTCTTATAATGGGGAGTTATATACTATTTTTAGGTCTCTTACTATATAAAACATAGCAGAGATGTTGGCTCAGAATTGGAATAATCTGACTTATTGAAAGGATCAGGAAGACTAGTTAGAAGATAATGGCAGTATTTCTGGGGGGAGGAAGGATTGTTGAAAGATTGAGTAGGAGAGAGAAAAATCAAGGATGATTCCAAGGTTTTTGACCTAAGCTATTGGAAGAATGACCTTGCCAGTTACTGAGGTGGGAAAGACTTTGGGAAGAGGAAGATAGAGGGGAAGAGCAGGAGGTCAGTACTGCACCTAACTGACTTCGTGGGTGAGTGGGCTAACAGTTTGATGTTTGTGTCTGGCGTTAAGTGGAGAGTGTATAGCTGGAGATAGAAGAGTGTAAGTCAGCATGTAGATGTCAAACTATGAGACCAAGTAAGTTTACCAAGAAGTATCGTGAAAGAGAACCAAGAACTGAGCCCTGGAGCACTCCAGCATTAAGAGTTTGGGGAGATGGTGTGGAACCTGCAAAGGAGTCTGAGAAGACTCAGACAGTGAGGCAAAAGTATCTCCAGGAAGGAGAGTGCAAGGCCCTGGAAGTCAAGTAAAAAGATTTAATGAAGGAAGGAGTGATTTACTCTCAGATGCCACTGATGGCTCAAGGGAAGGGACATCCCCGTACATTGACTTGAGCATCATAGAGGCCATCGAGACCTTGATGAGAATAGGTTCGATAATGTAGTAATGATAAAAGCCTGGTTGGGGTGGATTTACTGTTGATTAAAAATTGTTTTTCCTAATTATCAGTAAAAACCTGTTGTACTTTGTAGAGTCAGTTCGTTTACACCAGGGGTCATCAAACTGTTTTTGTATCACACATGAGCTAAGGAGGAATTGTACGTTTTTAAATGGTTTAAAAAAATCAAAAGAATACTCTTGTGACACATGAAAATGACATGAAATTCAAATTTCAGTGTTTATAAATAACAGTTTATTGGAACCATAGCCACACTCATTTGTTTACCTATCATCGGTGACTGCTTGGTTGCACACAAGAGTTGAGTAGTTGTCATGGTATTATGGCTCAGAAAGCCTAAAATATTTATTATCTGACCCTTTACAGAAAAACGTTTGCTTATCCCTGGTGTACAGGATCTCTGAATTAAGTTATTAATTTCTAAAGAGTTCCGTTAGAAAATTGGAGTTCATTATGAACATTATTTCAGTTGCTATAAATTATGAAGAACCACCTAAGAAAGTTCTTTAATCAGATATTTACATTAAAATGTTTCTTGATTTGAAAAAAAAAGCTAATATTGTTACTCCGTTTCAAAATTAATGCCAAATTGAATCTGGAAATACTTTACAGAGCTCTCAAATGTTTCAAACAATAGGGAGTTTCAACTTTATTTATTTATTTGAGCATTCCATTATCCAGTCTTTTTTTTTTTTTCCATGTTGAAAAAAGGTTTTGTTTTTTTAAAGCAGTTTTTTTGAGATACACACATGTATCATACAATCCAAAGTGTATAATCAGTGGCTTTTAATCACAGCATTGCGCATTCATCACTACAAAAAAAATTGTAGAATAATTTCATTATTCCAAAAAAAAAATCTCTACACCCTTTAGCAGTCACCTCTCAATCCCTCTCTCCTTCCCTAGCTCTACATAACCATTAATCTAATTCTATCTTTATAAATTGATTTATATTTACATTTTATATAAATAGAATAATGCAATATGTAATACTTTGGTTTCTTTCACTTAGCATAATGATTTTTTTTTTTTGCCTGATATTAACATCTTGTACCAGTTACATTTGTTCAGTTTCAAAGAAAAAGTCTTCTATGTATTTTAGTACCATATTTCATATTTCACATGAGGTTTTACTACGCTATACAGTAACATTTTATCATACTATACATGTTACATTTTTTTACTTTCCTTTTGGTAATGTTCATGACCTTAGACTTTCCCTTTCAATCACTGTCATACCCATATAACAGCACTGCTAGTTACAAACACTATGTGGTGCTTTCACCTTTTCAGTTCATTTCCAACGATTAACAGAAAGCCCCTAATTCTGCACAGGTTAATCCTCAGCTTTCCATTCTCTAACCTCATTCTATTCTTGGTAACCTATATTCTAGTTATTAACTAACATGGGTTTTTTTCTTTTTTTCTTTGAGCATTCCATTATTCAATCTTTTTTTTTTTTTATGTAGAAGAAAGGTTTTTAAATCAGTATTGCTTAGTATCAGATAAAATATTCATTTTGTTTTTTCTTCATTTATAAAATGAGTGTAAGTTATTTTTATAATTCGTGTTTAGCCATACCTTACAGAGAATTACATGTCCAAGTATAAGATAACATATTTTCCTTATTCCTGCTTTATAGGAATAAGAACAGAAGTTTATTTAAGCTGTTCAGAAATCAGTAAGAGAGAAAACATTGTTTTTTTTCCCCACATTTGATTTTTTTTTTTTCTTTTTTTAAGGAGGTACCGGGGATTGAACCCAGGACCTCTTCCACTGAGCTACATTTGTTTACCCGCATGTTAGATTTTAAATGAGGTGATTGGCGTGTATTAAAAAGTTACTGCTTTGTATATCTATTTGTAATGACTCCTTGAATACAATTATTACTTTTGTTTTTAAAGTGTTCTCAGTTTTCTGCCATAAGGTAGATTTAGGAGATAATCTCCAGCTATAAAGTTAAGGGTCAGGTTATTAGTTGATGGAGACTGCATAGCTAGTTGGTAACAGAAAACTAGAACTTGTCCCTTTATACCACATTGATTAAAAGATCAATTAATATAAGGATTTCATAGTAAATGTGATTTTATGAGTATAGTGTTCATTTGTATAGAAGAAGCTGTAATTTAAATGAGGGGATTATTGGATTTCAGTTACTGTTGTTGCGAAACAAATCACCTTAAATACTGAATGGCTTAATTTATGATTTCTCATAATTCTGTGGGTTGAACAGGCACTTCTTAAACTTCACGTCCTGTTAGCTAGGAAGGTTGAAGTGTCTGTGCTGGCAGTTGCTGCTAGCTGCTAGCTGGGACTCAGCTTGGGCAGTCAGCCAGGGGTCCCCATTTTTTTCCATGAGGCTAGTGGGATTCCTCATAGTATATAGCTAAGACTAAGAGGGAAAGTTCCAGAGAGAGGATTCCAAGAGGACAAGCCCCAGTGAACAGATGCATATCAGGCCCCATGTGCATCCTACTGGCAGATATTCCCTGCCCCGTTCACATGGCCAAGCCCCGAATCTGGGTGGCAGGGACTGACTCTACAAGGACTTGAAGACCAGGGGGTGTTGGTCCCTGGAGACCACTGAAGCTGCAGTGCATCGTGCTTCGGTCAAAGGAGGCATATATTTTAGGACATTTAGTGTACGGGTGTCTTGAATCTGTCTTGTAGCGTATTTTGGTAGTTTTCTAACTTGGGAAACATTTGCTAATTATTTCAGTAATTTGCTTGTATTTTTAGTATTTGGCTGAAGCTGTACTAATGTGTAGTGAGATGTGATGAATTCATTAAAATTCAGACTTCAAACCCAATAAAGATTTCAGTATCATGCCCTAAGATTAAGTTTCAGCCTCAAAATATAGAAACATGGAAATTACTCCATATGACTTTTCTATTTGAAAATACTCTTCTAATTTTTAATGTTATGCAGTGTATTGTACCAAAAGAGAGTAACACACTAATCATAGAGTATTTCTCTAAGTGGCTCTAATTTTTTTTAACTTGCTTGACATGAAATTTTTTATTAAAGCAAAAATATTTATGATTTCCTTGTTCACTTAGCCTAGAGTGACTCAGATTAAATCTTTGATTTGTCAAATTAACTAGGAAAAATTAATCTTTTGGGAGCTGGAATTTTTATTTAAAATGGTTGTTTCACCCTAGTTCCTTCAAATTTAGATTCATTACTGCTAAAATTTTTAAGTATTTTTCATGACATAGAAACTCTAATGTAAAACTTAAAGCTTGCTTGGAGTTTTGTAGTTTTTATCTTTTTATTTATTTTTCCTTTCTAGTGCATCTATCCATTGGGCTTTAAATCACTTAATGTCTTAATTTCTCCTGATTTGGAAAATTCTAACACTCCAAATAAGGCTCAGAAAAGAAAGATCTTGGAAACCAGCTATAAAGATTCACCTCTTTTAGCAAATTCCAAAAAGACTAAAAATCATATTGTTGATGAACAAACTTTGAACCGCAAACATAGTGGAGGAGCATATGTTGAAACCTCAACAAAATTACCTGATTTACTGCAAAATGATCAACAGAATCCAGTTAGGACAACTGATTCCTTGGAGCAGAATGAGAGTTTGGAAGCTGACACGGTTGACTTGGCTGCTGAAGATCCTGCTCCAGTTAATGTCTCTGGAACCAGGGGGACTTCCCCTCAAAATGAAGGATGCACATCTGAATTGGAAATGCCATTGGAAAGCAAATGTCCTTCATTTGGCCAGATGGTATATGTACAGTGGAAAAACGCTTATGCTCTCTGTTGGTTGGACTGTATCCTCTCAGCACTGGTGCACTTGGAAGGGTTAAAAAATACTGTGACTAAGCTGTGCTCTACAGAGGTATCTGTATTCTGGCAATTGTTTACAAAATATAATCAAGCAAATGGGCTTCTGTGCACGAATCGATTGGATGGAGTTAAAGGTTGGTACTAATATTTTATGTCTCCATAATTTTAAAAGATGTTAATCTTGAGCTTTTTCTTCACGGTATGTGGAAGAGATTCCTCGGTAGCTTCTCTTTTATGCAGAGACCTGGGAGCAAGAAGCCCAGGGACCAACACCAGGGAGCTTGAGATAACACCAGGTTACATTATCACGACTGTCGAAAAGGCAGTCTTTTTTAAAAACTTAAGAGGAAAGAGGAAAGAGGGTGTGGTTATAGCTTAGGCTGTTAGGGTAATGGTGGTCCGTAGAGTTCATCAAATAAAATTTTAAGGTTTGAAACTACCGAAAAGCAGAATAAAGAGGAAAATAACAACCACTCATAAACCCAAAAACCAAAGGTAAATCTTTACAATTACGATATAGTCTTTGTTTTCGCTTATATTTCTATAAAATAGGATGCCCATGAACCTTCTTCCCAATCTGAGAAAAATTAAAAACATTTCCCAATAACAATTCTGTGAAACTGCTTGTAGTTGTGGTACATTAATTTTCATTCTCTAATACTTTCATTATGTATCAGTATATTTGCTGATTTAACTGTCAGTGGACAGTTGGCTTGTTTTTTGTCCTTAAAATCCTGCTGCTTTGAACTTTCTTCGGTGTCTCTTGAGTCACGAGTTTAAGAGTTTCCCTTGGATATGACATAGGAATGGAATCATCAAAGCATATGCTCTGAGTCCGGAATTACAGGGCAAATTGTTTTCCAAAGGTTTGTACCAGTTAATAACTCCCATTACCAGTGTATAAGGCTACTTCCTTTCCATGTGCTCTCCCTTGTGTTATTTTCATACTTTGAGATTTTTGCTATTTGAATGGTATAAAATGGTCTGTCATATTGAATTTGCCTTTCCCAGATCTTAAAGAAGTTGAATGGTTCTTCATTTGTATGTTGACTATATGTTCCCTCTTCTGTGAAATTTTTCTTTGTGTCTTATCTCTTTTCTGTTGATTGTCATGTTATTGATTTGTATGAGTTTTCCTATATCTTTCTTGCTATTTTTATGGTAGGTTGTCATTTAATCTTCTAATTTGTGACTTGTGTTTTTACTTTGAGATATCTTTTGAGTACAGATGTTGATTTTTGCCTTTGGTAGTTTTGTAGTGTTGTGGCTTTTAAAAGAAATTTTTACTTTTTCCAAGGTCAGAATGCCATTCAGCTATATTTTCACTGGAAAATCATAAAGTTTTGCTTTTGACATTGAAATTCTTAATTTAGCTAGAGTTAATTTTTAGGTATGGTGTGAGGTAAGGATCCAATTCCTTCCTCCCCCCATAGCCAGTTTTTCTAGCTCCACATTTTGATAAGTCTTTCTCAATTGATCTTGCGTGTATCAGCATTCCATATGTCAGTTCAGCTCTTGTTTTGGAGGCACCAGGAATTGAACTTTGTACATAGAAGCAGGCACTCAACCAATTGGAGCTACATCTGCTTCCCTGTTCTGATATTTCTTAACTCTCAGTTTTGTTCCATTGGTCACTTTGTTGATAAATGCTCCAGTATCATATTATTTTAATTATTATGGCTGTTAAAGTCTTGCCATCTGCTAGAGCAAGAATCCCTACCATTTTTTAACTTCTTTGAAGTATTGAAGTAACTTGGTATATGTTTTTCCCTATCTTATTTGTATAGATAGTTTTTGACAGACTTGACATACATATTGCATATTACTGGTATTTTCATTAATGGAACATTTAAGCATAGTGTGATAAGGCTGCATTAACTATTTTTTTATTTTTTTATTTTTAAATTTATTTCTCTCCCCTTCCCCTCACTAACCCCCTCCCCCAGTTTTTGCTCTCTGTGTCCATTTGCTGTGTGTACTTCTGTGTCCACTTGCATTCTTATCAGTGGCACTGGGAAACTGTATCTCTTTTTTGTTGCATCATCTTGCTGCGTCAGCTCTCTGTGTGTGAAGTGCCACTCCTGGGCGGGCTGTGCTCTTTTCACATGGGGCAGGTCTCCTTGTGGAGTGCATCCTTGCATGTGGGGCTCCCCTACGCCGGGGACACCCCTGCGTGGCACAGCGCTCCTTGCGTGCAGCAGCACTGCGTGTGGGCCAGCTCACCACATGGGTGAGGAGGCCCTGGGTATTGAACCCTGTACCCTCCATATGGATGCTCTATCAATTGAGCCACAACCGCTTCCCTGCATTAACTATTTATTAAAGATTTCAGGGAAAAGATCCATTTGCAGTTTAAGAATAACTAGAGGCAGATGGCATGTAGAAGCTTTATCCAAAACAATTTTCTTTTATTCTTACATAGTTTCCTGTCATAGTAATTCCATTTTGAGGACTTTTCCCTACAGAAATCATCAAAAACATGGACAGAGATGTGCGAAGGTTATCACAATGGTATTCGTAAAAGTGAGAAAAAGAAACAACCAAATGTCCAGCACCAGGAGAATGGTTGCTTTAAAACAGTGGTTCAGTCCGATGTACTAGGTAGTCTGTTTTTTTTTTACATAATACATTTTATTGTTAGAGCAGTTTTAGGATTACAGAAAAATTACATAGGAAGCACAGAGTTCCCATGCCCTCCCATCTACCCACACCTAAAGGGTTCCCTGTTGAACCCTCATTTGTTAGTGTGGTTCCTTTGTTACAGTTGATGAAAAATATTGATACATTATTGTTAGCAAACTCAAATGAGCACATTTATGTGAAAATAGCAGGGTGTAGACTTGTATATACAATATGTCATCAAAGACTTCCATTTCCTCCAGAAAATGACATAGGAGGGGGAAATATATATCTGATGTTAGAGAAAGGAATATAGCTTAATTAAGAATCTTTACAAATTTACCTGTTCCTATAACTGAGCTGAATTCAATAAAATGTGTGCAAAGTAGAATAAATAGATGTCTCCAGCATAATTAATAATTGCTTGTTAAGAGATAGCATCAGATATCAGAAATAGGCAAAATATCTGGAAGAAGAGCTATTTTGATAGGCCTATAATTGTATGGATAGGAAGGAGTTACACTTCTGAGATTTTTTTCCCAGGCAGAATGGCTTCGGCCAGGCAATAAATATTAAAGATATGGACCTGATAACAAGTAATGAGGGAATACCTGGTATACCACAGGGAGAGGAGGAGGAATTCAAGAAATATTGTATCTTTGTTTGCAAAATGTACTGACAGTGGTGAACTTTAATTCTGGTGGTCTTCATTTGGAAAGGGATAGATCGATGAGAAATTGATAATCTATCTTTTATTTTAAGATGGAGATTGTAAAAAACCTACTTCAGAAATATTTGCAAAGATAGAGAACTGCCTGAATGAAGTCCGAGATGAAATTTTCATTAGGCTTCATCCCCAGCTTAGATGCACATTAGGTAAGTAATTTGTATAATTTAATGCAGTTTCTTCAAGTGTAAAGAAATACTTATAGACGAAGGGAATATAATCCTGTAATATTACTTTGGATGATCAGATTGTTGCCAAGAGAATCTGGGTGGGTTGGCTTCAGGGTCTTCTAGTGGCTGAATCGTGGGTGGGTGGGCTGTTCCACATCAGGATGCAGACCGGTGGTCCACCCCTGAGGGCAGGCATATTTCTCAGAATCAGGCGAGTGCTTAGGGATACACCGGTGACGGCTTCTCCAACACATTTCTCCCCCTGCCATAGACGAAGCCAGCACTTTTGACCTTGACTGTGTTTTTAAAAGCTCCTAGGGAATTTAAAGTAAATATGTGCATGGGGGCCATACCAGATTAATTACATCAGAATCTTGGGGGTAAGGCTCAGATAGCAGCAATTTTTAGAAACTTCTGTGAGATTCGCATCTGTGGACAGAGTTGGCAGTCTCTGGTCTAAAGCAGCCATTGTAATTTTGCCTCCCTTGCCTGTGCTTGGTTGAGAAATGGGCATGTGGTACAATTTTGGTCATTTGGACATGAGGAGAGATATACTGATGTCCTTTACCTTTAAAAAGGGCACAAGGATGGGACCTGCTTTATCCTCTGAATTGACTCTTGGCCTCTAGGAATAGAGTAGAGTAAAGGAGCTAGATTCTTCATGTCTTTCCATCTACTTTTTTTTTTTTTTTTTTTAAGATTTATTTATTTTTAAAAATTTCTCTCCCCTTGCCCCTCACCTCCCCAGTTGTCTGCTTTCTGTGTGCACTCACTGGGTGTTCTTCTGTGACCACTTCTATCCTTATCAGTGGCACCAGGAATCTGTGTTTTTTTTTGTTGCATCATCTTATTGTGTCAGCTCTCTGTGTGGGCGGTGCCATTCTTGGGCAGGCTGCACTTTATTTCGCGCTGGGTGGCTCTTCTTATGGGGCGCGCTCCTTGCACGTGGGGCTCCTCTATGCAGGGGACACCCCTGCATGGCAGGGCACTCCTTGCGTGCATCAGCACTGCGCATGGGCCAGCTCCACATGGGTCAAGGAGATCCAGGGTTTGAACTGCGAACCTCCCATGTGGTAGGTGGACGCCCTATCCATTGGGCCAAGTCTGCTTCCTGCCATCTACTTTTAGTATTGTAAAAGTAGCTGTTGGTCATTTTTTGTTGTTGTTCTTTTGTTTATAGAATGTATATTATTCCCTATTAATATGTTATCCATATTATGTAAAACATCAATGCCTTTAAGTTTTTCTCTCAAAAGGTGGTTTTGTTTTCATCAGGCCCTGATAGGGTATATGGAAGCAGTGTCTTTTATCCACAAAGACAGCTTTCGACCTATTTTTTTTTTGTCCCATGGTTTTGCTCTTTAGTTTTTCCACGTTGTTTCACTGACTCCTGCATGTATATGTTTACTCTGTTCTTACGATGTTCTATATGCCAACTCTCTGGCATTGCCTTCTCTAGATCTAAAGGGCTGTTCTAAATTATCTTAGATAGGAAGATGGGATGAATGCATTTTTCTTTTTTTTAAAAAGTGGAGCATTTACATATAGTAAAATGCACCCTTTTAAGTGTCCAGCTCTGCAAATTTGTACTAACATGTACCTGTGTGTAACCACCACCACAGTCAAGATATGGGGCAGATCTGTAACCGTAAACGTTTTCCTCAGGCTTCTTTGTAGCCAGTCACCTTCCCCCACCCCCAGCTCCTGGTATCCACTGATCTGGAGCCTTTTTTGTAAAATCCCTGGAGTAGAAACTGAGAGGTTTGCACATTGCCTTTTGGAAGTATTTCCCTCCAAGCGTGACCTGACATGTTTTATTTAGGGTTACTTGTTCAGTTCCCAGTTGAGGTCAAGAGTAGTTTCTTCCCCAGTTGGAGGCATCTCCACATAGCTCTCCATCATGATTATATTTGGAACAAGGTGCATCATGCTCCAACTCCATCTTGGGACTGATTTTCTATACAATAGAAAAGAGATTTTTTAAAATTATTATCTTGAATGAGTGTAACGATGGGGCAGGCTTACGGTTTTTCCTATACAGTTCTTCTCTCTTTGTACTACCTATTAAATAGTCATCAGTAGCTGCCATGTTAAAGTTTTCATTCTTACTAACGAAATATAATCTTTGCTTCAAAGAACATTTTAAAATTTTACAGTGTGTGCATCATTATTTTGAGTATTAACATGTATTTTAAGCACTAAAGATAGAGAATTACAATCTATATTGACTCTGAATGTTGGTTATATTTATAAGATCAACCTGAATCGTTTTGATTATTGTTTTTTAAATATCTCATAAACTATCCTCTTTCCTCTCCCTTTCCACAGTTTAAAAAATATAACATTACAAATACAACTGATGCCCCCTTTGTACCCTTCTCTAATTCTTCCTTACCTCCTTACAGAGGTAACTACTTCAATTTGGTGTTCGTCCCCTCAAATGTTTATCTCCCTTAAAAAAAAAAGATACTAAAAGCTAATGTTACGGATTTATTTATATAAGTCTAAAAAGGAAGTTATCTTTTCAGTATTGTATACTGGTGTGGGAGACCAGTAGATCAGAATGGACAGAGCAGAATCCTACCTCTTTGGTTTCTTATACTGTGACAGAGGTGGGGATTCAGAGAAAGAAGTGGCTTTCCTGTAAATGGCACTGGGACAGTTGGTTATTGACACAGGAGGAAAAATTGGAACCCTACTTCATACCGTGATCAGAAAGAAACATTGAAATGGAGACCTAAATGTGA
Organism: Dasypus novemcinctus; assembly: GCF_030445035.2. Taxonomy (NCBI): domain Eukaryota; kingdom Metazoa; phylum Chordata; class Mammalia; order Cingulata; family Dasypodidae; genus Dasypus; species Dasypus novemcinctus. Next base: position 8,669,781 of record NC_080687.1, on the reverse strand, counting down.
AAAGCTGAGTTGTAGAACATTTGGAAGAAAATAATAGGTGAATATCTTTATGACTTAAGGATAGGGAAGAATTTCTTCAATAAGAAACATAAGTTAAAAGATGTGTATATTTGACTACAGTAAAGTTTAAAATTTCTGCGCAAATATAGAACAAGGAAATAACACCCAAAAATATCTTATTTAAAAAAAAAAAAGAGCCTTTGCATCTGGGTGGAGAGTGGGGATTAAGAATTAAGATAGTAGAGGCAAAGAAACCACTTAGCTAATTAGGCAGAATATTAAAAATTGGGATAGGTGTTAGTATTATATATTTTCTAGTAGATACTTTATACTTAATACCAATGAAATTTGTGATCCGAGTGCTGCATCAAAGGAAATATAATTATATCAATCAAAGAGCAATAAATGATCTATAATCATATAATTTATTTACTTTTTTTTTTTTTAAGATTTATTTTTTTATTTATTTCTCTCCCCTTCTCTCCTCCCCATTGTGTGCTCTCTGTGTCCATTCACTGTGTGTTCTTCTGTCCACTTGCATTCTTGTCAGTGGCACCAGGAATCTGTGTCTCTTTTGTTGTGTCATCTTGCTGTGTCAGTTCTTTGTGTGTGTGGCACCACTCCTGGGCAGGCTATACTTTTTTTGCATGGGGCAGCTCTCATGGGGCACACTCCTTGCGCATGGGGCTCCCCTGTGCAGGGGACACCCCTGCATGGCACGGCACTCCTTGGGCGCATCAGCACTGCGCATGGGCCAGCTCACCACCAGATCAGGAGGCCCTGGGTTTAACAGTGTTTTAGAGCTTTTCATGATCTTTTGATTTGATGAGAATTTTTTTTGTACTTTAGACCTGAAGATTTTATGTTGCCATTTGAACTGTACATTATTTGCTTTTTCAAAAATATTTAGTAATAATAGAATTAGCATTTGAAGGCTGACAAATTACAAAACTTATGCACTGTTCAGACAGCATTAGGGTGTTGCATGTTTTTACTTTTAGGAGATTGGTTTGTATTTATTTCTGTTTATAAAAAGATTTTGTTTTAATTTTATGTTTTTGTTCAAAAATAGCAGTGGGACCATAAGACAAAGGTGACTATTAAAATAGTTGTTGTGACTCTTGATGTTTATAGACTACACTTAGGCAATATTGCCTGCTTTTCTTCCTTTTGGTGCTTCCAAGGTGACTCCTCCTGGTGAGGCTCTGGGCAGATACAGTTCCAGCCTAGGGGAGAACTGGACCATGGAAGTATACCCTGTCCTGGTGGAGGGGCTCAGATTCCCTGTAGGCCAAATCAGTAAGGCAACTTCTTAGGTGTCCTGAAGGTAGAAAGGAGAAACCAGTTGAAGAATGAATGAACATAAGAGGAGAATGTGACTCCTACTCCTATTTCACTTGCAAGATCTCAGAACTGGAAACCAACATTCCTGGTTGAGTTTTTGTTTCATTTTAATGACAACAAAATTCAGATCTTCTTTAATCTTACTTAACAATGTTGAGGTTTCCTTGTTAAAGGAAAGGACTGGAGTAAAAGATTGAGAAGAGTAAAGGATCAGGAGATCCAGGGTGGTCCTCTGACCCTATGTGTTGTGTCTTCTCATGTAGAACTAGAAAAATGGTGTAGAAAAGGTGTTTTAATGTTTCATCCAACTCTGAGATTAGTCTACAGTATTTGGCCAGTTATATTATTTTTAGTATCAACTGTTTACATAATTTTGTTTTAATATGCTCAAGGGCTATTATAGATGGGAGGAATTTTTTTTTTATCCCCTGAGAAAACAGTATGGGTCTTTTGTGTCTTTTGTCTTAAATTTTCATAAATGTCCACCAAGAAAAATGAAAGCTAGAGACTGGGGTAGTAATTAAATCTTTGTGCTGGGCATTTTAGAAAAGTGCTTTAAAAACTTCTTCCCCAACTGAGAATGACTTATTCCAGGAGAATAGTGGGAAAAAAATAACCTTTATAATCTCGCTGTTTTTCAGTAGTTAATTATGAGTAATAATTTCTTGCTTTTCTTTTTGAAGGAGATATGGAAAGTCCTGTGTTTGCATTTCCTCTGCTTTTAAAAATAGAACCTCCCATTGAAAAGCTCTTCATGTATTCTTTTTCTTGGAACTTCGAATGTTCACTATGTGGACACAAGTATCAAAACAGGTTAGTTTTCTGTTTCTCAAAAATGATTCATTCTCTTGAAAATGGTTCAGAGTAATAACATTTGAATAAAATTTACTTCAGCCTGGAGTACTGCATCCTCCCTGATTCCTTCTCCCTTGACAAAATTTCTTACCATGTCTTGAAATCTGTCTGCCACTAGGAGAGGCATATTAAAAAAGACAGGTTTTAGCACCAGATACAGCAGTCTGCTTGCTGCTTTAAACCGAAAGGGTCAAAACCCCCTAGTATGATAGATTGTGAGTAGGAGTTTTCTGAAAAAATCCTTTAGTGGAAAGTGGGAACAAATGGGAAAAATAGTACTCCCTCACCCCATTCACTGGATTCCCTGCTGAGTAAGAGCACCTCTCAGAATTCCTTGGAACTCTGCTGTATTAGACTTATTGTTTTGAGATAAGGGTGTTTTCATTGGTTTGTTTTAGGTTTTTAACATCTTGGAAACTGATTTTAGGCTCCTAGAGTCTGGCAGCTGTTTCTCAGAGGTAACTTGCATTTCCCATCCCTTCCCTTGGTCCCGTGAAGGACCAGTCACCACCAGATCCTTCTGGGTGTGCACTGCCTTAGCCGTACTTTCTCCGTCCCTTACCAACGCTCCTAGGTGACGATTAGGATGGTCAAGATCGATCAATGTACATGGCCAAGGTTGGCATTGGGGAGGAAATGGAGTGAAGAAAGAGGATGCAGTTTGCTTTTGCTTTCATAAACCAGCCATGTGATTGGAGGAATTAGGTTTACAAGAGGGGTCAGGGTGGTGATTTGCATCAGCTGTGTGGCCCTCTCTGTCCATATCAGAGAAAGTTGCTGGTTGGGATTTTTAAAAATTAGCAAACTGGCTCTGTTGGTCGTTTATTCAAATTATTGCAATAGAGATAAATCTTTTCCTCACTCCTTAAACTCACCTAAGGGTAAGTTAGAAGACCTGGAGTCTCTCAAAATTGTTCAATGAAATTGTGAGAGAAAAATATAGTTAGTTATTCATTGTCAATATGAGATTATTTTTAGGTAATTTGGGGCAGTCAGGGAGAGTCGAGTTTGGGAGAATGCTCTAGGGAATGCAAGCAACAGAGCCAGAAACATTTGTGGGCTTTTTTGTTTTGTTTGTTTTTGTCTTGTTTTTTAACCAGTTAGTTCCCAAAGTATTAGAACAGGGCACAGATAAGAATTTCACTCATACCTGATTATGTGGAAGCAGATAATTTTGTATAAACAAGTGAATTAGTATGAAGACATATCCTATTTCCAGGTCTTCTAGCATTGATCTATACATAAATTACCTGGTTTTCTTCTTACAGGAATTCAGTGAGCAGACGGTAGAATCCTCATTTGACAGACATAGACAGTGAAGCTTGAAAGGGTTAAATAGATTGCCCATGGCCCCCTGGGAGTAAGTGGCGCAAGGGCATCAAGGATTCAAACTGAAGTTCCTCTGGCCTCTGAGACTTCTTGCTCACCTGGATTTTTAAGTAATGTCAATGAGTTTGGTGATTAAAATCTGCTTAGCTCTAGCTTTTCTAGAACCCTCATTGTAGTTGTTCACCAGCCTTTCATTGAGAGTGTTTTTTTGCCTGGACTCGCCTCAGCACTGGAAATAATCCTTATCCTGGCAGAATCCAGACCAGCTAGGGAAATCACATGGAAACACATAATAGAGAGCCAGTGGATGAATTTGATCTCTTGGCTGCTTTTAGTTATCGTTGAATACAAGATGATAAGTGCATTTTGGGAGGCTCTCGAGGAAAGAAGCCACCAGCCACTTTGGTTTCTTTTTTGTTCTTTCCAAAAATAGAAGAGGGAAAGCTAAAATGAAGTGGCATCTCTTTAAAGATGTTTTAATTTGCCATGGCTTAAAGCTTATTTTCACTTAATCTGAGGGAGGACTATCGAGCAAATTAATTTGCTTTTCTGCTGCTCTTTTGAGTGCCAGTTGAATGGCATTTGCTGTAGAAAGTATCTTCTGGAGGCAGTTGAAAGCATGGTCTCAGAAGCAGACTCCGGGATTAAGTCCCAGCCTGCCGTCTGCCCCCTGTGGTGCTCTCTGTGACCTGGCTCCTTGTCTGTAAGTGGTCTTAACGGCAGTGACAGGAGCGCGCAGCACAGGCCTTGCTCGCAGTGGTGGTAGCTGTTCTCTGGAGCATCAGCATATTTTTGCCGAGACAAAGTTCCTTTATAAATTAGAAAATAGGACCCGTGACTTAATTGTCTTTGAGAATCGAGAGTTTAGCAGAAATACAGTCAGTGCATTTATTGAAAGCTTTATGTTGCTTTGCTTTTAAAATGTCAGCTTCCCTATGAACTGGTCTGTTTTTAATGGCCAGTGCTTATCTTATCATTATCTGTTATTGTTTTAAAGAGAAGCTAGTGTCTCTTAGGTAATATGTAATTGCTTTGTTTTTTTAAAGGTTTTTAAAATTGAAATTAATGCAGCTGTGGTGCAGAGACAGTTTCTAAAGGTCTTATTAGATGATTCTTATCAAGTATTCAGATTAAAGTGCAAATTTAGAACTTGGGTAACCTGTGGGGAAAAATTGTTTTACGGCTGATGTTCTGCTTTTTTTTTTTTTTTTTTTTTTTTAAGAATCAGGAAAATTAGGTTTGAATGCATTCTCTGGTTATATCATTGAAAATGCCCCCTTTTGGTTTTGGTTTTGGTTTTCAGTAATGGCTAGCCAGATTATGCAGTACTTGAGTAAGGAGTGAGCTCTTAATATATTTGGAAAGCCTAAGAACAGTAGTTCTCAGCTAGGGGTGGGCGTTTCGCCCCTTCTCCCCTTGCCCTGGCGGTGTTTGGGGATTTGGGTTGTCACAGCTAGGGGTGCTGGTGGTACTTAGTGGGTTGAGGCCAGGGGTGCTGTTCAGCATCCTGTGATGCGTAGGATGGCAGAGAACTGTCCAGTGCAAGATGTCGATGGGTGCGTCTGTTTGACAGGCCTGGAGCAGTTAATGTCTGTTTCTAAGATTGCCCCTACAGACGAGAGAGAATAGCTCTTTGTGCTTTCTTCCATCTGATTGTAGCTGCTGAAATTAAATTGGGGAAAACAGGAAGTACTAAAAACATGGGGAGGGGGAGATAATTTTTGCCACTCAGAAATAGCAAAGAGCCTCTTTATTCCACAAAAGGAATCTTAAAATTTGAATTTACATGAGAAGTGCTGGAAAATTATTTCCCTGAAACCCATGCCTTCTGGTTGATTCCACTTTAAAAACTTGAAAGTTTTAAAAACTTTAAGAAGTTATTAATAAACTAGATTACAAGCAAGCTAGTGGGTCTTAAAAGAAACCTTGCTTTAGAATAACGCTTTCTTCATCTCATGGCTGGAAAACTGCAGATCACAGACGTGGAGCATCGTCACAGGGAGCCTCTTCCCCAGGTCAAGGAAGGCCATTGCCGTATTTATGTGCTTTGGCGGGGTCCGGAAGTATGAACAAACAAGTGGAGGGAAGCAGTCTTTCATTTTAGACGTTGGTGTAAATATCAGCTCATATAACAAAGTGAATTTTAAATTGTGCCTTTTCTTACAGGTGTGTTAAGAATCTGGTCACGTTCACCAACGTCATCCCTGAGTGGCATCCCCTTAATGCTGCCCATTTTGGGCCTTGTAATAATTGCAACAATAAGTCACAAATAAGAAAAATGGTTTTGGAAAAGTAAGTAAAAATTACCCCTATAATTTTTAGAACAAAAAGAAGTTGGATTTGAATTTTTTTTAAGGAATAGAATTGAAAGTGACAGTTGGCACCCTCCTTTCTGATGTTTGAGTTAGCATATGTTTATGAATTGCCAGTTGCTTCTCTCTGTCATGAACACTGGCCAATAGGCAAAGGGTCCAAGGTTAGTACCACTGAAGAGCTGACTAGCTGATTGACACAACTAGTGTCTTGTCTTCTTTCTGCCTTTTTTTCTTCCTTTAGGGATGTTAAACTTCCATTTTTCTCTCCTCTGCCAAGTCCCTGGAGTCACTAGAATTCTGAGATGACCTTAATCTAATTTCAAGAGCTAAGATGATTCCTAAATGAGCTATAGGCTCATCTCTGATCAATCTTCTTCAAGATTTCAGTCTGCTAATTGTTCATCATCTTGTAAGCTCTCTGCTGCCTTTGAGCAGATATTTTATTTTGTCCAGCTTTTCTCTTTGTCCTCAGTGGGAGATCCAGCAGAATGACCTTTTCTGTTGTTATCAGAAGTCTTGGATTTTTAACTCCCATGTCAATTCCATTTTAGGCAGTTTGTCCATCTTTTCTTAACACATACATACTTATACATCCTCTTTAACCTTCATTTTCAATCTCCCTTATCTCTGACTCCACATTAAACATTTTAGGGTATAATTTGATATAATAAATTACATCAAATTGACATTAACCACCGATGCCCTTGGATGTGCCAAGAAACTCTTCAGAATCTTTCCTAAATGTATGTTTTCCTCAAAGTAATAAATTCCCTGTTCATCTAGTAGTTGCAAAATCTTAAAAGGAAGAAGAGCAGGGAAGCAGTTGTGGCTCCATCAGTTGGGCTCCCATCTTACCATATGGGAGGCCCTGGGTTCGTGTCCACGGGCCTCCTTGTGAAGGCAGGTTCACTCGCATGCTGTGGAGTGCCACCTGGCCCGCAGGCGCCACAGAAAGCCCCCTCAGCAAGGTGATGCAACAAAAGAGGGAGACAAGAACACAGAGGAGCGTGCAGCAAATGGACACGGGAGCAGACAGCATGCAAGCTGCAAGGGACAAGGGGAAATAAAAAGTAAATAAATACAGACACAGAAGAACACACAGCGAGTGGACACAGAGAGCAGACAGCACACACACCAAAAAGCCACAAGGGGGGGGCTTAAAAAAAAAAAGGTAAAAGAGCAGTCCCCTCCCCAGCTGCCTCCCATGGAACTACTTTTAAACCTTTAAGGGGAAAGTATTTTCCATGTCACTAAATGATGATGTGCTTGTTCTGCTGTTCCATGCAGTCTCTTCTCTTTTTTAGTAGTTGGGAATTAGGACTCTTACACCAAAACCTCGGTCTTAGTTCTGGCTAAACTCTCCCTGTCCTTCCAGTACTATTAAATATTTGTTTAAATCAGTAATCAGTGCTTATGTTGGTATGAATATACATGTTATTTTCTCTAGTCAAGCACTATGCATGGTTGTTTCATTTCTTTTATGACTCTTATTTTTCCTGGAATCATTTATTTTAAAAAGATTTATTGTATTTATTTCTCTCCCCTTCCCCCTTCCATTGTTTGCTCTCTTTGTCCATTCGCTGTGTGTTCTTCTGACTCTGCTTGTATTATCAGGTAGCACTGGGAAACGGTGTCTCTTTTTTTTTGTTGCATCATCTTGCTGCATCAGCTCTCCATGTGTGCGGTGCCACTCCTGGGCAGGCTACACTTTTTTCACATGGGCAGCTCTCCTTGCAGGGCACACTCCTTGCGCGTGGGGCTCCCCTCCATGGGGGACACCCCTGCATGGCACAGCACTCCTTGTGCACAGCAGCACTGCGCATGGACCAGCTCACCACACAGGTCAAGAGGCCCTGGGTATAGAACCCTAGACCCTCCATATGGTAGGCAGACGCTCTATCCGTTGAGCCATGTCTGCTTCCCTTTCCTGGAATTATTGTTGTTTTCATTTGCTTTGTTTATATACCATGGCTAATTGTTTTCAGCTGCTTCAAACACCTGTCAATAAATTTTCCAAACACCAAATGCTTCAAATCTTTGGGTTCCTTTTTTTCGTCCCTGGAAACCTCAGTTATGCTGTCTTTCATCCTTCTGTTCCAGTCTTCCATGCTAAACTGGTTCCTCTGTGAGCCTTTTGCTTTGTCCTTTACTATCATTTGATATCGTTTAAGTGGGAGAGTAGGAAGATAGAGGAGATACCTAAACCAGAAGTGCAAAATTTTTCCTGGCAGTGTGGTGTCAGAGTTTTGAGGTCTAAATGTTGAGGGTTCTGTTTTTGAAATCCTTTCCTTGATGTTGGGGAAGGTAGAGTAGGAGTGGATGTGGGTGTCTGCATGGACCATTGAATTGGTTGACGTTTTTGGTGTATACAGTTTCATCTCAGTCTGGGTTACATCTGCTTTTTCTCAAGCCCCAGTGTTGACAATAAACTACGGTTATTTTGTTTGTTAATTGGTTGTATTGCAGCAAACTTTTCGTTGTACTGTTATATTAAATTTATAAAAATGTTTATTATGTTGCTTCACTAGCATCAAAGATTTATGGAAAAACAGGTTTCAGTGGAGAATGTGTTTTGAGTTCCAGGGGGACAATTTATAAGCAGAATTTATAATTTAGACATTTCCTGTATTATTCAAAAATTGATTGAACATGTATGTGAAATTTCACTTATTTTAAATGATAAGGTCTTTAAAGGCCTTTGTAGTTTTTACTTTGAAATTTTTGTATCTTGATTTGATGATGTCTAGTGGAATTTAGAAGCAGGTTTAAAATGACTTTAAGGGATACCTTAAAAAAATTAGGTCCATCATGATATCAAGCATAATTTAGTCTTGTAGTATTTAAAAGTGAATAGTGTTCTAAGTTCCCTGAAGGCCTTTTCCCATAGACCACATTTCTACCATATGCCAAAAAGAGTCCATTGATAAATGTCATCTATGGGCCCAGACCTGCTCCTTTCCAAGTAAACTGTTGAGCAGATACAGTCAAATCATGATGACAGGAGCCCCAGGAACCTTGGATTTGAGTTTTACTCCCTAACTCTTGAAATTATTGCCACTATCTCCTTAAGGAATCTGGTTGTGTACTATTCTGGATTGGCATTTGAAAAGCTTAGTTATTTAAATTTCAGGATTTTACAGTAATTTGTTAAGCAACTCTTTTGTACAGTACAGGTTAGGGTAATAGTAGGAAGAAAAGTAAGACATTTCTGTTTGGTTCTTATAGAGCTTTCTATAATCTGGTACAATGATTTTTTAAATTTTAAATTTTAAAAACAATTGAAGTGTATCTTTCATACACATACGTAAACAGTAAGTGTGTAATAAAAGTTGTAAACTTAAAAAACAAGCATAACATCATACAGAGCTCCCATATATCACCCCACCACAAATACCTTGCATTGTTTTGAAACATTTTTAACCAATTATGAAAGAGCTTTGAAAAAGTATCACTATTAAATATAAATATCGTCTGTATCTTACATTTGGTGTATTTTTTCCCCACCCCACCTTTTTTGTTGTTGTTGTTCACAAATCATGTAATTTATGTGAAGTATATAATCAACAGCATTTAGTATAATCACTGAGTTGTGTATTCATCACTTCAGTCAATATTAGAGCATTTTCATTATTCCAAAAAAACCCAAAAACATAAAACAATCCACTATCATACCCATATATTAGCACTCCTAATTACCAGTCCTATGATGTGCTTTCACCATTTCTATTCACTTCCAAAGATTTACTAACAACTTTTTACCAATTCTGCACAGGTTAAACCTTAGCTTTCCATTCTCTACCACCTTCTCTCCTGCAGTGACTTATATTATAGCTATTAACTCCATGAGTTTGCTCATTATATTTAGTTTATAATAGCAGAATCATACAATATTTATCCTTTGTGCCTGGCTTGCTTCACTCTACATAATATCCTTCAGGTTCATCCACATTGTCATATGCTTCTCTACTTCATTTCTTCTTACAGCTGAGTAATATTCCATCATGTGTATATACCACAGTTGGTTTATCCATTCATCAGTTGGTTGATATCTGGGTTGTTTCCTTCTTTTGGCAATTTTGAGAAATGCTGCTATGAACATTATTGTGCAGGTGCCTGTTCATATCACTGTTCTCAGTTCTTCTAGGTACCTAGTAGCATTACTGCTAGGTCACATGGTAGATCTATAACTTCCTTAGGAACCGCCCAACAGACGTCCACAGTGGCTGTACCATTCTACACTTCCACCAACAGTGAATAAGCTATCCTGTCTCTCCACATCTTCTCTAACACTTATAGTTTTCTCATTTTTTAATATTGGCCATTCTAGTAGGTGCTAATAGCTTTGATTTCATTTTCCTAATAGCCAGTGACGTTGAATATGTTTTATGTGTTTCTTTGCCATTTATATTTCTTTAGAAAAATGTCTATTCAGGTCTTTGCCCATTTTTTTAAATTGGTTCATTTGTCTTTTAATTGTTGAGTTACAGGATTTCTTTATATATCATAGATATTAAACTCTTCTTGGGTATGTGATTTCCAAATATTTTCTTGAGTAGGCTGCCCTTTTACCCTCTTCATAAAGTCCTTTGAGGTACAGAAATGTTTAATTTTGAGGAGGTCTCATTTATCTTTTTTTTTTTTCTTTTTTTAAACCATTTATCTTTTATCTTTCTTTTGTTGCTTGTGCTTTGGTTGTATAGTTTAAGAGACCCTCACCTATTACAAGGTATTGTAGATAGTTCTGTACATTATCTTCTAGGATTTGTGTGGTCCTGGCTTTTATGTTTAGATTTTTGATCCATTTTGAGTTGACTTTTCTTTTTTAAGAATTATTTATTTATTTATTTTGGTCCTGGCTTTTATGTTTAGATTTTTGATCCATTTTGAGTTGACTTTTCTTTTTTAAGAATTATTTATTTATTCCACTCCCCCCCCTTTGCGGCTTGTTTCTTTCTTTGCCGTCTCTTCACTGTGTCCATTTGCTTTTTCTGTATCTGCTTGTCTCCCTTTGTTGCATCATCTTGTTGTGCCAGCTCTGTGGTGCACAGGCCGTCAGCCCTCTGTGGCACATGGGCCGTCAGCTCTCCGCGGCACACAGGCAGCTTGCCTTCACACGGATGCCCTGGGACACGAGCCCAGGGCCTCCCATATGGTAGACGGGAGCCCAACTGATGGAGCCATAGCCGAGTTGACTTTTGCATAGGGAGTGAGATAAGGGCCCTCTTTCATTCTTTTGGTTATGGATATCCAGTTCTCCCAGCACTATTTGTTGAAGAGACTGTGCTGTCCCAGAAAAGTGGACTTGGTAGGCTCATCAAAAATCAGTTGACTTTAGAAGTGAGGGTCTGTTTCTGAACTGTCAAGTCGATTCCATTGACGAGTGAGCCTATCTTTATGCCAATACCATGCTGTTTTGACCACTGTAGCTTCATAATACACTTCAAGATCAGGAAGCATGAGTCCTCTGGCTTCACTCTTCTTATTTTAGGATGTTTTTGGCTATTCCTTTCCAAATAAATTTGGTAATTGACTTTTCTATTTCTGTAAAGTAGGATGTTGGAATTTTGATTGGTATTGCATTGAATCTATAAAACAATTTGTGTAGAATTGACATCATCATGATATTTAGTCTTCCAGTCCATGAACATGGAATGTTCTTCCATTTGTTTAGGTGTTCTTTGGTTTCTTTTAGCAGTTGCATTGTAGTTTTCCATATACAGAACCTTACTTTCTTCATTAAACTAATTCCTAGATATTTGAGTTTTTTTTGTTGCTCTTATAAATGGAATTTCTAGATTTCCTTCTCAGCTTGCTCATTACTAATGTATAAAAACACTACTGATTTTTGTATGTTGACCTTGTATCCTGTCACTTGCTGAACTCATTTATTACTCTAATAGCTTTGTTGTAGATATTTAGAATTTTCTAAATACAAGATCATGTCATCTACAAATAGTGAAAGTTTTAATTCCTCTTTTCCTACTCGGATGCCATTTATTTATTTTTCTTGTCTAATTGCTCTAGATAGAACTTCTAGCACAATGTTGAATAACAGTAGTGACAGTGGGCATCCTTGTTTTGTTCCTAATCTTAGATGGAAAGCTTTCAACCTCTCCATTGAGTACGATGTTGGCTTAGCAGTTTTCATGTATGCCCTTTGTTACATCAAGAAACTTTCTTTCTATACCTATATTTTGAATTGTTTTTATTAAGAAAGGATGCTGGATTTTATCAAATGTCTTTTTTTGCATCAATCGAGATGATGATGTATTTTTTTTCCCGTTGATTTGTTAATGTGGTTTATAACATTTTCTTATGTCAAACCATCCTTGCATACCAGGAATAAAATCTACTTGATCATGATGTATAATTCTTTCAATAGCCTATTGGATTTGATTTGCATGTATTTTGTTGACAATTTTTGTATCTATGTTCATCACAGAGATTGTTCTGTAATTTTCTTATAGTATCTTTACCTGGCTCTGCTATTAGGGTGATCTTGGCTTTATATTTATAAAATATGCTGGGTAATTTTCCCTCCTTTTCAATTTTTTGGAAGAGTTTCAACAGGATTATTTAATTTCTCAAAATCCTTGGTAGAATTCACCTGTGAATCCATCTGATCCTGGATTTTTCTTTGTTGGGAGATTTTGGATGACTGATTAATCTCTTTTCTCGTGATTGCTTTGTTGAGTTCATGTATTTCTCATAGAGTAAATGTGGGTTGTTTTTGCATCTCAATATCTTCTAATTTCTCTTGTAATTCCTTCTTTGACCCACTGATTGTTTAGGAGTGTTATTTAGCCTAAGTATATTTGTAAATTTTCCCCTTCCCTGCCTATTACTGATTTCCATCTTCATACCATCATGATCAGAGAAGGTGCTTTGTGTAATTTCAGTCTTCTTAAATGAGCTGTATTCTGGCCCAACTTGTGGTTTGTGCTGGAGAAAGATCATGAACACTTGAGAAGAATGTAAAACCTGCTGCTTTTGGGTGCAGTGTTCTGTATGTGGTTAAAAGGTACAGCTTGTTTATCATGTTGTTCAAGTTCTCTGTTTCCTTGCTGATCTTCTTTCTAATTCTGTCTATTGATGTGAATGGCGCATTGAAGTCTCCAACTGTTATGTAGAGATGCCTATTTATCCATTCAGTTTGCCAGAGTTTGCTTCATGTGTTTTGGGGTAACCTGGTTAGGTGCATAGGTATTTGTGACTTTTACTCCTTCCTGGTAAATTGTCCTTATTAACATATAATGGCCTTTTGCATCTCTTACAAGTTTTTGCATTTAAAGTCTGTTTTGTGTGGCAACAGTATTGCTACTCCTGGCTTTCTTTTGATTACTATTTGCATGAAATCTTTTTCCAACCTTTTACTTTCAATCTGTTTGCATCCTTGAGTCTAAGGTGAGTCTCCTGCTGATAGTATAGGGATGGCTCATGTTTTCTTATCCATTCTGTCAGCCTATGTCTTTTGACTGAGGTGTTCAATCCATTAACATTCAGTGTTATTACTGTAAATGCATTATCCTTTGGCTTTCATATGCCATATTTTACTTTTGTCTTTTTACCTTTTTGCTTTCGCTTTCTCATAGTCTTCACTTTTACACTCTCTCCAAGTCTCTCTTTTCTAGCTTCTATACTCTCTCCAAGTCTGTCTCTCTTCTTCTTTCTGGCTGCAGTACTCCCTTTAGTGCTTCCTACAAAGCTGGATTCTTGTTTACCAACTCTCTTATTTTCTCTTTATCTGTGAATATTTTAAATTCGTCATATTTGAAGGATAGTTTTGCCAGATAAAAATTTCTTGGCTGACAGTTTTTCTCTTTCAGTCCCTTAATTATATCATACCACTGCCTTCTCTTCTCCATGATTTCTGAAGAGAAATCCACACCAAGTCTTACTGGACTTCCTTGTATGTGTGATGTCTCACTTTTCCCTTGCTGCTTTCACAATTTTCTCTTTATCTTTGGCATTCTGAATATTATGTGTCTTGGGGTAGGTCTATTTGCATTTATTCTAATTGGAGTACACTGTGCTTCCTGGACTTGTATATTCATATATTTCATGAGAGTTGGGAAATCTTTGGCCATTGTTTCCTCAAATACCCTTTTCCCTTCTTTTCTCCTTTGGAACTCCCATAACCCATTTGTTGGTGTGCTTTTTGCTATCATTCATCTCCCTGAGCCCCTGCTCGAATTTTTTTTCCATTCTTTTCTCTCTCTATTGTTCTCTTTTCAATTTCAGTTGTTCTTTCCTCATTGTCACTGATCATTCTTTTATGATTTCATATCGGCTGTTGTGTGCTTCTTGGTATTTTTAAACTCACTATGTCTTTCATTCCCATAAGCTGTGATTTTCTATCCAAGATTTCACATCTTTTTATCTTTCTTTGTGCTAACTCAGTGTCATCTTTTTTTTTCTTTTTTTTTTTAAATTCCCCAGAGGGGGTGCACCGTTCCTGGAGGTACTGCAATACCAGGTCGATATGTGGAGTGGACCGAGCAAGCCCCTATTCCATCTCCCTTCTCCAAAAATCCATTTAATATATTGTCCTCGGATAGAGGACGTATCAGATATTAAACTGATAAGAACAGATACTGCACTTGAACTTAGCCAAAAGGCCGAGAAGCGCTGTTAGTGTCATCTTAATGCCTTTTATTTCTTTAGCTTTGTTGTCCTTGGACTCCATGATTTGATTTAGGAGATTTGTATGAACCCCATTGATTAGTTGTTTCAATTCCTGTGTCTCGTCTGGAGCTTTGATTTGTTCCTTCACCTGAGTCATCTCTTCCTTTTTCTTTGTATGATTTGTAATTTTTTCCTGATGTCTAGGCATCTGATTCTAATGCTGAATTTACTCTGATGTTCAGTTTCTCTCTCTTGCCTAGGAATTTTCTGTTAAGTAACTGTGCTACTGCTGTTCTCTGCCTCTTGGTTCAACTTGTTCTACATATTTAGGTTTAAACCAGTTAAACCCTGGTTTAACTGCTCAAACCAAGTTTAAGAACCAAATAATATGGGGTGTGGGGCCAGTGTCCAAGGGTCTTGAGGATGGGAGCAGTAAAGGCATGTGATTGCCTCTTTCTTTTATTACTATTTTTCCCTTTCTGTGCATTTTTCTTGTCTATGAGCAGATGACACTCATTGGCAGACCTCTCAGCTCAGATCCCAGGTGCTAGGGTGGAATGCATTCAGTGTAACTCCAGGATGGGTGGTGCAGAAGCAGTGTACTTAGAGCTGACCGAGTCTCACAAAAAACTTTCTCTGAAGCTCTTTCCTCCCTTGGCAGGCAAATCTGTCCCTTTCCCTCCTCAGTGACCAGCCCAGGGCAGTAGGGAGGGTGCTTGAGGTGGCAAATTATCTTTAGTTCCCAGCTGGCTCTCAGGGTAAACCGTGTCATGGCCCCACCTGACCTGGAAGTGTGGGACCCCTCCAATGCAGCAGACCAAGTTCACTGGCTGAAATCTGAATTTGCTGTGGGCTGTATCCCTTCCTCTCTCCTTTCTTGAGAAAGAGGACCCCTGCAACCTCCTCAGTCCACAGCCTCTGCAGTTTATAGACTGCTGTTTGCCCTGTGGGTGGGGGGTGGGCACCAGCTGCTGTGTCTGCAGCTCTGCCCACAGGACTTTACCAGCCAGCTGAGCCTCCTTTCCTTTGCTCCTCTGTCTTCTGGGTGGTGTCTTGCCATTCCCTAGTCCTGAGCCCCAGAGCGGCCCTCCATACAGTCTTTGCCTGTTTTCTAGCTATTTTTTTCTGGGAGAGAAGTGATCCCTCTGCCTCTCTAGTTCTCCATCTTCCCAGAAGTCTAGTACAGTGATTTTGAGACTTTCTTTTAGGCAAATGAGCTGTGCCATCCTCTAGGAAGTTTTTGTTGGTATACCAATATATAAAGTAGTAAAAATTATGCTTCTTAATTTAAATCTTCATTTCTGACAGAAAATGCATTCTATTTATAATACTACCTCCAAAGAACATAGTATGTAAACCTTTGTTGGAAATTTGAATTTTTGTACAATGCAATTTCATTTTACAACCATTGTGGACCAACTAATTATTTGAATTATAGCTAACCTCGTATTTTTCCTATTTTTCATGTCTTAGAGTCTGAAGTAGTTCAAACAATGACATAGATCTGAAATGTAATAAATGTTAAAAATTGCATTTGCAGATCTTTTCTCCCTAAAATCTGCATTATTATGGCTGAGGAATACATGTTTGAATGGACATTGCTAAGTTTGCATTTTCTAAAATATAAATTATTACATTACATCAGTTGGGAGAAAAATGGACAACTTTTCTTCCAGGCCATTAGCACAAGGCCTTGCTGCTCTTTGTGGAACAGGAACTTGGTACTTGGTACAGAGACTTGCTGCTTTGGGTAGTCAGTTCTTTATTTCCTGTTTTCTTTTCCTGAGGGTAAACCATAGAACAGGAGGAATTCATCCCCATGGTAGGGAGGTGAATGCAAATGGGTTTCGGTTTAAAATCTCTTTTGCATTCTTGGTTCCAGTTCTTTTTAATCCGCCCAAACCTGTTTTCCTATGTTCGAGGCAGACCTTAACTCGCTCTCCTTAACTTTGAGCATCATTTTGACACTCCAGGCGTTGTAGGTGGGAAGAAGCCTGAGAATAAACTCTAGTGCCAAGCTGAGGGTCTAACCTTACCTTAGAGACTAGGAATAAGACAAGCTGGAATTGTGGCTAAGAGAATAGTGTGACTTTAAGAGGAAAACAAACTAGAGTTATTTGATTGACTCTAAGATGCCATAGTTACTAAATTGTGCCATTTGAAAAAAATAGTTTAGAAATTCCTGCCTCTTTAAACTGTGTGCCATCAATTGTAAGGTGCATCCCACCTCAGAGATGTTAAAATACGGGGATTTATGAAATGCCACAGTTACAGAAAGTTACTTTGAGGGATACCCTGAGGATTTTGCCCATCTGCATCCTTCCTGTCCATTTTGGTATAGTAGCTGATCTTTGGTGGAGAGGCTAATGCATTTAAGAGGGTGTTTTAAAATTTATGTAATTGCTTTGATTTTTTAATTTTTGTTTTTTCTGGATGAGAAAATCATGTTTCTACTCTATCTGGATCTTAAAACAGACTTTGGAGTTTTTCAGCAAGATATTTCTTGGTATCTAGGAGGATTTACTTGTATTTCACTAGAGTTTGAGTATCGCCTATGTCCAAGAAAGTGTGCTAGATGTGGTTTTGAATCAGTGCAGTTTTTATTTTTCTGACGTGTAAACGAATATTATGAGAAGGCTTGGAATATACAAAAAGCATAATAGTTGTTGGGATTTTATTTTATTTATTCATACTGATAAGCATGTCTGAAAACATTTTGCGTGTGTTAAATTCATACAAGAGAACAGGAAGCTGTTGTGTTTGTGTAGCATAAGGATCCACAGAGTTGTCTTAATAAATAGCCTCAAACTGTTTTAAAGTCTCTTACTTGGCCAAGGAAACTAAATATTGGTCATTGAAGAGTCAGCAGATGTCTTAAGCCTGCATACCATCTGTGGGACTACAGCTCCAGTTCTATTGTGTATCTTTGATTCAGAGCACATACTTTACATTTTAACATACCTGAAGTGGGGATAGATCTTAAAATGGATGACCTGGTTTAGTCGAATTGCAGCATTCTTTCATAGTGGTACATCTTCAATCAATGGTGCCTTAGGGTCTGTGAAATAAGTTATGATAGAAAACAGTGGGAAAGAGATTCACTTCACAGATAGTTTTGCAGGATTTTAAATTTATGAATTTTTAACTTTTGAAGATTTGATTATTCTCCAACAGAATGATTGACAAAGGTAATTTACAAATTATTCCTTGACAGTCTAAATGATCTGCATTTTGGACTTCGATTCAAGTTAATTTCAGCTAAATAAATTTTGATAGATTAGGTAAGTTTTGACAGCTGTTTAAATATCAGGGAAAGGGATATTTGACATTTTTCTTAAATCCTAAGAGATTTGTTAAATTTGGTTATTTGAGGTCCTGCTTTGGAGTTCTGTTTTCTGGCTTGACATGTCACTGTATTGGTAAAATGCATTTTCGGAGTTATGGATGTCTTGAAGTTTAGAGTGGATCAACCAGTATGTTGTATTTTCTTCTCTTAGTTACAAATTGGACTTTTCCTAAATAGAAGTTTTAATTTGGTAAGACCTACTAGGCCAAATTATTAGCACATTGGGTTTTTAAAAGAATGTTTATTTACATATCTTAGGTTTGTTACTTTTTTTTCTGTAGCACCCATAAGTAATTTGGGCTTTTGATGCCAAAGAAAATTCTAAATCTAAAAGGTCTGAAATTTTTTTCTTTTGATTCTACAAAGTAACAACCGATCTTCTTTAAGCCAAAGCAGCACTGTCTCTGAAAGAGCAATTTTTGTGTAATGGTCTGTGTTAGGGCCTTATTGCATGATGGCTTCCAACTGTCAGTGATACCCTTCTGAGAAGGGTTTAGTGTTACAGGCTTCTTAAGAGTTCTCCATTTTTAATTAAGGCACACATCTGGAGGTTCTCAAGAAAAATGAGTGCAGTTAACCTTGAGAGCTTAACATGGGACTTGTTTGCTTCAGACCATCTTTGGTATAATCAGGCACATGGCATTCAATTTGTTCTCCTTCTCTTTCCTTTCTCCCCCACAGAGTATCTCCCATTTTCATGCTGCACTTTGTAGAAGGCTTACCACACAATAATTTACCGTGGTATTCGTTCCATTTTGAAGGCTCTCCTTATCAAATAACTTCTGTGATTCAGTACCAAGCAAATCATTTTATAACATGGAATTTAGGCACTGATGGTAAGTGTTTAAACATTTTTCTTTTATGGTAGGAGGCATGGAAACTACATCCTAATTTAAAAAAAAAAAGGTTTTGCTGGGATTTTTTTTCTCTCTTCTTGCCCTCCTTGCCTTTTACTCCCCCCCCCCCCCCCCACCACCACCACACACACACCTGATCACCACGGAAATTGGGTGATTTAAGTACCCTTCCTAACTTTATCCCCTGCTAACTTAACATTCCTGTGGGTATACACATACACATGCACATGTGCTGGTTTTCTTTTTTAGATAAGGAATGAGAAGCATATAACACATTTGCTTTGCAGTTTGCTCTTTTCCACTTACTGTTTTTGCTTTTATTTTTTGTTTTTATTACATGAGTAAATATGATAGTTAACGAAAAATGAATGGTAGGAATTTTAATTTTTGTATTTTTAACCTTGTACTACTTTTAGTAAGGAGAAGTGCCTTATACTGAAATTTTTAATTGAGAAAGAACAAAAATAAAACAAGTTAAATATGTCTTTGTCCTGATTTTTGTGGGTATTTTAGGAAAAAGTATAAACTATTTTTATCTCAATTTTTCAAATTTCCAGATATCTGGATCTGTAAGCACATAACTTTTGTTAGCCAAATAAAAACTTCTAACATTTGACAGAAAAAAATGGTGACGTAAGGACAAGGCCATGATTTAGAGCATTGTCCTTTGGTCTGTATCCAATGATACAGCAACTAAAAAGGCCAGAGGTGGTTAAACTAAGATGGTGGTCTTTGCATCTCTAACCTCTTTCACTTTCTCCCTCCATCCTTCTAGGAAGTTGGCTGGAATTTGATGACTTGAAAGGCCCATGTTCTGAGAGGCATGAGAAATTTGAAGTTCCTGCATCAGAGATTCATATTGCTATCTGGGAAAGAAAAGCTTTTCAAATAGCAGATAAAACAGCTGCCCGCCTTCCACTTAAAAAGCCTAGTGATCAACATTCTTTTGATGGTCAGACACCAGCATCTCAGGCACCATATTCTGTGGGTGATCTTGCTGCCTCAGCTCAAACAGCCTTTGTAACTCACTCCCCACATCTGTCAGTTGTCCCAAATGCTCTTGCTCAGAATGGAGCTGTGGCTCAAGGAGATCATTTACTTTCAGATCCGACAGATTTGGCTGACAATAATTTTATAACTTTGACACTTGAAGAAATACAAGTTAACTCTGAAGGTTTCCTAGTAGAAGATAAACCTGTGGGAGAAAATAATGGAGTTGTCAAAACAAATACTTCTCAATCTCAAGAATCACTAATGGCTTCTCTGGTGTCAGCTCCATGTGAGGAAGGGCTTATTCGAGATCAAATTCCATCTCAAGTTGTGAATACAAGCACACAGTCAGTACAGCTGAATGCAGAAGACACTGTAACTGCTACACCCAAGAACCATGCTCATGATACTGACCTTATACGAGGAATAGTGTCAGTAGAAATGGAAAGTACAGTTGCCCCAGAAAAGGACATTGGGTTAAGACAATTCCTGTCACCCAAAACTGAGAAATTAACACCAGAACAACATGTTACCTCTCGGATACCTAATTTGAAGAAAACAACTGCAACAGATTCACAAACCCTAAGAGATAAGTCACTACAGAGTCAGATTCTCAAAGAAAATCAGAAGAAACCATTTGTGGGAAGTTGGGTTAAAGGCTTATTAAGCAGGGGTGCTTCTTTTATGCCACCTTGTGTCTCAGCTCAGAATAGAAACACTATAGCTGGTTTGCAGTCTTCAGTTAAAGGGGCAAGTAATTTTGGTGGCTTTAAAACTAAGGGCATAAATCCAAAGGCTAACGGGGTATCTAAGAAGTCGCATAGGTGTGCACGTAAGCCTCCTTTAGTTAGTAATCCTCCACCAAGTAATCCATTGTCAGACGGCAAAGCTGCTAAGGTTAATGCTGAATTGGAAGTTTTGAAGAAGTGTGGAAGCACATCATATGGAGCTCACCTCCATCACAATTCTTGCGGAAATGAAAATGTTTCTTCAGCAAACCATGGAGACTCAGTTGATGGTCAGATTCATAAACTTCGTCTAAAACTTCTTAAAAAACTTAAGGCAAAAAAGAAGAAACTAGCTGCTCTTATGTCTTCCCCCCAGAATGGAACACCTCCAAGTGAAAGTTTAGAAGACATGTCCCATTGTGGATCTCCAAATGATTGTGAGTCAATAGAAGACTTGTTAAATGAACTACAACGTCAAGTTGATACTGCAGATAATAAATCTGGAAGCACCACAGTTTCTATTGTTTCCTCATATAGAAATCAGACTCATGAAGAAATTTTAGCAGAATTATTATCTCCTACAACTCTTGTTTCAACAGAGCTCCCAGAAAATGGAGAAGCTGATTTTAGGTATTTGGAAATGGGAGATAACCTTGTCCCAACACCAGTACCTGGTGAATCAGTCAGTATTCCCCAAAACACACATCTGAAACAGGACCATAATTATTGCAGCCCCACCAAGAGAAATCAATGTGACATTGAGGCAGACCCACTAACAAATAATTCCTGCCTTCGAATGTTAAACTTGGAGAGTTCCACAAAGACTGATATTTTTGACGAATTTTTTTCCACCTCAGCGTTAAATTCTTTAGCGTTAAATGACACAGACTTACCTCATTTTGATGAAAATCTGTTTGAGACTTGTTGAATACTTGTTAATAATTTGTAGTTGAATATTTATTATTGCTCTTGAAAAACAAGTTATGTTCTTAGTGTTTATACACTGACTTTGTCTGAATAACTATGAACAAAATATAAGCTACTGAAGGCTTTTTTACCTTTGGTTCTAACCATAATATATGCAATCAGTTTTATAGATTAAAATTATCAGAAATTTGTCTTCCTTTTTGGCGTCATTTTGTACTTGTAGAAGAATAAGGATTTTGAAACATTGAAAATGGAAAGTAATACCTAGTTTCTGGCAATCTGTACAGTTGGTTGTATTTCTATATTTTTAGTTCTGGTTGCATTGGTTCAGGAAAAACACTACAAACTTAAGGTTTTGTACACTGTAGGTGGATATGTGATTGTTTTGCTAATGGTTTCTGTGACCTGAGATGAGAGTCTGTTTTTTAGACCAATAGAATGCCATGGAGCGTAGACTTCTCCTATACAACTTGTCTCCTTTTTCTCTTCTCTCGAAAGATGGCAAGAAGCCTTATTACTAGAATTTTGAGTGATAAGTGATTGTTCAATAAATGATCTATAACTGGAAAAAGTAATCTATTTTTGAGTTGATGTGTATAAAGTTTACATACTATCATACATAGCAACTTTCTAAGACATTTATTTCTGTAGCCATATGGGACACCTCCAGCAGTTCTGTTTTGGGAGAGAATAATAACCAAAGCTGATAAGGCTTGCTGTGTATTGAGTTCTGTTATTTAGAAAACAGTAAATCAATTAAACCTAAGCATTCCAATGAGGGAAATATTACATTTTATAGGAAACATACAAGGCCAGAGCTAGTAGGTGGTGGAGTAGAGATTGCACAGAGTGGTTGCCACAGCCATTGGGTGTGCTAAGATCACCATTATGCATTTCATTTAAAGTTTGGGCACCCAAACAGCATCACTGCTGTGGTGACTTGAGTTAGTAACAGTAGTTATGAGAAGTTTAAGGGTGGCAGCCAATGGCCTTGGAGTAAAACACTTTGTAAGTACTCAGTACTTAATAATTTATTTGTCAAATTTACTCTCAAACCTTCCCCCACCACCTTTTTTCCTGATTACAAAATGATGGCGTTTAAGTATGAGAGTCCTATTATACTCCCAAGTGGAGATCACTTAATAGACGCATACACAAGGCTGAATGACCCTCAGGAGAGAGGTGGAGACTGGAGATGCTCATTTGGGAATTATGAATGCATGGGTCATGTTTAGTCCATGACATTCAGATGAGGTCATCCGGGGAAGGTAGCCCTGGTAAGTGAGAGGGCAGCAGGAAGGAGACGAGAAGAGTGTGGGGTTCTGAAAAAACAAAGGAATAAAGTTGTTTTTAAGGAAGTCATCATCTGTCAGGTGCTGTTGTGAAGTAGACTAATAGGACTGAATTAACCATTGATTTTGACAATTAGGAAGCCGTTGATAACAAGGACAGATCAGTAGAGCTGTGAGAAAGGCATGAGTAGGTTCAAGAGAAAAAGGAAGACGAAGACAACCCACTCCTCTTGAAGCAGTCTGCGCGAGCCTGATGGGAGAACGTGAGGTCCAAGTCCTTAAGATGGAAGCTGTTACAATGTTTATGTGTGGAATGGAAATGTTAATGTGGAGAGAGACGAATGGGTGTTGTAAATGAGTGGTGGGACAATTGCAAGAGCAAGTTTGTCCAGATCCAGTGAGCAGGAGGGTTTGACCTGAGGAGCAAGGAGAATGTGTCCATTTTAATACTAAGGCAGGGAAGCGGACTTTGGCCCAGTGGTTAGAGCATCCGTCTACCATATGGGAGGTCCGCGGTTCAAACCCCGGGCCTCCTTGACCCATGTGGAGCTGGCCATGCGCAGTGCTGTTGTGCGCAAGGAGTGCCGTGCCACGCAAGGGTGTCCCCCGCGTGGGGAAGCCCCACGCGCAAGGAGTGCGCCCGTGAGGAGAGCCGCCCAGCGTGAAAAGAAAGTGCAGCCTGCCCAGGAATGGCGCCGCCCACACTTCCCGTGCTGCTGATGACAACAGAAGCGGACAAAGAAACAAGACGCAGCAAATAGACACCAAGAACAGACAACCAGGGGAGGGGGGGAAATTAAATAAATAAATAAATCTTTAAAAAAAAAAATACTAAGGCAGTATATGATTACAGTCATTGGAGAGTTTGGTGACTAGAGGACTAGAATATAGGGAAACTCTCTTCCGATCAGTAAGATCATCAGCTGAGGGTGCGAAAGAGGAAGCTGTAGGTTGAGAAAGGTTTGAAATATTAGTTGGAGAATGGAGTGCTGACCGTATTCAGTACCGTGCAGTGGCCCAACTGAAGTTTTTAGTCTTAAATTTAACTGTGACTAGTTAAGATGGTTTTATTTTTCTCCAGTCATGGTTAGCTGCTCAAGTGAAGGACAGAAAGAGGTGTGAAGTTGGCTTAAACCGCAGCATAGAGGTAGTGTCAGGCCAAGTGCTGAGAAAGGAGAAAGGGAATCTAGGTTTTATGCAAGGGAAATGAGTGTAATGATGGAGAAGAGGTGAGTATGGCCAGGTGAGATTTAAGTGGATTGGGGGAGGGTTCAAAAAATGCCAGAGCTGGTCAGAAAGTGGGATGCTTGAAATTGAGCTTTCAGAGTAGTTCAGTTATTGGTGACGAGCTCTGAGGTATGAAATTGAAAATGTGTGGTCAAGGTTGGGTGAGAACTCCAGGAAAAAAAAAAGAAAAAAGAACTAAGAGGCTAGGATGGTATATGGACAGTCTTTGTCTAAGGCAGTCATCTAAATGGCAGCAGGAATCCTGGTGGCAGGAAATTCACAGGAGTGAAAATCCTCAAGGAAATGCAGAGACCATGAAAACGGTAGGCAGCAAAAGGAGCATTCTGATGGCTGTCCTCTCCTCAAAGATGCCGGAGGGTATGAGGAGAATGGGGGAGCAGTGGTTGAAGTGGCAACAAGAAGCAGGGGGAAAGGTATCCCGTCTCCAGCCCAAGAGTTGGAGATTTTTTTTAAAAGCACCACTTGACTGAAGGAGAAGCTGTTTCTTCAAGGGATATTTAGATTTCAGTTAGAACAAAGGTAGTAGAATGTTTGCAGGACATGGGAGGGCTGGTTCATGAGAGAACATGCATTCTAGAGGGCACTGGGCCTGTGAGGGGGTTGGAGAGGGGTGGGAGGCTGGGTGAGAGTAGAGCTAGAGTTCAATGTCTCCGGATGCTTAGGGTTCTCAGTGTGACTGAGACAAACCAGAATGCAGAGTACGATGGGATTCCTAGGGGAGCGGGGATGGGGCGTTCTAGTTGAAGTGTTCCGCTTGGCGTTGACTCCTTGGGCAGTTTGAAATGATGAGGCAAGATGGGAGTCTTCTGAGGGGGATCCTGGGAGTGAGGTATCTGAACAAGGTATGAAGAGTTCGGTGGGCCTCCCTTCAGTTCTGTGGTGATGGGTTGGGGGTCGTGTTTACTTATATATTTTTTTAAAGATTTATTATTTTTATTTCTCTCCCTTTCCCCACCCCCTCCCCCCAAGTTGTCTGCCCTCTCTGTCCATTCACTGTGTGTTCTTCTGTGTCCACTTACATTCTTGTCAGCAGCACTGGGCATCTGTGTCTCTTTTTGTTGCGTCAGCTCTGTGTGTGTGTGGCGCCACTCCTGGGCAGGCTGTGCTTTTTTCGCGCTGGGAGGCTCTCCTTACAGGGTGCACTCCTTGCATGTGGGGCTCCCCTATGCGGGGGACACTCCTGCATGGCACGGCACTCCTTGTGCGCATCAGCACTGCATGTGGGCCAGCTCATCACATGGGTCAGGAGGCCCTGGATTTTAACCCTGGACCTCCCATGGGGTAGGCAGATGTTCTATCCATTGAGCCAAATCCACTTGCCTCTTGTTCACTTACATCAGCACTTTATGTATAGAGTCAGGAGGCAATTGGGTTTCCAGTTGACTTTTTTTTTTTTTTTTACCATTTTTTTGATGATTTGATGCACAGAAGTTTCAACCACTGTTACCCCATCCTCCAATTCTTTTGGAATATATTTTGATATGTAGCATAGAGTTGTCTATCTTTTTCTCAAATAATGAACTTTTGCTCAAAAACCATGGCTAAGTCCCACTATTTTTTAACCATTTGGAACACACAGTTCACTTATCTTTCTTGTTAAATGTATTAACAATACATTCATAAATGTTCCTCTAGTATGTCAAGGTTATGGGGGAAATTTTTAATGATCCATTATAAAATGCTAATTTAAAAGTGCAAATACAATGATTCAATACCAATTTTCCAAAGGAAAGAAAGGCTAGAAGGAAAGTCTATTAATTTTAGCCAAGTTTTCTTCCAATTAACATTATCACAATAATGCATTCTGCAAGTCAGGTGTGTGACAAGTGAAACATACAATTTATTTTTTGAGACAGTTTTGCTGGCAGAATACAACACAAACATGGACTGGCCCCTCCAAGCTTACATTCTATGCCCAAAAGACATTGATCAAGAGTTTGTGGTGGCAGGTGAAGAGTAGGATGCTGTGGGACTTCATGGAGAGGGAAATGTCCCAAAAAAGTGGCATTAAACTCATGGCTTCATTCTGAGCAGTTTCCAAAGGAAGCTCCTCCAGGGGGTGTCCCCACAGCAGGGACACTGGGGGGTGGGGTGGGGGAAGGATGCTTCATAGCAAAATGCATGAAGAGATGCATCTTACCTTCTGTAAGATAGCAAAAGTGCTGAAGTGACAATCTGGAGAAGTTTAAAATAATCAGTAAACTAGACAAAACCACAGAAGCAAGAGGTCACCAGGGAAAAAGTAACTCCTGTGAAATAACTTCAAATCTCAAAATCAAAATACATTTTCTTTTTAGTTATTGTGGGCACTTAATTTGCTTTGTCAGGTCTCCTTGCCAGCTTTCTCTTTCTTAGAGCCTTCCTGCTGGGTTTGGAGGTAGAGTATCACAATATGCTGAAGAAGTTCAAGGTCTCTACATGCATCCCTCAGCCCTAAAGCAAAGCCTTTTCAGCAGGATAGTAAA
Source organism: Dasypus novemcinctus (assembly GCF_030445035.2). NCBI lineage: Eukaryota > Metazoa > Chordata > Mammalia > Cingulata > Dasypodidae > Dasypus > Dasypus novemcinctus. The sequence goes on along the minus strand of NC_080687.1, from coordinate 8,643,460 downwards.
ATATTTGCAGTCGGACAGATGTCCCACTGGCTATGGAACTTGTGGTTACTATAAAGAAACTGTGTGCTTGGTAATTAAAAGTGAACGTCTATATTTAAAGCTTGCCAATTCTATATTAGATCTTAAGCCATTGCAGATTTTCCACCTATGTAGTATTCAGTATAGTGAATTCCAATTACCAGACTAGAAGATACTCAAGAATAAGTAAATATATTGTGCAATTAAATGTAAATAAACCATGCTCACACACAAATGAATATCCACTCAGTTTATTACTATGGTTGTTGAGGGTCTTCATATTTTGAATTATGTCTATTTGATTTACTTGTTTGTGAATAATCTGAGTCATCTTTGACAGACAATAGGTTTTGGTTGTTTTGTTTTTACTGAAAAAGAAATCAACAAGGTAAGTATTACTGGAGGCTTTATAAAAAGAACCCAGAAGTCATGGAGGCCAGAGGTCAAAGAAAGCCACAGGAGGAGACCAAGGCGATCGCCATGTGATGGAGGACTGCTATCACCAGAACCCCACAGACTTTGGGGAGAAAGTGTGGCCTGTTGAGACCTTGATGTTGGACTTACCATGAAATAATAAAGGCTTATTGTCTAAGCCAACACATTTGTGTATTTGTCATAGCAGCTCTGGCAAACTAAGACTGTCACCCAAGCTCTAAACATAGGCATCACCCTTGATGTTTCCCCCCTGTTTCAGTCACTAAGTCTTGTCCAATATTCTCTTGAATTGCATCTATGCCCATCCAACCTGGACCCTCCTTGCCTCTCTCCTTTGGAATAAAATTGCCTCTAAAGAGTTCATTTCTTCCCTCTACAGGCTGCTTTCTGGCCTGTCTAGACCTTTAGGGTTATTTCAAATCCTCTGTGAAGACACAAGTCCATCCTATGTTGACCTTCAATGCCTGGAAACACTTTTCTATGGCCCTCACAGACACACTAAACCATGCGTATTTTCACCTAGCTGCTCACCTGTTAAGCAGCCCCTGAAGCAGGTATGGCTTCTGCACTGAGCTTGCATTATGTGGCCAGCCAGGTGCTAGATGGGCAAACGGTGTGGATTTAGACATGGTTTCTGCTCTCGGGAGTTCACATTCAAGTGAGGGGACAAGGAACTCACTGGTTTCTGAGTGGTTTATGAATGCATAGAGGCGGGCTTTACCAGGTAAGGGGGTGGAGGTGGGGAAGGGCACAGCAGGGCAAGGGGAAGGCATGGGCGTGAGGCAGCTCGGGCTCTTCAGGGAAGCCCTGGGAAGTGCTTATAACCAAGTGAAGGTTTCCTGTGGGAACATGGTAGGAAACAGGGTCCTTGGATGCTATGCTCAAGAATTTGAACTTTGTTTGGCAGGAAGTCCTTTGGAGCCTAAAATTATCATTAAAAATGGGAAACAATCTGCCCTCAAGGAGCTGATAACCCAGGGTAAATAGATTCAGCTTCAAAGTGGAAGGACAGAAGGTGGGGGACGAGGGGCTGGCATGTCCCTTCAGGCACCCTGCTCCTTCTGCTCCTCGTCCTGGGTGCATCCCACCAAGGCCAGGCTGGTTCAGGAGGAGAAGGAGGAGGGAGGCACCAGCTCCCGGGGACTCTGGGTTCCCCCCCAGAGCAGTACCACGTGGACGCTGCCCTGGCTGTGCTGAGTCACATCAACCTTGCCCCAGATGACACTTTCACAAGGCTCTGGAAGGAACAGGACGAACGATAACTGAATACGGGGCACAGGAAATGTGAAAGCATCGCTTAGCAAATCACATACCCTTCCCCGGGCCTGGGAATTGATGTCTGCTCTTCACAGAGACTTGGAATTTTCCAAACAGAGACTGCACGGGACCAAGTCCACACAGAAGACCTTCCCCTTTTCTGTGGAGAAAGTGGCAAGCCAGTCCAGGCCACTCCGTCATCTTTGTGAGAGGTGGGAAAGTGGCCAATTTCCCCCCTCGTTCTGAGGAAGAACTGCAGGTAATCCGCCTGTGCCTTTGGCCACGCGGGCAGGGAAGTGTGATTTACCACAGTAAGCGGTGAGGTCTTTGTGCTTGGCACAAGCTGCTGTGGCTGTTTGGGGTTAGGTGACGTTCAAAGCACCACTGAAACTTGGGCACTGGGTTTTTGAGGGGCGGAAACAGCCGGCCTCAGCTATGGTTGTCCTTGCAACCACAGAAGGTGACATCTTCACCTTGGGCCATGGGCAATGGGACAGCTAGTCATGGTTTAGGTCAAACAAACAAGTCGTGGCAGCTGCCTGCGGAGCTGACCGTTCTCTGGCGCTAACATCCGGTGGAGAGGGGTTTGCCTGGGGCTCCTGTAGCTCTGGGCGGGTAGGCTGGGGCCCAGAGGCACTGGCTGCTCAGTGAAACCACTGTGAAGGGGGCATGAGGGCAGAGGGGGTTGGGGCTGCAGTGCATGCCGGGAGGTCTCTGACTGGAGTTATGATGGGAGCCAGCAGGTTGGACCAGCAGCTTGTGCCCAGCAGCTTGCTTGGGATGACACACATCAGGATTAACAGATGAAGGCAAGGGTATGCTTGGGGTGCAAATTCCTATGGGCAGCTGGGCCCTGGCAATACAAGTAGCCGGTCCTATCCCACCCCTGTGACAGTCAAAGGGCTGCCGATGGCAAGCACCAGAAGTCTGTTGGCTTTTATACAGGGTATTTATTTGGGGTAAAAGCTTTCAGTTAACAGACAAAAGTCCAACTCTAGGTTGCTCTCTCACCGAAGTCAGTTGCCACGTGTCGAAGTGAGATGGTCGCTGGCCTCTGGCTGGTCTCTGCCTTCCCTTTCGGGCTTCTCTTGCGGTCCCCTGGGCTTTGTGCTTAAGGGGAGTCCCCTCTCGCCTGGCATAGGGCTTGCTCCTTCCTGGCCTCCTGTATCAGTCTCCTTGTTCCGCCTTCTTCATCTCAGCTGTAAGTTATCAGGCAGAATGATAACTCCCTCGGGGCCTCGGCTGGTTCTCCTTTCTGTAGCTTGGCCGGATCCAGAAGGGACAGAGCTCTCTCCCTCCCTGCGTCAGTCTGTCAGGGAGTCTGTTTAAAACAGACCCAGCAAGGAGGCGGGGACTCAACCTGAGTCTCGATTTATTGACCTAGTAATCAAAAGCCCTAAAGCAATCTTAATTGGAAATCTAATCAATCTAATGCAATTAAAGCGTTTACACCCAGGGGAATAGATTAGGTTACAAACATCATCTTTCTCTTTTTGGGATTCATAAATAATCTCAAACTGCCCCATGCTGTCACTGTTGTCACTCTACACAAACTGGAAGGACCAAACCTCCACCAGCTACTCCACGTTATTCTTCTGGCTCACAGATGACCTCTTGTCCCTCCTTATTGTTTTCTGCGTTACATTGTTAAGAGAAAGTTGATAACATTTGAGTACTATCGATTGTGGTTTAGAAAAATGGAAATCCCTCAGATGGGGTGTGAAATCAGTCCTGCAGTTACTTCCAACATGTGCCAGTTGAGGAGGAGAGAATTATTTCGTTACTTTAACTTCCAAGTTAGATCTGTGAGGAAGAGTAAAATGATTAGAAAACGAAGACACAGTTTTGTGTGCTTGTTGAAAAGTTTGTAGTAAGCAAATCAGCACATCCAGAAGTATTTTCCAAATTATGCTAATCATATTTTTGAACGCCCTTTGAGTTTCTAAGCACAGCCACATCTCTGCCCTTTCACTCTTCGTTTCCTGACGCACTAGCAGTACAGAGCAAGAACATTCATTACCTCTTCTTTTAAACCAGGGTTGCAATCATTGCAGAATTAATGCAACTATTTTTATTTCACACGTTAATTTTTACTATATTTTATTTAAAAATAATATATGGATAAATAGAGAAAAAAGTGGAAGGACATGTCTTCTAAGTCCTGATAACTTCAGTGATCGCAAATAATGCACCTTCTTTTCTAAAGATTTATTTATTTCCCATCCCTCTTGTGTTTGTGCTCGCTGTCTGCTCTCTGTGTCTGTTCATTGCGTGCTCACCTCCTTTTTTAGGCGGCACTGGGAACGGAGCCTGGGACCTCCCGTGTGGGGGGAGGGCCTCAAGAGCTTGAGCCACCTCTGCTCCCATGCAGCTTCTTTATCTTGGAAATGTTAGGCTAGATTTGTTTTGTTTTCTTCTTTATTTTCTTTTAAATGTTATATTAAAAAAATATGAGGTCCCCATATACCCCCCACCCCATCCACCCCACTCCTCCCACATCAACAACCTCTTCCATCATTGCAGCACATCCACTGCACCTGGTGAATACATTCTGGAGCACCACTGCACCACATGGACAGTGGTCCACACTGTAGTCCACAGTTTCCCCCAGTCCGCCCAGCGGGCCTCCGCAGGACACACAACGTCCAGCATCCATCCCTGCAGCACCACCCAGGACAACTCCAAATCCTAAAAATGCCCCCACACCATATCTCTTCTTCCATCTCCCTACCATCAGCAGACACTGTGGCCACCCTATCCACATCACTATTAAAATTTCTTCCCTTACTAATCACAATAGTTCCCCAGCAGAACACCAGTAAGTCCACTCTAATCCATATTCTATTCCTACATCCTGTGGACCCTGGGATGGTGATGTCCAGTCCCCCTCTACATCAAGAGGGGGCTTAGATTCCACATGGATGATGGATGCAACTCTCCTGCTTGCAGCTGTAGGCACTCTTGGCTCCCTGGTGTGGTGGCTGACCTTCTTCACCTCCCTGTCAGCTGGCCAGGGTAAGTCCAACGAACCAGAGGGTAGGAGTTGCAAGTCTACTGAGGCCCAGGGCCTAGCCGTCATGTGGACAGTCGAGAGATTCAGGTCTCCTGAGTATACAGTTAGGCTAGATTTGAATACTGTATAAACTATCTTATGAACTAATCCTTGTTCCACCCCCCATTTACTTGTTTCCAATATAAGCAAGCCAGCCTAAAGTGTAGATGGAAAGTTTGGAATTGAAATGGGCATCAGAGAGGCCCCTAACTAAGAACACTTCTATGGGTCTACCTGTTACTCCACCATAAGTGCAAAGATATTTCTCCATAGAGCTCCTAGACAACAGAAGATATTTACCACCAACAATTACTTGGCAAGTAATTGTCATCCAGCATTTCCCTCCACATTCCCTAAGAGATATCCCAGCCTAGTGACTCAGTTAACCATTTCTTCTTCTAGGTCTCTAAGTTCTACACAAGGGACCTACTTACCATGTGTAGAATTGATCTCAGAGACCAAGCACCTACCCCATGCCCTCAATCTTGTCAGGGGCAAATAGTATTATTATATTATTGTGTGATTTTCCATCTTTACAGAGGTCTTATGTGAATTATCTGCTTGAAAAATATTGTGTCCTAGAGTTGAAAATATGTCCACCTAGACCTTTTAACAGGAACCCATACAATTTCTCGTTGAGTTTAATGTCGAGGAAAATCTGTCAGTCATCTAAAAGGTTAACCTCTTCTCCTAAGGCCCTAGTGCTTAGATTCCAGTCCCCGACCAAAACCTGAACCAGAGCTTCACTCATCAGCTTCTTAGGATGGTAATGCTTCCATATACTTCTAGACGACTCCTCCTGCACGTTTTCATCTGTAAAGTTCCTCAAATCCTTTTGGAAGGAGACCAGCTTTTGGGGGAGGCCAGAGTTTTCTGAGAGACACCAATGGTATTTATTCATTCACCTGTCAGTGGGTAACTGGGTCGTTTTTTCCCATTACAAACACTTCTGCTGTGAACATGCTTGGACAGATGTCCTGAAGCACACGGGCAAGTTTCCCTTTAACGTACCCTACGATGGCCAAATCATAAACCCCCAGTCCAGACGGAGTGTCGCTGTTAGGTCGTCCCATGCTATGCTCCAAATCTTACTAACAGAGTGTCCTCCTGTTTCCTAGAAACAGGGGAGCGTCGGAGTCCGGCTTGATGAAAAATTTCCCGGTGACAGTTTTTAAAACATGATCAAGCACAAAAGTTTAGCTCTGGAAAAGGAAGGCCGCCGTCCCTGGGTGGGCTCGAACCACCAACCTTTCGGTTAACAGCCGAACGCGCTAACCGATTGCGCCACAGAGACGCAGCTGCCGAGGCGGCGCCGCCGAGTGTGCAGATGGTCTCGGCGGCGGCGGGCGGAGCCGAGGCGGCGGCGGCGCGGGCAGCCGGGGCGCGCATGGGGCCGGGAGGCCGCGGGGCCCGGGGCCCGGGGAGGGAGGAGCCGCGGGGGGCGCGGGCCTGAGGGCGGGCCTCGCGGCCGGGGGGGCCTGAGCTCGGGCCGGCGCTTCTCCGCCCGCGCGCCCTCCTCGGCCCGCGTTTGCCCGCGCGCCCCCTGGAGGCCGTACTTCCCCCGCCGCGGCGGGCGCCTCCTCACGCGCCGCGCCCGGGCTTCGAACAACCCAAGAGTAAGATTTTCCGTCCCCTTTGGGAGCCGTGGCCCGGCCGAGGTCGCGTCGGAGACGGCGTGGGGCCGGGGTGCGGCCAAGGGCGCGGCGGCCGGCGCTGCCCTGATGCTCGGGGTAACCCGGTGAACTCAGGGCGCCCCTCCGCCAGGCCCGCGCGGGGCGGGGGCACACGGGGCCTTCGCGGGGCCGCCCCCTGGGCTGGGGGAAAAGCCCTCCCCGCTCGCCTGTGTCGCCTGGGGGACCCCGTCCCGCCGGGCTCTCTCGGCCGCTCTCCCTGGTCTCCCTGCGGGGGTTTGGAGCTGTGCGCGCCCCAGAAAACAGGGTCCGTGGCTGGGAGGTGGGACCTCCGGGGGGCGTAGTGGAGTCCTCTCCAGGCAGAATAAAATTCTGAGAGAGAGAGGACGTCGGGGGCATCAAGCTCAAGCTGGACGGGCCGGGCCGCCAGGGGACAGGCCGGGCACCGGGGACGGCGGGCAGCCGAGCGCCACGGTCGCCGCGGGCCTTGATCTGGACTTTCTTCTACCCTCCAAACCCTGCGCGAAGCCATTCCCATCGTGTGAGCCCGCTCACTTGGTGGCATTGGCTTGAGCAGCCCAGGACACGCAAACTCGTGACTCCACGGAAGGCGGGAGCTCACCTGGGTTCTCCACTTTGCAGATCCAGCCCCTGCGTTCCGCGTCCTCCTCCTAGTTCCACCTGACCTCCGAGGGACCCTTCTTTTGCCTCTGGGTTCTGCCCCCTGCCTTTCTGGCCTCCTCGCAGCAAGAGCAAGGCTCTGCCTCTGCAGGAAGGCCTGGGGCACGGGGACGGCCTCTGAGAAAAGGGGCTGGGGGCTGGGGGTGCCCCCAGAGGGGGCTGTGCCCTGCCGGCAAGGTCAGGAGGAGGAGCCCCTGCAAGGGCCCCCCGGAGCTGCTGTTGGCTCGCGGTCCTTCCCAGGTTTGCTGGGCAGCCACGCAGGGGCTTCTCTTGCTCCGAGTTGTTTAGGGATAGTGCGCAGCAGGGGAAGGAGGAATGGATGGCTTCCACCTCGGAAATACTGGAATGGATAATGTCGTCCAAACTCATTCCTAAAAATTAACTTAAAATCATGCTGATTTCATGGAACTTTCCACAGGATTTTAGTTGACTTCTTAAGAACTGCCGGAATTTTTTAGTGACATGGTTACACAATGATCTCTTTGTGTCATCTTTTTTAAAAAGCAAGGTGAGGTCTATTGCCTGTATACGAAACAGAACTAAATCAACTTTTAAAAATTCCATCAGATTTCTATTTGGAGTCCTTGTTATGCTGCTGGAAATCCAGGCTCAGGCTGCGTTCCGTCCCCTCCCCTGAGTTGCTTCCCGGTGGGGTGCGTTGGGGAAGATGAGTCACAGGTGGCTCTCCTGCCTGTCTGGTGAGGTTGGCTTGGTCACATCAGACATTGCATAAAGCGTCCCTTCCCTCAAGCCTGGGTTTGCAGGTGAAGCTGGGTGCCCGTCTGTCGTCCTCACCCCTCCTGCCCTCCCTTCTTTTCCTCCATGGACCGTGGGCTGTGCTGGTGGCTGGCAGGTTTTGAGGCACCTGCCGGGGTGGCTGGAAGGGAAAACAAAGGGAGATAACCTCTAGGCACACTCTTTATGCCTCAAGGCTCACCTGGACACCTAAGGAAACAGAACTAAATTAATTTTGCATCTGGGTTCTGCCCCCTGCCTTTCTGGCCTTCTCCCAGCAAGAGCAAGGCTGCTTCTGCAGGAAGGCCTGGGGCCTTCATACTTTTATGAAAATATGGTCCAATTTCCTCTATAAGCCAAGCTCTGGGGTCCCTCTCCCCCCATATTCATGGGGGTGCAATGGTTTTCCAAAAGGAAGAGGGCATTATTAGGCCAACTGTGCTGGAGTCCTCATGGGCACTTATCAGGCGCTAAAGCAGGCACTCCAGGAGCAGAATGGTTGTGCCCACTGAAATTACCCTCTCAAATACAAGCTGCCACTAGAATGCACGCTCTCCAAAGACAGGGATTTTAGTCTCCTTTGCTGCCAACTCTGTCCCCAGCACCAAGAACGGTGCCTGGCGCATAGCAGGTGCTCTGTAATTACATAAGCTGAATCAATGAGGAAGTGAGAACCATAAACCATAAGGTAAACTGGAAAAAATGCCTTAAACCATGATGGAAAAATTAAATTCCTAACATATAAGGAGTTCTTGTCAATTAATAGGGAAGAAACTTATTTACAACTCACCTAACTCCAAACCTCCAACGAGACAGGGACATGAACAGAAAATTCCCCAAAGAAGAAACACGCATGACCAATAAAATCAGAAAAGTTTAGTCTCACTAGTAATTAAAATCCAAAGTAAGTGAACTAAAACGTTCCTTTTCCCAAATGGCAAAGGAGTTGTCCTCTCAAGGGAGCCCTCCTGGGCCACCTCGGCCTGCCCGTCCTCTGTGCATTCATCACACCACCCAGGGACCAGGGAGCTCCTCCTCGCCCTCTCTAGAGCATGAACTCCTGAGAGAAGGAGCGGTGCCTCAGTCCACATTGTTTGCATATCTCGAACTCAAATCTAGTCTAACATTTCCAAGATAAAGAGTGCCATGCTGGCTATCACTGAAGTTATTGGATGCGGAAGACATGTCCTTCCACTTGGAACATGTATGTCTTTACACTAGGTAATAAGCTTCTTGAGCGAAGAGACCATTTTCCATTATTAATGATATTTTTAGGCTCCAAAGGATTCCAAATAAAGTTCAGACTCCTGAGCTTAGCACCTAAGGGCCTTGTTTCCTGCCATGTCCCCACACGAAAACTTCACGTGGTTGTAAAATGCCATCGAGGGTACAAGAGAGGGCCACTCTCACCCAGGACTGTTGAGAGTAAAATTGGTAGATTATTTCTGGATGCCAGCTTGGTAATATGAACATGAAACGATGGTTAGACTCTCTCATCCTAGAAATTCTACGTTCCAAAAGGAAAGTAATCAGAGACGTGATCAAAGTTTTAAGTTTTCATCACAGCATTATTTATAACAGTGATAAATAGGAAACAGCCTAGATGTTAAGCAGCAGGAGAAAATGATAAATAAATTCTGGTCCATTCGGAGACTAGAGCATTAACTATACAGACATCAAAAATAGTGTCTTTAAGGAATGTTTGAAAGCATATGGTTATGATAAACGTTAAGGAAAAAAGAAGGTAGGACACATAACTGTATAGTCATAAAAAGAATGCTTTCAAAGAATATTTAATAACACAGCCACGGTAAAATGTTAAGTAAAAAGGTGGGATGGGGAGCTGGGTCACCAAGATCGCTCACGGCCACCTAGTTCTCTCCGTGGCTGGCGCTGTGGGAAGCACTTCCTACGCAGCGCCTCGTGGCAGCTCCGTGGCAGCTCTGGGAGGTGGGTCCTAGCCCTGTTATTCTGGTTTTGCAGAGAGAGCCATTTGTTCAGCTGCAAATGGCAGGGGCGGGGGTCAGGCCCGGGAGCCAGGCTCCTCCAGCCCTGTCACCCCAGCCTCTGGCGTTGCCTGGACAGAGGGAGCACAGATGTGGTGTGTGTATGCACACGTGCATGGGTGTGGAGTATTTGGAAAGTTCTCCAGAATAGTCTCAGTCGTTATCTCGGGGTGGTTGCTTTTGTCTTCTTCGCCCCTTGCGGTTCTCTTCTCACTGGTGCAGCGAGCCAGCTCTGCAGGGCCTGGGGAGCGTCCGCGGCGTTTCCCTGGATTACAGATAGAGGGTGGTAGGTGGTTGCTCTCGGCCCTGCATCTTCTCGGGTGCACAGCGCTGCCAGCTTGTGAGGGGCGGCCTTGGGGGCCAGGCCGTGCGCAGAGGGGGCTTTGCCAGGCTCGGCGTGACCCCTGCCCTGGCCTCTTCTCCAAGGCGTTCACCCGCTGGAAGAAAAAAGGGAGCCAAAGGATCGTGGCAAGCACCGCAGGGGCGAGGGGGGTTTTGTACAGTATGTGACTCTTCAGTACTGAATGTGCTTTCCTTGCCTGGGGACTTGAGGTGACGTTTACATTCTTCTTATTTTCTCAAAAAAACCCTCGTTGACAGGGTGTATGTGTGTGTTTACAGGAAAATCAAGGCCTTTGTAAAAACACATTGGCAAATATACTATCAAATATTTAATACATTTTGAAGGTAAGAGACAGTCAGCAGGTATTCATTGGTCTGGGTGCTGCAGGGATCTGCCTTCCGCCCTGGAGTTATCTTTTTTTTTAAAGATTTATTTTATTTATTTCTCTCTCCTTCCTCCTCCTCCCTATTGTCTGCTCTCTGTGTCCATCCACTGCTTGTTCTTCTGTGTCTGCTTGTCAGCGGCACTGGAAATCTGTGTCTCTTTTTGTTGCGTCATCTTGCTGTGTCAGCTCTCTGTGTGTGCGGCGCCACTCCTGTGCAGGCTGCGCTTTTTTCGCACAGGGTGGCTCTCCTTATGGGGCGCACTCCTTGCACGTGGGGCTCCCCTACACAGGGGACACCCCTGCGTGGCATGGCACTCCTTGTGTGCATCAGCACTGCACATGGGCCAGCTCCACACGGGTCAAGGAGGCCCGGGGTTTGAACTGCAGACCTCCCATGTGGTAGACGGATGCTCTATCCGTTGAGCCACATCCGCTTCCCTGGAGTTATCTTAATCTGCTTTGGAAAACGGGAGATACATAAAAAGTTTCAAGGATTTAGGAATTTGAGGTGGGGCTTTTCACTGAGCAGTCAGTAAACACCCCACAGAGGAAATGGGTCTCGGGCTGATCCTGAGCTGGGTGCAGCAGAAACAGAGGAGTCGACTGTGGTAGGAGATAAAGCAAGTTAATTGGGGACAAAATACAGCGGGCCTTAAGCACCAGGCTAGAAAATTGGCACTATAACAGTATTGCTTCTCACAGTTAAAAAATTTAAAGGACTTAAAGACTCATCAAAGGGACAATGTACAGGCAGTTATGGTATAACTGTACAACATGCATCGAGGATGCACTGGAGATTTTGAACAGAGGAGAGACTTGATAACAGGAAGATTTGGGAATGCTGAACTGGTTTGTGAAGGATGAAGCATAGCTGGAAGTAGGGAGATTAGTAAGGTGACTTTGATAACCCAGATGTGAAGTGAGGACGCCTAAACAGGAATGTAAGGCAGTGTTAACCAAAGGTATTACAAAGGGGAAACCACAGCATGACCGCTAGAAGCGCTAGCGTTATTTACCATTTGTTGCAGCTGTTAACTTGGTTTGATAGATGACAGTAATTCTGGCATTAAGAATTTTATTTGTGCCATGCCATCTAATGATAGCATTTTCTTTTCAAGAAAGAAGTTCTCCCGCTCTCTTTACAGATTTGCCACATAGTAGATGCTTGATAATTTTTTTTGGAATAAATGTACTGTTCTGGGTGTAACCCTAACTAAAAAGTTTCCATTGGTGTAGCCCTTGCGAAAAAGGTTTTCTTTCTGATTTCTAGTTTAAATATTGCTGTATCTTGAAATCCTATTTCTCAAATATATCTTCTGTGAGGAAGAGTAATCATTCTTGCTGGTAGTGGACATTCATGTGTGAAAGGAAGTTATGCTTCATGAGGTTAAATGATCGCAACCCCTGTCTTAGAAACTCTTAACATTTCTAAGTTCAATTTTCCTTTCAACATTTACTTGTAGGTACAAGGTGATTATACAATATAAAAAATTGAATTTGTACAATTTCCAGGAAGAGTTCCAAAATCTAGAAATAATAATTCATTTATTCAGCAAAAAGCTTACTGAGAACACACCATGGATTAGCAAAAGGGTCAGTGAATTTGAATACTTTTGAAAAGTGGCAAACAAATAATAAACAAAAAAAGACAAATCATAGATCAAGAGCAGTATTTGCATTGCATGTAGCATTCATAATGAATGCCTACCAATTAGTGGAAGACAAATGACAAAATAGAAAACCAAACAAAGCATCAACAGAAGAGGAAATCAAAATTGTCAACAAACTCATGAAAAGATGCCCAACGCTTCGGTTAACCTGGACAAGGAACCACGGTGAGACGTCGTTTCACACCCATCAGGCCGACAGACTTTAAGATGCCTGGCGGATCCTCATTTGGTGTGGATGCCCGGGGCATGTCCATCCGTTGCAGTGGTAGAGAAAACCGAAACACGCACAATGGGGAACAATTTGACAACATCCTAGTGACACTGAAGAGGCCTGTCCCTCCAGTGCAGAGTCCCACTTCTAAGTTTACTCTTCTCAAGAGACATATATACAAGGATATATACAAGACTGTTCAGTCCAGTATGCTCACAGTAGTGAAACATTTTAAATGACTCAAAAGGACAGTGATTAAAGAAATGTGCAATACTATGTAGCAATTTTGCTAAGGGACCAGTCCTATATTTACCAATGTGGGTAAGTTGAAAAATGGAATGTTGTAGAAGGATAGGTACAGCATGATACCATTTATAGAAAGATAATAAATAGACCAAACTATGCTATCTATTACAGTTATTTATGGATGCATACCTGTGTGGCAATGGGACCAAACATGCATAGGAGTGATACAAACTTCAGGCGCGTGGATGCCCCTAGAGAGAATAACAGGAAAGTAAAGTCATGGAGAGAGAGACAGGAGGCTTAAAGTTGTCTGCCATGTTTTATTTCTAGGGAAAAAAAAAATCTGAAGGAAGTATAGTGTGCTGGTTTGACTCTTTAGTGGAGTTGAGAAAATTATGTTCTTAAGCTCATCCATGCCTATGTGTGTAAACCTATTGTATGTGGGACCCTTTGGTTAGATTCAGGTTTAGGGACCTTTTGATCTGATCACTTTTGATTAGATTGCTTCAGTTAAGGGTCTTTGATTCTATAGCAGGATCCAGGGTGGGTCCTAATCCTCTTACTGGAGTCCTTTATAAACAGAGGACTAAAAAGCAGCAGAGAGGGAGAAACCCTGAGAGGCTGCGTGGTCCCAAAGCCAGAGGCTGGGATCAGCGGAGCCCAGGGGCTTGGAGAGAGGCCCCTGAGAGGCTCAGAGAGGAGGCTCAGAGGAGAGAGGAGAGACAAGCTGTGCGCCTGATCGTCCACAGCTGAGCTCAGGGAGAAAGGCAGCCTGGAGGCGGAGGCGGAGGCCGAGACCCAGACCAGCAGAGCTGCCTTTGTGTCTTTCCATGGGGCAGGAGTCCAGGATCGCCAGTAGCCGCCTTCAGTGAGACAGCATCTCCGATAGTACCTTGATCTGGAAATTTTCACAGCCTCAGAACTGTAAGCTTTTAACCTAGTAAATTCCCATTATAAAAGCCAACCCATTTCTGATATATTGCTCCCAGCAGCTTTTAGCAAACTAAAACATAGAGGATTTGATAGAATTTAACATGTTAGGATTTGATTGAGTTCCAGGGTGTAAGCATCGATTTTTGTTATTTTTATTTTAGCTTATCTTTATGCTCGATATATTTCATAATTATATTTAAAAAGATGGTGAGGGGGAGGGAAAAACACCCAGTTAAAAAAAAAGCTAAGATGTTATTTGCCTTTTATCACTCTCATTTTCTCACAAGTGCACAGTGGAGTTTTCCTGGCTGCAAAATGTAGGATAATGAAATTGACTGCGGAAACAATAGGAAAACCCAGTTGCCTTCAAGTAAATCAGATATTAAAGAGATTGGCAAAAACGTCCAACAATGCCACTCTGCCAAGTGTTTTAGTTCTGGAAAATAGTTATTTTTTCATAAAAATATATTATTCGTGTTAACCTGTGATGCGTTTATGGTTCTTTGAAAATGAATTAATACATATGTATGTAAAAACTTTCTGTCCTAATTTCTAATACAGTCAATATTGACAGATGGTGACCCACACTGAAAAAGGCTTTCTGCAGTAAAGAGGTCCCGAGTCCAGAAATCGGAGAGCCACCACCCTGGAGGGACAGCCTCAGGCCAGGTGAGGACAGCTGGTGCAGGATGTCCACTTACCGCCAGTGGCCCTAACATGCCAGGATTTGATCTTTGGGGTTTAACTGCTTAAGAGTCCCTGAGAGGCCGTGAGTTATGGTCTTTGCTCTGACGATGGAGGGCAAATTTGACCCAAGCACTGATGCAGAGCCGGTGATGGCAGCAAGTTCCTCGGGCTGGCAAGGAACCCAGCCCAAGGCCAGGCGCTGGCGTCTCGAGGGCTTTGTGGTCTGAATGGATTTGCACTTATGGGAAATGATGCTTTATGGGGCTCTTCTCGTCTGGAGGAACACCAAGCCCTGAGGATGTTGGTCTCGGGTTACACTTATTTTTTTAAGATGTACTTATTTATTTATGCATTTCCCCCCTTGTGGCTTGTTTTTTTTTTTTTTGCTGTCTGCTCTCTGTGTCCATTTGCGGCATGTTTTTTCTGTGTCTGCTTGTCTCCCTCTGTTGCGTCATCTGGCCGCATCAGCTCTCAGTGGCGCATGGGCTGTCAGCTCTCCGTGGCATGCGGGCGAGCCTGCCTTCACAAGGAGGCCCCGGGACGCGAACCCAGGGCCCCCCACATGGTAGCCGGGAGCCCAACTGATGGAGCCACAGCCGCTTCCCTCGGGTCACATTTAAAACTCAGTGACACACAGGAGGAAAGGGACAGGAAACGCTGAGGGTTGAGAGTTTAGCTTGGACGGGCTGTGTGGGCGGGTGGAGAGCGAGTGTTCTGGGGACGAGGAGGAGGCTGGATGGAAGAGCACGCAGTGGGGCTCGGGGGAGCCGGCTGTGTGGTGGCGGAGCGGGGGCTTTATTCTGGGTCTCAGAAGAGATCCAGGGAAGGTTCCTGGTCATGACCGCCACCTACACCTTTCATTTTGCCATAAGTGCTTCACAGCGGACAAGGCCCTTCACGTACAATTCTTACGCAATCCACAACGCAACCCAGAGGAAGGCTGCCACCGTCATCCTCTTTCAGAAATGAAGAAACCCGGGCTCAGAGACGCAGGTCACCTGCTCACGGTGGTGCAACGTGGAAGTGAGCAAGCTGGCCCCCACGCCGGCGCTTTCCCCTCCCAGGACAGTGCCGCCCAGTGTGCTGTGTGAAACTTTGTTCAAGGACTCAAGAGCCCATCAGTCGACAGACTTCCCCAAATGCCTGTGTCGTAGCTGATGCATGCCTTGGGCAAAGTAATGAGGCTTAAAAAAGGTGACTATTATGGAATTTAACCATAATTATAGAATGTAGGGTCTCACCTCCCACTACTGTGAAGGTCAAATATTTTCTCAGACAGTGTCTGGGGCACTAGCTCACAGCAGCATAACAGTGATTAAGGTGGTAGCTTTGGAGACACTAAGGCCATTCAAATTCTAGCCCACCACCTGCTAAGCCTGCGTGGGCACGTCTCTGGACTTCTCTGCCTTCGTTTCCTCGTCTATACAGGGGGGCAGGTCATGAAAACACCTAAGCCTTTGAACTGTTATGAGATGAAGAGAGACAAGGCAAATAAAACCCTTGGAAAAGTGCCTGGCATCCAGCGAGCATCAGTCCGCGTTTATGCAAGGCCCTGTGTGCCAGCGTCTCGGGTACACTTCGTAACAGGTGGTTACAGGCCCTGCCTCCTACTACCCGATGCCCTCGCTTGAGTTTTCATAACCAGGCCTCTGATGCCCATGGCGTGACTGACTTTCCAAGCCTTATTATTTGGAATGACACTGATTTTATCTATCTATCTATCTATCTATCTATCTATCTATCTATCTATCTATCTATCTATCTACCTACCTACCTACCTACCTACCTACCTACCTACCTACCTACCTGTCAGAGGTACTAGGGATTGAACCCAGTGTTATAGATTAGCGATATGGACTAGACTCAGACTCTGAATAAAGTTCCAATTGAGAGCTTTATTAGCCGCGCGGCGACTGCCTCGTCCTACGCAGAGGGGAGAGTCACGGGGGAGTTTGCTTATATAGGCCTTTAGGTTCAGGGCGGGGGGCAATAGCTCAGCAAGCAAGCACGTGCAGAAGCAGGTGTTTGCGGTTAATCAAGCGCTGGGAATTCTGTCAGGGGAGACAAGCGGTCAGGGAGTTCTTGTTATTTACAGGGTCTGGGTCAGGTTGGTCTTTTGGCAGGGGCGGACGACACTTTCTACAGGAGGAGGCCTTGAGATAAGGTTTTACAGTCGAGCAAGCTTGTTACAGAAGCGAGATCTAGGCGGTTAGGGGGCTGTGGAATTTTCCTCTCGGGTGGGGTGGTCACAGGCTCCTACTCTCCACACCAGGGCCATGTATGTGGAAGCAGGTGCTCAACCACCGAGCCACATCCACTGCCCTCCATTTATTTATTTATTTTTTAAAAAGATTTATTTATTTTTTATTTCTCTCCCCTTCTCCCACTTCCCTGCCCCCCTCCCCCCAGTTGTCTGCTCTCTGTATCGATCCGCTGTGTTTTCTTCTGTGTCACTTGTATTCTTGTCAGCGGCACCCAGAATATGCGTCTCTTTTTTGTTGCATCATCTTGCTGCATCAGCTCTCCATGTGTGCAGCGCCATTCCTCGGCAGGCTGCACTTTTCTTGTACTGGGCGGCTCTCCTTACGGGGTGCACTCCTTGCACGTGGGGCTCCCCTACAGGCGGACACCTCTGTGTGGCACAGCACTCCTTGTGCGCATCAGCACTGCAGGTGAGCCAGCTCATCACAGGGGTCAAGGAGGCCCGGGGTTTGAACCTTGGACCTCCCATGTGGTAGGCAGATGCCCTGTCTGTTGGGCAAATCTGCTTCCCTCCATTTATTTTATTTAAGTAGAACATGTACATGGCAACAGATCAAGTAGTATAGCGCAGTTTATGATGAGAAGTAATGGTCTCCCACCTTTCCCTGCCCTCCTTAAATCCACAGCTTTTTATTTTCAAACAGTTTTTAATTTAGCGCCTCTTTTGGCTACCTCCATAATGCTGGACTGTATGCTCTTATCTCTATTAATTTAGGAGCCTTAGACATTGTCTTGTAATGACTCCTTAGTATAAAGACTTGGTTTGAAAGGTCCCAGTCTACCATCTTATTCCCAGTTCTAGATATTTATATTGGCAATGGGCAGAATTCTAGAAATAGTCACCCAAGATGTCCCAGCCTTATTTCCAGGACTGTAAATATAATGTGGCATTATGTCCATTAAGTAACACAGCAGAAGGGATTCTGCAGATGCGATTCAGGTTACTAGTCAGTTGACTTTGAGTCAAAAGGCATATGGTCCAGTTGGGCCCAGTATTCTCTGACTGGAAGCAGAAGAGAAAGAATTCAAGTATGAGAAGGACTCAATGTTGGTCGAGAAAGAATTTTGGGCAGCCACTAGGAATAGAATGGGCTCCCAGCTGGCAGCCAGCAAGGTAATGCGGACCTCGGGCCTATGGCAGCAAGGAAAGGGATTTTTCCAACAACTTGAATGAGCTCAGAAGCAGATTCACCCCAGAGACCCCGGGGCGGCACCTTGACGTCAGCCTTCTGAGACCCCAGGCAGAGGACCCAGTCAAGCCCACCTGGACTTCTGACCGACGGAAGTGGCAGAGAACAACTGGGTGCTATTTTAAGCCATGAGGTTTGTGGTAATTTGTCACGGCAGCAGTAGAATATTAATAGTGTTATTATCCTGACCTCTTACTGGTTAACTTGGTAACTTTAAATCATATGTTTAAACCACTAAATTCTTTTTCTCTCGATGTTTGAGTGTATCTTCTGCCTGCCCATTTTCCAAGGAGAAGCTTTCAGTATCTCTACCCTTTCTTGCCACTTCCCTTCTCCTCCACGTTCTACATTCCATCAGTTACACTTGTCATTACATTATGTTTGTTGTTTCTCTTGCACCTACAAACAAGTCTCCTATGCTCTTTCCATAGGTTGACTCTAAATGTTAAGAACTGATAACAGCTGTTTATATTACATTAATATTCAGAACTTGAATTATCAAGACTAAGTAAACATTGCTCACAACTGTGCCATATAATATACTTTATTTTTTTTAATTTTTAAATTTTTATTTATTATTTTTTATTTCCCCTTCCCCCCGCCCCCAGTTGTCTGCTCTCTGTGTTCATTCGCTGTGTGTTCTTCTGTGACTGCTTCTATCCTTATCAGCGGCACCGGGAATCTGTGTTTCTTTTCGTTACGCCATCCTGTTGTGTCAGCTCTTCGTGTGTGCGGTGCCATTCTTGGGCAGGCTGCACTTTCTTTTGCGCTGGGCGGCTCTCCTTACGGGGCGCACTCCTTGCACATAGGGCTCCCCTATGTGGGGGACACCTGTGCGTGGCACGGCACTCCTTGCACACATCAGCACTGCGCATGGGCCAGCTCCACATGGGTCAAGGAGGGCCGGGGTTTGAACCACGGACCTCCCATGTGGTAGGTGGATGCTCTATCTGTTGGGCCAAGTCCGCTTCCCATATAATATACTTTAATAAAATTTTTACTGTATTGGATAGCTTTTATTTTCCCTGGAGTTAATTATTGCCTTTTTAAAAATTTGCTTTATTTTCTAAATACCTATTGCTCTATGCCATAAGGGCAAATCTTCTCTCAAATTCATCAAAAGGAGTTGGTAATCTGTTTCTCCTTCTTATAGATGAGGCTCCTGGAGCCATCTCTTTTCCTTCCCAATCTGAATTGGTCATTCTTTGTGCCTGAAATAGTCTTATCCTGGGCTCTGCCTTCACCATCATCCTGAGGGTTCCTTTCTCTGTACTTTGTAGAAATTCTGTTGCTTTACTTCCAGGCCTTCCTCTTTTTTTGCTTGCTCCCTTGTTTTGGTGGCATTCATCTTCCAACTGTTGAGGGTGAATGAAGCCAGTTTATTGTGACCTTGAATGCCTGGAAAATGTGCTCATTCTGTTCTCAATCCTGATTGATAGGTTGACTGGGCATTGAATTCGAGGCAAAAAATCGTTTTCTCTCAGAACTTTGAATCATTGGTCCACTATATTTTAACTTCCAGTGTTGTTTATGAGAAGTCAGTCCATTTTGGGGGGGGAGGAAGATATTTTTTATGTGACCTTTTTTTTTCTCTTGAGAACCATTTAAGATTTTATCTTTGTCTCCATTGTTTTGGAGTTTTCAAAATGATGTACCCTGGTGAGGATTTTTTATTTATTATTATTGTGCTGGCCACTTGGCAGATCTTTCAAGTTTTTAAAATCATGTCTTTCAGCTTTGGGAATCTTTCTTGAATTACTGCTTTGAGAACTTAACTTTATTTTCTGTGATCTCTATTTCTGTAACCCTTATTGGAACGTCTCATCTGATTCTCTAATTGTTTTATCCTTTCTTTCCTGTTTTCCATCTTTTGTCAATTGTCCTACTTTCTTGGATGTTTCTTCAATATTATCTTTCAACTATTTTGTTGAGATTTCTTCCATGCTATTGTATTTTTTAATTTATTGGCTTTATATCAGCCTATTGTTGTTGCATTGGTGTAAGAGGGCTGGGGTTCTTACCATTCAAACGTAGGATTTTCATTTGAATGCCCTGGCTTCCGGTGTGACAGTACTGACCGCAGCGGTGCCTGGTCCTGCCGAAGCCCACTTCCTGCTCCTGCCCTATCGCCCCATTGCTTACTCTGAGCCCAGAAACTTTCCAAGGTTCTAGTAGGTAGACTGGTTTCCCCTGTCTCTGCAACAGAGAATTCTAGACTATATTTTCCTTTGGGCTTCATTGGTCAACCTACTTCAGTCTGAAGTAGAACCCTCTCTTTTGTTGGAGTATTGTTTTATCATTTTTATTGATTTTCCTTAATACATGTATAAGAATATCTTCTATTTTTAAAAATGTGTGTTTCTTTAATTGCTTTGGAGGCTGTGCATTTTTCTCTGTGGTGATTTACTATGCCATTCAACATGTAATCCTACAGTGAACATGTTTTACTTGTGTAATAAACCAAAAAAAGAAGGAAAAAAACCAGAAAAAACACTATATGAATGAGACATGAAGATGGATACTAGAAACACAAAGGAGGAGAAGACCAAGTCCCACTTTATGAGCATTTTGCCTTTTGTTTGGGGAGATTGGACAGGTACATTAAAAGGGCTAAAAAAAGGCAGCATTTATTAAGGGGTGAACAAATGCTCAGAATACAAATGCTGAAGGAGTTTAGTGCAGGAAGGACCCAAGACTAACCAAGGTGACAAGAATAGATCAAGGCAATTGTGACAAATGTTCCACAACAATGCAAGTTATTGTTGGTGGGGCCATGTATGGGAATCCTGTATGTTATGCATGATTACATAACTCATAACTTTTAAAAATAACAACAAAGGAATAAAGGTGTTCCGTTTATTTAAAACTCTACCTCTGGCATGTTGGGGTGTGTCTTTTGGGGGTGGAAGTCCTGATGGGCAGTTCCTTCTTGGGTTTGTAGGGAGAGTAAAGACGTGAGGCCATGGAGAGGTGGAGCAGTGGGAATGAATGCAGAAAAAAAGCAAAATGGTGCAGGCTTGAGCCTACCTTGCAAGTCCGGTTACCCCAGGCTGAGCCCATCCCTTTATGAGCGAGTGGTGTGTTTGTTAAGCATTTTTTCTGGGAGGTATAGTAAAGATTTTTATTGTTAAAACAAGTAGGAGAAAAAAGTGTAACAGAAGACATAAATAAATGATTGTTCTGATTATCCTACACTCCAGGCTCTCTACGGAAAGGTCAGCTTCTTATGTAGACAAGATAATATCTAAAACAGGAAACAGCAGGTATTTGAGACAGGGCTCAAGCAATGACTGACCATGTAACAGTGGGAAGAAATAAAAAGGCAGCTTCCCTCTTTCTTCTCCTCAGTAAGGTATATATGTGTATAAAGATATGAGGCTCATTTTGGAGAAAAATGCTTTTATATAAAAATCCTAATTTCTTCTACTCACCAGAAAAAATGGTTTCAGGTCCTGGGCTGAACAGGGAAATCAAAATAGAGTGACAAGAGTTTCATACAAAGCTCAAGACTATAATCCAACTGTGGTTACCATCTCCTTGACTTTAAAAAAGTTTAAACATCCATTGATCTATACCAAACAGCACACCGATTCTTTTTTAGGAAGTTTTCAGCCACCCTGGAGTTAAATTACTCTCCCTAAAGTATCAGAAAGGACATGCAAGACCTAGTTTGCACTGTGACACTTCAAAGAGAAACACCCTTTCACAGCACTGACCCAAGAGGTTCTGCGAGGCATGGGCGGCAGGTGCAGTGGCCCCTGACATCTCCCCAGAAGCCCAGGGGAGTCCAGTTTCAAGAATAGGAGTCCCAGCCAAGCCTGTAACTGTACAGAGATCTCAGCTCTCAGGTCCTCACCGACGAAGCCAGAGCCCGTGTGAGGAGGGCCAGGGGGTCGTTTAAACCAGCCAGTGGACCCTTCTCCGTGGTTCTCACCTTGCTGGTGGTAAAGGAAGCAAGAAGCTTGGGTTTTGGAACATCACAAACGTAATTTCCCTAGTAATAATTAAAGTTCTTGTCCAGGGTAAATGATAGAAAATAGGTAAGGAGGGCCCCAATACAACTGCTGAGACCAGTTAGTCTCACTAGCTGGATTTTGTTTAGGTTCTTGACTAAGCCACAAGAAATGAATTTCAAGTGCATGTCAGGTTAGTTAGGCCAGTAATTTATCGAGGAATAGTGAGAAGAGCAATGGGAGAAAATCCCAGGTAGAGAGGAAGGGGCTGAAGAGTGATAAGGCGGGCTGTTTTACAGATTAAAATTCCCTGTT
Organism: Dasypus novemcinctus; assembly: GCF_030445035.2. Taxonomy (NCBI): domain Eukaryota; kingdom Metazoa; phylum Chordata; class Mammalia; order Cingulata; family Dasypodidae; genus Dasypus; species Dasypus novemcinctus. The sequence goes on along the minus strand of NC_080687.1, from coordinate 8,621,450 downwards.
ATAAATGGTAAATGCCCAGGTTTTACTTGCATATCGATCCAGGTGGGGGCGAAGAAGCCAGAATAGGGCACCAACAGGCACTGGCAGAGGGTGAAGGCGAGAGAGCAAAAGGCCTTGGGGGCCGCCCTTTGCTAATGACATGGGAAGAGTCTCAGCTGTTAGTGGTTTTGACCGATTACCCCCATCAGTCCCCCAGGAGGGCCCAAGGACCGGTCCCTGGAGAACATCCGGGGCTTCTGCCTTCCGCAGGAAATCTCGTGAACGCGCGTTCTCATCAGGGTCCTCCGGCAGCCATCTTGGGGGTATCGATATCCACGTGGACCTTCCGCCAGGTTCCAGAGCCATCAATCCATTCCCTATGTCGCTAGCCGCGTCACAACTTTAAATTAAAGCAGTTCAAAAGTGCCTCTTTGCAAGCTTTGCAGTAATGTTTCTCAAAAGCCAATTATGTCTCAAGCTCTAGCTTCCGTTTAACAGGTTTTTAAAAAATATCCCTTTTCCTGCGTCAGAGCCAAGGTAAGAGGGGGTGGGGAGCCAGATCCCCTCTACCCAGGGTCCTGGCCTGGAAAGCGGTCCGGAGCCGGGCAGCGAGCGCCCTGGTCCGCGGGCGTGAGGTGACGGGTGCCAGGGGCAGCTTCTCTGCCCCACGCGGGCCCGCTCGGCCGGGAGAGGCCCCCTGCGCGGCCCCTGGAGAGGGCTCCTGCGCGCCTGGGCGGCCCAGCCTCCCGAGCCAGGCTTCTGGAACGATCTTGAGCCGAAGAGGCTCCATTTTCCCGATGTTTCTGTCCTCCCCACTTCCGGGGTCCACGCTGCCAGAACTCGGGCCAGGTCAAGCTGGAGAAGACCCCAAGTGCAGCAGCCTCTGGTGTCTACTTGGCGGAGCAGGGGTGCTGTCCGGAGGAGACGGGGGCGCGGGCTGCTCCTCTTCTGCCTGCGCCCCCCTTCTGGATCCCCCACCGCTTCGGGGCTGCCTGCAGCCCGCGCTCCTGCTTCGAAGGGGCTCTAGACCCCCGTACCCCCGCGGAGGGCGCCCGGCCCAGCGAGGTGCGGCCGGTCTTGGTACCCGGTCCGTGAGCAGAGGCTCAGCCTCCTTTAGGAGCCGCTTCCGGAGACTTAGGGCAGGAGGAGGCTTCTAGCCGAAGACGGGAAGGGGAAGCTGTCTCACCCGCACACCATCACTTTACTCTTGCCCTGGGGACTGGCTCTTAAACCAGCCAAGAGCCCCTTTCTAGAGCAGTGGTTCTAAAAGGAGAAGCGCCCCTTGCACCCAGCCGTTCCTTCGCTCATTCGCCAGCTATTGATGGGGAGCTAGTGCCAGGCGCAGTCGTGAGAGCCTCCTGGAGAACTCCTCCACCCTTGGGGGCTGGGGCGCGGAGGGCAGGGGTCCTTCCAGAAACACGGATATGCCAGGCCTGCCGAGATTCTGGACCCCCCCCCCTTCCAGGTAAATCAGCCTGGGGCTAATGGTTCTTTCACTCTTTTTTAAAAATTTATTTTTATTTATTTCTTCCCTCTGCCTCCCCCAGTTGTCTGCTCTCTGTGTCCATTCATTGTGTGTTCTTCTGTGTTCGCTTCTATCCTTGTCGGCTGCACCAGGAATGTCTGTCTTTGTTGCGTCATCTTGCTGCATCAGCTCTTGTGTGTGCGGCACCACTCCTGGGCAGGCTGCACTTTTTTCATGCGGGGTGGCTCTCCTTACAGGGTGCACTCTTTGCGCATGGGGCTCCCTTATGCGGGGAACGCCCCTGTGTGGCACGGCACTCCTTGCACGCATCAGCACTGCATGTGGGCCAGCTCACCACATGGGTCAGGAGGCCCTGGGTTTGAACCCTAGACCTCCCATGTGGTAGGGGGATGCTCTATCCATTGAGCCAAATCCGCTTCCCAATGGTTCTTTCTTTTACCACCCAGAAATCCAAGGGTTCTCCTGCAACAGCTGAGCACACAGCTTTGAAAGCTCTGCTTCCTGTCTCTTTTGGAGCGTCCATGGAAACCCTGGAGAGGAAGCGAGGGGACCTCAGAAGACCTGGTCCCGAAGTAACAGAATGGGGGGGGTCCCCATCTGGCTACTGCACACTGTAAAGCCCTGACAAGAGGAGAGAAAAGCCCAAGCTTGGAAGAAGGAGTAAAGGAGGAAGAGCAGGGGGAGAAGGGAAAGAAGCTGCAGTTGGGGCGTTTGGGGTGGCCTCTGACCTTTAGAAGAGATCCTGGAGAGCCCAGGGCTGGTTCTATGAGCAGGGTCAGAGTGACTGGGTGCAGAGCTGGGGCTCCTGTAGCCCCCCCGGGGAGGTGCTGACATTCTCCTTGACCTGTGCCATGAGCACTGAGAAGACCCTGCCCTTTGCAGAAATGCAACTCTGTTCCCCAAATTTCTAGCTAGCATTCTCGAGTGAGCCTGCAGGGACAAGCGGGCCAGCTCCCACCTCTGAGCGTTGTGTTCACTGCCTCCACGAGGCCCTCGCTGGCCGCTGGCCGAGGAGTGCCTCTGCGCTCCCCACAGCCTGCTCACCTGCAGCTGTGACTCTACACCTGTAGAGTGCACCTTAGCCCAGCCTCCTGGGCTCAGGTTATCTGAACTCCGAGCTCCATCTGCCTCTGCTCCTAGAGGAAGTGACCTGAGGTTGGGACGCCCCAGTCCTGTTTGCACCTGGACCTACATAGCTAAGCCAGGGCACAAAAATGCTTGATGATTTGGAGTCTGGAACCAGCAGTCGATGCAGGAATGTGACATGTTTGAGACAAGCTTTCTAAGAGTTTCGAAGGGTGGAAAGGATTTGGGCGCATGAAATGGAAAGTTATTCTAAGAATGGGTGGGGCAGGAAAAGCAACTATAACTCATGGGGTGGAGAGTGAGTGGGAGGAAAGAAAGTGGGAAGTAGGAAGAGGACGCGGGGAAGTGAGAATGTGAGAGCATGCAAGTGAAGGGGAGGGAGAGGCTGGGAGGACATAGGAGGGGCTGGGAGGGCACAGGAGGGGCCGGGAGGACCCAGGAGGGGCCGGGAGGACCCAGGAGGGGATGGGTGGACACAGGAGGGGCCGGGAGGGCACAGGAGGGGCCGGTAGGACCCAGGAGGGGCCGGGAGGGCACAGGAGGGGCCGGGAGGATCTAGGAGGGGCCGGGAGGGCACAGGAGGGGCCGGGAGGGCACAGGAGAGGCCGGGAGGATCTAGGAGGGGCCGGGAGGGCACAGGAGGGGCCGGGAGGATCTAGGAGGGGCCGGGAGGGCACAGGAGGGGCCGGGAGGGCACAGGAGGGGCCGGGAGGGCACAGGAGGGGCCGGGTGGACACAGGAGGGGCCGGGAGGATCTAGGAGGGGCTGGGAGGACACAGGAGAGGCCGGGAGGACACAGGAGGGGCCGGGAGGACACAGGAGGGGCTGGGAGGACACAGGAGGGGCTGGGAGGATCTAGGAGGGCTGGGAGGACACAGGAGAGGCTGGGAGGACACAGGAGGGGCCGGGAGGATCTAGGAGGGGCTGGGAGGACACAGGAGAGCCTGGGAGGACACAGGAGAGTCTGGGAGGACACAGGAGGGGCTGGGAGGACACAGGAGGGGCTGGGAGGCACAGGAGGGGCTGGGAGGATACAGGAGGGACTGGGAGGACATTGGAGTGGCTGGGTGGTCAAAGGAGAGGCCAGTGGTCATAGGGAGACACTGAAGTACAATCTCCCTCTCACCTTCCAGGGTGTGCTTGGCCGTGTGGACTCACAAAACTTCAGCCTTAAACTTGTCTCTGTTCCTTATTTTTTGTCTCTTATTCTGAAGCTGAGTTATTTAAAAAATGCTTTTTTTTAATTTCCACTAATACTCTGAATTCAGCCTTTCATCAAAAAAGAGATCGACTGCCCTTTGTGTCCCTCTCTACCAAGATTAAAATAAATATGTGATTAAAACATTTTTTCTCTTAAATGTTATTTGTAGAATGAAGAGTTTCCATTGTTGTTCTGCTTCTAACATCAGCTTTGCTCCTTCAAGATAAACACTTTGCCACCTGGTGCAAAACAGCCGTCCTGCCTCTGCAAGTCTGTGCTGTGAGGTGTCCTGGTCACCCATCCTCCTGCTTTAGGGTCCCTTTCATTTGGGGGTGCTTGGCAGTCTTCACCCTGATTCTAGTTCCCCAGGAGTTTCCCCTGTAGGAACCGGCCGCCTCTGGCTGTGGGATGTGTGCTGCCCCCACACTGTCCCCCGGGGCCATAGGCCACTGTGCACCCACTGCTGAGCCCCTTTGGGGAGCAGGCATCCGTTGCTCGCTCGCTTGAGCCCTTTCTTTGACATCTTAGGAGCTGGCCCTGATTCTCCACTGGTCAGAACGCATCCCAGGAGGCTTTGTTGAAAGCGGAGAAAGTCCCTAACCTCGTGTTTCTCAGACACCTGCAGAAACCATGTGCCTCCCCCCCAGGTGGCCCTGCCCGCCCCACCTGCGTAGGTGCTGAGCCCAGTGGCCCAGCAGGTCCTCGGGAGGGCCCAGGCGGCTGCACGCCAGCCCCCGCCGTGCTCTCTGGCGCTCCTCGGACGCCAGCAGGGAGAGCCTCAGAGTCCCCGCAGGCTCTGGCTTCGGGCCTTGCCGTGCCCCAGCCCTGCAGGTCCCAGCCCGCGGCGCAGCAGGTGCAGCCCCGCACGGAGGCCCGTCTGGCCCCCACCTGGCCGCTCCCCAGCAGTGGCTTCCCGTGAGCCCCTGAGCGCCCAGACTCGGCCTGCAGGCTTGAAGGGGTCAGGAGGGCTAGGTGCCCAGCCCAGCTGCTGTGCCTCCACCCATCGCCCAGGCGAGGCAGGGTCCCAGTTCAGCTTCTTTGCTCTCAGGCCTCAAGGCCGCCGGGAGAGAGGTGCTGGACTGTTTCATTAAGGTGATTTCTGCAAGGAGAGTAATGGAGAGGACTAAGTCCCTTGAAATAAAATTTGATGATCAGTTATTAGAAGGGCATGTCTAGAGGAAGTGTGGAGAAACTTCTGCTGGACTTGGGGGCCATAGGGAAATTATTGTAGTAATAAGAATTTTTAAAAAAGATTTATTTTTATTCACCCCCTCTCCCCACCCATTGTCTGCTCCCTTGTGTCCATTCACTCTGCGTTCTTCTGTGTCCACTTGTATTCTTGTCAGCGACACTGGGAATCTGTGTCTCTTCTTCGTTGCATCATCTTGCTGCATCAGCTCTGTGTGTGTGTGGTGCCACTCCTGGGCAGGCATCTTTTTGTGCGGGGAGGCTCTCCATGGGGGGCATACTCCTTGCATGTGGGGCTCCCGTGCGTGGCACGGCACTCCTTGCGTGCATCAGCACTGCGCGTGGGCCAGCTCACCACACGGGTCAGGAGGCCCCGGGTTTGAACCCTGGACCTCCCATGTGGTAGGCAGATGCTCTATCAGTTGAGCCAAATCCACTTCCCAATAAGAATTTATTAAGAATTAAACTAAGTTTCCAAATGCAGAATGTGTTACAGTAATTTTACTTTTTAACTTGCCGTGGCGGGATACGCAAGTCCTCTTGCACCTTCAGTCGCCTCCTTTGCAGAGGGGAGGGTACCATGGATGAAAGGACAGGTGGTCAGAAAGCCCCTGTGATAACTTTCACAGGCTTTCCAGTCTATTAAACACCGTTCTTCCCATTTTATGAAGAGAGGACGTGGTCATGGAACGATTGCCTCAGGTTTTGAGCCCAGGATGAGGTGACAGTAGAACGACCACGAGAGGAAAGGAAAAAGGCGTCACCGATGTGTCCACTCTTCTCCAAATCCCTCTCTTCTGTTGGCTGCAGAGCCAGAAAGAAAGGTGCCTCCGTTTTCTCTTACCCTCTCCCTCCTCCGCCCTCTTCCTCAACAACCATCAGCCATCTCCACCCCAGCACTTCTCTTCCAGGTCTGCTCAGACTCACCCTGCAGGTAAGAGTGAAAGTCAATAGAGAGATTTGGTTCGAATGACAAAATTTAATTTTATGGCCAATTTGTCCCGATATTCTGTTCCATTAAGGGTCTTTGTATATATCGTGTGACAAAACATGGGGGCTCTGGGGCTTCCATCCTGGCTCAATGACATAGACCCTCTTGTCCTTGGGCAAGCTCCTTGGTGAGTGGAGGCTTGGTTTCCCCTTGTAAGATGATGGCATTAATGATACCTAACTCCTAAGGTTGTTGTGAAGATCATCAGATAATAGGTATAAAGTACTTAGAAAAATGACTGGTACGTAAGTGCTCAGAAAATAGTGTTAGCATTGATAAAAAACTAATTTTTTTACCTAGGTGTATGGGTGTCTGTTGAATTATGAAGCTTAAAGATGTGCATATGTTATATACTTTTCTATCTGCACGATATATTTCACGCTACATATTTTTTATTTTAGTAGCAAAAGAATTTAATGTTAAGCGAAAGTACACACTCAAGATGGAGTGCGGGCATGCTCGTATGAGTTGCACGAGTCACACTTCACACTACTTATTTAAAAAAGAGAATCCATGTTTTAAAAATAACTGAGCATTTATGAAGTTTGATTTAGCAATCAGACGTCCCAGGGTTCCAGGGCAGCCGTGATGTAAAATATTCCACCCCCTTATTGGACTCACTTGCCACACAGTGGGACGCATCTGCGTGTTCTGGTTCTTGGTTCAAAAAACCACAACAGCTGTAGGAATAAAACTGACCCCAGGGAACTCCTACCCAGCCTGCTTGCACTTTCCCCCTTCTTCTTAGAAGATGGGCAGGTTCTAGATTCCGCAGACTGGTTAGGGTGGAACGCACAGTGCGCCTGCACTAATGGCCCAGCGTGGCCTCCCTGGGCCGGCGGCTGTGAGACTGCTCGCCTGGCAAGCCTCAAAGCACCGCAGCTCCCGTTGCCTTGCTTGGCTGTCAGTTCCCTGCATGGGAAGGGGGAGATCTTGGCCAGGACTCGGGGCTGATAACCCCCATCTCACCTGCAGACATAGCCTCTTTCTTTGGTGTAGTGTGTGTCTTCGGGTGTTTGCTGGGAATCCTCTGCAGCAGAAGTGAGGGCCCCAGTTCTCAGCCTGCTGGGCAGAGAAGCCATCTCCCAAATCGGCGTCGGAGTCTGCTGCTGTGATGCGAACCCCCTCCTCGTCTTAGCTGCTGCAAGAGAGTCATTTGGGAGTGTACATGATCTCCCCCATCAGGTTGCCAAGGCCTTAAAAGGAGAAACCTCATCTGGTTTAGCTTGGGATCCCCACAGTGACTTGCTCAGTAAATGTTCATTGACTGGATGAATGTAGGAGTTGGCGAATGAGTGGGGGAAAAAATGAATGGGAACCGTAACAAGAAAGCCAAGAAGAAAGTGGAATGATTGGGCCGTAAAATCTTATTGGTGAAAGAATTTTTAACATGCTAGGAGTATATTCTGAAGTAGGAGAGCAATAGACTATAGAGATTTTAAAATAGGACTTTACCCAGGAATGTGTGAGAATTCTTCAGTGTTTCATTAGGCTGAAAATGCCATGAAAGCAAGGGCTGTGTCTGTGCCCAGCTCCTAGAAGTTGCCCATCCAGCAACTCTGACCAGAGGAAAAGCACACTCGGTTCACTGTAATCGACCTTCATACTGAATCTTCTCCAAGTACTTGGCCAAGGACTGGATAAAACATGAATAAATCATGGGTTCTCTCCTTAAAAGTTTAGACCCTTTCACAGGGAGGCATATTTGCAGCCAACTATACTGCGAGGCAGAGTGGTAAGTCCCATCACAGAAGTAAATGTGCCTAGTGAGCCAGGAGAGGGAGACCGCTGCAAGGGTCCTGGGAGTCAGCTCTGACTCGATAGGTAGGATTTTGGCAGCTAGACATGGGTGCAGTGCAGGTGCACCCTGTGGGAGAATGAGGGCCACGGTGGGGCGTGGTGGCAGCTGCCTCCAAGATGGCGCCCGTGAGCCTCGCCTCCGGGTGTTTGTGCTCTTGTGTGGTCCCTCCCACACTGCACCAGGGTTGGTTGGTGTGACTGATTGACAATGGTGGAAGTGACAGTGTGTGACTTCCAGATGAGGCCCTCCAAGAGGTGATCGCTTTCATCTTGCTCCTTTTGGCTGGCCTGCTCTGGGGCAGGTCGCAGCTGCGTCATGAGGACACTCAGGCAGCCCAGGGGAGAGCCTCATGGAGGAGGGAGTGAGGTCTCCTGACAGCCAGCACTAACCCACTATCCAAGTGAGCAAGCCACGATGGAAGTGGATCCTCCAGCCCTGGTTGAGCCTTCAGATGATGCGGCTCCACTGACATCTTTTTTTCTCTTATAATCTTTGTTTCTTAAAAAATATTTTTTGTATCTTTTTTTTAAAGATACATAGATCACAAAAAATGTTACATTAAAAAAATATAAGAGGTTTCCATATAGCCCACACCCAACCCCCCCACTCCTCCCACATCATCAACCTCTTTCATCATTGTGGCACCTTCATTGCATTTGGTGAATGCATTTTGGAACACTGCTGCACCACATAGATTCCCATGACATCTTGAATGCAACCTCCTGAGAGACCCTGAGCCAGAACCACCCAGCTAGGACGGTCCTGAGAGCCTGACCCAAAGTAAGTGTGAGAGGTAACAAGTGTGGTTGTCATTTTAAGTAACCACGTTTTGGGGTAATTTGTTATGCAGCAATGAAGAAATGAAGGCCAAGGGAACACAGTTTTGGGCCAGGCCTGGATTTTCGAGGAGTTACCCTTTATTTTGTATGTAATGGGGGCAATGTTTTTTTTTTGGTTTGTTTGTTTTCTATAAGAGGTACCAGAGATTGAACTTGGGACCTCATACAGGTGAAGCAGGTGCTCAACCACTGAGCTATACCTGTTCCCCACAATGCTTTTTTTTTCAGGTACCAGGGCTGGGGATTGAACCCAGGACCTTGTATGTGGGAAGCCGGTGCTCAACCACTTCCCTGAGTTGGTGTTTTTGTGCTATTTTTGCTTGTTGTTTGTTTTTGTTTTTTCAGGTAGTACTAGGAACTGAACCCAGGACCTCCCCCACACCTATTCCCCCCACAATGCTTTTTTCTTTTTAAAGATTTTATTTCGGGAAACGGACTTTGGCCCAGTGGTTAGGGCGTCCGTCTACCACATGGGAGGCCCGCAGTTCAAGCCCCGGGCCTCCTTGACCCGTGTGGAGCTGGCCCATACGCAGTGCTGATGTGCGCAAGGAGTGCCGTGCCACACAGGGGTGTCCCCCGCGTAGGGGAGCCCCACGCACAAGGAGTGCACCCATAAGGAGAGCCGCCCAGCGCGAAGAAGGGAGCAGCCTGCCGAGGAATGGCGCCGCCCACACTTCCCGTGCCGCTGACGACAACAGAAGCGGACAAAGAAACAAGACGCAGCAAAAAGACACAGAAAACAGACAACCGGGGGAGGGGAGGGGAATTAAATAAATAAAAATAAATCTTTAAAAAAATAAATAAATAAAATAAAGATTTTATTTCACCCCACCCCCTCATTGTTTACACTTGCTGTGTCTGTCCGTCTTCCTTGTTTCTTTAGGAGGCACTGGGAACCACACCCAGGACCTCTGATGTGGGAGGGAGGTGACTAATCACTTGAACCACTGCCGTTCCCTGCTTTGTTGTGTCTCTCATTATGTTTTTCTTCTTGTGTTTCTTGTTTCATCATCTTGTGTCAGCTCGCCACACCTGCCTGTCGCACCAGCTCACTGTCTTCTTTAGGAGGCACCGGGAACCCAACCAGGGGCCTCCCCTGTGGTAGGCGGGATCACAACCACTTGAGTCACATCTGCTTCCCCACAATGCTTTTTAAAAAGCATAAAGGTAGGCATAATTCTGATGCTGGGTAGATTATGGGATGTCAGAAGAGTGATTAGAGGCAGAAAGATAAGAGGCCACTGCAAGAGGCGACGAGCGTCTGAACAAGACACGCTTGGTGGGGGTGGAAAGGGAGGTGTCTCAGGGACAGCCACCTGTGGCATGAGTGCAGAGAAGCAGCGCGGAGAGCGCCTCGGCACAAGCTAAGGGTGGGGGGAGCCAAGATCTCACCTGCCAACCAGAAAGCCGGAGGGAGCGCGGCTTTGGGCGGGGGCGGGGTGGAGTACAGAAGCAGAGGCGCCTTCTCCCATGGCTGGGCTTCCCGTTCCCGGAGCTCGTGCAGGGGTCCAGACACCAGGCTCAACCCCCAGTTGCACTGGTTTAGAGATCTTTCCCTCAAGGACGGGGTGGCTCCATTTCACAGCACGTCTTTCTCACCACCCAGGTCCTTGGGTGACCTCCTCTGCCATCATAATTTTTAGCATGCCGCTTTGGGGAGCCTGAAGAGCAGCGACTGGCCCCTGGAACTCGTTCTCCAGCCAACCGAGGAGGGAACCGGGCATGACTGCGTATCAGAACTTCTTCCTTTTTTACCGCAGAATGCTATTCCATTGTATGGACAGACCCCATGTTGTCTGTCCATTCATCGGTTGATGGACACTTGGGTTGCTTCCACCTTCGGCTCTTGTGAACTGTGCTGCAATGAACACTGGTGTACAAGTATCTGTTGGAGCCCCTGGTTTCAGTTCTTTTGGGTGTGTATCTAGAAGTGGGACTGCTGGGCCAAATGGTAATTATATGGTTAAATTTCTGAGGGACTGCCAAATTGCTTTCTACAGCAACTGCGAGTCTGACATTCTCTCCAACAATGCACAAAGGTTCTGGAGACATTCTTTTAAAGTGAGAATCGCTATTGTCAATGGAGTCAATCAAATCTTAAGAAGGTTCATCTGAGAGGCATAGAGGGCATATATTACTACTTATCTTCTATCTTCATGAAAGACTGGTGATTTTTTCGTGTGTTGTTTTATCACTAACGAGAATAGAACTGACGTGTTTCAACATTTATGTAACTGATTTCACATACTTTCCATAGTTCTATTTCTGACAGTTACAAAAATTTTTTGTGAAGTTGAGTTACTGTCACTCAACTCAATATCTTCTGAAGCCTCCTCCCTCCACCCCTTATGTCCCAACAAATGTAGAAAAATGCCTGGTTCATTCTATGAATATGTGACATGTCGTAACACAACCTCATTACGTAGGGGTTTTTCTTGGGCCATTAGAAATGTAACATTTCTTTTAGGTAGGTGTTGCCAGCAAGACTCATTTTGACCCTGACATACAATGAGACATCTCTGAATGTGTGGTGGTAGGGCCACATGCAGCCCTTCAGTGAGAGGCCAGACTGAGCAGATAAAACACATGCAATATTTGGGACATGTATCTACTAAAAAATTATGCATCTGAAACTCAAATTTTACTGGATGTCTTATATTTTACCTGGCAATCTTACCTTCCACATAAACAACAATCTCATATTCAAATCATTAATTACATTTGTGCATTTTGAATCTCTGGGAATACCTGCCACCCTAAAACCATAATAGGGCATCAGTGTCAGAGAAAGCATTGTGGCAGGTGTTTGGGTCCTAGAGATAGCCAAAAGCACTCATGCTTTGGTGTAGAGCCTGCTCTGTTTTTGCTTAATGACAAATCCCGTACTCTTAGAGGTTGAATGAGAGAAAAGCGTTACCCTGTCCCAAAGCAGGCACTCGCTCAGGTTTCCAGTGTGGAAACCTCTAGTACTTGTAAATCATTTGTTTGCTCTTCAGTAGTGTCCCATCCTTGTTCTAGAAGATACTGAATTGAGTACCAGTCACCAGACAAGAGCAGAGCTGGCCTCAACCAACGGCTTTCCATTCTGGTGAATTGAGACAAAAGCATCTTCTACCTAGGGAGATTCGGGCATTGGAAAGAATCGATTGGAGCTGGTATCATCCCTGCTGGTGGCTAAGACATGTCAGAGTTTGTAAGGTGAGCCAGACCCCTAAATGCCAGGATGATTATTTTGTAAGGGCCAGGAACAAAGCCATTTTAAGAGGAGAGACATGTTTTCTTCCTGCGGAGCAAGATTGGGCTGCTCCTCCCGAGAGTAACGAGGACATCTGCTGCAGCTCTCTTTGCTGGGGAATCTGACCTGGCCTGGAAACGCCCTCCACCCCTGTCATTCCGGCACCCATGCCCAGTTCCAGGTGGAGAGAAAGGAGCTGACCCGCAACGACGCAGGGTGGTGCGCAGAGGCATCCTGGGAGCACACGGGTCCAGCTTCCCTCCAGCCACGCCTGGGAAATGAGGCCACGAATCTTCCTTTTTGCTTTCCATTTTCTCCAACCCCAAGCCAGCCACGTTTGGGCAGAAGACAGGCTCCACGTGTGTTCGAGCAAAGCCCGAGGTGCTGGATTTTCCAGGCAGGTGGGGTGCTGGTGGGGGGCTCCTAAAGAGAGGAGGGGGTTGGCACACCAGGGCCCGGGGGGCAGAAGGAGAGGGTGCGGCAGGAGAGGAGAGAGGCTGGGGTGAGTCAGAGGTTGGGAAAGAGGAAGTGTCCCCAGGGGCGCCTGTCCCCCAGTGGACACCTTCCTCCCCCAGGGAACAAGGAAGTGAGTGAGAAGAGGCGGGACTTCCTCTTGCATGCACCTGACCCTCAGTTAGAGAAGCACATGCCTTCATCCTCCCCTGGGGGAGGCGGGTGGGGCAGGGGGCCCTCGAGGAGGGACAGCGTGCTTCTGTCCCTGCAAGCGTGGAGGAGCAGGCCGCAGGGCCCTGGCGAAGACGGGCTGAGGGGGTGCTGGCTCCTGGGTGGGTGGCCCTGTCCCCCCTCCATGTGAAAAGGATGAGTCCTGGTACCTGGCCGCCCTGCCAGAGCTAGGTAGCCTGGCCTCACGTGAACGGGGTGCATCACGGCTCCAGGGGGCTGGTGTTGAACCCGCACCCCGGGGCACGCATAGGGACACCTGAGCACCTCCGAACCTGGAAGTCTGCGGGCACCTCGGGGGGTCTTGGGAGACTTGCGCCCGAGCTGCCTCCCAGGTGCTGGCGCATGTGCTGGGCCTGTGCGTGTGTTGGGGTGTCTCCTGTCGAAAGCAGCACTGGGCAGCCGGGGTGGCCCTGGCTTGCTTCCTGGGGTCAGAATTACGGGGCACACTCCAGCCAGCAGCTGAGGGTTTTTGGTCCACTTGACTGTAAATGGCCACACCTCCCAGGCCTGCTCCTTAAAGGGAGGCTGCTGGGAAGTGGATGTGGCTCAACGGATAGGGCGTCTGCCTACCACATGGGAGGTCCAGGTTCAAACCCAGGGCCTCCTGACCCATGTGGTGAGCTGGCCCATGCACAGTGTTGATGTGCACAAGAAGTGCCCTGCCATGCAGGGGTGTCCCCCACATAGGGGAGCCCCAAGCGCAAGGAGTGCACCCTGCATTGAGCTGCCTGGCTCGAGAAAAGTGCAGCCCTCCCAGGAGTGGCCCTGCACACACCGAGAGCTGACGCAGCAAGATGATGCAACAAAAAGAGACACAGATTCCTGGTGCCGCTGAGAATACAAGTGGACACAGAAGAACACATAGCAACGGCAGGGGAAGGGGAGAAAAATAAATTTTAAAAATCTTAAAAAAAAAAAAAATAAAGAGAGGCTGCTGAGTAGGCGTCAGGGCAGGTGATGGCCCGGGAGAAAAGGGCCCTGTGTGGCCCCGGAGCTTCAGGGCGGCCTAGCGCCCTCCCCCTTCCTCGGAGTGTCCCTTCTCCCAGGGAGGCTTTTCCAGAGCCAGGAGGCGGGGGGACTGAGCGTGGGGTGGCGTGGCCCGCGCAGGAGCCCCGGGAGCAGCACTCAGGCACCGGGGGCTGGGGGACCGGGGCACTGTGGCTGAAGCCCGTTGCTTCTCTTGCTCCCCTCCTTGGCCGGCCTGGCCCAGCAGACGTGGCAGGTGGGGGCTGAACGCGCACTCCGGATCCGCGCAGGGCCGCCCACTGCTGTGGGCGCGTGTGGGCAGGGCCTGGACTCGGGGGAGATCGGGAGGGGCCCTGGGGGCGGCACCTGGAAGGTTGCGGCACCCCAGAAGGCTGCGGCCACCGCAGGCCGGGGCGGAGTGTCTCCAGGAACTGCCCTGTGCAGTCAGTTTCCTGCGAGGAAGCTCGGGGCTGGGTCAAGGTCGAGGGTGAGCAAGGTAGAGGGGGGGCGGGGCGCCTCTGTGGTCAGGCAGTGGCAGCCTCCTGGGGCTGCCGTGGCCAGTTCCACGAACTCTGTGGGAAACCACAGAGAATTAGTCTCTCATGGTTCTGGGGGCCAGAAGTCCGAAATCAACGTGTGGGCAGGTGGCTCCCCCAAGCCTCTAGGGGAGGGGCCACTTGGCCTCCTCGGGCTCGGGGGGCCGACACCACCCCTGGCTCACCCTCCTCTCTCACGGCCCACCCTAGTCTAACCGTATGACCTCATGGATCCATCTGCAAAGACCTGATTTCCCAGTAAGTTCCCACTCACAGGGGTGGGGGGCTACGACCTCGGCATGCCTTTTTGTGGGCACAACCTCACCCATAAGAGATGGTTTCTCAATTGGCTATGGAACCCCAGGAGATGTAGAGGGGCTGCCCTGTTCCTTGGGTTGGTGACCTTGTTCCTTCTCCAGGGTAACATGGCCTTGAACCAGTGGCCTAAGCCCCTTGGACCTCCAGAAAACAAATGCCTTTCACTGACTTTGATACTCAAAGCTCTGGCTTTGAGCATCACACTTTCATTTGCTGGGTGACCCCAGATAAGTTACCGAGGCTCTCTGAGCTTTGCTCTCCTCATCTAAAAAGGACAGTAGTAATAGAAGCTGTCTTCCTGGGTTTTTGTCCCTAGCCAATGAGACATTGGGCACAAAGCACTTGGTACCGTCCTAGCACATCTGCGGTGCTTGCGAGGTTGACTTTTTCCCCTATACTGTTATAACTAAACCCTGTGGGCACAGTCTGCCACAAGCTCAGTGCTCCACGGGTCAAAGCGAAGGTGGGCGTGGACTCTCTCCCTGCTCATCTTGCTTCTCATCCTGGCTGCCTGCCTGGTTGGTACCATGCGTGGGGGGATGCAGCAGGGACCCCTGAGGCACACAGGGGGGGCAGGATGCAGGAACCTCGCAGAGGGTGTGGAAAGTGGCCCGACCCCAGCTGCTGCCCTGCCCTCCTGCGCCTCCTGGCTCCTCCCCGGGCTGGGAGCTGCCCATGTGGGCGCGCTGACCGGCCCTGCGTCCGCTTTCCTTCTGTAGCACAGTTGCCTCCCTTTGGATTCTTGGGGTTCTTCTCAGGAATTTATGCTCAGGTGAGTGGTCCTCAGACCTCCGGGGTGATCCACTCCTGCCACCAAATCCAGCATTTGAGTGAGAGGAAGCTTTCGAGATGAGTGGGGAGCAAGTAAGAGCGTCCTACCCACAGGGAGGTCAGTCCTGCAGAGCCTGGCGAGAGCGCCCCCCGGAAGCCGCGCCTTGGGCGATGGGGCCGCCCTGGAGAGAAGACCATGCTCCCCAGCAGGGCTGAGCTGCTTCAAGGGGTCTGAGTAACTGGGGATGTGGGCCAGGGTGACAGCGGCTACTGCTAAGAAAGGGGGATCCCAGGTGGAGCTGCTTCCTCTCTGTCAGCCCCAGACGACCCGGGCTTGCTTTTCCGCGTGCGTCTCCAACTTGGTTTAGTGGGAGAGCTGGACCTTACCAACCTTTGTTATTTTTTTCTTTTTAATTTTTAAAAATTTATTTCTCTCCCCTTCCCCCGCCCCTGCCCCAGTTGTCTGTTCTCTCTGTCCATTTGCTGTGTGTTCTTCTTTTGTCTACTTCTGTTGTCAGCGGCATGCGAATCTGGTGTAGCTTTTTTTTGTTGCATCATCAGGCTGCACTTTCTGTCGCGCTGGGCGGCTCTCCTTACGGGCGCACTCCTTGCGCGTGGGGCTCCCCTGCGCGGGGGACACCCTTGCGTGGCAGGGCACTCCTTGCGCACATCAGCACTGCGCATGGCCAGCTCCACACAGGTCAAGGAGGCCCGGGGTTTGAACCGCGGACCTCCCATGTGGTAGACGGACGCCCTAACCACTGGGCCAAGTCCGCTTCCCCAACCTTCGTTGTTGACGTGGGTTTTCATCAAGGGCACAGCCCCACCTTGGCCCAGGGGCCCCTTCTTTCACCCCCCTCCCGCCGCCGCCCCCCCACCCCGATGAGGAAAGCTGCCCCTGGCCCCCCGCCGCTGCCCCGTCTCCTTTCTGATCCCCGCTGGGTTCTGTTAGGCCCCGGCGTTCGTAAGTCAGCCGCACTCAGCAGCACCCGAGCACTTTACAAAACGCGGCAGCCTGAGTCCCCGCCCAGAGATTCCGACTTAATATGAGGATTGTTAAAAGCTTTAAAAATACCGGAGGCAAACAAGCAGATCGGAGAACCACTGATAGAAGGCCTTGTAACCCAACGTGTCTTCCAGGGAGCAGCAGCTTCCGAGGAATGCAGAAGACCAGGCGCCCCCAGACCCCACCTAGGCCCACAGACTCAGTCTGCCTCGTCTCAAGAGCCTGGCTGATCGGCACCCACCTCAAGGCTGGAGAAGGTTGGATGACCTCCTGGGTCGGCCATGGGTCCCTTAGCCACGGCCTGCCGGGTCAGGGCTCTGCCTGCACGTCCCTTGGACCTCACTGCTCAGTCCTTCTCTCCGAGTCTCCCACCAGCTCCTGCCCTCTCCTCCCAGCTCCGACCTCTCCTGCTCTAGCCTTTCCACTCCGCCCTTCGGAACGCTCAAGCACAGACCACTGTGCTGCCCGGCCACCCCTTCTCCGGAGGTGTCCTTCTCCTACTGCCTCTATAACGTCCCCTGATGGAGGCCTTTTCATCTCTGCATCCCACCGACCTCAGGAGAAAGGGTGGGTCTGCACTGGGGTAGGGGCAGCCGGGACGCAGAGGTGGGAGCCGGGGCCCTGGCTTGCCCTTGCGGCTTCCACACATGGGCCCTCCAGGCTCCTGGCAGGACCCGGGCCTCCGAGGTCAGCTGTCCTCATGCTCCTGATAGTCAAGCTGCCCACTCACCCCCCGGACACTGCCTCCCTCCTTCACTGCGGGCACGCGCTCACCACCGCCTTCCGCCCCATCTCCTGGCCTCATCTTGAGTGACATCAGCGTCTCTGCAATGTCTTGGCCTGGGCAGATTTATGTTATTATTTTGTTCTGGCTGCTTTTTATTTCTTTCACTTTTTTTCTCGCCTGCCGCCAGGTCACCACTTCTTCCTGTTGTCACTGTGCTTGCTTGTCTCTGTCCCTCTCCCGTCCCCGGTCAGCACGGGGCACGCTGTGGTGAGACAGCCCCCCAGCTCTGGAGGGACGCTACCGGCGCCCGGGACCGCTCTCTGTCCTTCAGTCGTGCGACGGGAAAGTTACCTAAACTCTCCGAGCCTCAGTTTACATGCCCTGACACGGTGACAATCCTGGAGGTTGACTCACAGGCTTATGGTAAGAATTAAATGTTACGAGAGAGGAAGTTCTCAGCAGAGGACGCGGTGGTGCGAGCAGAGCACACGCACTGGAAGGTCACCGGTTACTGTAATTACTGTGGTTGTCTGGAGTCGCACCGCCGAGCCTGGAATGGCAACCTCACCTCTCGGTCTCGAGATCCTCATTGGGAAATGGGACAGTAATACCCGTCCATAAGGTTGTTATGAAAACGACGTGATTTGTGGAAGGGGACATTGAATGAGTTGCGCTCAGCAAATGCTCCTGTGCTCTCGCCCTCATTTCTTCTTGCTTACTACCTCGCTCACTATCTGCTGTGGGTATCAATGCCGGAGACGCCTACTTGTTACAACCATGTATAAAACGACCAGTCTCTTTCGGGTATTTCAAGAGTGAACATTCTCTGTAAAATCTATTGTCGTTGCTCAGGCTTGTCTTTTGCTTTGGTATGTTCTGGATAAAAGGAGTTAACGGACAAGTTCTGGGTGAGGGAGACGTGAGTTTGGGCCCTTCTGCCCTCAAGCCCAGGTCAGTTCTACCTGAGAGTGTGATTCAAAGGCGGCCTGAGCACAGCAGGGCTGAGGTTCGGCGGCTTTGCCTTCCTTCTTTTCAAGGATACTTTTGAAAATGGGTAGCTGCCTTCGGTATTTTTTTCTGGTTTTATAATATTATACTCTACCTGAGGCTGTGGGTGACTTACAGCCTCTGGCCACCTAAAAAGACCTCGAAGAGGTTCTCAGCTTCTTCACCTGCAAGGTACATTTTAATCTTGCTCAGGATATGTGTTTTACTTCTCATACAGTAAAGTCTTTGGGGATATCTTTTAAATAGACTTAACGCAGCCTTCAAGAATGATAAGCAACATATAACCCAGCCACAGGGAATGCGAGCATTTCGTAGTGATAATATTGGAACCGTGCATTTAATGCAGGGTTAAAGGTTGACAATCAAGCATGTTGCAGTCAGGAAATTCAATTAAAGTGATCACAGTTATATGAATATATCCATATCCTATATTAGTTATGAAATCTACTTAATACCTCAAACACTATTTTCAACTAGTTTATTCAAAAGAAAAAGAGGAACAAAAACACTTTCATGTTATATGTCTTCTATTAGTCGAGCTAATTCTGATGGTGGAAGAAACTTTACTTTTGGATATTTGAGTCATTTAAGCTTTTTATCTAATCTGAATATTCTATTTCCTTGCTTGTTGTATAATTTCTGCCAATAAAAGAAAGAAATGAAGCAAGTGAGACAATATATACTATTTAGTTCTGCTGCACAGAACTCTTTCTAGAACCTGGGTCTGTGGAACTATATCTCAGACCCATGATCTCTTTGGTAGGTGAGTGGAAGATTCTGGATCACCCTCCCCACAAATTACTTGGGACTCCTCTCACCACACATATCTAAAACTAGTTGTCAAGTTGAAGATCCTGTAAGATCATGGTTTGTACGAGATCTAAGGACTCACTGCTAAAGAGGTACAAGCAACAGAAAATACACTCTCCCTTGCCTGTCTACTTTGACAGTCAGCTATGTTGCATGCATCATAGTTTGTCCCATTTTATCACTATCACTGTCATAAAAGTATTCCACCATTTGTTTATCCATTCATCTGTTGATAGACATTGGATTGTTTCCAGTTTGGGGCTACTTTGAATAAAGCTGCTACAAACATTTACATTGGACCTTTTGTGGACACATGGTGGATGTGTATCCCATAGAAATTCTGGAGTCTGTTTACTCAGGGAAATTTCTCAGGAATCCAAAAGTCTGTGGCATGGCAAGCTCTGTCTTCCAAAGTGAAGAACGAGTTCTTTCATGAAGGAAGAGGCACCATGCTTAGTATACCAATTTAGATTTTGGAAATAACTTACACCTCATTTGGGCATGCTAGTCCAACCGAATTACTGAGTAACCCAAGATGTTAATACTTCAGGGAGACCCTGAACAAGAGAAAGCTCTGTGACAGGTCCAGAGTGCCATGCCAGCTGCATTGGCACCTGAGGCTGGTGAACCAATGGATATTATGGTGCTTGACTGTCCGTGTTAAGATAGGGGTGCTGTTTGGAGCCTTTGAAAGCCCTGAGAGGTGAATCACAGATCATTCATTTAGGATTTTGGAGCAAAGCTATGCCGACCTCTGTTTCATGTTAAGAAACAGCTTCTGGCTTGTTACTGATAATAAAAACCTAATACTTCTCCATGGGCCACCAAGTTATCTTATGACCCAGGTTGTCCATCACGAATTGTCTTGTGCCCTCCATCCTCAGTGCAGCTCTCATCATCTGCCCTTTGACGGTGGAATTAAAAATTGGGCCCAGTTTATAGGTATCTCTGCATGATATGCTGGTACTACCCAAAAGTGGATAGCTATACACAATAGCTCCAGTCTGGGGTAGCTCTGAAGGACAGTGATGAGGGAAAATCCCTCGGGGGCAGAACTGAGCGATGTACCTGGTTGTTCATTTTGCCTGGAAGAAATGATGGCTGTGAATACAGACCTACACTATCTCATGGTTTAGTTTGATGGTCAGGAACTTGGACAGGACTAGAGTTGAAAAGTGGTGACAAAAAGTTCTGGAGAAGAAGGATATAGATAGATTTCTCTGAATGGGCACAAAATGTGAGAATGTATGTCCCATGGGAATGCTCACCCAAAATCAGCTGCATCAGAGGATGATTTTACTAATCAAGTGGGAAGATGGTCCATCCTGATGACATCACTTAGCCTTTTCCCACAGCCTCCCTGGTCCTTGCTCAATGGACTAACAAATACAGCAGCCATGGGGGCAGGGTTATGTGTGGCTCAGCAACATGGATTTCCTTTCATCAAGCCACTGCTGAGTGCTCACCCTGTGAAGGGTAGAAATCAATACAGAGGCCCCAATATGGCTTCATTCCCTGGAGGAGGGGAGATGACTAGCAAGTCAACCAATGGCAGAATGATGTCAGTGGACCACTTCCATCATGGATGGGACAGTGCTTTGTCTTCACTGGGATAAGCACTTACTCTGGATATGGATTTGCCTTCCTTGACTACAGTGCTTCTGCCAAACCCACCATCCATAGACTTAGTTTCGTTGTCATGGAATTCCATCCAGCTTTGCTTCTGACTGAGGAAGTAATTTTCTGGCACAAGAGGTACAGCAGTAGGCTCAAGTTCTCAGAATCCATTGGTCTTACCATGAAGCAGCTGGCCTGAGTAGAACAACGGAATGGATTTTCAGGGCTGGGTTATAGCACCAGCTGGGTGGCATACCTTGTGGGGCTGGGAGTATGTTCTCCAGGATGCAGTAAATGCTCTAAATCTGTTTATAACACAACGTATGGTGCTATTTTCTCCATAGCTGGGATTCATCGGGCCAGTAATTATGGGGTAAAGTTGAAAGTGGCTTTTCTCACTGTTATCCCTGGTAATCCAGTAGTGAATTTTTGCTTCCCACTCCCAAAACACTGGGTTCTGCTAGTCTAGAAATCTTAGGTCCTACAGAAGAATGATTCCACCGGGGACCACAACAATGGTTCCAGTAAATGGACAGCGGGGTTTGCCATCCATCTACATGAGGCTTTGCAAGCCTGCGGACCCGCAGGCAGAGGAGGAGGTGACATCCGGGGCTGCAGGGATGGGTCCTAAATTTCAAGGGAAATTGGATTGTTACTGCATAATAGGATTAAGGAGTATGCTAATGGAAAACGACAGCAGCCTGATGCACCAGCCCCGGGAATAGTCCTGATCCTTCATGGGTGAAGGCTTGGGTCACTTCATCAGGTAAGGAGCCTTCACCAGCTGAGGGGCTTTGTGAGGGTGAAGAGAATATGGAATGAGTAATGGAAGAAGGTAGTTATTCCTATTGGCAAATACCATAACTATTTGTAGAAATGACGACTGTAATAGTCTTGAATATTTCTTTTTTTTTTTTAAGATTTATTTTTATTTATTTCTCTCCTCCCCTCCTCCCCCCGTTGCCTGCTCTCTGTGTCCATTCACTGTGTGTTCTTCCGTGTCCGCTTGTATTCTTGTCAGCGGCACCCGGAATCTGTGTCTCTTTTTGTTGCGTCATCTTGCTGTTTTGGCTCTCCGTGTGTACAGTGCCACTCCTGGGCAGGCTGGGCTTTTTTTTTTTGTGTGTGTGGCAGCTCTTCTTGTGGGGCACACTCCTTGTGTGGGGGGCTCCCCTACACAGGGGACACTCCTGCATGGCACAGCACTCCTAGTGCACATCAGCACTGCACATGAGCCAGCTCTCCATACAGGTCAGGAGGCCCTGGGTTTGAACCCTGGACCTCCTATATGGTATGTGTACTCTCTATCAGTTGAGCCAAATCCACTTCCCTATTTCTTCTTTTTGATATAAATGTATATCTGGTTAAAAGAAGTGTATATGGATGGCAAGTATCAAAGGTGGACGGCAAGTATCAAAGGGGTGGACTATGACAGATTTGCATTGTGTCAACCTTGCTATGCTGGGGTCCTGTTTCTCTAAATGCACTTCCTGCATAATCCTGGGTTAGGTGGGCCACAAGAGACATTTTACATGAGATTAGGCAGATGGGAGTGAAGCAGCAGCCCTCTTTGTATGCTTTGCACACAGTTGTTGCTCATCTGCAAGCTCAACTGGCTCGGGCAGCGGCAGGTCCAGCTTCTTGCAGCTTCAGCCTGATATTCCTCAGCTTCTCTGATTGCTGGGCCAGTGTGGGTTTAGCTCTGTGGTGAAGGGCACCAGTTTCTCCTATAGAAAATCCACCCCCCATCGAAGTTGGAAGCTTGAAGTTTTCGAGAGACGGACCTGGTTTCCAATCTGCCCTCAGGGTTTCCTTGCAGCTTTCGGCTTGTCCTTGCTTCCCCACTTCCTGTCCCACTTCCCTTCCTGACTGCCTGCCCTTTGCATTTCAGGCTCCAGCCCCAGCCCCAGAAACAACAGCCTCTGAGCCTGTGTGCCCAGCTCCCACTATGGCATCAGGTCAGATTCCTACAACAAATCCCTGTTAAAGAAATGATATTTATCTTCTGGTGGCTCTGCTTCTTGATCAAACCCTGACTGCATTTTCATTTACTTTGGAGAAACACTCGAATGAAATTGCTAGGTCACATGGTAAGGGTATGTTTAATTTTTAAAGACACTCCCAAACTTTCCTATGTGTGTGTGTGTTTAGGAGGTGCCAGGAATTGGAACCTGGGACCTTGTACATGGGAAGCAGGCACTCAACCACTTGAGCTACATCCACTCTCCTCCCATGTGTTTTTTTTTTTAAGATTTATTTTACTTATTTCTTCCCCACCCCCCCCATTCCCCTCGTTGTCTGCTCTCTGTGTCCATTCACTGTGTGTTCTTCTGTGTCTGTTTGTCTTCTCATTAGGCGGCTCTGGGAACCGATCCTAGGGCTTTCTGGAGTGGGAGAGAGGCAATTACTCTCTTGCACGACCTCAACTCCCTGTTCTACTAGGTCGTCTTATTTTCTCTCCTCTGTGTCTCTTGTTGCGTCATCTTGCTGTGCCAGCTCTCAGCATCGGCCGGCACTCCTGTGCGGGGTGGCTTCCCTGCACTGGGTGGCATTCCCACTGAGGGGAGCACTCCTGCTCAGGGTGGCATTCCTGCATGGGCTGGCACTCCGGGTGGGCCGGCACTCCAGGTGGGCTGCTCGCCACATGGGCCAGCTTGCCCTCACAAGGACGTCCTGGGCATCGAACCCTGGACCTCCTATATGGTAGCCGGGAGCCCAACTGCTTGAGCCACATCTGTTTCCCCCCATGTGTATTAATTTGCATTTTGCCATTTTTACATTTACCACTTTATGTTCTCACTAGCAATGCATGCGAGTTCCAGTTGCTTGTGTCCTTGCCAACCATTCTGCTAGGTGTGTGGTGGTTTTACATTGTAAACTTAACTTGCATTTCCCTGATGACTAATGATGCTGGGCAGCTTTGCACCTGCTGATTGGCCATTTGTACCTCTTCGTTAGTGATGAGTTTGTGGCAGTCCTTACCATGTTTTAAATGGAGCTGCTTGTCTTATCATCAACAAGCAACAGGGTCTTCCTGCATTCTGGATATTCCGGATACATGCCTTTTGTCATATTTATTAGAAATATTTTCTACCTGTCTTTGGCTTGTCTTTTTACATTCTTAATGGTGTCTTTTGAAGAGCAGAAGTTTTAAGTTTTGTTGAAGTCTAATTTACTAATTTTTTTTCTTATGTGTCTCTTATGTGAGACCTATCTACAAAATCTTTGCTTTTCTCAAGGCCACAAAGATTTTTTCTTACGTTTTCTTCTAGAAACTTATCATTTTAGCTTTTGTGTTTAGGTCTAAGGCCCATTTCTAGTTGTATTTTGTTTGTGATTTGAAATAAGGGTCAAGATTCATTATTTTCCCATATAAATATCCAGTTGTTCCACCACCATTTGTTGAAAAGACTTTCCTTTCCCCAGCATTGTCCAAACTCATTTGAGCCCTGAAGAACAACACGATTTTTAATCCTGTTAGAACGCAATGTTCCTGAGTCAGTCACGCCCACCACCTGCTCTACGCACGGAGCTTCCAGGAGAGATGAAACCGAGACTCAAGCAAATGAACCTGGGTCCATCCTTTGCTTTCATACACCGCAGGCCGCGTGGCCTGATTTTCCTACAGACTCATCAACAATATGCGGCGTGGCTGTGTCTGATGGCAGGGGGAAGAGGCTCTGGGGGTGTCTTCCTGGTTTGTCGCCGTCTGTAGGTTTCTGCTTCTATTTGTCTGTATTGACAATATCAGCTTGGTGTTTTAAAAAAAAGTCTACTTTTTAATTTATTTACTTAATTTTTTTTATTTAAAAAGAATTTATGCCCCCCTTCCAGATTCTCTTTGTCTGTCTGCTCACTGTTTGCTTGTCTTCTCCAGGAGGCACCGGGAACTGAACTCGGGACCTCCCACGTGGGAGGTGAGTGCCCAATGGCCTGAGCCCCGTCCACTCCCGGCAGGCTGCAGTGTCTGCTGTTCTGTGTCATCTGCTTATTTGGGCATCTGCTCAAGGCGACGGGGCACAGCGTCTAGCTCTTGTTATGGCAGGTGCGATCATCTTCTTTAGGAGGCACTGGGACCCGAACCCGGGACCTCCCGTGTGATAGGCAGGTGCCCAACTGGTTGAGCCACATCTGCTCCCCACAGCTTAGCGTTTGAGCTGCTGGAGAACGGAGGTCAGATCTTTGGTCATTATTTTGGTTTTGAAGGCACCCAGCTTAGAGCGTGCATGGTAGTATTTGAAGTTCCAACAAACTCACCATCTTTCTGTTTTCTCATCTACACAAAGGCTTGAGAGTTTATCTCAGTTTTGTTCGATTGGCAGAGCAACGGCTGTTCCTTCTCTGATACTATCGGCGTGGCATATCTGGGGCAGAGGAAGGCCTGGCCTGTGTTCAGATCACTTATCTTGCAGCTCAGTATTGCTCTGAAGATTCTTTAGGCTGGCTGAGATGAAAAGGAACTACTTCACAGCCATCCCTAGTTACGTTCCCGTAGACGTGGGCTTCCTCCCTCCTGCCTGGCGTTGCCCACCGCCCCTTCCCCAGCCCGGGGGAGGGGCGGTTCTGTGCCCACCCCCCCCACGCCGTGTGCCTGCTCCCTCACCCCCATGCTGTGGACAGGTGTATCCTTGTCCCAAAGAACACTGAGGGGCAACCTGAGCCTCAGGGCAAGAGCAGAGACGTCCCGAGAGGGCACGTCACCGAGAGGTGAGCAGCTCCCGCGCTCTGCAGAGGCAGCCGGTCAGTGCAGCGCGCGCTCGGAACTGCCGCCCCTCTGCGCGGGGGCTCGGCCCCAGCCGTCCTGATGTCTGCTGACACGTGATTGTCCTTCACCGTCACCCATGACGGTGCTCTGATTAACGACTGCGCTAATTACGCCCCCTCCTCTCAGCACATTTGTCTGCTAACTTGTCACACGCAGTTACGTGCAGCGTTTGGAACATGCTGGGGCTGCTGGGAGCAGGGGCAGGGCCTCGGCGCGGGGGGACATTTCTTCTTAAATTACCTTTAGCAGCCGTCAGGTGTCTTGGGGGGACATCATGCCCTGCGGATGTTTTTCTTTCTTTTCTTAAAAAAATCACTCTTTAGGGGCGGGTGCGGGGAGGCATTGCTAAACGCGCTGGTCGTGGGGGCCGGGCATGGGCGCAGAGGGACCAGGGACCCGCAAGTTCTGGAAACGCTTGCAGAAGCAGCACTCGGGGTGGTCCAAAACCCCGACCCCGCGGCTGGAGGGGCTGGCTTTGGGCCCTGCTCTGCTGCTGACCGAGGGGCTGCCTCGGCTGCGGCGCCCCTCAGAACGTCGGTCTCGTCTTCTGGGAAATGTGGGGCCTGGCCGGTCCCCGCTGAGGGCTGTGTGAAGGGGCAAATGCGGAGCTGCCAGCTGAGGTCCGGGAAGGGGACGAGGCCACTGCCGGTCTCCCCGCTCGGCCTCCGGGTCCGGCGCTCGGTTCCGGTCCGTGGGCTGCAGGGACGGAGGCCCTTTGGTGACCTCTGAGCGGAGCAGGCCAGCCGGCCGCCCTGTGCCCAGGCCCTCGTCCTTCTGTCCTGCCTCAGCAGATGGCGTTTCCAGAGGCCTCCCTCTGACTCGTGGTCCCCGCACCCGCCGCCTGAATCTCACTGTCGGTACTGGCCGTCCCGGCGACAGTCTTGCCCTCTCCTCCTGTGAAGTGGCCTCGCCTCCCAGCACCAAGCCCCGGAATTGCTTTCCCCCCTGGCGGGCGCCTCCAGGGAGGTCAGATGTCACCCCGGGGTGTCCCCTGGGGGCCACAGCCACGGAGCCACACGGCAGGTGCTTTCTCCACGATCCTGGGGGAACGGCGGGACCTTCGCTTCCCTGCTCGGGGGCCCCCGAAGGCTGGGGACACGAGTGAGAGGGGCGGACGCTGCTGGGTGCCATGTGTCCCTGAGAGCCGCGGTGGCCCTGGGGACGGGCGGGTGGCGTTCTGCTGGCGCTACCTCCTTCATACCTGGGGACAGCCATTCCCACTTCCCACAGGCATAGGCACGCATCGGGGAGACGGTGGGTAGAGAAAGCTGTTTTTCATTTATTTATTTATTTATTATTTTTTTAATGTTACATTTAAAAAATATGAGGTCCCCATATACCCCTCACCCCCTCACCCCACTCCTCCCACATCAACAACCTCTTTCATCGTTGTGGCACACTCATTGCATTTGGTGAATACATTTTGGAGCACTGCTGCCCCACATGGATAGTGGTTTACATTGTAGTTTACGCTCTCCCCTGGTCTACCCAGTGGGCCATGGCAGGACATACAACGTCCAGCATCTGTCCCTGCAGCACCACCCAGGACACCTCCAAGTCCTGAAAATGCCCCACATCACATCTCTTCTTCCCTCTCTCTACCCTCAGCAGCTACCGTGGCCACTTTCTCCACATTGATGCTACAGTTTCTTCCCTTACTAATCACAATGGTTCCATAGAAGAATATAAGTAAGTCCACTCTACTCCATACTCTGTTCCTCCATCCTGTGGCCCCTGGGATGGTGATGTCCACTCCGCCTCTGTATCGAGAGGGGGCTTAGATGCCACATGGGTGATTCTCCTGCCTGCAGCTGTAGGCAGTCCTGGCTCCCTGGTGTGGTGCTGACCTTCTTCGCCTCCCTCTTAGCTGGCTGGAGTAAGTTCCTTAAAGCGGCTCTTTAAAGGGGAGCTTTAATCTGGGATGGCAGGTGGTGGACGGTGCCGGCAAGCCGCCATCTCCCCGGCAGTCTTCCCCCAGGCTTCCTCCGTGGTGGGTCCCACCAGCTCCTCCACATCCCCCATCTGGTCCATGGATTTGGAACCGACACCTGCCCAGCCGGGGCCTGTGAGACCGTCCTCAGGCTGCAGAGGGCAGAGGCTGCGAGATGGGAAACGCCAGGCTGGAGGAGGCCGTTTTCCACTTGCGGAGGGGAGGGGAGAGGAGAGAGGCCTCCCCACACCTCTGCCCACTCCAAGGTCGGGGGTTCCGTTCCTTCGGCTCCTTGAGCCACCAAGTCTCCCTTTGGCGCGGGTGAGTTTCTCCCATCTGCAGCGGCTCTCCTGAGCCTCGAGCCAGAGAGATGAGGAGCCCTGGAAGGGTAACTCCCATGGGGGGGCAAGCTCTTTTGCCTCTTGAGCCCCAATTTCCCTGAGACTCACCAACCCACAGGTATAAGGGGGATCACAGTGAAGTTCACGCACAGATCTTGCCAGGGAGGAGCCCCGAGCCATTCTTGGAATAACTCCCTGCTTTATAGAGAGGACTTTGGGGACGGCCTTGGCCTGGCCCCCCTACCGCTGGCCTCTGCTGGCCCCCGCTCCACCACCCTGCCTCCTCCACCTCCTTCTCCCGAGGGGTTGCTGAGGACCCTGGAGCTGTGTACGAGGGGTCTCCTCTTCCCACCCTGGCTGCCCTGAGATGCAGTTCCTTGCTGCCACCGACTGCAGCGGCCGATGTTCTCTTCCAAAGCGAGGAAAAGGCACCTTCCGCCCTGCGCACCACGATCCGTCGCGGTGGGGTCCCCTGGTGGGAATTCAGTGAGCGCACCCTTTCAGTTCACGCACGGGGCGCCCCTTTCCGGGGTGCACTCACTCTCTCAGCCCCCCTCGGAGAAGCTGCTTCAAGTGGCTCGAGCGCCGGCTGCCTCTGCCCCTGCCCCTCGCAGGATAAGAGGCCTCACGGCGTCAGATGTCTTCTTTCCTGTACTTAGTCCTGCCTCAGGGCCCTGCTGAACCCCTCGTCAGCTTGTATTGGTCCCAGACGTGCCTCCCTGGGCAGCCAGCACTGAGTGTCAGGGTCAGGGCCAGGCTTCGGGGAGACGACCAGAGCAAGCAGACACGTTCCAATCGTGGACGCGGCTTGAGGGATTTTTAATTTTTAACCAGGAACCAGGGGCCTCATTCCCAGGTAAATTGCCTAGGTCCACCCCCAGCCCTGCCCAGAACTCAGTACTAGTCCAGCTGGGACCCCGTCCCACCATCTTTCAGGGACCACCCCGTCACGGGCTCCACCCGGCCGCCCACTGCGGCCCAGTCGACTTCTTGCTGGCCTTGTACTGGGTCAAGCTCTCAACTCTCCCCACCTAGATTCACCCTGGTGTGGCCATTTCTAACCCTCTGGTTGGACATCAACTCAATATTAGTCAACGTCAATATTAGAATCTCTATGAATATTTTTTTGTCTTGGAAAACAAGAAAGATATTAAACTTTACTAATGTTTAATGTATGGATTGACAATAGAACATGCATATACTTTGCAAAGAAATTTATGTATATTGATAGATGCACCTGCTCACGAAGTTAGAGATTACTCTATTAACCCTAAGGTCCTTGAGCATATACCTGCACACAGTAGGTACTCAATAAATAGAAATGAGTAGTAGAATCAGAACAGAGCAAAGGTGATCTCCAGGTTGGAAGGAAGGTTTTGACAAAAGATCCTCTTGATTACTGCCAACTAGCTTTTGGGTATGGGACCAGAGTTGCAGGTCTCTCTTGTTTGTGTCCTCCGGGGTTGTCACGTGCACTGAGAGAGCATCCATGGGGAGCATCAGGGGTCACCCAGCCGAGCTGGCTGGTCCACTGCAGTAGACAGAGTAATTTACCCCCGAAAGAGCACGATGGCCATCTTCACCCATTCCGTGGGGGTGGACCCGCAGTCATTAGGGCCTTTTAATGAGGTTATATTTAGTGAAGGCGTGGCCACCTGAATCAAGATGGGCCTCGGTCCTACTCCTGGACGCTTTAGAGAGAAAAGGCCATAGAGAGAAAGCCATGAGACGCTGGCAGCTGGAGGTCAACAGAACCCGGAAGAGAGAGGAGACCTGGCTGTGGGAGCACAGGCCAAGGAGCCGAGCACCGGCCAGCCAGGCCCACAAGTGCAGCCTTGGGGAGAGCGTCGCCTTGCCACGCCTGAAGCCTCAGCATCCTGAGGCAGTAAATTCTTGTCATTGATATTCTACTATAAAATTGTTCTGGCCAGTAATAGAAGAAATTGTATCATTGAAGTGGAGACAGTGGCCACAGTAGTTGCTGAAGGCAGGGAGAGGGAAGAAGAGATGTGATGTGGGGGCATTTTTGGGACTTGGAGTTGTCCTAAATGATATTGCAGGGTCAGATGCTGGACTTTATATATCCTGCCATAACCCACTGAATGGACTGGGGAAGAGTGTGAAGTACAGGGTAAACTATAATCCACGTGGTGCAGCAGTGCTCCAAAATGTGTTCACTGAGTGCGATGAGTGTGCCACAATGATGGGGGAGGTTGTTGGTGTGGGAGGAGTGGGGTGGGAGGTGGGGGCTATACGGGAACCTCTTATATTTTTTAATGTAACACTTTTTTTGGTGATGTTATATCTTCCAAAAAATACAATTTATAAAAATGATGAGGTGGGGGGGAGTGGGTTATACGGGAACCTCTTATTTTTTTTAAATGTAACCTTCTATGTGATCTATTAACTTTAATTTAAAAAAAGTGTTTAAAAAAGAATTCTTGTTGTTGAGCCAGCCCCGTGCAGGGTAATTGCTTTGGCAGCCTGGAAACCGCGGCATCTGCTCTTCTGCCTTCTCAGCAGTGGAGCGCTCTACTCTTGCTATTATGTGTAAAAGAATTCCAGGGAGGCGTTTCAACTACTGTCTGAGCGAAGCCCTTTGCAGTCTGAGCTCCTTCCTGTTTGGAAGTTTTCCTGGGGGCAGGCTAGAGAGAGCCCCATTCCTGCCCCTTACCTAAATTGGTTGGTTTGTTGGCTTGGCTTTAATTCTTTTGCTGTTGTTTTTTCCTCTAGAAATGGAGATGTTAGTTGTTCCTTCCATTATTTCATTCATTCATTCACCATTCATCATCCATCCCTCCATCTCTCCATCCCTCCAAGCCTTATTATGCGACTGCTCTTTTGGGCCCTGCCATGTGTTTTATTTCTTTCTTCCTAAGGACTCAAGGAGACTGGGACAGATCTCAGGATGCAGGTCTTTCGAATGCTCTACACATTAAAAAAGGGTGTCATTTTTCTTCCTTGCTCTCTGCCTAAATCAGAGATTAGAGAAGCTTCTAGATGCCCTGATTTCCACGGCGCTCGCACTGGCCGGGGCCCTGGGAGCCTCCCCTGACAAGGCCCTGCAGGGGAGCCAGGCGCCCGGCTGCCCCTCCCCCGAGCCCCAGCCTCCGCGGCGGCCCCAGCTGGTTACAAAACGGGAAGAAGGGGGGGGGTGGCGTGCCGGGCCCTGGGCCAGACGGCAGCGCCCACTTCCCCTTCCCGCCAGTGCAGGTTGGGGTGGCGAGGCCTGGGGCAGCTGGCTCCGGGAGTTGGAGCAGACATGGACCAGGAGAGCATGGGCAACGTCGTCCTGCTGGCCATCGTCACGCTCATCAGCGTGGTCCAGAACGGTAGGGGTCCCCCCTCCGGCCGGGCGGGACGGGGGTGGCCGCTCCCTGGCAGCTGCACTGCGGGCGTGTGCCCGTTGTATCCACGCTTGTTTCTTCTCCCTGGGCTGCGCTGGGCTGGCGTTTCTGGTGGATTGGGGACCGCCCGGCCCCTCACTTTATGGTCACGGCTGACGGCAGCTGGCAGCCCTGCCCCTGGCCGAAGTGCTGTCACCTGGAGCAGGTGCTGAAGAGGGAGCCCCGGGAGGGGAGGAAGAGGAGCTCCCTGCGCGGCCCGGCCGGGAGGGCCCACCTTCAGGCAACGGAGGTCCTCCCAGAGCCGAAGAGCAGAGAGCAAATCCTGGGTGGGAGGGGGCCTCACCTTGTCACTATTTTAACTGTTCATTGCTTTTTTCTTTTCAAGAGACCTGTGTTTTTTTTGGTAATATCTTCTTTTTTTCAGTAGCCATGTATCATTTCAGAAGGGTTTTTCTTGTGCATTATACTACATGGAGAGAGAGAGAGTGAGGGAGGAGAAAGTTTTCTTGTTTGGGGTCTGCATTTCCATTAACCTGTTGGTTAGAAATGAATCAGGATATCCAAACCTGAAAAAGGCAGGACTGCTTCAAAATGTTTCCTCGCAGTTCAGAGTCAACACTGCCTCTATTTTTAAAAATAAATACACCGCGTGTTTTGCTGTTTATTAAAATAGAGAAAAAGGAAGAGTAATTACTAAGGGCACCTGCTGTAACTTAGCGGTGATTAGTGACCGCTTCCATACTGCCACGCGTGGAATTTTTAATCGACTTGGACTGTCTGATACTTTTCCCCATGTCGCGGGTGGACAGATGCTTATTTTCCCCTTGGGCACAGAGCAAGGCGCCCCGCCCGATCTCCTCATGCCAGAGAGGCTCAACCTTGCACCCTCTAAGTAGGATGGGATAACACTTGGTAGCTTTCTATCCCACACGTTTTTGTGCGAATTCCCCCAACAGAGTTGCAGCCCAGAGAAGGAACACGGGCCGCCTTGGGCCGCCATTTCCTCCAGCCACGGCGGCACGGGCAGGCCATGCTAGCAGACAGAGGAGTGGGGCGCGGTGCTGCCCGTCCCTCCCGGGTCCCCCCGGGAGCCAGCTAGGGCATGGTGTGGGCATGGAGCCGTCCCACCTACGCTCGAGCACGGGGGCTGGGTGTCCTTCTGTCCTTCTGTGGCTGAGGGTGAGCACTCCTCCCCGCTTAGGTGGAGACCTGGGGTCCCCAGGGACGTGAGCTCACTGTAAGAGGCCCTTTTGTTTGACACTAATAGGGCTTATCTAGTGCCACAAGAAAAATTCAAATCAGTTGGGAAGATAACCTTGTCTACTTGTTTTTTTTTAGGAAGCCCAGAGGTCCCAATGCCTGTCCAGAGCCTCTCTTTGCAATTCTAATTAACCTCAATGTTGCAATCCTAGACCTGCCTTATGAAGTTCAGAGAAATATGCAAAGTTGTGCTTCCTCCCCATGCCGCATAAAACACCAACCCTAATCCTTCCTAGCAGTTAAAAAACTATCCACAGGTTGTTGGTGGGCATGGCATAATTGGCCTGGGCCCCGAGACCTGGGGTAGAGAGCCCATGTGCCCGTGACGGTGTCTGGAACTCTGCTCTTGGTACACTTTTGGAGACGGGCTCTCCCGAGGAGAGGGCAATGACAAGCTGGCCTGGTGTAACTTCCTCCTCTGCCTTCTCAAACATTCTTTAGTCATCAAGAACTCTGAACTTGTGGCAAGCTTCCAGCTTCACCCAGTAGATTCGAAAGAACAGAACAAGTTTAAAATACATGGTTACAAGAGACAAGGACCAGCACTTCCAAAGTCTGGTTTCCCACGGAGCATGGTACATCTCCTATGTATCCAGAGACTCTCCATCGTCTCCTGCCAAGGTGCCAGCACCGTTGACATGAAGCAAAGCTGGGAGACACATTTGGAGAAAGGGGTTTCCATAGGCAGCCAAACTAGATGGGCAGGGCAGGGGGACCCCAGCGAGCCAAGCAGCCAGGCAGGCGTGAGCTGTGTGTGGGCAAGCCTGCTCGGCGAGGGCAGTGGCAGGATGTCCTCCAGCAGGTGACCTGGTCTTGCAGCCAGTGTGGTTGGAGGGGAAAGTGGCTTGAGTTAGGATGGTCCCCAAACCTCCAGAAGAGGCGGCTTCCTTCAGTTTCTTTTTACCAAGAAGGCAAGAAGGAAGATGCGAGGATCCCGTAGTCCTTTGGGGTTGTGAGAATTGTGATGAGGAGGGAAACTAAGTTGGAGTGGTCATCTATCTTTCATGCCTTCTCTGCTCTCCCAACTTCAAGGCACATGCTCGCAATGAGCCATATTGCAAGGCTTGGAAATTGCCCCTAATGCAGAAATCTCCTTTATACCACCCCCAACAGCTCCTTCCCGAGCCCTTTAGTGACGGGGAACCCACACCCCACGCAGCTTGCCTTACCGTTGCTAGGCCTATCGAGAGTTTGCTGTGTGTTGAGTCCTTGTTTCAGGCTTACCTAAGAACCTTGAATGTTATGAACACATGCCATTGCTATTCCTTTTTGCAGGTAAGCTAAGGGGGGCTTGGAGAGTTTAAACAGTTGCTTTGATGTCCCAGAGCCAGTAATAGGGAAATTGAACTGAAACCCAAGCGTCTGACTCCAGAGCGTAGACTCTTACATGATGTATATTGCATTGAACTCATTCATTCAAGTGCTCCTGCCTCAGGAAGTTCTTTCTTACGTGGACCTGAAATTTTCTGCCTCCTAACTGTTCTCCATGGGGCCCGGTTCGACTCTGGAAAAACTTAGAAGGTGCCAGCTTCGTCTGTGTAACGTCCCTTCTTCAACATAAGCATCCTCGTTGCTCACATGGGTCACCTCCCTCCTGCCTGGTTCTTTCCAAAGTGCAAATAGGGCTCTTCTGGGCAAGGAAACGATTTCTGAGATTCTGACACTGATTTTATTTTAAAAATCTGTGAGTAAGGTATTACTTTTAGGACTGTGTCACAATACAGCTCATATTCACTTTGGTTAACTACATCTCGAGATCTTTTTACGTGACCCTGAGCAACTTAACTGTTCTGACCTCATTTTCCCCAACTGAGAAATAGAGTGATCAATACCTCATGCATGTGCCTGCTGTAGACACTGCATGGGATGATGTAGGCAAATAGCTGGCAGCGTGCCCAGCGGGTGATAGATTCTCCATGCCTGCTTACCTGTTCGCAGCTCTCTCCCCCCCCCCCCCCCGTGTCCCCCCACTCTCTGTTTTTGGCCTAATGTTAGCAGCTGCCAAGAGAAGCGTGCTCATGGTCTTGCACGCGTAGCTCTGGCAGCCTGGTGGAGGAGCAGGGGTTTGGAGAGGGAGTGGGTGGTGAGGACTGGCCGTCTCTAGTACCCTCTGTCCACCCTGTCTCATCTTAGCATGAATCGCTCTTCTGTGCAATTTCTGCCTTACTCATTCATCTGTTTCCTTAGACTGTAGATCCTTGAAAATAGGAGCTATGGCTGGTTCACTTTTTCATCTCCCGGAACCAAACCTGGTGATGATTGGTAGCAGCTGCTGAATTCATTTCCCTGCAGCCTTCTGCTGGGGGCCACGCAGGACTCTTCTGGGGTCAGGGAAACGCTCAGCCTGCCGGGAAATGCGGGGCGTCGGTCTCCTGAGCACACCCGTCACCCACCGCGTCCCAATCTTTTCCTCTGGCAGGATTCTTTGCCCACAA
Source organism: Dasypus novemcinctus (assembly GCF_030445035.2). Taxonomy (NCBI): domain Eukaryota; kingdom Metazoa; phylum Chordata; class Mammalia; order Cingulata; family Dasypodidae; genus Dasypus; species Dasypus novemcinctus. Next base: position 8,587,123 of record NC_080687.1, on the reverse strand, counting down.
AGTGGAGCACGAAAGCAAGATCCATAACGGGCGGAGCTTCCAGAGGACGGGGACCCTCGCCTTCGAGCGGGTCTACACTGCCAAGTGAGTCCGAACCCTGACCCTGCTGACGGTCGGAGCTGGGATGGAGCGGGACTGAGCCGGTGGGTGACGGCATGTCCGGGTGGACATGGGCAGGGTCCCTGGGGAGGGGTCACTCCAGGTCACAGGCTTTGAGGACCCCGTCCTCGACTTGGTACGTGCTGGTGTGAAGAGAGGGAAGTGGGGGTGTTGGGGTGGCGTGCTCTTCCCAGCTCCCCTCGCTTTAGATACATCAGAGCGGGTCATTTAGGGGGGTTGGCCCACTTCCTGTGGGGTCAGTCTAGACCCTAGAGATACCACGGTGGGCACCGGCCGCTGCTCATCCTCGGGTTTCCCAGCAACAGGCAGGACCCGCGGGTGGCCCCTCCCGTCCCATGGTGAGTGTCCGGCATGGGGGGGGGGACCTTGGCCATTTCACAAGGCCAGGTGCCCCCGAGCAACCACGTGGAGAACAGAACGGATGGGGGGTTGGGGGTGGGTGGCACAATTGCTCTCCGCCCCCCTCTCGTTCTTTACTTTTATATAAAACGGTTGTTTGGAAACACCTGGACAGGTCAGGGAAGGAGAGAGGGATTATTTAGGGATGCAAATTCAAATGGAGATTATTCAAAACCTTATCCTTTATGGAGGACACATTTAAATAGAGGGCTCAAGCCAGCGTGCCTGCCTCTCTGCTGTTGTGGGTGCAGGCGGTGAGAAGGACGGTTCTGGACTCCGCGCCCTGCCTGCCCGCACTGCACAGTGTGGAGCTGACAAAGGCACTGGCCTTCACTCCCCGCCCAGAGGTGGCTTTGATGTCCACAGAGCTTTTCCCAAAGGGGGAAGTCAAGTCACTCAAGAAAAGCACCATTAGAATGGGGAGAACAGTATGAGCAAATTTGAACTGCAGGACAGGGGCCTTTGGGAGCCCCTTCCAACGGCTGGGGAGGACGGAGGGTCCCAGTGCCTGGGGACTCCCTGGAAATGGAGCCACGTCAAGGGATCTGGGCTGCCACCCCCGGCAGGTTTCCTCTTCGGGCCCTGACCACACGAAGGTGTTTTTATTTTTTAAATGACGCATAGAGACGGGAGGCCGAGGAGGCCCCATGAGTGCCGTGGCCCCCTGCCCCCTTCTCTCCCGCAGCCTCTCAAGTCCTGTGTGCCCCCACCTGAACCGCTCTCGCCACTCCTGTTGGCGGCCTCGGGCTGACAGCCTGGCCCCGTCCTCTCGCACCCGGGGCCTCTCCGTGCTGCTCCCGAGCGCTCTCCCCCACCCGTGCCCCCTCCAGCCCAGCCCACCTGCTCTGCGTCCTTTCCCACACCTGAGGGTTTTTTTTTAGTATTTTTTTTTTAAAGAACATAGATCCCCAAAAATGTTACATTAAAATATATAAGAGGTCCCCACATACTCCCCACCCCCCCCCACTCCTCCCACATCAGCAACCTCTTTCATCATCGTGGCTCAGTCATTGCGTTTGGTGACTACATCTTGGAGCACTGCTGCACTGCAAGGATTATAGTTTACATTGTAGTTTACACTCTCCCCCGTCCATTCAGTAGGTTATGGTAGGATATATAATGTCCAGCATCTGTCCCTGCAATAGCATTTAGGACAACACCAAGTCCCCAAAATGCCCCCACGTCACATCCCTTCTTCCCTCTCCCTGCCCTCAGCAAGTACCGTGGCCACTGTCTCCACATCACACGTTTGACTTTCAAAGAAAATTTTACTGTGGTGACATACATATAACCCAAAATTTCCCATTTTAACCATTTTAAAACATACAACCCGAGGCATTAAACTCCTCGCGTGTCCCCGTTCTCCCCCTCCCCCGGCCCCTGAGAACGCCTCATCTCCTGTCTGTCTCTGTGAAGCTGCCCATTCTGGATAGCTCTCATCCTAGTGGACTCTGACGACACGAGACCTTTCGGGTCTGGCTGGTTTCGCTCTAGCGGATGCCATCATGCTTCAGCCGTGCAGCCGCGCGTTCCTTTTCCTGGCTGGGTAATATTCCATGGGCGGAGGGAAGGCGTTTTGCTCCTCCACCCCTCTGTGGACGGGCACCCGGATGGCTGCCACCCTCGGCCTTCGTGCTCACGGCCCTCGCCTGCCTTCCAGCCCCCCGAGCCTCGCCGCTCTTGGTGGCCCTGGCGGGCTGACCTCAAGGAGGCGGTTTGCTGAATGACTCACAGGGAGGGTTCCAGTTACCACCTGGATCCTCGGGGCTTTTGTTCTCAGCATCGATTTCAAAAGTTCAAAGACTTGATTTAAAGTGTTTTAGACCCATTTAAAGGAGGGTAGGGGAATCATGGCGTTTGCCATCAACCTCTTGGAGCTCTTTGTGGTGGCCGATGTGAGAGCCGTGGCCCGGGGTCCGTGGGAGAGAGGGCAGACAGGGGTCTCCGATTGGGGTGCGGGCCATGCTTTTTGAAAACAGATCCCAGAGAAAGCTTGGCTGTGGTGCCCCATTTGGAAAGAGAACCTTCTCTGGGCCCGGATCTTCTCCCGATTTGGAGGAGATTGGGGGGGGGGGGGAGCCCGACTGTGAGGTCCGCTCCGCCTTGCCAGGAGCTGCATTTCCATTTCTGTTTTGCCAGCAACGAAGACGACAGGGAGCCGGCCAGGCCGTCTGGCTTCGACCACTTCCCTCTGCCCCCGACCACTTCCCTCTGCACCGGGCAAAGTTAGTGGGTTCTGAGAAGCACCGAGAAGCCCCGGAGGAGCAGCTCAGAGCCGACCGCGCTCCAGCTCCCGCACTGCTGCGGTGCTGCTCACCAGGTGTACCCACTGCTGCGAGGCTGCTCATGCAGTTCTGCTAGTGCGATGCAGCCCCTGCGTCTGATCGACGTGGCCGTACCCCCAAACCTCCACGAGAAGGGAAAGCAAAGAAAGAGGGGAGGGGAGAGAGTCATGGAGACCAGGGCTGGAGGAAAAGGGAGCGTTTCCAGGAAGATAAAGGTTGCCCAGATGCTGCTGCAATTCTCCACTTACAAAGACCCCCTGCCCCAAGCTCACAGCAGTGTACCTGTGCTTGGCTGGTTTGTAAACAGTGGCTGCAGATGAGAGCTGTGTGCTGGCAAAAACCAGAGATCCCAGCCTTTTGTCTCTTCCAGAACGCTACTGGGAAGGGGGTTCTCTGTTAGTAGGAAGTGGTCTACAATAACAGCTTCTCCAGGAATCTCCAAAATCACCGCAGGAGGCATGAAAGATGAGGCCTGGGGGTGCAGGGAGAGAAGATTAGAGCCTTCATTTCGTCTTGCTATTTAAAAGATAAGGAATTAAGCGTTCGTTCTTTTTCGTATTCAGATTGATGGGGGTCGCACGTGCACGTGGTTTATACACGAAGTTACCTGTCCGAGGACTGCACGAGCCACAGCTCTGGTTGATGTGTGTGGGGTCATAGGTGTTTAGAGACCACACCTGTGCAGGACAAATAGGGTAAAGGATAAATGATGCTGATGGAGTGGAAAGCCCGGTGCATATTTTTCAGCATGAAATACGACTGCTGATGGATGCAGATGGCTCTGGGCCGCTGAGGAACAGACTTCCCCGCCCGCCAGCCACACTTGGATGGCACCCAGCTCAGCAGGGCGAGTCAGATCAGTGTTTGATAGGAGCAGGAGTCGTGACCTTGACTTCTCAGTTCTCCACATGAAAGGCAGTTCAATGCCACGTTCCCAACTGATGAACACAGCTGGAGTGACCTTGGTCGACTGAGATCTTTGGAGAAAAATCCTAGTTAATGGATACAAGATCCCTCTCCATGAGTGCAAGTAAACTCTGGTTGCAGAGAGCAGCTGGATCTCCGGAGACGTGTCGTTTCTCAAAATGAGCAGCTCAGGTTTAGACTCCAAAAAATGAGAATCAACATGGGTTCATCAGCTCTGTCGTGGGGAAAGATGGTACAAAACATTCCTCAAAAGAAAATATGGAATCATCATCATTTTTCAGTAGGAAAGACGTCTCCGCAGGGTGTGATAAGACGGAAGGCGTTGGAGCAGCGGTAGCTGCCACTCGTTGAATGCTAACTGCGAGCTGGGCACTGCGCTAGCTCATTTTATTCTCCCAACCTCCCAGGGAGCTAATTACTAAATGTCTCCACTCTCCTCTTAAGATGACAAATCGGGAGTCTGTGCGGCTGGGTGACTCACCTGCATGCACACGCCCAGCAGTGGCCAGTGGCCGTGGACCCAGGCCGCGAGGGCATCAGCCAGGAGGCTCTACTGACCACAGGGCGTTGGCTCCTCTCAGCAGCGGCCCTGCGTGAGAGGCACTTGTGTGTGGAGCTTGGGATGGAAGCCCCACCAGAGCTTCTGGGTGAGGAGGGTGACAGGGCCCTGGAGGATATTCTAGAAAACCAGAGGAGAAGCCCATTCATTCCCTGACCAATGGGAGTGTTTTGTTCACCTCCCAACAGCTGGTTTCCCAGGACCAAGGTGACTTGACAGAATAGGCAGGAACCAGAGAATGAGTGTTTCAATGGCAAAATACTGAGCAGTTCTCTCTAACGAGCAGAACCCTTGGGCCATTAAGGAATTTTTTCTTTTACATCCCCCAAGTCAACTCATTCGCCTGAAGACAAACAAACAGAAGCACAAGAGTGAGGAGGGAGCAGGGGGAAGTCTTTGGTATTACTAGATTTAAACTGTCAGAGCAGCAGATACTATATCCCATCAGACATTGAGTGTTATTCAACTAAATAAAAAGAGCTTATTTTCTCTAGTTTTCTGGAATGGGGAATCGGACCATATTTTCTCAGTACCGAGGCTGTGATTCTGTCTCTCTAATAACGTATAAGAGCAGATGTGGCGCTGGTGCCCAGTTGCTGCCTCAGTGGTACTTAGGGATCTGTGTAGTCATCGGGTATTTTACAGTCATTGGGGATCCTGCCTCTTGGAGTTCTTCTGGAATCTTCTGGAGTCCAGAACACCTAGTAAGGCCAGCAGTGGCCTGCTCTTTCTGCCCTGTGCCTGGTTTGTGGCTGAGCCTCTGTCCCAGGTTTCCTACCTGCTAACGTTCCTTGAACTCTCTAGTAAAGGAGCCCTTCCCATCAGAGGGGCACGAGGATCCCGGCAGCCGGTCCTCTAGGTTACACAGAGTAAGGGGCAGTCACTGCGAGTTCTCAGCGTGCCCCTGAGGTGTGAGCCCCTAGCAGTTTGAACCAGGGTTCGTAGCAGATTTAGGAGGAAATCATGAAAACTAGATGATGAAGTGTCCAGACAGAGGGATGCAAGGAAGGAATTTGGACAAAGGACCAACTGTGTTTTTAAGATGGCATCTTTGCTTTGACCTGCATGGTTTGAATTATTTTAGATGAGTGGTTCTCAAATTTTAGCATCTGAATGGGTCACCCAGAGGGCTTGAAACGTGGATGGCTGGGCCACATGCCCAGAGCTCTGGATTTCTTAGGTCTGAGGTGGGAAAAAATTAAGCATTTCTAACAAGGTCCCAGGAGATGCTGAAGCTGCGGGTGCAGGGCCCACCCTTCGAAGACCAGCACGCTAGACCACGGGCTTGTAGAACTCAAATGGATGCAGAGTCAGCGGCATCCGCCTAGTTTCATAGAAAAGGAAACTAAGTCCAGAGAGATGGTGGGAACAGCTGGCTGATGTCAAGAGAGCACCAAATCCTAGCAAGTGCCCTCTGCGCTGGCTTCCACGGCCCCTCGCCTGCATGCCTCCCAGGTCTTCCTGTGTCATTTTTCCATGGATGTGTCTACTTATTGTCCTTTTCTGGAAAGACTCTGTTCAGGTTAGCAGACGTGACATTGGAGAGAGGCTCCCTGGCTGGGGGACCTGGGCAAGCTGTTCGACTTCTCCACACCTCAGTTTCTCATCCGAAGACTGACAGCAACTGTCGCCAGCCGAATAAAGACCCCAAAGATGCCCACGTCCTCATCGCCGGAAATCGAGACTATGTTAGGTGACACGGCAAGGAGGAATTAGGGCTGCTCGCCAGCGGGCTTTTGGAGGAGGGTCTCCCGGATCGTCCGGCTGGGTCTGATGTCATCACAATGTCGAAGAGTCAGTTTCAAGACGCGACTGCCAGTGCTGGCTTTGGGATTGGAAGGGAGCCAGGAGCCAAGGCATGCGGTGACATCCAGGAAGTGGAGAAGAAAAACCCATCCCGCCCAGGGACCCAGAAAGGAGCGCAGCCTGGCCGACACCTCGTGTTTGGTCCCATGGGACCTGTTTTGGACTCTTCATCTCCAGGACTGCAAGATAGTAAATCTGTGGGAGAGTGTGGGCTATGGTGTGGGCCATTGATCATGAGGTGCCGCGGTGCTCAGAGATGTATTCACCAAGTGCAGTGAATGTCTCATGATGATGGAGGAGGTGGGGGGGTGTATGGGGACCTCATATTTTTTGAATATAACATTAAAAAAATAAAGACAAAAAAAAATTTGTGCTGATTTAAGCCATCGGGTCTGTCATCATTTGTTACAGCAGCGAGAGGAAACATACAGTGACCGCATGTCCTCGTGGGATTGCATTGGTTTTAAAGGATGGGTCTTTTCAATGAGCTAACGACAGTGGGCGCACCGTGCCAGCGAGGAGTAAGGGCCCTCCAGCCACGGGGGCCAGGACATGCTGTCGTCACGCCCAGCAGGAGAGCCTTCCGAGCATCAGGCTCTTAGGTCCCCTTTCTTTCCCCAGCCCGGCCTGCGGGTCTGGCCATTAGTGCCTGTGACATAAAGGTTTCCCTTAGCTGGACTCTCGCGCCCCGCCGTCCCCACGTCGTCTGCCCCCACAACCTCTCGTCTGCGCTGCTCACTTTCCAGTTCCAAGAAGCGCACTTGGGGCAGGCAGGAGCAGGAGCCCTGCCAGAGTGAAGACAGCGAGACACCCCGTCCCTGCTGGGCTTCTCAGGGGGAGCAGAGCGAATGGCGTTGGAACATGTGCTCGCTTTACACAACTGTCTGTTTCTGGGGCGGCTGGCTGCCACGCTGCCCTGGTGGGTGGACGTGGGATTGTGAATGGCCGTGGCGTCCGCGCCCCGGGCGGGGCCGGTTTCCTTGCACTTTCAAATGGTTTCTAGACCACGCCGCAGTAACGCGCTTTGTTCTTATTCCTTTACCCTACAGCCAAAACTGTGTCGACGCGTACCCCACTTTCCTGGTGGTGCTCTGGAGCGCGGGGCTTCTCTGCAGCCAAGGTAACGGGGGCTTCTCCTTCCGCTCCTCTTTTATCCTGTGCACGTCGCGGGGGCTCCGCGTGCAGGCTCTCTGTTGAAAAGACTTTGCCTGACCCCTGGCTCTGAGGCGCGAAGGCCGGAGAGGTGCGCATGGGGAGGGGGCGCGGGCCGAGGGCTGGCTGGTAACGCGGCGCTGACGCCTGCTCCCCGGCGGCCGCTGGGAGCCGCCGCACTGACTGGGGCGCTTTAAGGCTAAATGTGACTCAGGAGCCGTGAGCAGGGTTAGCGCCGCTGCAAGGGCGTTGAACGCGAGGGCGCCTGCGGGATTGCTTCTGGGACCACGGCACTCGGCTCTCCTGCTAATAAGCATGCTGTCCGCTCCCAGGAGTGTGTCCGTGGAGCCGTGGGCTGGATTCCAGGGCATCAGAGCTAGAAATGCAGAGCCATTTAAATGCAGGGGCAATTTAAAATTAAATTATTGTATAAAATGATCCCTCGATGAATCTGCAACATATAGCCTTGGGGAACATTTTTTTTTAGAAGGAAATCAGTCATAATTTGGGTCCCCTTTCAAGATCTGGCCCCTGAAAAGCTTGGCCACGCCCGTGCCTGGTAGCATCCCATTGTGGACTGATTGATCTACCAGCTGCCAGGCCCCCCCCCCCCCCGTGCCTCTCTACCTGCCCCTCTGCACTGACCACCCAGGAGAGGGCTGGTGAAAAAGGTGCATGTGGGAAGCAGATTTGGCTCAACGGATAGAGCGTCCGCCTACCACGTGGGAGGTCCAGGGTTCAAACCAAGGGCCTCCTGACCCGTGTGATGAGCTGGCCCTCGTGCAGTGCTGATGCGCACAAGGAGTGCCGTGCCATGCAAGGGTGTCCCCTGTGTTGAGGAGCCCCACAGGCAAGGAGTGAACCCCGTAAGGAGAGCTGCCCAGGCTGAAAAAAAGACAGCCTGCCCAGGAGTGGCACTGCACACACGGAGAGCTGAGCCAGCAAGATGACGCAACAAAAAGAGACACAGATTCCCAGTGCCACTGACAAGAATGCAAGCGGACACAGAAGAACACATAGTGAATAGACACAGAGAGCAGACTTTTGGGGGGGGGGGGAACGGCACGGGGAAGGGAAGAGAAATAAATAAAAAATAAATCTTTTTTTAAAAAAAGAAAAAGGCTCATGCACAGTCCTGTGGTGACTGGGTGCGACTTAGCATCTTTCCCGCCCTCTAGAGCAGGCAGAGTGGATGCTACGTCCCCGTGTCCCTGGAGGACACTTTGGTCCAGGGAGGTGAAGTAGCCAGCGCAAGACCACCCTCTGGTGAGTAACAGCTGGCATGAGAGCCCAGGTCTTTTGGCTTGAGTCCTGGAGTTTTCACAAGCAAACCCTTGCTTAATTCACTTCTGTAATAAATATACCCTGAACGCTGAGGGCCAAGCTCTATGGCTGGATATGAGTAACAAATAAAATCAAGATGGCGGTGAAGCCCGCAACCAGCTGGCCACGTGGAGCCTGTAGAGGGACACGCCAGGATGGAAGAGGGTCGAGGCGCAGTGACGGAGATGAGGTGAGGGACGGCGGCAGAGGCACTTCGGGACACACTGTGGCCTCCTTAGGTGTTTCATTAGGCTGACAGGAAGCCCACCATTTAGCTTCCACTTTCTATCCTGAGTTAAATAAGAAGCGGGCCTGCATCACTTGGAAAAATCAAGGCAAACTACACTTGTAGTAAGAATTAAGAATCCTTCTATTTCCTGGATGATACTTGACGTGGTTGAATCTGGAGTTGCTCTCGCTAGACAGGTACTAAGCGAGTTTAGTTTGGAGGGATCCAGAGCCCCACAACTGGGCATTTCCGGCTGAGCTTCCTGCATTGGCCCTCCACGGGACAACAGGGCCAGGACCCCTGCTCAAGGATCGTCCTTTCTAATGCGTAGAGAGTCTATTGTAGAGTTTTTTGACTGAAAGGAACTTTGGAGGCCATTCTGGCCCAAACGGCTCAGTTTATCGAGCAGGCGACCCAACTCCAGAGAGACAAAGTGGTTTGCCCAAGTTCCTGCAGGATTCCGGGGCTTGCACTCGAGCCCAGGCGCCGGGTCCGTGCTCCCCCCATTCCCAGCCTGGCCCTGCCGGTGCGGGCGCAGCCAAGCCTTGGGAGGTGGGCAGTTCGGCACCCGCCGTGCCTGGGAGGGCCACAGGCCCGCCCGCTGTACACCCCGCACGCTGTGCGTGGTTCCCGTTAAAGAGAGCTGGGCCGGAAAGCGCAGAGAAGAACCACGCGGGAGACTGACCCAGGAGACTCGCGCCGCGTGACTTCCAGAGACGAGCGTGGCCTCCCGAGTGGTGGCTTTGGCGCTCTGATGTTCTTATCTGCGATGTGACAGCGGGTGTTTCTGGAGGCAGGATGGAGCCGTGGAAAGAACATGCGGTTGGGGGGGCTGCTAAAATAGAGGCAAATCCGAGAACCTTCGTAGCCGGTGCTGTGACCCCCCGCAGTTACTCCGCTCCTCTCAGCCTCCTTTGTGCAACAGGCCCACTTCCTGCCTCAGGGTGTTCCCATGGTGATAGCTGAGGTGCTTGGCAAGGCCCTGGCACTGCTCTGGGCATACATCAGAGCGAGTGAAACCACCGTTTGTAACTCACAGAAAAGGCAACTTCGGATGGCTCGACCTAACGGGAGAAGCGCGAGGAACCTCCTACCTGGTGGTGAAATGACGTTTTGAAGCCAGGCAGGCCGGGTTTGACATCCAGCCCTTCCTCTGACTGGCTGCCTGACTCTCATTCATTCATTTGACAAACAGTTTTTGAACGTCAGTTACGCGTGGGCACGCTGCCAGGCTCGGGGACCAGATCCGTGGGGCTCTTTGCCCTGGCCGGTGTCCCCGGCAAGCTGGCTTCAGATAGTGACAGTGATGTGCTCCTTACGAGGTGGCCATGAGGACTGACCCCAGCTGCCCCGATTGCCCAGGACAGGGCCTGGCTCGCCAGTGGCAGTTAACTTGGTATTTGACTCCTGCTTGGAGGCTCTCCAAGTGCTTGAATATCCATGCCCTGTCTCGCCTTCATGGTACTTCGTCACTGGTCGGCAAGCTGTCACCAGCCCCGAATCCAGACGGTGGCCCAGGCCCCAGGAGGCCGATCTCAAGCCTGGGTCTTCCCACTCCCAGCTCCAGCCCTTCCTGGCTCCATGCATTATTCGGGGGGCTGCTGAGGCTGGTCCCCAAAGGACCAGTCGGCTCTCCGGAGCAGTGGCATCTCAGGGTTGTTCCGGCGTGGCTCTGCCGGGGGCCCGGGTGAAGGCCGGCCTCGGAGAGAACCGAGACCTGGGCTTGGGGCTGACGTGCTCCCCCACCCCTGGCCGGCCGTGCAGCTGGACGCAAGGCCCTTCAGCCGCGCGAGCTCCGGGCTCCTCATGGGAAAACAGCGACGATGACATCGGTCACGCAGGAAGGTTCAGTCTAGAGGGTGGACGGGCCGGCTCCTACCTGCGCCCGGTGAGGCTCCGCGGCCGCGGGCTGCCCCGGCCCCTGCTCCTCCCGACGCGGCCCGCACACCTGCTCTCGCCAGCTTGTGTGCTTTCCTTGCACGGCGGCATTGCTGTGTTAGTGCTGTGCTCACTCGGGGCGCCCCGGCTGCGAAACTAACCCTAGTGTTTTCTCTCCCCCGCCTAGTGCCCGCCGCCTTCGCGGGGCTGATGTACCTGTTCGTGAGGCAGAAGTACTTCGTGGGCTACCTGGGAGAGAGGACGCAGAGGTAGGTGGGCTCCTGCCCGGGAGCCAGGCTTCGAGCACGTGGGTACTGGAGGACCCCCGGGGGAGGGGACCCTCAGCCTCTGAAAACACAGCTGGGGCCTGGAGTAGTTTTTCGGGCACAAAGGGGCCTTGGGGCGGCCGCGCACCTCCTGGCAGCCCCCGGCTCCGCGCCCGCCGCCCAGGTGGGGCTCGAGGGCCCGTTACGCCTGGCGTCCCCAGGCCTCCTGCAGGGGAAGCGTGCCCTTGCTTGTCTGGAGAAATGAGAACTGAAGGCTGCACCTTGCGATACGTTCTCTTGTGTAACAAATCTTCTGCCATCAGCGGAGAGCATGTTGAGAAAATAAGATGCAGTAAGAGACGAAGGGGAGGCAGCCAGGAGAGGCCCCTGCGCGGTCGGCAGGCGCTGCCGCCGGGGCGGCGATTGCCCTGTCCCTGCCCCTGGACTGGGCTCTTACTAAAACGACTGGCTGTGCTTACGGGAGGAACGTGCACGGCACGAGAGCCGCCGTTCCTCGGAGGTCTGAATTCTAACGCACCAGAAGGGCTCCAAGAGCTGGGAGCCACTGGGAAGGCTGCAGCCTCCCTTTTTTTTTTTAAGATTTATTTTATTTCTCTCCCTGCCCCCTGCCCAGTTGTCTGCTCTCTGTGTCCATTCGCTGTGTGTTCTTCTTTGTCCGCTTGTATTTTTGTCAGCATCAGGAATTGGTGTCTCCTTTTGTTGCATCATCTTGCTGCGTCAGCTCTCCATGTGTGCGGCTCCACTCCTGGGCAGGCTGCACTTTTCATGTGGGGTGGCTCTACTTGCGGGGGCACACTCCTTGCATGTGGGGCTCCCCTATGAGGGGGGCACCCCTGTGTGGCACGGCACTCCTTGCACGTGGCAGCACTGTGCGTGGGCCAGCTCCACATGGGCCAGGAGGCCTGGGGTTTGAACCACGGACCTCCTATATGGTAGGCGGATGCTCTATCAGTTGAGCCACGTCCACTTCCCTCCAGGCCCTTTGCGATCCCTGCTGTCCCCCCATTTTTCTCCCCTGTGTCCGCAGCCCTGACTTTCACAGTAGCCCCTTCCACAGTGGTCAGTGGCTTCCCCGTGTAGGGAGCTTCCTTCGGCTGTGACGAAGGCAGTGGCACCCCCGGGAGTCTCAGCTGGAACCCTGGGGACCCTGGGGGCCCACGAGGTGGAATGCTGGGGCAGTGCTTGCAGTTCCTGCTCCCTGAATTCTTCTCTTGCCTCCTTCTTTGTTCCTCTCGGGGACTGCTCTTAGCCTCTAGCACCACGATGCCACTCTCCTCTCATCCTGCTCGGCGCTCTCCTGAGCAGTCCTCTTTATTCTCCTCTCCCCTGGAAAAGCTCCATCCCGCGGTGATTACCTGCTGTTAAGGGGTAAGGGCGGTGGAGGGTCTCTGCTGGGGGGCGGGGGTCCTCCGTCTAGAGCTGGCTTCCTGTGCAGCCCTGTCTCCCTCCCCCAAAGTAGCAGCACTGTGCTTATTTTCATCTGTCGCCACCTGCCCGAGATCCTAAAGTTGCTTTCATTTGGACCATGACAAAATGTGTCCACTTGCTTACAGGCCTATTTCATTTGAAAGGTTTGACCACAGTCACTGCTAGGAAATGAACAGGGGTGGCAAAAAATGTACAACAGGGGACAGACTTACAAGAAGCCTTAAAAATATTGGGTTCCTCTGGGGCCTCATTTCAGTGCCAATGGCCTGACCTTTAACTCCCTCCCTGGCCTCCCTGGTTAGATGATTCTAGAAGATCCTGCCAGAACTGCAGGCTCCCACCTACCTCTAGAGCCGGCGTCCCCCTCCTGCCCCCCTGGCAGGCATTGCTGGTTAATCGTCGTGTCCTTTCCTGCTGAGCCCAAACCCAACCTCAGAATCCTTCACAGCACAGAGTTCCAGGCAATCCCGGTCAACAGGAATGATGTATGCAAGACCTCTGAGAGTTCCAGGGTAGACCAAAATCTAGCCGGAGGTGATGCGAGCAGGCTCGGTGGGTGGGTCCAAGGTGATTTCCAAGTCTCTCTTCTAGAGCTAATGTCCTTTCTTTGGTGGACACCTCCCCCTCTCCAGGTCACAACTCTGTCCCTGGGCTGTGCTGCTCTTGGCCTCTGCAGGTGCTCTAACGCCCTGAATCCCTGGGCAACTCCTTTGACCTTGGGCTACCCACCAGGGAGGATATGCTCCGTGAGCGCTTGGCTCTAGGTCATTCTCTGCCCTTTCCGGAAGTTGATTTGGCCCCGTCCACCTCAGAAGTCCGGCCCCATTCTTGGTCAGCTGGGCGGGTTAGGCATTCCTCGAAGAGTCTGCCCCCCCTGCCGCCCCCCACCTCTTTCTTCAGGCTGCTCCCAATGGATCTGCAGTCCCACCCCCTCCCCCTGGCAGCCTGGGCTTCCAGTCCTGAGCCCCCCTTCTACAACCTGGCCCTGCCGAGCCGACCTTCGTGCAGGCATCACACAGCAGCTTCTCCCCTTCCACCCTAAGCCCCTCTCTGGGCCAAGCCCAGTGGCAGGTGGCATCATCTCATGAGACGCTTCGCCTCTTCTCAGCTGCCTCCGCTGGCAGGCACAGGCACCTGTCCCCAAAACTCGGTCCTTGCTGGCGCTCTTTACGGTCTGAAGTTCCCACTTGGTTGTGGGTGGGCGACGATCGACACCTCGAGGCCAGGACACTCAGGTTGTCCACTCCCCTTTCTCCTAAATCCTCACTCCTGGCTTACTCAACACCCACCGACCCCTGCTATGAGCCGGGGCCCCTGAAGGGTGCTGGGTGATAACGATAGCTCCCTGCCCCCCCAAGGAGATGCAGGCACGCCCGAGAGACAGGCACGCTGTGAGACCAAAAAGACGAAACTTCCAGAAATAATGACATGCATAATATTCACAAAGGCTAGAGGACTGGGCCTGGCGTCGTTCCTCCCTTTCAGCATCAAGATTTCAGCGTCTCAGTCCAGGGTGGTAGTTCGCCGGCGTTAGAGGATAAACCTGCTTCTTTTGGGGCCTCTGGCTGCATATATGCCATCAAGGCTGGTGCTTCTCAAGGTGAAACCTGCCAAGCCCCTGCATCCGAGCTGCCTGGGTATTTGTTAAAAATACAGGTGCCTGGCACCCGGTCGCTGGGAGAGGGCAGGAATCTGCATTATCACCTTCTTCAAGTGATTCTTACACACTCTGGCCACTAAAGGCGGTTTGTTTATGCCTCTTTTCTGAGAACGACTCACCCTTTTGACAAACATTTCTTGAATGTCTAATTTATCGGAGTTTTGGGACTGATCGAAGGAGACAATCTCCTGCTCCCTTGGAGCTTGCAATTTTTATTTCTTTTAGAAGTCCCCACACTTAAAGTACCATTTTCCTTACGGAAAAGAACAGACTGTTCCAACCAGATGGATCATAAAGCTTTCTGTTTCTGCCCCATGTTTGTTCTACATTATGCCCTGGAGCAGGAGGAGGTGGCGGCAGTGGCCCCACGTGGCCTGGGGGCTGGGCTGGAACTTAGGTGTCCAGATGCCTCACCTCCCTCCCCCAGCCCTTCCTTGCACCAGGATCTCAGCCTACAAGTTTTAGTGACTCCCGTTACCGGAGGGCCAATTTGAGACGGGAATTGTTGGTATAAGGCCTCTTCTATAGTTTCATGTAAGTTTTATGCTAGGTGTGGGGGCACGTTTGTTTCAAAACTAATAACCAAATCCTAGCCACTAAAGTCGGAAAGAATGACAGGAATTCAGTGCAGGTGGTGGAAAGAGGGGGGACCCTGGCCCTAAACGGACAGCATTTGAATTCCCACTCTACCTCCTCCTGACTGTGCACCCTGAGGCAAATTACTAACCCTCTCTGGGTCTAGTTCTCTCGGCTGGAAAATCAGTTTCCAATGCCATCCTCATATGGCGGCTTGAGAATTAAATATAGTAACTTATATAAAATGCCTGGTCCCTGGTGGGTGCTTGAGAATTTCATTCTGACCCTCCCCACCCCATTTAGAGCAAACTAGTCGATCAGTTTTTAAAAGGGGCCTCCCTTCTGCTCCGCTGCTCTTCGGAGCCTGCCTCCTAGCACGCAAGCCCCTGTGCCGGGGCCTCGGCCCCATTTCCAAGCTCGGGAGACTTAAAAATGGAGCTCCAGATTCCCACAGAGCCCGGCAGGTGGTGAGCGAGCGATCGAAGCCTCGCCCCCGGCCTTTGCACGACCCGGCCTTCGCTGGGGAGGCTCTGGCAGTGCTTCGCTTCTCACACCACGCAAGCTCGTTCTGCAACAGCTTCGCAAATCACTTTTCTTGTTTCCGTAATGAGCATATGGTGGCCTCGTTCGTGTGATAAATCTGAGCCTCCACAATAGCCGACTTTCGGCAGTTTAATTTCCCCGAACCCTCTGTCCTCTGGCTGAAAGGGAAACAAGTCTCTTTCTTGGACTTCCTGGCTTTCTTTTCACTTCCTTCACCAGCACTAGCAGGCGATTCTTTGGGGACCAGTTTTTCCCCCTACTGTGAACAGAAACGAAGGCGCGGGCGTGGGGCAAGGAGCGTGACAGAGGCCTGGGTGCGGCGTGGCTGGCGGAGCCCCCAGCTCTAACGTGGGCGGTGTGTGCAGGAGCTTGCGGGAGCTCATGAGAAGACAGCTGCTGACTCAGCTGGCCGGGGCTGGGCCTGGGACCCTGCATTTCTAGCTGGCTCCCCGAGACTGCTGCCATCGATGCCTCTCGCTTTGAGCGCCAGGGTGATTCCTGTTCAACTGCAGAGCGACCTTCAACTCATGCCTTCATAAAATTAGGAGTTAGAGCATGAATCTCTGGGGACCCTTTCACATGGGTAAAATTTCCATCTGAAACCTGCAAATGCCGAAGTCTGCTCTCATTAGAGCAGGAAACAGGCTCGGCAGCATTAAATTGCCGATTCTGCTGAGCTGGACTCCCGGGTGAGAGGTTGTAATGCCCCAGGAGCAGCCGTGATGCCCCGGGAGCAGCTGTGATGCCCCAGAGAACAGCTGTGATGCCCCGGGAGAGCAGCTTGATGCCTCGGGAGCAGCCGTGGTGCCCCGGGAGAGCAGCCGTGATGCCAGAGGTACCCCCGGCTGGGGTTTTGCTACCAGCCTGGAGGCACCTTCTTGGCTGGCTTGCCCAGCATGCTAGCCCCAGGGCCGAGTGGGGCCTCTGCAGAAAGCGAGGCGGGGGGCAGGGGGCGGGGGTCTCTGCTGCAATATTGCGTGGCCGCGGGTCCCTGGAAAAGGAGCGCCGTGAGCCGCTGGAGCAGCTCAGGATTCCAGATCTTTCCAGGGCAGCCCGATGCGCTAAACGCCCCTCCACTCCTAGCAGCGGCAGGGCCTCTCCTTCCACGGGGGTGATGCCCACCAAGTGATGCCCCGGCCCCCCGGGGCCAAGCCGGGCCCCTCAGGGACGGCGCACCCGTGAGACGGCAGCGGCTCCGGGTGCACCTGAGTGTCGAGGGTGACCCAGGAGGGCCTCCAGGCTCCCTTGACTCACCCGGCCAGGAGTGGGCCTGATGGGGCCATGGCGCTCCCTGACATCCTGCCGGGGGGCGGGTGGCCAGCGGACCCCGGGCTACGCCAGCCCCCACCTTCGCACCATGAAGGGGCTGTGGCCGAGGGGGCCCATGGGGGCACCAGGGAGGCCCGGACGGCTGAGTCCAGACTGTGGTGGAGTTTGGGCCAGGCTCTTGAAATACGTTCATTCGGTGGCTGATACTGGGGCACCTTTGCCACCCGTCCTGGGAAGTAAATGGAGCCCTGCAGGGAAAAGGAGCTGCGCCCTAGCCCCCAGCTGCAGCACCCCGGGGCCCGTTGAACGGGCGCCCCTTGCCCATCCCTCCATCTTCTCTCCTCTCCAGCACCCCTGGCTACCTCTTTGGGAAGCGCATCATCCTCTTCCTCTTCCTCATGTCCGTTGCCGGGATACTCAACTATTACCTCGTCCTCCTTTTCGGAAGCGACTTCGAGAACTACATAAAAACGGTCAGCACCACCATCTCGCCGCTCCTGCTCATCCCCTGATTCTCCAGGTCGATCCCGGCAGCCTTCGTAACTCAGCCCCGGGTGGACGCGGCTCCTCTTCCCACCCGCAGCCGTAAACCCACCCCCCGGCCTCCCGGCTCCACTCACTCTGGCTTTTCCTGGAAGAGACCGCCCTGCGGCAGCTCCGCCCCTTGAAAATGGCAGTGGCCTTGGGTTGTTATTCACATCCATCCTGCTCTCTGAAGACGGTCTGTGTCTGGATTTATGTCTCCTAAAATAAAACGCAAAGGCACAGTCCGGGCTGGCAGTGGACTTTGTGTGCGGTGGGGAAAGGTGGTCCTGACAGCTGAGTGACCGGGTTGTTCTCCCTAACCTCACCGATGCTGATAAAAAAACACTTTATCCTTCTACAGAAAACGGCCTTCCTTAAACGAGCTTGTGCCGACCCTCTCACCTTGGTGGGTGTCCTCAGGCATTAGCGTCGAGCCTGGCCTGTCATGTCATGCTTTCTATAAGGCACTCTAACTGGCTGTGTGCTGAGCCGTTCCCCTCTTGCAGACAGATTGGAAGTGGCCCACCCACGCTGGCTCTCCTGGCCCCTTGGCATTGGAACAGCATTTGGGAGAAGGTCAGGCATCAGGGTGAACCTAGGACACCCAGCAGAGAGCAGCCAGCTGGGACAGAGGGGGCTGTGAGCCCTGGGCTGGGCTCTGTCGGCAGAGGGGACCAGCAGTTCTATGGTGACAGTGGTGACATCTTAGGAAGGGGGTGGTGAAGCCAAGAGGCCGGAACCTGGGTCCCTCGGAGCTGACCGCTTGCAGGGCTGGAGCTCGTGTCACGATGCCTGGCACTGAGACTCATGACAGGCAGCTCTCCCAATTCAGGGGGAAAGCCCCCAAAGCAGCGTGGCTCCTCGCACTGTCCAGTGGCCCAGGCTGAAGTCAGCTGGGCTCTCCCTGCCAGCCCCGTCCCAGCAGGAGTCCTCGGAGCCAGCAGCTGCGGTTGCCATCCCTGCTCTCAGCCCACTAGCCGTTCCCTTTCCTCTTGCAGACAGGGAGGGTCCTGTAAGTCGCAGCTGAAAGTGTCGCCTAAGCCCCTGAAGCCCGGGCTTGGTTTGGAGGGTGGTGGGGGACTAACCAGCCTGGCTTCCCGGCCACGGGGCTTCCAGCCTCGAGCTGGCACAGCCTGGTCAACTCAGAGGAGCTGCTCCCCTGGAGGGAGGGGAGGGCCAGAAAGCGCCCAGTGGAGCTGGGGACCCCTTAGCTCCCCGCGGCCGTGCTGTCCCCGCTGACACGGGCCCCCGGGATGGGGAGAGGAAATGAGGGGCCGTGGGCAGCTCCACGCCCGCGGTCTGGGCGGGCGCCTGCTGAGCGCACGGGGTAAGTGGGAGCAGGCCGGGCCAGCCCCTGCACGAGGGCCCCTCGTCTCCTTGGGGGCAGCTTCCTACGGCGTTCCGGGCGAGGGGCGCCCGCCCCGTGGCACACTCGGCCCGTGGCTTAACTTCTCCCCAGGCCTCAGCCTCTGCGCGTGTTAAACGGGGTGAAGGTCGTGCCAGGCCACGGAGCCGCTGTGAGGAAGAGCGAGGCAGAGCAATGGCGAGCGTTTCGCACGCGGTAAGTGCCCGGCGCACGCCGGCTGCTGTGGCCGGCTCATTATTCGGCTTTCTACTGCTGGCTAACCAACGCCCGCCAGCGGAGCTGCGTAAAGCAGCAGGCACTGAAGAGCTCTCCCTTCCCACGGGCCGGAAGTCTGGGCGCGGCTTCGCTGGCCCCTCGGCTCAGGGCTTCCAGAGGCTGAACCCCGGTGTCAGGCGGAGCTGGGCTGTCGTCCGGCGTAGCGTCCTCCTCCAAGCTCACTGGTTGTTGGCAGAATCCAGGGCTCTGTGGAGGCTGCCTGCTGTGCCCTCGCGATGGCCTCCTCCACGGCGTGCCAGCTGGCCTCTTCCAGGTGCTTTTGTCCCTGGCCTCCGACACTCTTTTGAAAGGCTCGCCTGATTAGGTCAGGCCCACTCAGGGCAAGCTCCCTTTGATGACCTTAAATCAGCTGAGGTGGGCCCTTAATGACACCTGCACGAGCCCTCCACCTTAACACGGAACTTTGTCATGGAGTGCAGCCGTTCCCAGGCCCCGCTCCCACCCGAGGGGAGGGGGTCGAGAGGGGTGCGGGTCTTTCGGGGGCACTGGAGGACCCCGAGGAACTAAAGGCAGCTGGGTGGAAGGTGACAGAGAGGGTCCTGGGCCAAGGCTAGGGGCGGGGGGCGGCGTGTGTGCGAAGCTGCAGGTGTGAGCACCCGCTGGGAGGTTTCCCGAGGAAGGGTGGGATTTCCTGCAGCTCCGTGGGGGCAGGGAGCTGCTTAACGGTTTTTTAATGACCTGTAGGAAATAGCACAAAGAACAGACGGAGGTGAACCAGGTGAGTGAGCCCCTCCCACCCTCCCGTTGTGGTGGCAGGGTTGGCCTGTGGTGAGACTCTCCATGGCGGTGAGGCAAGAACACGGAATGCGGGCACTGGTCTTGCCATCCACCCTGCCCCATGCCTTCCCCATCGTGGGAACTGCCCCACGGGCCTCGCAGCGGCTCAGCTCAAGGCCAGAGGGGCTCTCCTCTCCCTGCCACCCCTCCCACTCTCCTGGCTCCCCCCAACCCGCAGGTGCCTCTGTGCACCCTCTCCTCCGTCCCCAGCCCCCCAGGTGCCTCTGCACACCCTCTCCTTTACCCCCAGGTATGTCTGTGCACCCTCTCCTTTGCCCCCAGGTATGTCTGTGCACCCTCTCCTTTGCCCCCAGGTGCCTCTGTGCACCCTCTCCTTTACCCCCAGGTATGTCTGCGCACCCTCTCCTTTGCCCCCAGGTGCCTCTGCACACACTCTCCTTTACCCCCAGGTATGTCTGTGCACCCTCTCCTCTGCCCCCAGGTGCCTCTGCGCACCCTCTCCTTTGCCCCCAGGTATGTCTGTGCACCCTCTCCTCCGTCCCCAGCCCCCCAGGTGCCTCTGCATACACTCTCCTTTGCCCCCAGGTATGTCTGTGCACCCTCTCCTTTGCCCCCAGGTGCCTCTGCGCACCCTCTCCTCTGCCCCCAGGTGCCTCTGCGCACCCTCTCCTCTGCCCCCAGGTGCCTCTGCACACACTCTCCTTTACCCCCAGGTATGTCTGTGCACCCTCTCCTCTGCCCCCAGGTGCCTCTGTGCACCCTCTCCTTTGCCCCCAGGTATGTCTGCGCACCCTCTCCTCTGCCCCCAGGTGCCTCTGTGCACCCTCTCCTTTGCCCCCAGGTATGTCTGTGCACCCTCTCCTCTGCCCCCAGGTGCCTCTGTGCACCCTCTCCTTTGCCCCCAGGTATGTCTGCGCACCCTCTCCTCTGCCCCCAGGTGCCTCTGCGCACCCTCTCCTCTGCCCCCAGGTGCCTCTGTGCACCCTCTCCTTTGCCCCCAGGTATGTCTGCGCACCCTCTCCTTTGCCCCCAGGTGCCTCTGTGCACCCTCTCCTTTGCCCCCAGGTATGTCTGCGCACCCTCTCCTCTGCCCCCAGGTGCCTCTGCGCACCCTCTCCTTTGCCCCCAGGTATGTCTGCGCACCCTCTCCTCTGCCCCCAGGTGCCTCTGCGCACCCTCTCCTTTGCCCCCAGGTATGTCTGCGCACCCTCTCCTCTGCCCCCAGGTGCCTCTGCGCACCCTCTCCTCTGCCCCCAGGTGCCTCTGTGCACCCTCTCCTTTGCCCCCAGGTATGTCTGCGCACCCTCTCCTTTGCCCCCAGGTGCCTCTGTGCACCCTCTCCTTTGCCCCCAGGTATGTCTGCGCACCCTCTCCTCTGCCCCCAGGTGCCTCTGTGCACCCTCTCCTTTGCCCCCAGGTATGTCTGCGCACCCTCTCCTCTGCCCCCAGGTGCCTCTGCGCACCCTCTCCTCTGCCCCCAGGTGCCTCTGTGCACCCTCTCCTTTGCCCCCAGGTATGTCTGCGCACCCTCTCCTTTGCCCCCAGGTGCCTCTGTGCACCCTCTCCTTTGCCCCCAGGTATGTCTGCGCACCCTCTCCTCTGCCCCCAGGTGCCTCTGTGCACCCTCTCCTCTGCCCCCAGGTGCCTCTGTGCACCCTCTCCTCTGCCCCCAGGTGCCTCTGCAGACCCTCTCCTCTGCCCCCAGGTGCCTCTGTGCACCCTCTCCTTTGCCCCCAGGTGCCTCTGCATACACTCTCCTTTGCCCCCAGGTATGTCTGCGCACCCTCTCCTCTGCCCCCAGGTGCCTCTGTGCACCCTCTCCTCTGCCCCCAGGTGCCTCTGCACACCCTCTCCTTTACCCCCAGGTATGTCTGTGCACCCTCTCCTTTGCCCCCAGGTGCCTCTGTGCACCCTCTCCTTTGCCCCCAGGTATGTCTGCGCACCCTCTCCTCTGCCCCCAGGTGCCTCTGTGCACCCTCTCCTCTGCCCCCAGGTGCCTCTGTGCACCCTCTCCTCTGCCCCCAGGTGCCTCTGTGCACCCTCTCCTCTGCCCCCAGGTGCCTCTGCAGACCCTCTCCTCTGCCCCCAGGTGCCTCTGTGCACCCTCTCCTTTGCCCTCAGGTGCCTCTGCGCACCCTCTCCTCTGCCCCCAGGTGCCTCTGTGCACCCTCTCCTCTGCCCCCAGGTGCCTCTGCGCACCCTCTCCTTTACCCCCAGGTATGTCTGTGCACCCTCTCCTTTGCCCCCAGGTATGTCTGTGCACCCTCTCCTTTACCCCCAGGTATGTCTGTGCACCCTCTCCTCTGCCCCCAGGTGCCTCTGCGCACCCTCTCCTTTGCCCCCAGGTGCCTCTGTACACCCTCTTCTTTGCCCCCAGGTGCCTCTGTGCACCCTCTCCTTTGCCCCCAGGTGCCTCTGTGCACCTTCTCCTTTGTCCCCAGGTGCCTCTGCGCACCCTCTCCTTTACCCCCAGGTGCCTCTGTACACCCTCTCCTTTGCCCCCAGGTGCCTCTGCGCACCCTCTCCTTTACCCCCAGGTGCCTCTGCACACCCTCTCCTCTGCCCCCAGGTGCCTCTCCTCTGCCCCCAGCCCCCCAGGTGCCTCTGTACACCCTCTTCTTTGCCCCCAGGTGCCTCTGCGCACCCTCTATTCTGCACGCCTTGTTGCTACTGGCCTGGAGGATTTCCACGGCCACCTCCCGCAGGCGCTCTGCGGGGCGGAGCTTAAAATCCCTCTGAGAATTCCCGCTGCTCCTCTCCGACGCTCTTGCGGGGCTCCCTCCTCTTCTCCAGGACCGCCCACCTGCCCCCTCCTCCCCGCAGCACCTTCCCTCCCCCGGTTAGAGAGAGCCCGCTCCCTCCTCCCGCCTCTTTCCCTGGTTAGCAGCCCCTGGAATCTGTCTCGATCCCGCTTTACTCGTTTCCTGTTTGTTTCCTCCTCTAAAATGTGAGCCACGAAGGGGCTAGAGCCGCCTCCCGGGGGCGCGCGTCCTGAAACGGGGCCGTTGGCACTGAGACGCGCCGAAAGCGTGAGGAGGTGGGCGTGGGTGTTGGAGAGGTGAAGCAAGCAAGGAATGTGAACTCTCATTCATAACGGTTTATGTGGTTTGCACACCACCACAGAACCTTGTGGCTACACTGGGTTGAATAAAAATATGTTTGGATTAACTTCATCTGTTTTCTTTTTCTTTTCCTTAATGTGGCTACTGGAAATTTTCAGTTCAGACGTGGCTCGTGCTGCTCAGCGTGATCTAGGTCTCGCTGCAGAAATCGGAGCTGGGTCTGTCAAAGCACTTACCTCTAGGTGTGATTTCTTGCACACGATATTGAAAAGTGTGCTGACGTCCCCAGTAGAAGCAAACCGCTGCTGCCTGAATCTGATAAAGAGTTCTCTGAAGCTTGTTACCATGCGAGTATGAGAGTGTTCCGTTAGGTATTTCTGATCACAGATGTGGCACATTATTAAAATATCATTTTGACAGTCACCCTGGAGGCTAGGGTTAGCTGACTATGGAGAGAGAAGCAGCTTGTGGAGCTGTTGTATAAGTGAAATTACTAGAAGGCGGCATACTCGATTGCCTGTTGGCTCGGGGGTTACTCCTCCTCCTATTAACATGCTTAGATAGGAGTTTCTGTTCATTTCTGCAGAATTGCTCTCCAAATTAAAAACTTGGCTTGGCACACCAATAGACCAGAACCCCCAGAGAAGCTTAGCCTCATTTCTTCTTGTTATCCTGGTGCAAGCACCTAGACGCTGCGCCAGCAGGGAGCACAGATCGTCTGTGTGGAGCATCTGTATTAAAATTGCCGCAGCCTGGCAGATTGGCACAGGTGCACCAGGAGAGGCTTCAGGAAAATCAGGCGGGGTCTTCCAAGAAGGAAAACCACCACTCTGTTGCTCTTTTGATCATTTTTGACAATTTAAAAATGGCAATTGACCTTGAGAATTAAAGAGGTGGGTGCAAAAAATTACTCTTAGTAGAGAACTCCCTTCATGAACAGGATGAAATATAAACCTTCTCAGACACCAAACCAATGAACAGCTGTTCAAGCAATTGACAGGAGGGCAACAGAACGCATGTGCAGCGCACAGGCACTTAGTTCTGTGGGTCAACCTTCGGGTCCTCACCTCAGTGCTGTGGCTACCAGAATCATCCTCCGCCGTGCTGGAAACATCTCTTGTTACCTGGAGCCGGGGAGCCGCGTGCGTTGGGCACACAGCCTCCCTCCCTCACCCGAGTCGTGTGTTTGAACCTGCAAGGGCACCATCCAGTGGCCTTTGACAAAGGTGCTGGTGGATTCCATTGTCGCCATGAGGTTGGATGATTCTAGTAATTTCCAGCCTCAGAAAGAGGCTGGGTAGCGGTGTGTGGGAGTGGGTGTGTGTGTGGGTGGGGGCTCCTCAGAGAAAAATGTACAACGCGTGTTGTGATTCAGCTGACACATCCTTTCCATCTCCCTTTCAATTACCTGGGTTGAAGGAGAACACAGCATAGCTGTGCTCATTTTCACCCTTTGTCTCAAAGCCCTCCATTTCGAGAAGTCTCTGCCTTCGTTCTTCCCATGTGGTGGGGGCAGTTTTTGAGAAATTCAACGGGAGAGGACAGGCAGAGAAAGGAAGTAGGTCCCTAGGAAGCTGAGAGTTGTGTACTTTTCTAGAATGTGCCATTTTACCTCTGTAAGGGGTTTCCAACCCATGTATTATCATGAAGCAACGGGGGAAGGGGGGAGAGCACTAGAGGGAGAAATAGCCATTATTTATTGCTCTTATTATCCTTTTTATTCTTCTTTAGAGATGTTTTAAAGCATAGTATCAGAAAAGCCCTTACCACTGAGAGACAACTGGGTGTTTGGTTGACTCAGCCCTGAGAAAAGGAAATGCCACCGAATGGGGGCAGGAAATAAAGAGAAGGAAAAATCAGTATAAAATGAAAATGTTAAAGCGGCACTTAAAGCATTGGAGGAATACAGACCGCTGCCCTGCTGACAGCTGCTTGCCTTCAAAACTTTGTACTATACTTGGGGGATTAACACTGTTACAACAGAGGGTTCTGGTCTCAAGGAGGTCACCTTTTATTGGGGGAACAGAATTGTTTATAAAAAGGTGGGTGTGGCAGTTTGATATTTATGAATTCCAAAAAGAGATTTGATTATGTTTGTAAACTGGCCTTTTCGTCTGGGTGTGATACCCTTTTTATTAGTCAGTCAAAAGGGTGCTGCTGCAAAATATCAGAAATTTGTTGGTTTTTATAAAGGGCATTTATGTGGGGTAGGAGCTTACAGATACCAGGCCATAAAGCATAAGTCACTTCCCTCACCAAAGTCTATTTTCATGTGTTGGAGCAAGATGGCTGCTGATGGCTGTGAGGGTTCAGGCTTCCTGGATTCCTCCCTTTCAGGGTCTTGCTTCTCTCTGGGTTCAAGTTTCCTCTCTTCCCAGGGCTTGCTTCTTCCTCTCTTTCTGGGGCTGGCTTCTTTACTCTGTGAGCTTACTTCCCGGGGCTCCAGCTTAAGGATTCAGCATCAAACTCCAATACCAAAAACCCTTGCATCAAAAGCTCCAATTGTGCCATTTGCCATACGTTTTATCTGTAAGTCCCCACCTACCAAGGAGCAGGGACTCAATGCCCCAATGACGTGGCCCAATCAAAGTCTTAATCGTAACTTAATCACGCCCAGGTACAGACCAGATTACAACCATAATCCAATATCTTTTTTTTTTTTTTAAAGATTTATTTATTTATTTAATTCCTTCCCCCCCCCCCCCCCCCCCGTTTGTCTGTTCTTGGTGTCTTTTTGCTGCGTCTTGTTTCTTTGTCCGCTTCTGTTGTCGTCAGCGGCACGGGAAGTGTGGGCGGTGCCATTTCTGGGCAGGCTGCTCTTTCTTTTCACGCTGGGCGGCTCTCCTCACGGGCGCACTCCTTGCGCGTGGGGCTCCCCCACGCGGGGGACACCCTTGCGTGGCACGGCACTCCTTGCACGCATCAGCACTGCGCATGGCCAGCTCCACACGGGTCAAGGAGGCTGGGGTTTGAACCGCCGACCTCCCATATGGTAGACGGACGCCCTAACCACTGGGCCAAAGTCCGTTTCCCCCAATATCTATTTTTGAAATTCATAACCATATCAAACTACTACACCCTTGGATTGTATTAGATTCAGCTGAGATGTCTTTGATTAAATTATGTTAAGATTAGGATTTTGATTCAACCACATTATTAGGGCATGCAGGGTTGAGTCCCTGCCCCCTTGGTGGACTGATAGAAAACAGACTCTCACACAGAGGTAGACAGGAGAAGTAGATGCACAGAAAAAGACACGGCAGAGGAGGGTACTTGGTTTTGATGCTGGACCCCCGGGAGAGATGAGACATTTGCCTGATAATTTACAGCTGACCTTGTGAAGATACCAGAGCAGCTGAGAAGTCCTGAGAGATAAGCTTTATTTTAGTCAGGCAAAGGGGTGCTGATGCAAAATACCAGAAATCTGTTGGCTTTTATAAAGGGTATTTATTGGGGGTAGAAGCTTACAGATACCAGGCCATAAAGCATAAGTTACTTCCCTAACCAAATTCTATTTTCACATGTTGAAATAGACCAGCAGCAAGGGTTCTCTCTGCAAGGTATCTGCAAGGGTTCAGCCTTCCTCTTCTTCTTGAGGCTCTGTGGTCCCAGCTTCTTCTAATATCAGCTGTAGGCTGGAAAAAGTCTTGTCTCTCTACCAGGGTTTTTTTCTCTCTAGGCTCATCTGCTCTGTTCTCTCCCTGTGTTTACTTCCTGTGCTCCAGCTCAAAACTCCAATCTCCCTTCTCTGCAGTGCAGTTTCTTTGTGAATCACTACTCACCAAGGGGGTGGGGACTCAACATCCTACAGACATGGCCCAATCAAAGCCTTAATCATTAGTTCATCAAGTAAAAGTGAAACCTCTGAATCCAATATAATCTAATATGCCCAAGGGAAAAGAACAGTTCACAAACATAATCCAGTATCTATTTTTGGAATTCATAAATAATGCCAAACTGCTATAAGCCTTATGGCAGCCTACAGCTGAGATCGGAAGAAGCTGGACCACGAAGGCTTAAGAGGGAAGGGGGAAGTGGATGTGGCTCAGTGATAGAGCTTCCACCTACCATATGGGAGGACCTGGGTTTGATTCCTGGGGCCTCCTGGTGAAAAAGAGGAAGAGAAAGCATGCCCGCATGGCAGGCCAGTGCTCATGTGAATGCCCGTGAAGTTAGCCTGTGCCCCGTGCAAGTGAGTCACGCAGCAAGATGATTATGCATCAAAAGAGAGACAAGGGGAGAGTCAAGGTGAAGCACAGCAGAAACCAGGAACAGAGGTGGTGAAATTGACAGGGGACCTCTCTCCCCATCAGAGGTCTCCAGGATTGAATCCCAGTGAATCCTAGAGGAGAGAAAATGAGTAGACCACACAGACAGCAAAACAGCAGGACGGGAGGAGGGGAAGGAAGAAAATAAAGGAAATAAGTCTTTAAAAAAATTAATTAAAAAAAAAAAAGTGGAAGGGACGCTGAACACTCATAGATGTCACCTGCCATCTTGTGCCAACATGTGGCAACAGACTTTGTGTGAGAAAGTACCTCTCATTGTACCTTGAGTTGGACTCTTTAAGGCCTTGAAACTGTAAGCTTCTACCCCAAATAAATACCTTTTATAAAAGCCAATACAGTTCTGGTAATTTGCATCAGCGCCCCTTTGGCTAAGACAGTGGACAACAATTCAAGCTATAGTAGTATTGACTCTAGGACCTCAGAGAAATCAGAGAAATAGTCAAGGAGAGGTTGGAGAGACCAGCAGGGCCCAGGAGAAATGATGGTGCCATGGGATTGACAGTGGTGACTGAGCAGAAAAGGGCTTCGCAGGAATGAGCTAGTGCCTCCACAGAGCCAGGGGCTCAACTTGGTCCATTTTCCCAGATCCTAGAAAGTGGACCCACCCAGCTTTTCAAGATGGATATTGTTTTAGTTGCTAAAAGCTTCCAAGGCAACATACCAGAAATGGGTTGGCTTTCACAATGGGCATTTATTAATTTATAAGCTTGCTGTTCTGAGGCTGAGAAAAATGTGCAAGCCAAGGCATCAGGCAAAGCTCTCTCCCCAAAAACATGGCTGCTGGTGATCCTGAACTCTTGCCACACGGCAGGGCACAATGGTGGCATCTGCTGTCTCTCTCTTCTTCTCTGAGTCTTGCAGCTTGCAGCTTCTGGTTTCCTCCAGCTTTCTCTCTGCTCTGGTGGCTTTCTTTTTCTTGGGTTCCATTGATTTAATCTTCTGACTTCTGGGACTTCCTCTTCTCTGTGTGTCTCTCTCTATTCGTCCTATTTATAAAGGGCTCCAGTAAGAGGGTTAAGATCCACCCCGGGTCACCCCTTACTGAATTAATCTAATTAAAAGGCCCCTAACTGGAATAATCTAATAGATACACACCCATAGGAATGGATCAATCTAAGAACATTGTTTTCTGGGGCCCACAAAAGCCTCACACTACCACAGATAGAGTTCAATGTTTTTTAAAATATTAAGACAACAGTGAATCTATTATGTGATAGAAATGAAAAATTCATGCGAATTATAAATTATTAATTAATATAAAACACAAGACTTGAAAGCACCATCTTCCACAGGCCCTGTTCTGTGGACTAGTGTCATCCTTCTCTGAGATTTAAGGAGACTTTGGTGGGAAAGTTTGCGAGACCCCAGGGCTGTGAGCAAAGGTGAGGGTATGTAAGAATGGGAGGAGAGATGAGTTCACCAGTTGGGATGGAATGAATGGTTTCCCTAAAGGAAGGCCCAGGTATAGGGCTGTGGAGACTTCAGTTGCCAGGCTATGGAATTTTAATGCTTTCAATATAGTGTTGTTGAAAATTTTTTTGTTTTTCTTTAGAGAGAGAGGAAGGGTGACTTGTGCAAAACAGGGTTTTAATAGAAACAATCTTGCATCTTTGTGGAGGTTAGTTTGAAGAAAAGAATCAGGTGGACAGAAGAAGAGAAACAAGATGGCAACAGTGGCTAGGTGAAGATTTCAATGGTCTAAATGCAAGATGGCACTTGGACTAAGATGGCGGCTGAGGGCATGGAAGATATAGATTGGATGATATAATTCATTATGAAAGAACAATAAGCAGGAAGCAATGATTGGCTGGACAGGAGAGGGTGCAGAGAAGAAGAAAAGAGAATGCCTGGCTTTGAGTGGGAATGTAGGGGAGAATCGCTTTTGTGCTCTTTCCTAAAGCAGGCATAGGGCCAGGTGCTGTGCACCCCACAGTGAACAAGAGAGACAAGATCCCTGCCCTCAAGGAGAGTTCTTTCTGATGGGGAATATTAAGCAGAGAGGTGGGAGGAAGGTCAGAACAATGTAGCCCAAGGGGGAAAATTTCAATTCATAATTCTGTGTAAATTATCATGGAAACTGAAAATCAAAGGATATTGGAAAGACATTTTAATGAGGACACTCCCTAAATATCTGATAATAAGAACTGTGCTGATGTATTTATTAAGCTCTCCCTGTATGCCAGGTATACATGTGCTTAGTATGCTTTACCTTTTTTAATTATTTAACAATCCCATTAAATGATGTTGGCCTCCTCATTTTACAGGTAAGCCCATTTGCCCAAGGTTAAAGAGCTAGGAAGTAGCTTATGTGGGATCTAAATTTAAATTTATCTTATCTTAAAATTTTTGTGAACTGACTTTAGCAAATAGACTCACGAATTACTCTTAGGTTCTTTTGGGTATTTGATGGTGCTGAGAAGTTTAAGATGGGTGAGAGTTGCTATGCCCTGTGCAACCTCATTTTTGCCATTGTCATGCTATTAAGAAAGCAAGCCTCAGATGAAATGTTGCCACAGATATAGACTGTTTATTAAGCAAACATTTCTTTAGAAAGTAGGCCCATAACAGTTCATAGAAGCTGGTTGGCGAGCTCAGCGGAGTCCACCTCTATGCCCTTTTAGGTACCTTATCAGTCAGGGTTCTCCAGAGGAGCAGAGCAAAAGGGTATATGTAAATAAAGACACTTGAAGGAACTGACTCAGATGATTGCAGAGGCTGGCAAGTCTGAATCCCAGAGGGCAGGTTGGTGGACTGGAGACTTGTCTAAGAGGCTGTTCCAGTCTTCAACACGTGGGAAACTCAGAGAGACGTTGCTACTGATGTATTAATAGTCTGGAGGCAGAATTTCTTCCTCTGAAAACCTCTGTTCTTTCCTTTTAAGGGTTTCAACTGACTGGGTGAGGCCACCCATTTTACCAAGTCCTAATCCTTGGATTGTTGATACTAAGCACACTGACAACACACCTTCATGGCAACTTTTAGGCCAGAGCTTGGCCAAACAAAGGGATTCCATCTCTGAGCCAAACTGACACATAGAATGCACCAGCTGCTGAGGCAGGTCAGTACAGGGAAATGAGGAGAAGACGAGCCACAACATGGCCGACAGACAACATGGCCGACAGACAACATGGCCGACAGACAACATGGCCATGAGAGCCCACCGAGACCTTGACCCTGAGGTCCCAGCTGGGACTCTTTCTGGAGCCAAGGGGAGGCCCGGGATAATTACAAACAGGCCTCCCCATTGGTCCCGGATAACCCACACAAAAAGCCTCACCGTTAGCCCCCACCGTTGGTGGGGTAACCAATAACAGCTGGAGCCCCTCCCTTCGCACGGGCAAGGGGGGGAGTAATTAATAGTTCAAAAAAGGTGACCGCGCAAGCCAAATCGCGCTCTCTGCTTGGAGGAGACGGCGTCAAATCTCGGTGCCTATTTCTCAGCAAGCTCTGTTCTTTCCCCGACTTCTCAATAAATTCTTTTTACTGGCCTAACTAAACTGGCGTGTTCTTAAATTCTTTTATGCGACACAGCCAAGAACCTAGACGAATCCAACACTTCCCTGGCTTCACTACTTGCCAGAAAAGTTCACTCGGAGCAGAAGCTCCAGGAACCTCGTAGCTGGAAAAGTTCACCTGAAGCAGAAGCAACAATAGTCCAGGGGCGGGACCCTTAGAGTCGTGTTAGGAAGCGGGAATCCTCCCACCCAGCGGCTGCCCATCCCCGCGGGCCGGCTCTGGGCCTCGCTGCATTCCCATGGTCTGCTCATGCGTGGGTGGGGAGCACCTTTAAAATACTTTCAACCAACCACCCCCCAGACTCATTTAATTTTACCTCATCATATCTTCCTTCCAATACCATCAAGTCACTCATTTCACCCAGCGAAACCCATTCCTGCCGTTCACTCTCTCATTGTGGACTATTTTAAGTTAAGTTCATATTCTTCATTGTGGCTCCTTAAGACTGTAATACAGGGAAGCGGATGTGGCTCAAGCAGTTGGGCTCCCGTCTACCACACAGGAGGCCCAGGGTTCGATGCCCAGGGCCTCCTGGTGAAGGCAAGCTGGCCCGTGTGCTGAGCTGGCCCACATGGAATGCCACCCCGCGCAGGAGTGCCGGCCGATGCAGAGAGCTAGCACAGCAAGATGATGCAACAAGAGACACAGAGGAGAGGCAATAAGATCTGGCAGAACAGGGAGCTGAGGTGGCCCAAGAGAAAGATTGCCTCTCTCCCACTCCGAAAGGTCGCAGGATCGGTTCCTGGAGCTGCCTAATGAGAAGACAAGCAGACACAGAAGAACACACAGCGAATGGACACAGAGAGCAGACAATGGGTGTGGGGGAGAAATAAATAAATCTTAAAAAAAAAAATGGACCATAATACAGATGATTTCTTTTAATTGCTGTAGATAAACTATAGTGTACCCTAGGATTTTTACTGACAATAACCAGGCCTTCACTGTGGATACGCAGATTGCCGTAGAGGCATCTTCTCATTTTGTCCTCCCAGAAGTACCCGGGGCCAGGTCCCATTATTACATGCCCATTTTACAGAGGAGGAAAGCGAGCCTTAGAGAAAGCAAGTCTTTCTCCCAGAACCACGCGGCTGGGAACTGACACGCGTGGCTTGGAACCCGGGAATAAGCGAAGGCTGCAGAAACCACGGGTGTGCACTGCGGGGGTGGGCGTGGGGGGCTCAACCCCCTGAAATTATCCTCAAAACTGCGCATGTGTGGGCGTCCGTTGCCATTGTCGTGGGGCGGGGGAGAGTGCGGCAAGGTTGTGCAGCGCATCTGCTTCGTGAGGGCTTTGGCCACTGCTGTCTTACCGCCTCTGTCAGATCCAGATGTGGCCCTGGGCTGCCCTTCCTACCCCGCCTCGGGAGGCTCCCGCAGGATGTTTCATCTCCTCCTTTGCCGGCGGCGCGTGGAGCGGGGTCTTCTCCTCTAAAACAGCAGTGTTGTCCTAATGGGAGGGAAACCAGCCTGGTGAGAAAATCCCCACTCATAGGAAATCCTTTCCTCCTTTCTAGTCTTCATTTATTTTTCTGAATTTTCCACGTTGGTACTGGCCCCAAAGAGGACAGCTCCATACCAAGATAAACAGAAAGACAGGGTTTATCCTGTTGTTTGTTAAAGGAATGCAATTTTCTTTACGGAATTTTCCCGAAAGTGGCCTTACGAGCCTTCCAGGCTTGTAAATCATTTCTAATTTGATGGGCCTTTGCCGTTTTGAAAAAAAAATCTCCTGCCATATTATTCACACCAAAGCAAAAATGGTCATGTTTCCTTCGGCTTTGGTGAGTGTTGCAGAACAGATAACTGAAATATCTTACCATCGCCAAAGCAAAGAAGGTAGTGAAGGATAGAGGAGAGGAGGTGGACGTTTTCTTGAAACACTTTGCCCTTCTCTTGGAGCTTAAACCGTGCCTCCCAAGTCAGGTGGGCTCAGGTCCCAGCCCCTG
Organism: Dasypus novemcinctus; assembly: GCF_030445035.2. NCBI lineage: Eukaryota > Metazoa > Chordata > Mammalia > Cingulata > Dasypodidae > Dasypus > Dasypus novemcinctus. Next base: position 8,554,964 of record NC_080687.1, on the reverse strand, counting down.
GGCCTGCGGGCATGAACCCATTGCCCACAGGGCCTTGGACGACGCTGTGGGCGAAGGCGTGCCCACGCCGAATGAGGCGTCCTCCAAAGCCAAGAGGCCAAAGTCCAGTATTTATTTATTTAGTTATTTATTTAGTTTTAATTTATTCCTTCCCTCCCTCCATTGTCTGCTCTCTGTGCCCATTCGCTGTGTGTTCTCCTGTGTACGCTTGCATTCTTGTCAGCGGCACCGGGAATCTGTGTCTCATTTTGTTGTGTCATCTTGCTGCATCAGCCCTCCGTGTGTGCGGCGCCACTCCTGGGCAGGCTGCGCTTCTTTTGCGCAGGGAGGGTCTCCTTGCAGGGCACGCTCCTTGCACGTGGGGCTCCGTGTGGCATGGCACTCCTTGCACACATCAGCACTGTGCATGGGCCAGCTCATGCCATGGACCAGGAGGCCCTGGGGATCAACCCCTGGACCCTCCATATGGTAGGCAGATGCTCTATCGGTTGAGCCAAATCTGCTTCCCCCAAAGTCCTTTTAAACAAAGGAAACTGGACACGGAAGGACAAGCCATAGGAGAAGAAACTGGAAATCAATGGAACTCAGAGGAGGAAGAAGACGCTGTCCCGTGCGTTGTCCTGTGGCAGAAGAGCCAAGCACTAAGGCTCTCTGGCAGCCAGAGGAAGCACTGGCTTCTGGGAGAAAGCACTGCCTAGGGAGGCCTCTCGGCTTTGGACTTCTCCTAGCCTTAAAACCACGAGCCAATAAATTCTTGTTGTTTAGGCCAACCCATGGTATGGTATTTGTTTTAGCAGCCGGGAAATCAAAACATTCTGTCTGTCTTTTTAGATTGCCTTTCATGGAATGCTATTTCAGGAATTAGTGCAAAAAGAAAAGGTATGTTTCCTCTTACCCTTCTCTACTCAAGTCATACACATCTGTCTTTAAAACTGCCTCAAATTGATATAGAAAAGATATATAATTTTGTAATAAATGGAACTATAGTCAATCTACAAATACCCAGAAATCCTCAAATAAGCACTGCCCAGCCCATTCTCTAGAAATTAGGCTAAAACAAGCAAATGCCTGATTATTCTTTGAGGCTCTTCCCCCGCTCTATTTCAAGACAGATAAAGAGTTCCTGGGATCACAGAAGCTTTACTCAGCATGCCATGAGGATGAGATTATATTATGCAGAAATTCACAGACTTCCCACTCTCATGCGTGGTTTTGCAGAGTTGAGAAGTATTTCAGGTTACTATATCAGAACTGAGAAATTGCTGTGGGAGTTGATGTCTCCAAAGCCTCAACATTTGAAATGCAAGAACTCTTTATCTGGTGACTTCTGGGGGGAAATAACAGCTGGGAAATAATGAACGGGAAGAGAAATCAAGATCTAGAAGCTCCGCACTGGCCCTGACTCCACTTCCCCCCGGGCCTCTTGGCTGCTGACTCTTGAGGCTGAACTTGAAGGAGAAGCCTCCTCCTCGCCCAGCTGGGTGGCTGAGGGCTTTGGTGTCACTTCCTCCGAGCTTGTCAGGGTCCCATCCCGGCTCATTCGCACACCCTCTTGGCTGATCCCCAATGTCCTCAGTCCACCCTCCCGCCCGCGCTCGTGTGAGCCCCAGGAACGGGAGCATTTAGGGCTGGAGGACAGGGAGAAGGGCTGCCTCAGACGCTTGTGGCTGTCCACACTGCCCTTGACTGTCCGTTTTAGTTCTCCTCCATTTCATTTGAGTTTACTGCCGTCTCCCCAACTAGGCTGCAAATTCCACAAGAGGAAAGTGGTTGTCTTACGTTCCCCTTGTATATTTTCAGCAACAAGCAGTGTGCTGTGAATTTGGTAGGGACTCAGTGCATATTGATGGGGTAAGTCCTTCTGAAATGGTGGAAGCTTTTGTGAAGTTGCATCTTTTCTGGTAGATGGAAAGCTTCAGGAGGAGAGGAAACAGATCAAATCACGTTTGCACCTTCCATAGCAGACAGCACAACGTCTTGCTCAGAGTAAAAGCTCACTAGTTACCCTGGAGTGGCTGGATAGAAAGGCAATGAAGAATAGACTAAGTTTTGTAAGAGCCTCACCCAAACACTTTAAAATGGAAAACTGGGGCGTAGTGGTGGTGAGGATTAGAGTTTCTTGTTGACTGTAAGGATTTACCTGGACTGGTTGGCTCACTCGCTCCTCTTTCACACACTGTGTTCACGTGGCTCCCAGCAAGGCACCCCACTCCCCCGGTTCCTCCCTGCCTCGCTCTCTGTGGACCCTCCAGTGCCACCAGCCTCCCATGGTGAAGTGCCACGCTCGTCACGCTTGGTGAACAGATCATGTCTCTCCTGTGTTACATGGAATCGCCAAGCGATCTTCTTTACACTTGGTAATTTCTAAAATTGTGTTTTCTGCTTGGACCTCTTTCTTTGACTCCAGACTGAAAGATCCAGCTGCCCTCTTGGCATCTGCACTTGACACATCCAAAGCAACACCCCTGACATCCCCATCCCCAATCACTTTCTCCTCCAGTGACATTTATCTCAACAAATGACAACGCGGTTCTAATTGTTCAAGGCAAAACTTCAGAGTCCACTTGGACTCTACTTTCTTTCATACGGCACACCCAATCCCCAGCAGATCCTGTCCCTTTACCTTCAAAAAACATTAAAACCCCTGGCCATTCTCACCACCTCCACCACCTCACCTGTGTATTCCAAGGTGATCACCATTGACGACGACACACCTCCCACGGGGTCTAGGTTTTCGCCTGTCTTGTTCGCGGCTGTGTCTGCAGTTCCTGACACTGCCTGGCGCATAGCAGGTTTCATGAGCAGCTCTCTAGCCGAGCCCGCTGCAGAATTCTCTAACTTGGGGTCTCTCGGCCTTGGCACTGCGCACGCCTGGGGCTGTCCCGAATGCCGGAGGAGGTTCAGGGGCCTCTGTCCTTGGGGTGCCATTTGTGTGCCCCCGCCCCAGCGTTGTGACAGCTTCAGATGGCCCCTGGGGACCAAACCACGATGGCACTCCTGCTCTTCCGCTGTCTTGCTCGTCCCCATCGAGCAGCCAGTGATCCTCAAAAAATACACGTTAAGTCACGGCTTCCCACGGACCCAGAGTAAAATCCAAATGCACAACGTATTGCTCAGTGTGAATGCTCAAGAACCACGCGGGGCTGACGGAGCAGAGGCCTTTCCTACCTCGCTGCCCGCCCCCTCCCCTCCACCCTCCGTCCCAGGCTCACCCCTTGCTTGTGCCCTCACATGCCAGGCAGGTTCTTTCCTCGGAGGCTTAGCCCTCCCTCTTCTCCGGGGCTCGGCACTTTTCTCCCAGATACCCGGCTGCCACCTTCTCGGACAGGCTGTGCCTCTTCCCCATTCACCACGCGGCATCCTGCCCCACCCTCGGCCCCGCGGGCTCCGCTACCTCCCTGCCTGGAGTGGGTGGAAGGTGGCTCCCAAATGCCAGCCCACCCGGGGCCGCGGCAGGGGAGCTTATCTGGAATTAGGGTCTCTGCAGATTTGGTTAGTTGAGGAGCTTGAGGTGCAGCCGTCCTGGATGTAGGCTGGGCCGTAAATCCCTGACCGGTGCTTTTCTAAGGAGGGAGATTTGGACACACGACAGTGAGGGAAGAGGCCACGGTGGTGCAGAGGTGGGTGCCGGAGCGACGCGGCCACGAGCCAGGCCTCAGCGGGGCCCCCGGGGGCTGGGGGTGGCTGGAAAGGATCTTCCCTCGAGCCTCTGGAGGAGACCAGGCCCTGCCCAAGCCCTGGTTTTGGCCTTCTGGCCGCCGGAAGGGCGAGACGGTGAATTTCTGTTGTGTCGCCACCTGTGCGGTCTCCGCTACAGCAGCCCTAGGCGGCGCGCCCTGCCGTCCCCTCCCGCGACACCTGGGCCCAAAGCCTGGCGAGCGAATGGCGGGTGCTGGGTGGGGCCCCAGGAAGGCAGCAGTTCTCTTCCCGGGCGGTCGCTGCCTCCCTTGGCCTCTGTCTTTGACTTGCACCAAATTCTCGCCACTCCACTGTTGGTTCTGTCTCAGCCTGATGCTGGGCCTATAATCGGAATCCAACACACAGAATAAAACAGATCAGCCCAAGCAACCAAAGCCTCCCGGGGATTTCTCCCAGAAACCCGCTTGGATCGCATCTCGAGGTTCTGGCTTTGTTTGGGTTTAGCTGCACAGCTTAGTAATTCATTGTAAAGAGTCTGGAGCCAGATTGCTGGGTGCAAATCCGCGTGTGATCTTGGCCAAGTCATTTACCCCACCTCCTCTCCTTATCTGTAAAACGGGAATAATAATACACTGTGAGATGAAGAGGATTATATACGCAGGCGGTCAGGTAGGCATTAGCCCCGGGTAAACCTCTGCTGCTGTTCTTAGCCTGCATGTAAGATGCTTTCACGAGCATTTGCTGCCTGGAGACGTGATGAAGCTTTCTGCACAGGTTCATTCATTCAGCCCACGTTCATTGACAGCCTGCAGTGAGTGTGCTAAATGCTGTCCTAGGTGCCAGGGATCTGGGATGAGATGGGAGCTGGGGAGCACTTGAGCTTTCGGTGCCCTCAGGCAGCTTTTAAGCTGTTGCCTGGAGGACAAGGAGGCACCAGCCAGGCAAACACCTGGGGCAAGAATGTTCCAGGCGCAATCAACAGGGGAGATCAGGGAGTGCGGTGATGCAAGTGGGAGAAGGTGAGGTCTGAACTGTTGAGTCACAGCCTTGCAGGCCGTGCTGGAGGGGTTGGGTGTTCTTTAAGGGGCTGGAAGTTGAAAGCAGGGGAGCGGCATTGTACAAGGATCGCACTGGCTACTGGGTTGAGCACAGGCTGCAGAGAGGCAAGCAGGGAAGTAGGGACCCTGGTGAAGGGATAATGAAAAGTAGCATGGAAGAAGGGGGGGGTGCTGAGGGAGGACCTGCCGTGACGGGGTGGCGATTCAGCTCTCAGTGACGTCACTGACATGGGGCATTGCAGTGTTGGCCAGGAGAAGGCTGCGTGACTTGCCATCCTTCCCTGGACTCAGCCCCTGGACTTTCTCCCTGTGAAGGTCTTAATGTAAACTTGTAGTGTGTTTAGTGTGGGGAGAAAGGAAGAGGCTAGATTCCCTTTAATTCTAGAATTTTCTCCCATGACTCCTGGGAACATTAAGAAAACAAGCTGGAAAATAGCACTGAATGTAAAGGGAGAGAACAACAGTGTAAACAGGCTGACCAAGAATTCCAGACTGAGAAGCGGATGTGGCTCAAGTGATTGGGCTCCCGCCTGCCATATAGGAGGCCTGGGGTTCGATTTCAGGACCCCCAGATGAAGGCAAGTTGGCCCACATGGCAACCTGGCCCAAGCGGTAAGCTGACCCACGCGGTGAGCTGGCCCGCGCGGTGAGCTGGCCCGCGCAGGGAGCTGGCCCGTGCGGTGAGCTGGCCTGTGTGGAGAGCTGGAGCAACAAAAAGAGACATGGAGGAGAGACGATAAGAGACGCAGCAGACCAGGGAGCTGAGGTGGTACAAGAGAGTGGGCTCCTCTCTCCCACTCTGGAAGGTTCCAGGATTGGTCCTTGGTGCCGCCTAAAGAGAAGATGAGCAGACACAGAAGGGTGCACAGTGAATGGATGTTGAGAGCAGACAGCGAGCACAAAACAATGAGGGGGTGGGGGAAGAAAAAAATAAGTCTTAAAAAAAAATAAAGAATTCCACGCTGACAAAGGACTGTATTTATACCAGCTTTATTACAACGATAGTAACTGCATGTGAAAAACGTTTGTTTCAGGAGTCTTGGAACAAACACAGAGACTTTTTTGCAAATGTTAAAAACAGAAAGTTCCCCTGTGCTCCCTCCCATGCTGCAAGTTCTATTATGAATAAGAGCTCAGGCTTCGCATTTAATAAGCAGCCACTGGGTTGAATGAATTTCCATTCTGGAGCCAATTGACTGAAGGCCAAAGGTATTTTTTTTTCCATTTAACTGACGCCACTATTTATAGACATGCCATTTTCCATACTTGGAATATTTTCACAATATAGGAAAGAGTTTCAGGTGAAGTCACCAGGGTCATCTCCCTCAAGCTCCTTCAGAAAAGGAAAACCATTCCTGCCAAGAGGACTGCCAGGTGTCTCCCCTGTTTGTCCATACCAAGCCGCTTGTTGTGTGGCCTGGTTTATGATGGCCAGATAAAATACAGGGCAGCCAGTTAGATTTGAATTGCAAATTTTAAAAATGTTTTTCTCTTTTTTTGTATGAGAATATCCCAAATATTGCATGGAACGTACTTACACTGAAAAATCATTCATTGCTTACCTGAAATTCAAACTTCACTGGACAGCCTGTGTTTTTATTTGCTAATTGGCAACCCTCGCCTGACTGGGGATGGGTGTGACACATTCCCGGTGGCAGAGGCCACTTGGTCTGCCCATCTGTGGACACCACTCTCTCTCTCCAGCTGAACTTGCCAGCAGAGAAGCAAGAGGCTGAGTTCCCTGAGAGTAGCCCCCCCTTCTTCCCTCCTTTCTTGGGGTCTCAGATTCTCCTGGCTCCATTTAGGAATTTCTTTCTTCCTCTGCCCAAGAGCAGAAAGCATCTAGCCAGCCAGCCCCCAGCCCTCAGCCACCAGCCGGCCATCAGCCAGCCACCAGCCACCAGCCACCAGCCACCAGCCGCCAGCCACCTGCCAGCCATCAGCCAGCCCCCAGCCCCCAGCCATCAGCCAGCCACCAGCCACCAGCCATCAGTCAGCCACCAGCCACCAGCCACCAGCCACCAGCCATCAGTCAGCCACCAGCCACCAGCCATCAGTCAGCCACCAGCCACCACCCAGCCATCAGCCAGCCACCAGCCACCAGCCACCAGCCGGCCATCAGCCACCAGCCATCAGTTAGCCACCAGCCACCAGCCATCAGTCAGCCACCAGCCACCACCCAGCCATCAGCCAGCCACCAGCCGGCCATCAGCCAGCCCCCAGCCCCCAGCCCCCAGCCCCCAGCCAGCCACCAGCCACCAGCCACCAGCCATCAGTCAGCCACCAGCCACCAGCCACCAGCCGGCCATCAGCCAGCCATCAGCCACCACCCAGCCATCAGCCAGCCACCAGCCAGCCCCCAGCCCAGCCACCAGCCAGCCACCAGCCCAGCCACCAGCCAGCCACCAGCCCAGCCACCAGCTATCAGTCAGCCACCAGCCACCACCCGGCCATCAGCCAGCCACCAGCCAGCCACCAGCCACCAGCCACCAGCCACCAGCCAGCCACTAGCCACCAGCCATCAGTCAGCCACCAGCCACCAGCCACCAGCCACCAGCCACCAGCCATCAGTCAGCCAGCAGGTATTTATAGAAAACCTTCAAAATACCAGGCAGCACACAGGCAATCTGGAATCTCCCGAGGAACATGTCCATGTGAGCAACTCATGTTCTGTCTTGCAGCCAGCTTCTTGCAAGACCCTCCAGATCACAGATCACAAGAAGCAGCTACGCTGATGAAAGGTCAGCTCTGATCCCAGCAGCTCAGACCTGCCCAGCTTTAGCCTACAAGCCTCAGGACACCGGCTGCCCCCACAGCAGTCCTGACCTGCGGATGTGAGCAGGGAAGCTGAGCACGAGAGGGACAGTCCAGCTGCATCGGTTAGGGGAGGCTGTGGCAAAGAGACCCTACGTAGAATCGCAGAAGTTTATTTCTGGTTCATGTCATGGGCAGGTGAGGAGTTGGTGGGACGGGCTCCTCAACCCAGCCACCGAGGGACTCAGCCTAGCCGAGACCCTGCCGTCCTCCAGCGGCCCGTCCCCGGGCCTCCCAGGTCTCCTCTCCATCCAGCCCGCAGAGCCCGAGTGCAGGTGAGAGTTCTGCGAGCAGACCCGGCAGTGACGCCCTCCCGGCCACTCGCCTTCCCCGGCTGCCATGTGGCTACTCCTAGCTGCACGGGAGGCTGCGCCTGCCTCCAGGGCTGGCTCAGGATGAAGCCCGGAGCCTGGGGTTGCTCAGCTTCTCTGAGCCTCGGTTTCCTCATTTGTGAAATAACTTTCCCGGCTGCCTCTCAAAGCCAGTTGGTAGAAACTGCTGGAACCTTCCGCGGGAGGCCGAAGCACATTCCCCGGTACCCCTCTCCCTGTGCCTGACCTCCACCTATCCCCCAAAGCCCCTCAGAGGCCAAAGAAGGACTGATGTCTCCTATTTTTCTGGAACTAGCCGCCAAGATCAGGGGCCGCTTGGTTTCACGGGGTGGGACGGGGCGGGGTGCTCCGGCGGTTCAGTTACCGCTGGTCTCTGGAACCGTGTGTGTGTTTCTCCATAAAATCCAGCCCCTGCCTCCCGGCCCGCAGACATCTCAGGGGGGCTGCGGGGGGCTCCAGTGACCAAGCAGTTCCCGGGGCAGCAGCTGGGCAGGGCTCTGGCAGCAGGAGGACGGGCGGAGCAGAGGCCCCGAAGAGAGGGCTTCGTGGGCGGCTGGTTCCCATGGTGACGGGGGGCGCCCTTCGCTGCAGCCTGGGTGGGAGCCGCTGGGAAGCCTGCCTCTGGCCGCCTGGAGCAGCTCTGGCTGCCGCGGGGCACAGAGCGCCCCCCGAGTGGGGGATTTCCTCTGCTGGGCGCATCTGCCCAGCTGCTGCCTTGCATCCAAGCCCAGGGTTTGGAGCATCTGCATGCCAACAGGGTCCCGGGAGTAAGAGTGAGTCCCAGCCTGGAGAGGGGGGTGAACCCATGCCCCCCCAGGAGGGGGAGGGGTGCTGCTCACACAGATGGCAGGGTGGGCAGGAGGGCTTCCTGGAGGAGGTGACCGGGAGGCATGGAGGATGCGCAGGAGCTTCGGGAAGAAAAGGGAAGATTTGGTTCAAGCCATGGCCACAGGGCTTGCTGAGGCCCCGAGAGAGGAGAGGCGGCGGCGTTTGGGCAGCGGCCAAGCGCGCTGACCCCGCAGCCCGCTGGGAGGTCAAGGGGGAGGCGGGCAGCCGGCGGCAGGGCCAGGCCAGGAGCCCCTGGAGAGCTCTGATTATGTCCTGGGGAACGTGGGGGCTGACGGCTTCCCCGAGAGGAGCTTTCCAGGGAGATGAGCCCCGTGGACCCAAGGCTGTTTTCAAAACGCTGTAGGGCTTGACACTTGGAGTTGTCCCGAGTGGTGCTGTGGGGACAGTTACTGGACATTGTGTGTCCTCCCATGGCCCCCTGGGTGGACTGTGGGAGAGTGTGGGCTCTGGTGTGGACCATTGACCATGAGGTGCAGTGGTGCTCAGAGATGTATTCGCCAAGTGCAGTGAATGTCTCATGATGATGGAGGAGAATGTTGCTATGGGGGGAGGAAGGGGTGAGGGGGGGGGTGTATGGGGACCTCATATTCTTTGAATGTAACATTAAAAAAAATAAAGACAACAACAACAAAAAAGCCGTAGGATTCCTGCCTCCGCCAGAGGAAAGGAAAACACGGATGTTTTCCCAACACTTGACGATCCTCCTATGCCCGTCGTCATGCTCTGGCTGGAGACTCCGGAACCTTCCTCTCAAGGTGCGCGGCGGCCCCTTGGTGCTGGCCTTCCCTGGGGCAGGAGTCCTTGTCCCGAGTGTCCCCTCCTCCGCCCCCCACCCCCGAGGCCCACCCCAGCACCCACACGCCCTCGTGGGGGACTCGTGTGCCAGTCCCAGCTCTGAGCGGCCTGTGTCCCGGGAGGGCCAGAGAGGAAGGCGTGGGTGGGCTGCAGGCCTCAGGGGCCCCGGCGGGCAGGGGCGCTCCTGAAAGGCGGGCGTTGGGCCAGCCCTGCCCGGCCGAAACCGGAGTCCTCCTCAGCGGTGTGACCTTGGAGAGACTTTTGGAGCCTCGGTTTCCTCATCTGGTATAGGGGGTAAAGAATACCTAGCTTATGGGATTGGAGAGAACACGTATAAACGCAGACACGAAGGAAGTGCTCGACAAATGACGACTATTATCGGGGGAGGGGGATACTGACTGTCACAGGGCGAGGTGGTAAAAGCTCTACTGGGGAAGCGGATGTGGCTCAACAGATAGGGCATCTGCCTACCACATGGGAGGTCCAGGGTTCAAACCCTGGGCCTCCTTGACCCATGTGGAGCTGGCCCACGTGCAGTGCTGATGCGCGCAAGGAGTGCCCTGTCACGCAGGGGTGTCCCCCGTGTAGGGGACCCCCATGTGCCAGGAGTGTGCCCCGTAAGGAGAGCTGCCCCATGCGAAAAAAGTGCAGCCTGCCCAGGAATGGCGCCACACATGTGTAGAGCTGACACAGCAAGATGACGCAAAAAAAAAAGAGACATGGATTCCTGGGGCCGCTGATAAGAATCCAAGCAGACACAGAAGAACCCATAGCGAATGGACACAGAGAGCAGACAAGTGGGGGGCGGGGGGGTGAGAGAGAAATTTTTAAAAATTAATAAATAAAAAAGCTCTCCGGGGCACCTAATGGCCTCTGGGGCGGTCAAAGTGTTAGAGCTGCCACCGTTTGCTTACAGATGCCAGGTGAATGTCTCCTGCCTCTCTCACATCCTGTGGGCTGCCACTGAAACTCAGAGGAAAAGGAGACCCTGTGAGTGGGAACGTACTGAGTTCTAGGGAATTCTGAGCACACCCGGGCTCTGAACAAACTCCAGTCCAGGTCTCAGAGGGGGAAAGAGTACATAGCTGGGAGATGAACACTACACGCTCCCTGGAGTGGGGCTGCCCAGTAGGAGGGGAGGGCATTCCAGAGTTCTCAGGAAGTTCTGGAACACTCTAGCCTCTTCTGGAATGTTCTACCTGAGGTTGAAGCCAGAGGGAGAAATCCGCAGATTCTCTGTGAGGAAGGGACGGTGGTCTGCTGGGGGGGCCCTCTGAGGAGGCTCTCGGCGACCTGGCAACCACATCTGCGGAGGCCTGCCCCTCTCCGGAGGCCGAGGCTCCAGGGCAGGGGAGCAAACTTCCTCCGAGAGAGCGGCCAGGCCTGTGGTTTCCTCCCCAGGAAGTCTGAAGAGTATGAATGTGGAAAATCAGGACCTCCCTCCCCGCCGCCGCCCCTGGAGGTCGTCTCTGTGCTGACGCTGTGCAGAGGCGCTTTTCTCTCCTGCCTGGGAGCTGCTGCTCCTCGGCACTGGTCAGCGTCCCCAGGAAGTGAGCCCCGCGGCAGCCGGGGGTCCAGCGCGAGCGGGAGTGATGGGGGGGCAGGCCGGTGATCGGATTGGTCACGTGCCTGCACCCACCCCGCCCCGCGAGGTGCGGGACGAGGTGCCGCCGCCTGCGCCCCGAGTGGTGGGGTCCTGCCTCCACGTCCCTGGAGCCGGCGTGCTGCCCCTCGCCTCTGCAGGGACCAAGAGGCGTCACCGTGGCCCGGGAGCCTCCGCCCCGCCGGGGATCACCGATTAGCCACCAGGGCCACCAGCATTGAAGCTGGGTGCCCCCACTGGGGGACAGTCCCAGAGCAGCACTGGCTCACTGGGGCTACCCCCGTAAGGACGCCCAGCCCAGGAGGGGTCTGCAGGCTTTGTGGGCTTCTGCCCGCCCTTTGGGTCCTTCACGAATAGAGCAAATTTCTAAGGAGCATCCAAAAGTTCGGCCTTAGGAAGCGGACTTGGCTCAACGGATAGAGCAACCGCCTACCACACGGGAGGTCCAGGGTTCAAACTCCGGGCCTCCTGACCTGTGTGGAGCTGGCCCATGCGCAGTGCTGATGCACACAAGGAGTGCCCTGCCATGCAGGGGTGTCCCCCGCGTAGGGGAGCCCCACATGCAAGGAGTGCACCCATAAGGAGAGCCGCCCAGCGCCAAAGAAAGTGCAGCCTGCCCAGGAATGGCACCACACACATGGAGAGCTGACACAGCAAGATGACGCAACAAAAAGAAACACAGATTCCTGGTGCCATCGAGAATGCAAGTGAACACAGAACACACAACAAATGGACACAGAGGGCAGACAGTAGTGGGGGGGGGGTGGGGAAGGGGAGAGAAATAAATAAAAATCTTAAAAAAAAGAAGTTCCGCCTGCCCACTGGTGTCCCAGCAGGCTACCTGGTGGAGAGGGCGGGGGCCAACGGCCCTTGACCCCGTGACCCTGATCCCCAGATCATACCCGTCCTCCTGGCACCGAACAGAGTGAGCTCACGAGGGGGGGCCTGCCCGGGTGCACACTGCAGAGCTGCCCCCTGGGGCCCGGCGGGGTCCGAGCCCCTCGGAGCAGAGCCTGCGTCCCCTGCCCAGGCCTGTGGGCCAGGGGGCAGCGCCTCTGGCCCCGGCTAGGCCCCAGCTGGCCCCCAGCCCGGCCTGTGAGTTGAGGAGGGCCCCCTTCCCATCTCGGGGGGCTCCCCGCCGTGAGCCTCACGGGGGTACCGCCAGCCCAGGGAGGACGGTGCGTCCTGTGGCCGCAGCTGAGCCACCGTCCTGAGCAGCGCTCCTTCCTCTCTAGAGCTCACCTGCCCCTTTGATTCCAGGTGTGGGCCGGCGGGATTCCTTGGGGGACAACTCTGGGGCTCAGCCTGCTTCCGGCAGGGTGCACCGCAGTCCCACACCCCGGGGGGCTCCTGGAGCCCCAGCTGCCAGAGCCGAGCCAGTGGGCAGTGGACGGGGTCCCTGCGGGCCCACAGGCGCGGCTTCCACAGAGGGCGCCGGGGCGCTGGTCAGCTGAGCCCCTCCAGGCCACACTCGCCCACGGGACACCTGGCGTGCGCTTCAAAGCCAGCTGGCTCAGGCGGGGGTTGGACCCCCGGGGAGGGACAGAGGTGGGCTCTGAGCCGAGGAGGCAGGAACAGCCAGCCCCTGGCTGTTAACCGAGGGGGCCACAGAATTCCCACGGCCAGAGAAGCACAAGACGTAGGCCTCTGCGTCAGGAGTTTCACAAGTGCAAGACCCCTTTGGGCTACAGGGTCCCCGTTGCTGAGCTCCGAGAGGCGGCTCGCCGGCAGGAGGCTCCACTGCCCACGGCCAGGGTGGCCTTTGTGGACAGCAGGCACAGCACAGCCGACCAGGGCAGGTGGTCATTTAGGGACCGGCGGGGCCAGCGGACTGGCTCCAGTCGTGTCAGTGTTGGACTGTGGCAGGCACAGGTGCGATGGTGCTGTCCGTGAATTAAATGGGCTTTCTACCCTTGTCAAGGTCCTTTTCTGCCAAGGGGGATTGCCATTGTCAAGGTGCGGCCGCTGGTCAGGACCTGATTGGTCACTGGATGTGAAAACCAGACTCTTCCGGGGACGAGTCTGCAGGCCTCTGGGGCTCCAAGGAACCTGGCCCTATTTCACCCACGCCTGGAATTGTCAGGCTGCAGGTCTCTGCAATTCTCTGACAAGATTGTTAGGTCTTCCTGTTTGTCATTGTTTCTCATGGTCGGGCCAGCCTGACCGGTGCTAGCCTGACGGAAAGGTGGAATTTCTACCCGCCGGCCTTGGTGACCTCCGAATACCCAGCAGGGGAGAGGCTGGGGCAGGGCCCGGGATGGGCCTGAGGGGGAGCAAAGGATATGGAGTCTTTGTTTTGCTCTTCTTAAGTTTTTGTTATATATGTAACCCCCAATTTCCCATTTTAACCATTTTTCAGTGTACAATGCCGTGGTATTACTCACATTGACAATGTGGTGTCACCATCACCACCACCTCTTACCAAACATTTCATCACCCCAGACAGAAACCCTCTACCCATGAGGCAGTAAGTCCCGTCTCCCACCTCTGCCCTCCACTCCCAGTAGCCTGTAAGCTACCTTCTCTCTCTTTTTCTAGATATTTCATATAAGTGGGATCATACAAGATCTGCCGCTACGTGTCTGAAATATCTCACCTAGCTTAATGTTTTCAAGGCTCGTCCTTTCCTTTTTTTTCAAATAAAAAAAAAATTACTGAAGTAGATCATTCATACATGAACATACATACATCCTAAGTGTATGGAAAAGTTGTGAACTTACAGCACAAACGTGCATAACGCCACACAGGGCCCCCATGCATTGCCCCACCATGAATACTTCACATTGCTGTGAAACAGTCATAGCTGATTACGAAGAGCATTGTCTAAGTGTTACTAGTAGCTGTAGTCCACATCTTACATTTGGTGCATTCTTCCCCCAACCCACTCCATTATTATTAGATAACTATGTGGTTCATAAACCATATATTTACCAAAATTGTACAATCAATGACATTTAGTGTACTCACTGAGTTGTGCATTCATCTCTTCGATCCATATTAGAGCATTTTCATTAATCCAAAAAAACAACAACAAACCACTATCACACCTATATCTCAGCGCTACTAATTACAAATCCTGTGATGTGCTTTCACCATTTCTCCTCATTTCTAAACATTTACAAACAACTTACTACCAATTCTGCACAAATTAAATCTCAGCTTCCCTTCTCTAACCACAGTCGAGTCTGTGGTGACTTATATTCTAGCTATTAACTCAGTGGGCTTGCTCATTTTATTTAGTTCATAGTAGTGCAATCATATAATATTTGTTCTTTTGTGCGTGGCTTGCTTCACTCAACATAGTGTCCTCAGGTTCATTCACATTGTCATATGCTTCATGACTTCATTTCTTCTTACAGCTGTATATTCCACGGTTTGTTTATCCATTCGTCAGTTGATGGACACCTGGTTTGTTTTCATCTTTTGACCATTGTGAATGATGTAGCTATGCACACAGGTGTGCAGGTATCTGTTGGTGTCGCTGCTGTCAGTTCTTGTGGGTATATACACAGTAGTGGTATTGCTGCTCACGTGGTAGATGGGTATCTCATTGCCTTAGAAACTGCCAAACAGAGTTCGCAGTAGCTGTGCTAGTCTACATTCCCACCAATAGTGAATGAGTGTTCCTGTCCCACCACATCCTCTTGAATGCTTGTAGTTTCTGTCTTTTTAATAGTGGCCATTCTCACAGGTGTGAAGTGATATCTCATAGTAGCTTTGATTTCATTTCCCTGATAGCCCATGATGTTAAACATGTTGTCATGTGTTTTTTTTCCTTTTGCATTTCTTCTTTAGAAAAATGTATATTCAGGTCTTTTGCCATTTTTTAATCAGACCATTTGTCTTTTTATTGTTGAATTGTAGGACCTCTTTATATATCATGGATATTAGACCCTTGTCAGATGTGTGATTTCCAAATATTTTCTTCCCAGTGAGTAGGCAGCCTTTTTACCCTCTTTACAAAGTCCTTTGAAGTGCAGAAGTATTAAATATTGAGGAAGCCCCACTTATCTATTTTTTCTTTTGCTGCTTGTGCTTTGGGTGTAAAGTTTAAGAGATCCCCACTTATTACAACGTCTTGTAGATGTTTCCCCACATTATCTTCTAGAATTTGTATGGTCCTGGCTTTTATATTTAGGTCTTTGATCCATTTTGAGTTGGCTCTTGCACAGGGAGTGAAATAAGGGTCCTCTTTCATTCTTTTGGTTATGGCCATTCAGTTCTCCCAGCATCATTTGTTGAAGAGACGGCTCTGTCCCAGAAAAGTGGACTTGGTAGGCTTATCAAAAATCACTTGACCATAGAGGTGAGGGTCTATTTCTGAACTCTCAGTTTGATTCCATTGATCAATGTGTCTGTCTTTACATAAATACCATGCTGTTTTGAGCACTGTAGCTTTATAATATACTTCAAGGTCAGGAAGTGTGGGTCCTCCAACTTTGCTCTTCTTTTTTGGAATGTTTGACTCTTCAGGTCCCCTATCCCTTCCAAATGAATTTGGTATTGACTTTTCTATTGATGAAAATTTGGCTGTTGGAATTTTAATTGAGATTGCATTGAGTCTATAAAACAATTTGGGTAGAATTGACTTCTTCACAATGTTTAGTCTTCTAATCCATGAACACAGAATGTCCTTCCATTTATTTAGGTCTTCTTTGATTTCTTTCAGCAGTGTTTTGTGGTTTACTGAATACAGATCCTTTACATTCCCTGTTTTTGGTTTTTATAAAAAAATTTTTAAAATTAAAGTTAATAGATCACAAGGAACGTTACATTAAAAAGCATAAAAAAACAAAAAACTTAAGAGGTTCCCATATAACCCACTCCCCACCCCCCACCTCATCATTTTTGTAAGGTGTATTTTTTTGAGGATATATACATCACACAAAAAATTACGTTAAAAAATATAAGAGGTTCCTGTATACCTCCCACCCCACCCCACCCCCCACCCCACTCCTCCCATACCAACAACCTCCCCTATCATTGTGGCACACTCATCGCATTCAGTGAACACATTTTGGGGGCACTGCTGCACTGCATAGTTAATAGTTCACCCTGTAGTTCACACTCTCTCCCAGTACATTCAGTGGGTTATGGCAGGATACATAAAGTCCAGCATCTGACCCTGCAATATCATTTAGGACAACTCAAAATCCCAAAAAAATGCCCCACATCACATCTCTTGTTAAATTAATTCCTAGATATTTGAGTTTTTGTTGCTATTATGAATGGCTTGCTCATTACTAGTATATAGCAACACGACTGATTTGTGTGTTGATCTTTTATCCTGCCACTTTGCAACTTCATTCCTTTTTATTACTAATATTCCATTTGTGAATGTATCACATTTTGTTCACCCAGTCATCTGTCAATGGACACTTGGGTTGTTTCCACCTTTTGGTTATCGTGAATAATGACTAAGAACATCGGTGTACAAGTATCTTTTTGAGTCCCTGCTTTCAATTCTTTGGGATATATACCTGGAACTGGGAATGCTGGGCCATATGGTAATTCTATACTTGACTTTCTGAGAACGCCTGGACTCGTCCACAGTGGATGCGCAGTGTACATTCCCAGTGTTGGGGACTGAGTCATGTCCCCACAAAGGGCATGTTCAGGTCCCAACCTGTGGTCCGGTGGGTGTGGACCCATTTGTAAAGAGGACCTTTGAAGATGTTATTAAGGTGTGCCCAGGCTGAAGGAGGGCGAGCCTTAAACCTGTGTGGCTGAGGTCTTTATCAGCAAAGGAATTTGGACACTGAAAAAGAAGCCATGGAGAGCAGCCAGAATCTGCTTGTCAACGGAAACTGGAGAGTGAAGCAAAGATGACACCACATGCACTGCCATGTGACGGAAAAGCCAAGGAACCCCAAAGACTGCCAGCCAGCCAGCCAGCAGCAACCAGGGGAGACGCCAGCCTTCCAGCCTCTGAAGCAGGGAGCCGATACATTCCTGTTGTTAAGCCAACCATTGTACGGTGTTGAACAGCTAGGAAACGCCCACCAACAATGCACAAGGGTTCCTACTTCTTTGCATCTTCACCTGCACTAGTTATTTTGCATTTTTGAAAACAATGGCCATCCTACTGAACGTGAAGAGGTTTTGACATGCACTAGCCTGATGGCTGATTTCATGCGCTGATGGCATCTTATCATCCAGTAGGGTCTCTTGACCATCAGGAATCAGAGGCAACTGGACACTTACAGGAGACACACTCAGGGACAGGCAGGGCTCCTTCGGGCCTCATTTCACCCCAAGCTGTGCGCACGCCTGTTAGGTCTGCTTCCTGCCTCACAGGAGTCCATGGGGGCCTTTCCACGCCTCTGTCTTGCTTTGATGGACCTGGCGGTGCCCCCTTTCCAGGCTCGTGGACTGAGTGGGAGCTGCTCTTCCTTTCCATGGGCTCGCCTCTCTGACCGCAGGGGCCTTCCTGACGTTTCTGAACTGCAGTTGGTGAGGAAGAGCTGTTCCTTCTCTGGAGAGAGAAGTCTGGAAGCTGTCAGTGGTCATGTCTTGCTTACGGAGAAGAGGGCTCACCAGCCTTTGCAGAGAAGGAAGCCAAAATGCAGGGAGACGTGGATGGCAAGAGCAGCCGAAGGTCCCGGCCCTGGCGCCCCAAGGCTAGCGTGGCCCTGCCATCCGTTGGTTATATGAACCAATGCCTTCCTCTTTTGGCTCAAGGTCAAGCTGGGTTTCTTGCTATCACACTTGCTCACAGTTTCCTAGCATTCCACATTCTATAATTTCGAGTGTGCACAATTTTTGGCAACTAAGCACTCACGTGGTTCAGCAGCTCCACACGTGGGGTTCCGCAGGTGCATGTACAAACGTGAGCTAAAAAGTGTTGTTTCCATTTGCACTCTTTAAAATATTTGGTGTTCACCAGGAAAGGTTAAAGGCAGTAAGGAAAGTTAAACCTGAGAAGACTTTATAACCTTCTGTGATGACTCAGCTTTGCTGTCTTTATGGAGGTTGACCACCATTAGCCGCCATTGACTCTAATGGAGATTTAAGTGGGACTTAGGCCAGAGATCTGAGGTCCTTGTTCTTTCCAATCCATTCGACATCGCTCAGTTCAACTCAGCAAGTACCCCCCAAGCTCCCTGCGTGCCTGCTCGGTGGTAGCTGCTGGGGTTATCGAGGCAAGTCCTGGTCGTGACACTGAAGGTTTTTATAGACAGACCTATCAATGTCCCTAAGCAGGGATTTCATTGTATAATTCAAAAATCCCTTCAGCAGACCCCCAGATCAAGTCTCAACAGAAAGAAGCTCTCCGGACCCTAATGACCTACCGGCTTAACCTCACTGTCCCCTGGACCCCCGCATGGACCTTATGCCCCTACCCCCACCTCAGACCCACCCCACGTCTTGCCCACTGGGAAGGCCCTTCCTCACTCCCACCCCCAACTATTTAAATCCCACCCATCTCTTAGGGCCCAACCCGAGGCACTGAAATCTTCCCCAAGCCCAGCTCCATCTTTGCGATGGAATTTCAGTAACATTTTCTTTCAGCCTCCCTCAAATAGGACCCCTATGATTATTTCAAGATGTTTCTTTATCATGCATCTGGTTGTTCTTGTCTAGCATACATATTCCTTGTGAGTTGCCAGCAACTACGTCATTTGTGGAGTGTGGTAGTTTGAAGCTGTATGTTACCCAGAAAAACATGCTCTTAAATCGAATCCATTCCTGTGGGTGGGGCCCTGCTGGGGTAGGACCTTCTGAGGAGGCCACTTCAGTTAGGGCGTGGCCCACCTCATTCAGGATGGCTCTTAATCCTCTTACTAAAGTCCTTTATAAAAGGAATGGACACGCAGAGAGAGAGACAAAAAAAGTCACGGAAGCAAGAAGCTGAAATTAAAGAAACCTGAAGAGAAGGGAGAGACCAACAGATGCTGCCACATGCCCTGCCATGGGACCGAGGAGCCAAGGCCTGCCAGCTGCCAGTCTTTGGGAAGGAAGCATTGCCTTGATGATGACTTGACATATTTGCGACCTCAAACTGTAAGCTAATAAGTTCCATTGGTTAAGCCAGCCCATTTCATGGTGTCTGCTTTGAGTGACCTAGGAAGTCAAACCATGGAGTACCAGAAAGGACAAGGGGACTGAAGGTTTGGGTTCGAGTCCCGGCTGTGTGCTCCTGGGAGAGCAGCTCCGTCCCCTCTCCTGAGGGCTCTACCTGCAGTGTGCGACCCTGGTCTGGTGACGGCCTCTGTGGCCCAAGGCCAGCGGGAGCAAATGCTCAGTTTATGGACACGGAGATGGAGCCCCTCTGCCTTTCTCATCCTCTAACATCACCCAGCAACGTGACCTCGTGCCAGGCCCTGGGCTAAACCTTTTCCCCGTGTTGACTCATCTAACTTCTCTACAACCCATGAGCTGAGGACCGTTGCAGCTGTTTTCAAGGAGAGCGGATGAACTTCCTGTGACTGCTCTAGCAAATGACCACAGACCGCAAGGCGTAAAGCACGTGTTCATCATTTTACAGCTCTAGGGGCTGGATGTCTCAAGTCGGTGTCAGCAGGTTCCTTCTGGAGCTCCTGGGGAAACCCCGTTTTCCGGGCCTCTTTCTGCTCCCGGAGGCTGCCCTCATTCCTTGGCCCGTCGCCCCTTCCTCCCATCACTCCGCCCTCCCGCTTCCACCGTCACATCTCCTACCACCGATCGTTCGCCCATCTCAAGACCCATTATGTAATCCCATCTGCAAAGACTCTTCCGCCATGTGAGGGAACATGGCACAGGTTCCGGAAATTAGCATCTGGTCGTCTTCGGGGGCTATTATGCAGTTGACCACAAGGAGGAAACAGAAAAAGGAAACAATTCATGGGAGAATGTTTTGAGAAGTATAAAGTAGACGGTAGTAATTTCCCCGATAGCACCAACCATTCTGCAGGGGCTCAAGAAGTGCCCCTAGTTACGGAAATGGTTTTTTAAAAGTAAACTGCATTGTCCCAGGTGTTTATTGAAACACCCTGCTTAGAGATTTAAAAATACTGTTTCCCAGCTCTGGGGCCCCCTTATTCTCATCTTCCCCTGATGCCATGAACATTGGGTCACGATTTCGTTTCAGGTCATTCCTAGGTAAATCTCTATGAGGCAGTGCACCCTTATTTACGACCTGAGGAAACTGAGTCAGTGACGCTGCCTGGGTGGGAAGGTGCTGTGTTAATTCTGAGTTGAGAACAACCATCGGGTGCTTCCTGTGCTTGCACGTGGATGGCAACACAGGGACCCTTCCCTCGCTCGGCCCTGCAGGTGGCATTTACAGAGGCCTTGTGTGCCGAGGCCTGGGCGATGCGCTCGGAGCACAGTGGACACAGGGGGTCTCTCCTCAGACGTGCTCGAGTCCAAACACGGGGGCTGTGTGCACACATACGATTTTAACGCTGCCCACAGGAGGGGACGCTGGTGTGAACGCGCAGGCTGTCCTCGTGCGGGGGCCTGGGGGTGACCCTGAGCGGCGCGGGAGGGGCTCTTGGGCGTGGGAGGGGCTGCAAGCAGCGCCGGGCCCAGCAAGGGGGGGGGCCCGCTGTCCCGGGGGGCAGAGCCACCTGGGCTGGGGCCAGGAGGGGGTCTTGTGGCTTGCCTCGTGGGGTCCTGCTCCCTGGGCTCGTTTCTCTCTCCCTGCTGCCCTTCGGGGGCCCTCGGGGCTTGATAACTACGCTCTCCGAGATGAGAGGAGGCGGTCTCCCCGGCCTGCACCCTCCAATCAGGAAGCCCTCGAGCGGTCGGGCCTGGCGGGGCGAGCTGGAGGGCTTCTCTCTGCTCTCAAGGACCCCAGCCTCAGGGGGACCCACGAAGCGCCGGGGTTGAAAGAGAAGGGCCAGGAGTCCCCTTCGCCACAGCCGCGTTTCACGATCCAGAACTCGGCTTCACGTCCCAGTTCTGGGCCCGGGCTGAGCCGGGGCACGGGGGCCATCGGGCCCAAGCCCCCCTTTCCTGGTGGCAGTCATGGCCACCCTCTGGCCCTCGTCAGGATTCAGAGATTCATAGATGTCCAGTTGCCTAGTTAGGTCTTGCAGCTCAACAGGGACACAAGAAACGTGCCGGTTTCCTTTCCTGGGAAATTCTGCCCCAAGAAGGTTTAATTCCAGTTGCTTTCTCCTTCTTGCCCTTCAAGGATCTGCTTCCCAGACAATGAACAGAGCACAGAATTCGGCCCCCCGCCAGCCACCGGGGGCCACCAGACTCCCGATCTGGGCACCAACACCGTCTCCCGAAGGCGGGACCCCCAGGCAGGTGCCAGCTTGCTCCTGCACTGTTGCATGAGAGTGTGTTTCAATGTTCACCACACTCCCCGCCATCCCAACACAGCGGGGCGCAGGGGAAACCCCGGGAGGCGCGACGCCCCCGGCCTGGTGGCACGGGCATCACCCCGCGCCATCCGGGGTCTGGGCGGCCCGGCGCTGAACCAAACGAACGATCATTCTTTCCACTCCAACTCGGGCACAAATACCAGCACACGGACCACGTGTCCGACACGGGCCCCGAGGTGGCTCCTGGCCCTGTTTCCCAGTGTCCGGTGTGGGTGCAGGGGCTCATGAAGCACAGAGGAAGGGAGGGCCCACGAGGTGCCAGGCGCCGGGCTCTGCCATGGTGTGGGCGCTGCCTTAGGGTATTATCTCCATTTTAGCGACAAGGGACCCTGTGTCTCGGGAAGGCCAAGGCCACATGGCGGGAAGGCGCAGGCCAAGCCCTGCCTCCTGGAGTGACCACGGGAGCTGCCCAGCATCCTTTGAGAAGGCTCTCTGTGGAGAGGGGTCCCCAGGGGCTGTGGTGCTCGTGGCCAGGCAGTGGCAGGGACGCCGTCCACGGCAGGTGGCCTGGGGGCCCAGAGCTGCACCTGGCTGGGACATAAGGACAGGGTGGGGCGGACCTCAAGTGCCAGGCAGGCGGCCAGGGCGGAGGCCAGCTTCGGGGGCCTGGGCGCCCCCTCCTCGAGGTTTGCAGCGGGATCACACGCTCCCGCTGGGGCCCTTCCCAGGAGCACCCCACGGCCACGCACACAGGGTTTTGGAGCCCGGTGCGGCTCCTTGTGCAGGAATGGCCAGAGCTCCTCCCCGATTGAGGGGACCCTCCCACTCCAGGCCCTCTGCTTTGGTTGGTGGGAGTGACTGGGGTAGGGGGTGGTGGCGGTGGGGGGCATTTTTCACAAGCTTTCCTGCTGATTTCAAGGCAGAAAGTCTGCGGGCCATACTTCGGAAAATGTTTCCCTTAGCCCCACAGCTGCCGCTGGTTTCCCCTTCGGCTGGAGCAACCTCTTTTTTAAATGATTTATTTTTTATTTATGTCTCTCCCCTTCCCTGCCCTCCCCTCCCCTCCCCCAGTTGTCTGCTCTCTGTGTCCATTCGCTGTGTGTTCTTCTGTGTCTGCTTGCATTCTCGGGGCACTGGGCATCTGTGTCTCTTTTTGTTGCATCATCTTGCTGCATCAGCTTTCCGCATGTGTGGCACCACTCCTGGGCAGGCTGTGCTTTTTTCACACTGGGCAGCTTTCCTTATGGGGCGCACTCCTTGCATGTGGGGCTCCCCTACATGGGGACACCCCTGTGTGGCAGAGCACTCCTTGTGCGCATCAGCACTGCGCATGGGCCAGCTCCACACGGGTCAGGAGGCCCTGGGTTTGAACCGCGGACCTCCCACGTGATAGGCGGGAGCCCTATCAGTTGAGCTAAATCCACTTCCCTGGAGCAACCTCTTCCATGGCCATTTCCAGCCTAGAAACCAAATCGTCAGGAGGAGGCTTTGCTGGGCTCACAGTCGAGCTGTGCAGGGGCCCCCTGAAGGCCCGGGATGGGGGCTGTTCCTCTGGCTCTGCATGGGGGTGGGGGGTCAGCCACAAGCAGGCTGGACCCCCAGTCTGTGAGCAGGCCTGGTCTCGCAAAGCAGTGGACAGGCAGGTGCTGGCAGCCGACTGTCCCCTGTGCCCGTGTCCTGAAAGGGTAAGGGCTCCCTCCTGGGCTGGAGTCCAAGCAATCATTTGAGCCCTGGAAGACAGGGCCCTCTGGGCCCCCAGGGGGAGGCAATGCTGCCTCCCCGCCCTCCTTCCCCTCGGTGACTCCCTGCCCCAGAAGTAGTTGTCCTGACGGCTTAGGACAAAGAGCACTGACCCTGAGAAACACACATGGAGGCGTTATCGGTCTGTGTCTACACATTTCTGAATGTTCTAGAAGGCAGGAAGTAGACAAGTGTGAGGCAGTGATGAAGGCATTCAAAATCCTTTCCCTGGAAACAGAAGTCTGACAGCTAAAAGGGAGAAAGGAATTCTCTGCGCACCCCCGCCGCCATCTGGGCTCCTCACTGCCTTCTTGATAGCTCAGGGTTATAACTGCTATCTCGGTGACTAGCAGAGAACTCCAGCAGGCCCTTTCTTTATGAAGGGAATTAACAGCTTCGCAAACGTGGTGCTTTGTAACCATCGTGGGGAAGGCGTTTCCCCAGGCCTGAAGTTTCTTGGGGAGGTAGGCTGAAAGGGAAAGCCCATCAGCGTTCTCGGCTGAGTGGCCTCCTCACCAAAGCATTGTCCTGCTCTTGTCAAGCTGGGCTTGGAGTGTGGCTGTGCTCAAAAATCCTGAAAAAGGGAAGCGGATTTGGCTCAATGGATAGAGCATCCGCCTACCACATGGGAGGTCCAGGTTTCAAACCCAGGGCCTCCTTGACCCGTGTGGAGCTGGCCCACGCGCAGTGCTGATGAGTGCAAGGAGTGCCCTGCCACGCAGGGGTGTCCTCTGTGTAGGGGAGCCTCACGCGCAAGGAGTGCGCCCTGCAAGCAGAGCCGCCCTGCATGAAAAAGCGCAGGCTGCCCAGGAGTGGTGCTGCACACACGGAGAGCTGATGCAGCAAGATGATGCAACAAAAAGAGACACAGATTCCCAGTACTGCTGACAAGATAAGCAGACACAGAAGAACACACAGCGAATGGACACAGAGAGCAGACAACCAGGGGTGGGGAAGGGGAGAGAAATAAATAAATAAATAAATAAACAAACAAATAAATAACCAAATCGTGAAAGAAAAAAAAAATCCTGAAAAAGAAGTCGAGGGAAAATGGACTTGGCCCAGTGGTTAGGGCGTCCGTCTACTACATGGGAGGTCTGCGGTTCAAACCCCGGGCCTCCTTGACCCGTGTGGAGCTGGCCCATGCGCAGTGCTGATGCGCGCAAGGAGTGCCCTGCCACGCAGGAGTGTCCCCCGCGTAGGGGAGCCCCATGCGCAAGGAGTGCGCCCCGTAAGGAGAGCCGCCCAGCGCGAAGGAGGGAGCAGCCTGCCGAGGAATGGCGCCGCCCACACTTCCCGTGCCGCTGACGACAACAGAAGCGGACAAAGAAACAAGACGCAGCAAACACACACAGAGAACAGACAACTGGGGGAGGGGGAATTAAATAAAAATAATAAATAAATCTTAAAAAAAAAAGAAAAGAAAAGAAAAGAAAAGAAAAAGAAGTCGAAGAGAAAGCACACAAGGCAGAAGCCAGGGCGAGTGAGACAGGAAGGCGGCCCACCGGTGACGTTTCAAAATACAACACATATTTGAAATAAAAACGCGTGTCCTCACCAAATCCAACTGTTGTTCTGCGTTAGAGACATCGGTTGTTTATATAGCCCAAAACCACGGACTAATTACATTCTTTTTCCCTTAAGCTTTTAAGGCCTGGCCAATGATATAAAATCCTTGGAAATACACTTTCAGGACAAACATTCAGAAAGAGGCATGGGAAACACAGGGATTCAGGATTGGGACCTCGGGGGCTTGTCCCAGGCAGTCACGAGGCAGGTTACCACACCTGAGGGAGGGGGGGTGGAGAAGAGGAAGCGAAGGGGCTCATTGGCCCAAACAGTGGTGTTTCCAGCCTCCCAGAGCATCTGCTGTCCCCCGGTCTTCCTCTTTGTCTTAGTCAGCCAGGCTGCTGTGACAAATACCACACGGCGGGTTCGCTTCAACAAGAACTGATTGACTCACGCTTTCGGAGGCTCGCGTCCAAATCAGGGTGCCAGCAAGGCCCCCCGGGGCTCCTTGGCTCACCTCGGCCTCCCACACAGGGGCTGCCGCCTCTCCTCGCCTCTGTTCCTCTGGTTTTCTCTGCCTCACGGCTTTTCCCTGGGGCCTTCTCTGACTTGTACCTTCCAGTGTCTTCTCTGCAGTAGGCCTCCAGTAATCTGGCTCAGGGCCAATCCTGACTCAGTGGCCCACATCTCACTTGAATGTGCGGTCCTTCAAAGGCCATCAAAGCAGCCCACACCACAAGGACATGGACTAGGATCAGAGCATGACTCTGTCTGCTACGTCCTTCACAGCTGCCCCTTCGGGAAGCAGATGTGGCTCAAGCGATTGGGCTCCTGCCTACCACACAGAAGGCCCCTGGCTCCGTTCCCAGTCCCTCCTAAAGATGACAGCAAGCTGGCACAATGGGCAAGCTGACACCACAAGATGACACAACAAGAGATACAAGAAGAAAACAATGTGAGATACAGCAAAGCGGGGAATGGAGGTGACGCAAGCGATTAGGTGTTCCCCTCCCATGTTGGAGGTCCTGGGTTCAGTTCCCGGTGCCTCCTAAAGAAACAAGGAAGATGGGCAGACACAGCAAGTATAAAACAATGAGGGGTGGGGAGAAATAAATAACTGAAAATAAATCTTAAAAAAAAAAAGCTGTCCTTTCTCAGAAACCAGGCTTTTTCTTGCCAGTCTCTTTCTCATCGGTTTAGAAATCCTCATGTCATTGAAAGCAGATCAGTCCTATTTGGGCACTGCCAAAGACTGACCTGATGAATTCATTCATTCCTCCCCAGGACCTTGATTTGGCTGCATTAACTCATTCATCCATTCAACAAATATCACTGAGCTCCCGTTGTGTCCAGATTGGAGTGCAAGACTTTGAGAGTCAGGAATCAGCCTCCAGCAAGTGCCTTAAAACCTGGAGGGCGACGGCAACGAGGCTCCTTACTTTGAGGATATGGGAGTTTTTAAGTCAACCTCCCATGACTTTATCTTTGGTTCTTAATAGGCATCTGCCAAATTAGCAAAATAGTAGTGCTGGTTTGCCCCCAGGTCTCTGGACAGAAAAAAGAAGTTTAAATTTGTAAGTTTTTGGGGGGCAGGGTAGAGTGTGGGGGGGTTAAGTCAGCCACCTAAATCCTCTGGAAGGTAGAATATGCTTTCAGAAATCAGAAAATCAGAAAACCAAGGCTTTGTCTATTACATACCAAAGAGAACAGCCTGGAAGGCCCTTGGAGGTGTCTAAATCTCAAGTTCCCCCGACTTAAGGGAGATGGTGGGTAGAGGACAGGGAGACATTGCCCTTGGAAACCCTGGCAGAGAACTTGAAAATTCTCGGGGTTACAGGTAACAGAGACCCACGCACCCTTTGACCTCACGCTACAACATGGAGAGGAAGAGAATGTCTGTTTCATTTTCTTTGCGTTCTACTTTCTTCCAGAAAGAATTTGAAGTCGTTTACAAAGGAGACACAGAAAATGTTTATTATACACTAAAAAGAGCAGCAAGAGAGAAAGGAAACGTAAGCAGGAATGAGGTGAGGAAAGAAAACTAACGGTGCACATCGCTATACCGCCTTCCAGGGGGCACAGTGTGGCTCCAGGATCAGCGGATAAAGGGAAGCCGAGGCTCTAACGGAAAGGCCGATCACCCGCTTGGGAGTCCCCTATTCCTGGAACCAAGGAAAGACAGCCCTTTCCCCTGGGGGCCTTTCCTCCCGTCGGGTACCCTGAAGCCACGGCTCACCAGGTCCTGACCGGGGCGCCCAGCGCGTGCAGACTCCAGCAGTGGCTGCTGCTCAGGGCTCCAAGGCTTGGGGCACACTTGGGGCACACTTGTCCCCAGCGCCGCGGAACAGATGCCATTTGGGTCTCACTGGCCCAGACAACGGTGCCTTCCGGAGCCCACCGCAGACGCCCAGCAGACACCTCGAAAGTATCACCCGCAGCACTGTTTCCTATTTTTCAGCCCCCCCAATTGTAACACACACCCCGCAAGTGGGACCCGCCCAAGTGGGCCCACTAAGAAAAATCACGGGGCAGCAAGGCCCTCTGAGGTGCCTGGACACCAGCCCCTCCCAAGCCCCCCCTTCAGCCTGCCTGGGGGGGCGGGGAGGGGGGGGCGCGGGCAAACCAGAAGGACAGTTCCCGACGTTTGAAGGCAGCTGCTCTATATCCTATCCTTTAGACGCGTTCTCACGCGGGTCCTGTGACACTCGTTTACTCGGTGCTGGGTGGAGCGTCTTCGTGTTGGAGGGTGAATAAGCCGTTCCCGTTCACAGAAGCCCGGAGCTGTCCCCGGCTCTAAAAGCGGGGTTCGGCCGCCGGGCCGCGCGGGCCTGGGGGAGGCGGGGCGGGGGCGCCATCTAGTGGCCGCTCGCAGGACGGCGCCGGGACGGCGGGAGCCCGCGCCGCAGCGGTTACGGCGCAGGTGGCTGTCTGTCGGGGTGGCTCCGGCCAGCGAGCCCTCCTGGGGGGCGGCGGGGAAGGGGCCTGGGCTGAGGGCGCGCGTGTCCCGCACCGCGCGGCGGCCCCTTGCCGCAGTCTCCTCGTGCGTCGGAGTCCTGCCCTGCGCGGTGGCCCCCCGCTCGCCTGGGACATGCAGTCCCTCCTGGCTCCCCCCAGGCTGCTTTCCCCGTCATGCTGACCTCGGAGCCTCCCCCTGGCTCTGCGGACCCGTGGGTGCTCAGAGGAGCTGGGCCTCTGCCATCGGACTGGCCTCAAGCTGCGCCCCAGCTGGGACATGAGGAGGCGCTGACCTGGACCCAGAAACCTGCTGCCCGTTTAGAACAGAGTCCCATGAGAAAACGTTTTCCCCAGAGGACGTGACCCAGGCCTAAGGCTGACACTTCCCTCGGCCACGGTCCTTCTCCAGCCCAGCACGGCTGGGACGGGCGCGAGGGGGACTGGGGGTGTCCCCGCCCGGGGTGCGGGGCTCCCATCAACCCGGGCTCTCCTGGTGGGTGGTGGGGACAACGAGCAGCCGTGCCCGGCCACTGGGCAGCCCGGGGGCAGACTCAAGAGGCCCTGTGGGCTCGCTCCATGCGGGGCGCGGAGCTGGCAGCCCTATCTCGGGGCGCTTGGGGCTGCCCGCAGCTTTGGGACCAGGGCCCGCTGGTCACGTGATGGCCCTGGCACTTCTGCTCTAAGGTGTGGGCAACCCCTCCCCAAACCCTCCCCCACCCAGGTGCTTCTTTTTTTTTTTTTTTTTTTAAAGATTTATTTTTTATTTATTTAATTCCCCTCCCCTCCCCCGGTTGTGTGTTTTCTGTGTCTTTTTGCTGCGTCTTGTTTCTTTGTCCGCTTCTGTTGAGGCACGGGAAGTGTGGGCGGCGCCATTCCTCGGCAGGCTGCTCCCTCCTTCGCGCTGGGCGGCTCTCCTTATGGGTGCACTCCTTGCGCGTGGGGCTCCCCTACGCGGGGGACACCCCAATGTAGAACGGCACTCCTTGCACGCATAAGCACTGCTCATGGGCCAGCTCCACACGAGTCAAGGAGGCCCGGGGCTTGAACCGCGGACCTCCCATGTGGTAGACGGACGCCCTAACCACTGGGCCAAAGTCCGTTTCCCCCCCCCCCCCCCCAGGTGCTTCTTATAAACCCTTTGCCTCCTGCCCTGTCCAGCCTAAGAGGGCGGCCCTTCCTAGCAGGACCCGGCCTAACAGGTGGCCCTTCCTAACAGGACCCGGTCTAACAGGGTGGCTCTTCCTATAGCAGGACCCGGCCTAACAGGTGGCCCTTCCTAACAGGACCCGGCCTAACAGGGTGGCCCTTCCTACTGAAGCCAGTGTCCTTAGCGTTTTGGGGTTCAGCGACCCCTCCGCCGGCACAAGGATAACCATGGAGTTCCCAGGAAACTACACACTCCCCAGTTTTTACGAGGGCAGGGCCCCTGAGGCCCTCTGGGGGCACAGGCTGTGAACCTCTGACCTGAGGGGCATAGGGTGAGAGGCACCCGGAGAGGAGGGTGAGGCTGCTTCCTGCTCAGCCCTGACCCTCGCCCAGCATCGCAGGAACGCGTGGCTCCCGTGAGGCGGAACGAAGCCAGGGAGGCCGCTGCCGGCTTGGGGCCGCTGGGGCCCTGGCTGGGCCGTGGGTGCACCGGGAGCGTTGGCATCAGCTTGGGGTGGTCCCCGTCCATCCAGCAGGGGTGGGGGGGGCACTGTGTTGTCTGCAGGAGAGAGAGCAGGCTGCCCGCCGCGCCCTGGAGGCACGGCCTCGAGCGCAGCTGTCCTGGCGCCGTCCTCCACTGGCAGCTGGACACGGAGCCAGCCAAGCGGGTTGTGCCCAAAAGGGAAGCAGGGCCCACAGCGGCCAACACTGAGCCCTTCCTGTCCTTTCGATATTATTTTTTATGTGTCACGTAGCACTGTCTATGCCAGGTGCTATAGCACTCGCATTCACCCTAGGTGATAGTTCCTATTACCACCCCCATTGTGGATGTACGGAAACACATGCACAGAGAGGTTTAGCAACCTGCTAAGGCCACACAGTTGGAAGTGGCAGAGCTGGGATTTGAGCCCAGGCAGAGTGGCCCAAGGTCTGTGTACTTGCCCCGAGTTCCCTCTGTGCTTTTTTGAGTGGTCAAGAACTTGGCCACTGGGGTCAGAAGGCTTTGGATCAGTCCCAGGTCCCCCTCTTAAAGACGTGTTTCCTGCCCTTCGTGACTCAGTTTCCTCAACTGAATGCAACACGATAATTACACATTCTAAGGTCATAGTGCGGTTTCTGCTGGTGCAGAGAGATGCTTCATACGACTCTGATGTAGCTGAAGTCCTGGGGCCCAGGGCACTCACAGAACTCAGCGTGGCTTCTTTAAAGAGACTCCCGCCCCGCCGCCCCCGCCGTGGGGTGCCCAGGCAGGAGCCCGGGCGAGCCAGGCCAGGGCGGGCTCCCCGCGCTCCCCCGCCCGGCGCTCCCCCTGCTGGAAGGCTGCCGAGCCCCTGCGCCGCCGGCCTGGGAGTCATCGCGGCCCTTGCTCCTGGTGCGCCGTCCTCTGCGGGCCGGGTGGGCGACCAGAACGCGCTGCGGGGCCCAGTGGGTGCCTGGGGATGGGGCGGGGCGGGGGTGCCGGCCTTGGATCAGCCCGATCCAGGAATTTAAACAACCCACCGGCTCCCGGCAACACTGGCTGCTTCGTGAGAGGATGCCCTTCGAGACGTCTGCGAAGCCCCTGACTAATGCGAATGCAGCCGACGCGGGGCGCTTCCGCCACCCGCGCCTCGTGGCAGGCAGTGCCCACCCTCAGCGTTCAGCCACACCGAAGACCAGGCCTGCCAAACGTTCCTGCGGGGGGAAAGAAGCAAGCGCCTCAGACTAAGGACAGAAGTTACAGCAAGCAGAGGGTGCAGGTGGGGCACGTGTGCGCAGAAGTTGTGGGGTGCAGGGCTGGGGGGCTCCAAGAAAGGCTTCTTGAGCGAGTTTCAGTGATCTTAGAAATAATGTGCGTAGTTGTTTTAAACCATGGTGCAGAGGAATTAAGAGCATGATATAATTTCACTTTCCAGATGGAATTCCGTCAAATAGAAAGGCCAAATACTCAGAGCTCTTCAGTGGAGGTTTTTCTTCAACAGATCAAAACTTGTCTCTTTCACGTTGCATTTCAGAATTCATTTGTTTCATCTCTGGGGAGGTGTTTTTCTGGCAGGTCGTGGCATCAAAAGCCGGAGAGTCGTGGTCTTGTTATTCAAATGAAATTTATAAGCCACCAATTCCTCCATTCTCATCTTAGCTGCAAGAATGAGTTGCTTCTAAGGCCTTAAATTCATCATTTCAGCCCTGGTTTTCTGTCCTTGTGTGCAGGAGCAGAAGAACTCCATCCATATTTTAAGAAACATTTTATTTTGAAATACTTTCAAACGTACAGGACAGTTTAAAAAAATACAAACCCCATTCAGAGAACTCCTACATATCCCTCTCTCCAGATACCCAGATCAGCCAATTTTAGCCTTTGGCCTCATTTGCTATATCATTCTCTCTCTCCAACCATCTTGTGTCCATCTCTCCATCTATCAATCCATTTTCTGAGCACTTGAGTGTAGGCTGTGTATATACCTCACGCTCCTTGAACACATAATGCTTCCATGAGAACAAGGAAGGATTATTCATTTATGTACCACTTTAAGAGTAGTTACCAAGTTCAAGAAATGTAAGTTTGATACAAAGCTTTCATCCATGTTCCAGTGTTTTCGTATGTCTCAATAATGTCCCTTGATCCTTTCTCCTCCCTTGTTAGGATCTTGTATTGTGTTTGATTGTCATTGTCTCTTCAGTTGCCTGCTCTCCCTCCCTCCCGCTCCCTTCTTTCCTTCCATTTTTAGTTGTGGGAACGTATATGCAGCATAAACTTCTCCATCTCAACCCCTCCCAGACATACCATTCAGCGGGATTAATTGCATTTACAACGTTGTGATACTAACTTGTGTCCTCTCTCCCCAGCAGAAACCCTGGCCATTATGCATTCACTTCCCTTCCCCCTGCCCCTGCTCCTGGCAGGCTGTGCTCCAATTTCTGTCTTTATGAGCTTGTCATTTTCTGATATTTTCTTTGTAGTTACCATGGGGATTGAATTCAACATCCTATATCTATAACAATTTCATTTGCTTTGCTACCAACTTAATTCTAATAGAATATACAAACTATATTCCTATACCTCTTTGTTTCATCTTTATGTAATTCTTATCATAAATTACATGCCAAACATTCTAAGTCCAAAGCACTGCTTAATCATTACATTTTTAAAAAGATTTTATTTATTTCTCTCCCAATCCCCCCTGCCCTGTTGTCTGCTCTCTGTGTCCATTCACTGTGTGTTCTTCTGTGTCTGCTTGGATTCTTGTTAGCGACACTGGGAATCTGTGTCTCTTTTTGTTGTGTCATCTTTCTGCTTCAGCTCTCCATGTGTGCAGCGCCACTCTTGGGTGGGCTGTGCTTTTATCGTGTGGGGTGGCTCTCCTTGCGGGGTGCACTCCTTGTGCGTGGGGCTCCCCTGTGTGGGGGGCACCCCTGTGTGACACAGCACTCCTTGCGCGTGACAGTACTGCTCGTGGGCCAGCTCATCACACGGGCCAAGAGGTCCTGGGTATCATTCCCTGGACCTCTCATATGGTAGGTGGATGCTCTGTCAGTTGAGCCACATCTGCTTCCCTCATTAAATTTTATGCATTTGCCTTTTAGATCCTATGGAAAGTAAAAGTGGAGTTACAAACCAAAAATAAAACATTCCTGGCATTTATATTTTCCCGTGTTGCTATCCCTAGCAGAGATCTCTATTTCTTCATGTGGCTTCAGTCTACTCCTTTCAACCTGCAGAACTCTCTTTAGCTTCTCTTGTAGGGGTGGTCTAGTGGTAACAGATTTCCTCTGCATTTGTTTATCTGGGAAAGTCTTAAACTCTGCCTCATTAAAAAAAAAAATAAGGCCGGCAAAAGAGTTTATTGAGAAATGAGAAAAAGGCAAAGTATACACCTGAGACATGGGTGCACTCTCTGCCTCATTTTTGAAAGACAGTTTTGCTAGGTATAGAATTATTGGTTGGCAATTATCTTTGCTTTCAGCACTTGTCTGTCTTCCCACTGCCTTCTTGCCAGCATAATCCAATGAGAAATCACCACTTAATCTTATTAAGTCTCTTTGTACATTACATCTTGCTTCTCTCTCGTGGCTTTCAGAATGCTCACTTTATCTTTGGTATTTGTCAGTTTGATTATAACGGACCATGGTTTAATTCTATTTTGGTTTATACATTTTGGAGTTTGTTGAGCATCTTAAAAGTGTATATTCATGTGTTTCACTAAATTTGGGGATTTCAGCCATTATTTCTTTGAATATTTTCTCTGCCCCTTTCCCTCTTTCTTCTCCTGAGATTCCCACGATGCATGTATTGATGTGCTTAATGGGGTCCCAGAGGCTCCTCAGGCTCTGGTCGCTTTTTCTCATTCTCTTCCTCAGACTGGATGACTTCAATGGTCTTATCTTCAGGTTCACTAATTCTCTTTTTCTACCAACTCCAATCTGCTGTGGAACCCCTCTAAGGAATTAAAATTTTTCTTACTGTGTTCTTCAGCTCTGTTTGGTACCTGTTCATAATTTCCATCTCTCTATTGGTACTCTTTTTGTGATCATCTATTATTTTCCTTTGATTTTTGTTTTTGGGTGGTTTTTGTTGGGTGACCTAAAATTTTCTTAAATTCTTTGTCCATGTTTTCCTTTAGATCCTTAAGCATATTCAGGACCATTTGTTTAAGAGTCTTTGTCTCGAACGTCCCAGGTCTGATCCTCCTCATTG
The DNA here is from genome assembly GCF_030445035.2 of Dasypus novemcinctus. Taxonomy (NCBI): domain Eukaryota; kingdom Metazoa; phylum Chordata; class Mammalia; order Cingulata; family Dasypodidae; genus Dasypus; species Dasypus novemcinctus. The sequence continues at coordinate 8,521,593 of NC_080687.1, read as the reverse complement.
ATGATTTCTAACTGCTTTAATCTCCTTTGCCTGGGCCATCACTTCCTGGTTTGGTTTTGGTATGTTTTATAAACTTTTGTCGCAACCTGGACATTTTTATATTTTAATGTGTTACCCCTGGAACTCAAACTCTGCTCTGTCTGTTCCCTAAGCTTGTATCCAGCTGTGTTATGATAGAGCTTTCTTTGAATGCAGGAGCTAACAAAGATGAAGGAGGAGGAGGAGGAAGGTGGAAATAAAAAAAACACCTTTCCCAATCTTCGCAGACTAACCTGTGCAGGTGCTTTCCAGGCCTTATCCATGCAATGAGCTTGGAGAAGAGCCCTGGCCAAGCACAGGGGCCTCCTTGGCCCTTTCTGGGCATGTATCTGGTCTTGGGCATGTCGTGTGGCCCTAGGGATCCCCCCTGTACACGGGTACTAATGCTTCCTTCTCCCTAGGATAGTTTCCTTACGGTCCCAGGCACTGCACTGTCTGCCCCACAGCCAGCAGTCCCTTGTCCCAGGCAGCCACGACTTGACCGCTCCCCCCTAGTGTTCTGTAGGAGAGGGGTGAGCTGCTTTCCACATGCAGGGCGGTCCCTAGGGCCACCGCTAGAGAGACTGGGCCAGACACACAAGCTCCCGATGTACAGGAGGGCTGCTCTCCTCCCTCTGGAATGGGGGCCAGGGATCCGCCCTGGGTGCTTGGTCAGCTCCATGCCGAGAAGTGGGAGGGGCCACAAGAGGCCACGAGACCCTCCCACTCTCAAGTGTCCTTTCTTTTGACTGCCCCCTGCCCTGTTCCTGTAGCCCCTTGCTGTTTGAGCTTTGAGGAAGATATTTCTGCCGGTTCCTACAGGTTATTCAAAGCTTCTGTAGGGGTGGAGCCCTGAAACTTCCCACACTGCCATCTTGAGCCTTCATTCAATTTTTATCTTTTATACTATAAGGCTTTGCAGTATAAGCATTTTAAAAAGTTAATGTGTATTAATGTATTTTCCCAACGAATTATAAGTGCACCAGGAAAATTTGTTTAAAACTGTCCTAAAGTTAATATATTTTTTTAAAGATTTATTTTTTATTTATTTCTCTCCCCTCTTCCTACCCCCCATTGTCTGCTCTCTGTGTCCATTCGCTGTGTGTTCTGTGTCTGCCTGCATCCTTGTCAGGAGCACCAGGAATCTGTGTCTCTTTTTGTTGCATCATCTTGCTGTGGCAGCTCTCCATGTGTGTGGCACCACTCCTGGGCAGGCTGCATTCTTCATGTGGGGCAGCTTTCCTTGCGGGGTGCACTCCTTGCGCGTGGGGCTCCCCTATGCAGGGGACACCCGTGCATGGCACGGCACTCCGTGCGTGCATCAGCACTGCACATGGGCCAACTCATCACACGGGTCAGGAGGCCCTGGGTTTGAACCCTGGACCTCCTATATGGTAGGTGGACGCTCTATCAGTTGAGCCACATCCGCTTCCCTAAAGTTAATATTTTTAACATTTCTTAGTTTTTTTTAACTCAACCACTATTAAGAGCCGATTCTATGGCAGACCCTAATCTAGCCCTGAGGATATAACTTCAAACAAAATAGACAAGGCGTCCTGGGCTGAACAGCGTCCCCCAAAACTCACGTCCTACCTGAGCCTGTGAACGGGGCCTTATTTGGAAGCAGGGCCTTTGGGAATGGGTCTCGTGGAGCTGGCTGCATGCTGGGCCAGGGTGGACCTTACGTCTGTCCTGGCTGGTGTCCTTCCTGGAAGAGGGGACCGTGGACACACATCCCCAGAGAAGACGGCCATGGGATGTTCGAGGCAGAGACCACAGCGACCGGCCGCAGGCCAAGGAAGGCCACAGCCGGCGGGGCCCTCGGGGCCCAGGGGTGGAGCCTCCCGAAGTGGCAGCTGATAAAGGTCTGCCGGGTTAAGCCCCCCAATCGGGGGTACTACGGTTTTCGCAGCCCTGGGAAATACGCGATACAAGGCTTCTGCTTTTCTGGAGCTTTTATTTTCCAAGAACATTTTGAAAAGAAGCAACTAAATTTCCGAGTGTTCTGGTAGAAGGTGACCGGCCAGGGCGGTGGCGGGGGGGGCTTGGGAGGTGCTGAGCCTTGGGTGCAGAGGCAGGGCCCTGAGTGTGAGGCACCCGGGGGTGGAAGGAGGAAATGTGGCAGAGCGCTGAGGGGGGCCCGGTGGGGCCTGGAGGGCAGGGCGAGGGGCTGGGTTTCGCCGTGCTTGCTTTGGGAACTGTAGGAAGCATCCTGGTGTCACCTGTGGTTTATAAAGACCCTCTGTTGTCAGGGATTGGATTCAAGACAGTGTGGCAGAGTGGGCAGAATGGACAAGGGGGCTGTCAAAACAAGCCCGGCTGTGAGTTGCTAAGCGCTGGGTGATGGGTGGGTGCGTGGGCATTAGACTCCTTTTTATTTGGTATATACTTGAAATTTTCCATAATACAAGTTTACAAAAAGAAGTGCAAAGAAAACAAAATAGAGGAACCCTTTAGACAGCAAACAAACAAAACAACAGCAAAACACCCGCTGGGATGTGACAAGGAGATTACATAGGGGTCGAGCCAAGCAGGATGGCCATTTAGAGGGGTTTCGCCATAGCTGAGGCACGAGAGGGCAGCAGCCTGGCTCGGGGGAGCAGTGGGTGTGGTGGGGGGGGTGTCTTAGGGGCCCATTGGACCTGGGGCTGGAGTGGAGGTGGGGGTGGGGAAGGGGCTAGCCGCCTCAGGGGAGCCTTTTCTAGGAGCTGCGTTAACCAGCTGGATTGGTTAAGTCACACCTGGTGTGTTTTAAGGGACTCCAGGAAGGCTCCTCACCTAAATTAATGACCTCCGTGCCAGCGACCCGAGGTCCTTCCCTTCCCTTTGCTGTCCACCTGCAATTCTGTCTGCGTTAGATCCGCGCCTGAGCCCACCTCCTTCTGGGGGCAAGTGTGTCCCAACGGGGGCGTTATCGGCCCCTTGTGACGTATTGAGAATTAGCTCAGAGGACTGCTTTCTTCCCAAAGCCCAATTGTGATAAGCCAAGTAGAAAAAAGGGGAATGTTGATGAGAGGAGAGAGAGAAAAGAGGCTCATCTAGCAATCGAAGCCCTCTCAGGCCGGGGGACCCAGGCAGAGCACCAGGCAGAGCGAGGGGTTTGGGGCAGCCGGGATGGCGCCTTGCCAGTCCTCTCGGGGCCTTCAGCGGGGCCGCCCGGGGAAGTGGCGTGCTGGGCGTTGGCTGGTAAGAAGGTATGAGAATCGGGGGCCTTGCCTTGCCGGCCTTGCCTTCCCGGGGCAGCAGGGATGCTTAGGGCAGCCCCTTGCAAGCGCTGTCGCTGCAAGTGGCCGTGCCCTGGACTACATTTCTCGACGCCCTCGTCCCAGCGCCCTTATGGGTGCGGGGCCCTGTGCCCGCTGCGGCTGAAGGCAGGCGACACAAACCGCGCGCCCAGCCAACTCCCCAGAACCTGGAGGCCAGGTGTCGGGGACGGCAGCGTCCCGTGACCGAAGGCTCTAGGCCCCAGGGCGCTGCTTGGAGGAGCACAGTGTGCCCGGAACGCTCATGTTTGCGCGGTGAGCCCCAGACTCTCACCGTGTGAACCGAAGCCTCCGAGAGGCGCGGTCCTCGTCACAGCAGTCGGCTGCTTCTGGACAGACACAGCTGCGCCCTCTCAGGGAGCCTAAATCTCATGGATAATCGAG